>NW_027526422.1:95791993-96391993 GCF_048455015.1 Haemaphysalis longicornis
GGTTGCTGAGGAGGGTCCACGAGATAGCGTTCCAGGCAGTCGGTGTCTTAGTGCAAGCAACCGCCCTTGTAGGAAATTGAGAATACATTTACTTGCAGTCGTAAAAAGCATTGCCCGAGTCAGCTGGCAGCGTCCTTTAAAAAGGATAGCCAGCAAAGTGCATGGTAATGGGTTACCACTGGCAACGGTGCGCCGTAGACATAGGTTCGGAATGAAGCACTCACTTTCAGTGATGAACTGGTTGCACTTAGAAATGGAAAGATGACGGCTGGAGTAGGCAATGAGTAGGCATGATCCGTGCTGGGGGTGGTGTAAGGCGGACCCTATACACCGTGGCCACCGGCATCAGCTCAAGGCATCGTTGGAGACGACGGGTAGAAGTGGGCCAAAATAGGTTGTGTGGAAAGGACGCTGATAAAACTAAACTGGAAGAGACTTCCACTTCCCTTGTGATCCCCCCCCCCCCCCCCTTCAAAAAAATTTGAATTTTCCAGCCCCGTTCCACAGATGCAATTTCACGCACAAGCCGGGTACGGCCTGTACGGGAAGCCGCTTCCGTTGTGATGGGCCCTAAGAAAACAGATTTTTTCTTGGGGATAGTACTAGGGAGGTTGGCAATGCAGGCGAAGTATCTTACGATGCACCTAAAGCAACGGCAGCTGAAAAAGCTTTTAACACCTTCTAAGATAGGTGGCCAGGGAAGGTGTTGCGTACAGCCCGAATTTTAGCTGGGCCAGGCCGAATCCCATTGGCGTCAACAAGGTGCCCAAGAAATGTAATTGGGGGGGCGGCCAAAGTAGCACTTAGGTGAGATGAGTTGAAGGCCGGAATTGCGAAACACAGCGACAATAGTTTTAAAAAAAAAAGCGCTCACACAGTGGATGGCTTAAAATGTGAGCGATAAAATGGTAACTTCGTCGAGATAGTAAAGACAAGTGGGCCATTTCAGGCCGTGGAGGATGGAATTCATTATTCTTTCGAATGTCGCTAGGACATCGCACGGGCCAAGAAAACTGGTCCATCTCCTCTAATGTGAAGCCTGGGGATGGGCGAAGCATGCAGTGTATAAGTGTATTCAAAGATTGTAAGTCTCTCTCTTACCGCACGGCGCGCGCCGACATACGCGACATCCCAATTACGAAGGTGGAGGAGAAGTGAAATTCGAAACGGAGAACTGCACATGTTGAAGCGAGTACGGAGCAAAGTAGAAGCAAGCAAGCAAGCAAGCGCGAACGCAAAACGAGTGTCCCGGTGTGTTGTTTTAGTGTGCGTTTTTGCCCGCAAATATGAACGTTCCAGCGCGAGGCGTTGGAAAACGAGTGTTCCGGTGTTTTAGTACCGTAAGCACATGAGATTACGATGACGAACGACGACGACGACATGAGATGCCGACAGCTCTAGCCCCTAATGTGCTTCGACCCTAAAAAGCATGACCTTGAATTGATAGAAACGGTCGCGGTCCATTTCAGTTATTCTAGAATACCCGAATGAAGATCGATCGAGAAGTATTGGGCACCGTGAAGGTAGTCCAGCTCATCGTCCAGTTGGGGTGAATGATAGACGTCTGTCTTTTTTTGAAATAATCTTATTCACATAGCTATAGTCCGCCTAGACCTAGACGTAAGAGCAGTGGCGTATGGTCGTCCAGAAGGTTATTTGCAACATCAGATTCGCCTTTAGCGTAGAATATCTCTATAATTATGCTTGAAAACTGTTCAAACGAATGTGGGCGAGGATGGGGAAGAGAAAATACTTTCATTAAGGATTCGAACGGCACAGAGGGCGGCCCAGGGGAGTGGTTCCTTCTGCACTGGAGCCCTAATGCAGTCTGCGCCGCCTATGCTCTGTCTACCAGCTGAAGTTGGGTGGAGACTTAAGTGCCCCTTTAACCTTCAGATGAATTTAGCAGTTACGATTAAATTACTTTACGCTAAGGCAGGAAAAGAAGATAAGCAGGTAATGCGTTGCTCCAGCTAAGACGGTTGACGACTGTACGTAATGCCTGGACGGCGGCAAGGTGCAAATCGATCGCAGCTTGCACAAGAAGCAAATCAGCTTGGCGGCAAATTCAAACGCGCTAGGGAATGTCGAGATACGTGGTCGACGGGCCCGCAATTAAAAAATAAAGAACATCGGACAGCCGGTGGTCGTACCATGCTGTGGCCCGCAAGACCATGGTGACAAGCTGTCGAAGGACGTATCCGGTAGTTGTCATAATGGTTTACTGCGAAGAGATATCGGGGACCCAAGCTTTCCAACTCTTGGCGAGCGACAGCTTGAATGAACGACAGGGACTGAGGTTGGTTGTCCGGCAGCGGTGGCGAAACAGCAGCGAAAGACATGGTTCCGACTTCCCGGCGGACGGACGAGACTCGTCAACGTTTCGCGGACGTTAGCGAGTGATGCGCCGAAGCGGAACGTCATTACGAAGTCGCAGCCGTATTAGGGAGTCGGCGGAATTATTGGCAAATGCTTCGCTGTTGGCTTCCTCGAACCGGTGATAGTATATATGTGATGATGGCGTCAACTATGTGGAAATAGGCACGTTAAGAGCGTCGCCCGCAACGCCTTTGATGATGTGGACAACACCCTCGGATTCTGGATTGCAAGATCAACTCCACGGCAAAGCGATAACACGTCGTGATGTACGCGACGTGTGTCTCTGCCGGTGCCCGGTGCAGGACGCTGGCTCTTTTTTGGCATCTAAACGACTACACATTGACCCATTGCCCTATACATTGCCTATATATTGCCTATATATAGCTTGCCTATACATTGCCCCAAATCCTTATGTCATCTTCATGGGCTTCAAACCAAGTACGAAACGCCTCTTTAAAAAAATGTTCGCGTTGGCAAGCGTTAGAGTCCTGTCTGACCGGTGCTAGTGTCGTGTATGCGCGTTAGCGCGGGTCAGTACAATCATCGCCCGTGGTCGTAATTTATGTAAATTCTCGCCATTCTTTCGAAAGAGGGATCAACCCAATTTTTGGGGAGGTTCGTGGACATCATGACTAAAGCTAAACAATCACAAAAAGTTTCTTTAGGAGATTTAAAGGTTTCTACTCGAAGGTCGAAGGTCTGTTCGATGGTCGAAAACCTGTTCGGACGTTGCGCTCGAAATTTGAATCCTCGCTCTCGAGAACCGTGAGCTGTGGACCTTATGGCGCACGTTGGAACAACCTGCGGATGTGAAGCGATCAGGAGTGACAACGGGATGGGTGCCGGCCCTTTTTTTAAAGCGAAAGCTTTCTTAGTGCGACCGATGGGGTCCTGACAAAAAAAAAAAAAAAAAAACTAATGCATTTCCCCGTAGACTGGTTGGTCTAACGAAACGCTCTGATAAAATCTCTGGACACGCGGCGTGTGCGTGACACAGGGCTTCCATTGTGTCAAAACGGTTACTCGAAGATAAAGAAAAAGGAACTTGTGTTGAAACGGTTACATGAAAACCGTAAAAATGGAACCGTTCTAGATGAGGCAGTACGCGCATCGGTATTGAAGAAGGAGTGCACTAATATATCTTTATCTCGTAAACTACGCATCGGTATAGATTTACTGTAAAATTCCGGGCAACCACCCCCCCCCCCCCCCCCCCTTCCTGCAGGCAAGTCGAGATCACCGGCAAAGTGGGGAGGGGCCGGTATGCAGGAACGGTACCAAAATTCCAGATTCCCGACAGAAAAAAAAAAAAAAAAAAACGGAATGCACTTGGTTCTAGCATTTTCCCACGAATATTAGTTATAGCTCTCAAAACCTTCGAAATACTCGTCTGAGTCGGTCCCCGCAAAAAAGTTCGCAGCATTCTACTTGAAGTCCAGACCCGGTCTTCTGGCGCCACGGCTCCAGCATCTGCCAGTCCGTCATGCAGGTCGCCTTCCTCCGAGCCATCAAGTGCGTTGCTTATGTCACAGCTCCTGAAGGACCGCGCCACAGTATTTTCGGGTACAGCAGCCCGCGCCTCTTCAAAAAAATTGAGCACATGCTGCCGCCAACAGGAACGACACAGCCAAAGAAAAACGAGTAGATATCGGGTTATCGGGCTGCTAATCAGGGTTGGATACACGGGCTGTGATTGATTGATTGATTGATTGATTGATTGATTGATTGATTGATTGATTGATTGATTGATTGATTGATTGATTGATTGATTGATTGATTGATTGATTGATTGATTGATTGATTGTAGGGTTTAACGCGCCGACACAGCGCAGGCGATGAGGCGCATCGTAGTGGAGGGCTCCGAATTAATTTTGACCACCTGGGGATCTTTAACGTGCGCCGAAATCTCCTACACACAGGCGTTTGTTTTTTCTTTTCGCCTCCATCGGAAAAGCGGCCGCCGCGGCCGGGATACACGAGCTGTGGTACGCCAGTGTTTCTTGGGCGCGGTGGATCTTCTTGCGCGGAACTAGGGGGAATGGCGCGGAAATCTGAAATTAGCCGTAGAATTAGGGAGGGGGGGAAGGGGGGATTGGCTTACACGGGTGGTGGCGCTTGCTCGAAATTTTACGGGAGATCGTTTGTAGCTGCATTTACTTAGTGCATGAAAAATCGTCGCGTGTGCTCGTTCTTCGTTTGCGATTTGGGTCTTTGAAGGTTTGGCGATTGGTTGGACGTACTTTCAGCAAAGGTTGGACACAATTTTGACGCAGTTCTGATGTGAGAAAGCTTTCACACTACTCTCCCCTTTCTTTAGGAAAGGAAGATAAAGCTTTTTGGACTCTATAGCTTCATGCAGCTCTTTAATTACCATTTGCATTTCACTTGTGCTGATTGTTTTACCTGGTGTCTGCAAATTGGGGTAAGGAGGTTGTTACCCAAGCGGGCGAAGAAGTTTAAACTTGCGCTGACGAACCAATTGAGAAGCTTGGAATCGCATGTGTTCTTTTTGAGAGCTCATTATTGGATCGTCGGCTGACGAATGACGATAAAAGCGTGCACACCGATGGTTGCTGGAACTCAACTGTTTTATTAAGCTAAAAGAAATGGCGAAACCCCCCGGTCCCGGATGGCGCGGCGCCGCAGACGTGGGGCACGATAAGTCACGCGTCACACATCCGGCGGCTCAGCTAACTCGAACCCACCGAGCACAGCGGGGGGAAGGCACCTCCAGCGAGCCGCCAAGTGCGCGTCCAATACAATTCACACTTGATAATCTTTTGGAGCACCCGATTAACAAGTTGCCAGCTGTACAGATGCGGTCCGTTTCCAGCTGTGAAACTCGAAAGAAAAAAGTGACTGTCTAACGCGTGAGCTAGGCAAACAACGTATCAAAACAATGACGGTTGTACTTCATGATACTACATTGCGGTCATATTGGCATAAACACTGAGCGAAGGTGGTGAGTTTGTAACCGCATACTTCCATGTACAACCGTAAACAAACCATGGATCCTGCTAGCACGCACGCGCGCACGCACACGCGCACGCACACACACACACGCGCACACGCACACGCACACACACACACACACACACACACACACACACACACACACACACACACACACACACACACACACACACACACACACACACACACACACACACACACACACACACACACACACACACACACACACACACACACACACACACACACACACACACACACACACACACATATTGCGGCACGACGATTGTGTGCCAGGCCTAACTCAAAAGCGTGGAGAGGCTTTGGGGTACCGTGATTGTAGCTGCAGTGGGAACATTAATATCCAAGCCAGCAGCATGATTACGACTTGGGTGCGCGTAAGAAAAACACGGGACAAATGAGATGCTGCCAGAAGCCCCGCTGCGGTCACTGCGCGTCTCGCGAGGCTTGTCTCGGTCACGTCTGCGACACAAACCGAAAGGATTTCCACACGCCTGCGCGGTGATCCGTCTGAGGAGCTGGCCGGTGGAGAAGCCGGCCGGATGCTCGGGTTCACGGGAACACGTAGGGTAATGACGGGCACCCACTTCGCGTGGGGTCAGAATACACTTAATTTTAGACTAGCGTGTACAGCATTACACTATAGGAAAGCGACATACATGAAATCACGCTTAGCTTAGCTCATAGTTGCGCTTTTCTGCAGGCACCGTAGCAGAGCAATCAACTACCTGCAGTAGTTTTATTTCCTTGCTTTATGCGCTGGGCGTTAGATGGCGCGCTTATACGGCAGGTTCGAACTCGATCCACGCTGCATGCACTTAATCATAGATTTTATCTCCTCCATGCTTTTAATTAAGCTAAGCTTATATGACTGGTGGTGCGTTTAAAGGGCCGGCGGACAGATGGCAGCTCTTGCGGCATCGCTTCCGCGCGTAATCCCAGACGGCGTAATTCAAGACGGCGTAATCCCAGGGACCTATAAGGTCCCTATGGACCAGCAATCTAGGGACGTTTACGTTTCCAACGTACACCGATCCGCATTGCTAAGTGAATGAGTGAGCGAGTAGGTTGTTAACAAACCGCCGGACCTATAGTCTAGCTTGAAATGTGCGCCAGCCTTCGTTACGCCCCAGTAATACCTCTGTAAAGTCATTTGTGGCAAATCGCCAAGAGTGAAATAGGTTTGTGTCGTCCAGAAACTGGAGGATTAGTCGCAAGTTGTCTCGCCTAGGAGTTAGGTGTTTGCGAACAGGACGTCCTCCAAAGAGGGGTGTGGGGCGTATTTCATTCGAAGTTCTTTAAACAAAGCTGACCGCACCATCTCATGTTCCGGGCAGTTCATGAGGGTAGTGTCTGGCTTCTCTTGGTACACTTTACTTCGGACACATGCTAAGACAGCTCATGGATTCCTGTGAAGAGGGAGGTTCATCTTATGGTTGTGGTTTGCGGGGCAGGAAAAGGAAAGGAAAGGCACTGGGGATACTTTGAGCTCGGCAGGGAGCTCACCTGCATACAACCCAGTGCAGGGGAAGGGAAGTAGAGGGGGAGTGACATGATAAAGTGGAGAGAGAGAGAGAGAGAGAGAGAGAGAGAGAGAGAGAGAGAGAGAGAGAGAGAGAGAGAGAGAGAGAGAGAGAGAGAGAGAGAGAGAGAGAGAGAGAGAGTGTTAGTCCTAGAAAGCTGTCAGTCCGGGCACATCAGCCTGTCACTGCACTCCGGGCTACAGCCGTGAGGCCGGGCGTCTCCACGTAATGGAGCAGATGGGTGAAGACTTCCTGTTGGGTTGGGTTGGGTTGGGTTGGGTTGTGAAGGCGCTACGGTGTTCGTGTTGAATTGATCCGTACATACGACCTCTTCACTCCTTTGGTAACGCAAGGTTCGTAACTTGCACACCAAATGGATTTCGAATGTCTCGTAATGGTCTTATATATGTTTCAAAATGCGCCGTTCGTCTAGCAGCACTTTCAAAAAGCGAGTACCTGAAAGTGCTTCTCGGGCCATCTTGTCGGCGGCTTCGTTTGAGGCACTGAAATCGAATACTAGAGCCGTTTTCATTGAGCTACCGGACGAGACATATGCAGCGTTGGTATATTCTGTCAATGGGAACTCCGTGCTGCGAAAGATGTAGGTATTATTGGAGTTTGTTTGAATTTCCGCACGGCACAATCAAAGCGATTTGATCTTTTGACAGCTGCCAGTTGGTGCGTGATGACATCTCTGTGCTCTATCGTGGTGCATGGTGGGATTAGACATTGGCCGACACTAACAGCTGAGCTGTAAAAAAAGCAGGCACCGGCCAAGCAAGTGCCCCGTCTGACCAGGATGGTATACTAAAAGCTTTCTGGAAAGAATTTTTTTCTAGAAAACTCCTCTACAGGACGACCGCTGGCTTACAGAAAAAAAGCATATAGCCGTTTTTTTTTTTGCTAGGACGTATAGTGCATTCGGACGGCGGAATTTCGTTGCGTTGAGCTTTTCGACTTGTAGAATGAGCGAGCAGCCTGGCCACCGTACGAGCCCGTGGGTGCACACGTGTTGTTGATAGAGTTAGTGCCACACTGCGTTGTACCAGTGGTTAAGGCGTTGTTATACTGAGCTCGAGGACACGGGTTAGATCTCTGCCGAGGTCACCGTTCTTCAGATGGAGGCGAAAGCGAAAACACCCGTGTGTCGAGATTACGAACTTCAACACCTGGTAAACTAGAAACATAAACTACGGCGCGCCTCATAGCCCAGGTGTTGCTTTTGACGCGCGAAATACCTCATAATTTGATTATGGAGCGCGGTTGAATGGGGCTGCTCCGCCACTCCTCAGCCTTTGGATGTGCAGAAGGTGGGAAAGTTGGTGTGTTTTGGCGTTCCCAGGCTCTGCGGTAAAACTAGCTGGTAAAGGTATATCATGATGAACTGAATATATTTTTGGGAAGAGTCAAGAACACGCCGTTAACATGTATGCTGCTATGGGCCTTTTGACCGCCTCGCATAATGATCGCACCCCTGAAGTTCGTCGTCAAAATACAACTTTTTGTATTTCCCGCGCAATGACCTCACCCTGAACTTGCCACAGCCATATGTCGTATGTGCGCCAAGTTTGATGGCGCTGGTCGTGCTTACCTTCGTTTCCTCCTCTTTCAAAGCGGGCATGGCTGTGTTAATGCCGCGGGCTTGATGATATTAGCGATATCGGCAAGCATGAGTTCGTTATTGGTGCGGAAGAAACTCTCACTAAATCCACATAATGTACCCACGAGACATATAAAAAAGCGCGCTCGGCTTGCTGCATCGGCAGCCGTGTCTTGATCTCATGTCCCACACTGTGACAGCAGCAGCCACTTATTGGTCGACCTGTTCTCACCTCGTAGCAAACTCGTTCCGGCGCGTTCCGTAATTCCGTAATTCCGGCGCGTTGCGTAATGAAAACACTGCATTTGGCGTCACTCGGTGGTCATTCGGTGGTCGGTGGAGTTATGTTTTTATTTGTTATGTTGATTATGTTCATGAGACTTATAGCAAACATTCCGACCTGCAACTAGCGTTTTCTGCGCTCAAACTTTTTTCGTACAAAATTTACCTCGCGTAATGATCGCACCTCTAAATTAGCATCATATTTTTGGGAAAGAAAGTGCGATTATTACGCGAGTAAATACGGTATATCATCCTTAACATTCAAAACGGCCTGCTCAGAGGACGTATTTCTTAAGTCTGCAGTGCTCATACCATTACAATCATTCAGTATTTATTGGTAGACAGTTGTATACTTCTACTGGCAACCATTTGAAATTACATTGAAAATATCCGTACACAGATACTGGCCGATATAGCTCGTTGGAGCAGATTGATCTCCATTTTTCGGAACTTAAAGTACCCTATCTATCCTTAATTTGTCTGGGGATGTGCCGCCTCAAAATGTGGAAGCTTACTCCAGCATTATTATAATATCAAATAGCGTAACAAGCAGCCATTAATTGGGTCGGACTGTCTCCTGCCTGTAATGTGTAAAAGGGGTCATGAAGATAAAATACACTTTTGTAAAGATTGAAAAAAAAAAAAAACTGGCCTTTGTTAGCTCATCCAGCTCCGTTCCACCCACGAAAAAAACAAAGAAAGACAAAAGATACAAAAAGACTCCGAGATTTCGCGCTACAGTGACGTATTATGGACAGGAGTGACGTGATATGGGCCAACACTGGAGACGTAGCTATCAGTGTGGTAACCTGACGTTAGCATTCCAGTGATACGATCAAACGGAACTAGAGGCCTCACCACAGTCGTCCATCTTGATGGTAGCTCAGGTAGTCGGCCGCCAATAGCGCGAACAAGATTCCGTGACGTCACAGAAAAATCTCCGGAATGTCACTGTAGAGTCGCTACAGCTTAATCTGCCTTCTTTAATATCTCGATTATTTTTAGAGGTTCGCGATGAAACTGGTACCATTGTAAACGGGAAAACGCAGTCTTTTGAATGAAACAAACTTGCAGTTTGTGTTCATGGCCCCTTTAAATGATATAGTTAACGTATTTGGCACACGGTCACAGCGCTGTGTCCATGTGCTCATCTGTCGTCGTGTTTCTTCGCCGTGTTTCGTGCTCGCGTACTTCTACGTATGCTGTCCACGCCAACTTGCGACCTGAGACTTTCTTTTTAAAGTTGGTAGCACTAATAACTTACTTGATATAGACTCGTGAAACGCCCGTTATAAGACAGCTCGGAGCTCGTCAAAGGCGAGCATATTAAAACGAAGCTGTAAATGCGTGGACGTGAGGCATTTTCGTGCCAGCATACGTCAACTAAAAAATTCCGCGCCATTGAAATCGGTGAACCATGACCAGAGGGGACAGACAATTTAAGTTTTTTTTTTTTCCAGTTTTCTTTTTCTTTTCAGCGTTGACGATGCTCGTTTCTAAGAAATACAGACGCACACGCTTTCATTTTGACTCTACTGATCTTGAAAATGGTGCCTACAAATGATAACTAATTCAATCCAAATTCACATTCAAGTGCTGAGCCGTACCAGCTTGAGGTCCAAATCGTGTTTTGATCATGAGAATGGTAACTGTACAATAGCTGGGTGCTTGTTAAGAAAGGTCGGAATCCGGTGCGCTAATTCTGGCGCACCACGAATCATTGGCGTCCTAGAACACCTCTTCCGAAGATTGTAGTGCACATTCACCTGTATATAAGGTTCGAGAAATAATGCGTTCTTTCATTTTTACTGCGAATATAAAGACTATGCTTAAGGTCAAACAACTGATCTGCTGTAAGAAAACCGTACTGAAGAAATAACGGGGCAGCTTAGTATAGGTACTTGCTCAATGCAGCGAAGAACTCTTTTTTGTAGTACTTGAAGTCTGTTTAAATTTGTTGGCATCGTGCTTACCCACATTAAAAGACAGTAATGAAGATAGGAATGCTCTAGCGCGTAGTACAGTTGACGCATGAGCCAGATCGGGACCAGACCACTAATTTTACAGAGCAAACCAATACACCATGACCCAACTGCCTTAACCTCACTAATATGAAGGGTCCATCCAACTAAGGTTTCCGTCAGAAGGAATTCCTAGAAATTTGAAAGTGGGCACCCGTTCAATAGAAGAATTCCCAAATTGTACCGGAGGGTCATAATTGTAATGCTTGTTTCTATGTGTTTAAAATTGGTTTCAAGGTGCCCGTAATTTGGAAACTTTGATAAATGAGAATATTACTGTTCTTCGTGTCAACTGGCTCTTCCGCAAGCTGGCCAATTTTTTTGTGCTACATGGTTATCCGGCTGGCATTGAAAAGGAAGCCATTGAATTCACCGTTATCGGATCCCTTAACATTTCTGCAGCTTTTTAATTGCATGCATCAGCTTAGCAGTTTGAGATTTATCACCTATATCTTCGCACTCAATGATCTCGGTTTCCCAGTTCAGTGCTTTGATGCAAACCATGTCCTCTTTTTTGCTGCCTAAGTTCCTTAATTTTATCAATCGCCAATCGTATTTCCTGTAGTTAATTTCGTCGTCCATTATTAAATTCTTCAAATGCTTTTCTGCTAACCTGTGTCACACGAGCACAGTTCGAGGGGGATTCAAAAGCAACCGTGTCCACTCACGAATACGAAGAACGCTGCAGGGACGCATGTGCATTTTATTTGGAACGAGACATGCGTCAGCCCTGGAATGAAAATGAAAACAGCATCCCGACCCCGTTCGGATAACGTGGGCCGAGTGGCTTTGGTGCTCGAGTCAGGGCAGAAACCAGAAATGGAATTATGGGGGCGAAAAACTTGACAGCAAACCGAGACGCCTGGAGTGTGCATACCTCGGCAAAGTGGGAGCGGATCACTCAATTCTCACTCACAAATTTATTTTGGAATCACCTTTCACTCAAACTCAGAATCATTGCTGAGCAACTCATCTATGCTCACTCAAACTCAAACTCAGCGAGCGCCAAACTCAGAACTCACTCGGGCTCAGAGCTCACTTGAGCTCATAACTCCATTCGGGATTAGAACTCAAAAGGACTCAAGACTCACTAGGGCTCAGAACTCAAAATGAACCAAGAACTCATTCGGGCCCAGAACTCAACATGAACTCAGAACTCATTCGAACTCAAAACTCAGAATGGACTCGGAACTAACTCGAGCTCAGAACTCAAAGTGGACCCAGAACTCACTAGACTCAGAAAACAAAATGGACCAATAACTCACTCGGGCACCGAACTCAAAATGAACTCTGAACTCAAAATTGGCTCAGAACTCCCTCGGGTTTCGAACTCAAAATGAACTGAGAATTAATTCGGGAGTCAGAACTGAGAATAGGCCCATAACTCACTCGGGTTTCGAACTCAAAATGAACTCGGAATCAATTCGGGAGTCAGAACTCAAAATGGATTCCGAACTCACTCGAGCTTGGAACTCAAAATTGAGTCATAACTCACTCGGGTTTCGAACTCAAAATGAATTCAGAATTCATTAGAGATTCAGAACTTAAAATGGACTCGGAACTCGCTCGGGCTCAAATGGACTGAGAACTGAAACGGTCTCAGAACTCAGACGGACTTAGATGGACTCAGAATTCATATAGATACAGAGTTTTGAAAATTCACGCGGGCTCACGAAATGTACGGGCGCAAAATCGTGTGATCAAATTATTGCGTTTGGTGAGAAAGGCATCATCTGGTAATTCTAGTGAGTTCGGAAACAATTTTCGTTGCAGATATACTTGTTAGGGCAGGATGATTAGCGCCGCTTACGAGCCAATGTAAGTATGTGTTGGATACCAAACCCTTGACATGGGCGCGTGTTCATGACAAAAAGGAGTCAGGCTCGAGGGTGCGCTGGGGCCCGGGGGAGAAACAAAGGGCATTGAGCAAGGTGACGTGCGCTGAGGTCATTTACATCGAAGCTGTTTGTGGTTATGATCCCGTCTATTCATGTTCTGCCTCCTCAAAAAACGCCTTGGGGCAGAGCCAACTGTTCCCACGGGTCTGCGAAGCTCGATGCGTTCATGGGAGTAACTTTTCTTTTGTTTGCGTGCTTGCTTGATTCTAGGCGGCTGACGCCGAAGGAGGCTTCCGCCAGGGCAGAGACATCAAATTCTACCGGATGAGCACGTTAGGGGAAATTAGAAAGATGCCGTTCTGCACTTCGCATTTCACTTCTTTTACCTCATCGTGTTGGGTAAGGGCGCTTAGTTCGGACTCCAGGACGCCAAGGACGTCGAAAATATCTAGACTATCTGCTTCAGGGTGTAGTCCCCTGTTTCTACACTACGAACCGATGCGTCTGCACCTCCATCACAGACAATTTACGAAATTGAATGACATGGAGGAGCGGCTAGTCCAGCACTACTTCCGCTGTATAATATTACTTGTCACCTCAGCTTTGTTGGTCGTCCACCTCTACAGAGTGGAATGGATCATTATTTTTTAAAAGTACGTTTTGTTTCATGCGTTCACGTGGTTTTGGTGGGTACATAATAAGCATGGCGTGTCGTGCGCTGTCTGCGCTGTAGCATCACCGCATGCTAAAGTGTGCATCGTGATGTTGAGTGCCCCAACGCCATCTTGCCTGAGTTTCTGACCGTGTGGAATTCCGAGGTTGTGTGTTTTATTTTCAGTAACGACCTGAATTCAGGCTGCAAGAAGAGTGCTGGGACGCCTAGTCAGCCCGCCGTGGCCTGTGTTTTCGTGGCCGTTGCTCCCGCTGCGCCTCACATTTTGGCGAAATACGAAAACATTTTACAGCGAAACTGTATATGTCTCACCCCAGGTCCTTGAGGTAATGTGCACGCTTTACTCGGGGCCTCAGCATATCCGATAAAGGCACTCATAGTGACGTACGTACGAACGTGCGTACTATGGATGCCCGTCCTTCCGTCCGCCCGTCCGTCCAAGCCCGTTTTACAGTTGCGGGACAAACAGCTTCGAAATGAACGGGGACTAAGAAAACGTTTTTTGTAGTGGATGGGCGGCACTCCACCGGGGTGTTGTGCCACGTGCTACAGCTCCCCACGGGGTCAGCAGGGGTGGCACCCTTGGTTCAGGGCTCCAACGGCCTCTGCTGCTTTGCGTGCCCGCTGAATCGGACCCATCTGGTCTTCACAGCCCACCGCTCTTGACACGCAGAAACAAGCACGCCGAACTTGCTCACCACCCCCTCGCCCCTCCAGCGCTCACCTCTTCCTTTTTGACCCATAACGTATCATTAACCGTTAACAGACGCAGGCGAACAACCAGCAAGCAAGCGCCACCGCGTGCCTTCCCACCACCCTCTCCCGCCTCCCCAGACGCTCCATCAGGAGGAAAAGACAAGAGTCCTTTTTAGACCTCACTAGTGGAATATCAAGGGCCCAGCCGCTAAAGAGTGGCAAAGAGAAAATGCCGATCGTCATGAAATTTCTTCAAGGAACTTTTGAAGATTAGGCGCCCCCCGCCCCATAAGATAATGCGCATCGCGAATTCTGCCGCATCCGCACGTAACCAGAGTGCCCAGCCCGAAGCGACTCATGAAAATAAACAGGCAACTTCCATAGCTGCCTCCTAGGTGACGCAAACGCTTGCCCTACAATCACGCAAGTTACGCAGCGCAGATGACTAACGACAAACGAACGGGCATGCTTAATCATTGCGGCTGCAGCCGCAATGATTGCATGTTACATCACCCAATCACCAATCACCCATGTTACATCACCCAATGATTACATGTTACATCATTGCAATGTTACATCACCCAATCGTATCGTGCTGGAAAAATGGGAAAAACTAAACAGACGGCTCGAAAAAAAATGGCATCCCCTAAAGCAATATACAAATAAAGAACTGCACAAGAACTACTACCCGGAGCCACGGCAGCGTTACTCAATTTCACTGTACTGCCGCACTTGTACATGTTGCCAAGGAAGGCATGCCTTCGCCCAAAGTCACAGTGGCATTCCGGGTCACAAAATCATTTGTAACGAATAGTGACCTCGTTCACTTGGAACAGACAAGATCAGCAGCTAGCCATGAACTATGTAATAACTTGGTTGGCTCATGCGAACTGGTGAACGTACTTCGGCTTTACTATTAAATTTAATGTCCACAACTGTCGCCTACATTCACGCCGGAGCAAATTCACTGAGGCCCATACCTACCCGAATGTCTGCTCAGCTCTCCCAGTCTCACACGGACTTAGCGTCACACAGTCTCAAGCGTTCCGATGCAGTCTCACTTGGACTCAGACTCACTCAGGATTACTTGGGCTCAAACTCACTCGAGCTCAGGTGTATTCTAACTCATTCGGGATCAAACTCACTTGGGATCACTCGGACTCAAACTCAATCAGGCTCATTCGGGCTCAAACTCACTCGGGTTCAACTTCAAACTCATGATGCCACACTAGTATTACGCTACTCAAACTCAAACCTACGCGTGAGTTTGCGCACAAATGAGGCTGAGTGAGTGCACTCAGGAATGAGTCCGCCGATCTTTGGGAGTGTGATCCCACGACAAGCGCTGGATTAATTAATCAATCAGTGACGATGAACCAACTAATAAAGTTTTAAAGCTATTATGGGGCAACTGTTCGAAGAGACCGTTACACACAGCGCACAAACCGACAGCATGGTAAGGAAAAGTACACAAACAAGCGCTGATTTCTTCGGCGCTATCTTGTTTGACGAGCGCGCCGTGGCTAACGGTCATAATAATGTACTAATGCGTGAAATCATAGAGCCAGCTGAAACAGAAAAGCAATGTAACAAGTGTACAGGTGCGCCTTCCATTGTACCATCCCACACGCAGAAAAGATGTTATATCGGCACCTTCTGGTATTTTAAGTGCGAATGCACTTTATAAGCGACCCCAAACCATCCACCGCCGGCGGCGGCGGCGGCGTCCGCAGTGCTCCTCTATATTTAAAAAAGAAACAGCATCCGGCGCCAGGTTTCGATCCGAGGATTTTGCGGCCGCAGCGCGACGCTCTACCGACCAAGCCACGGACGCGACGCTGATATCAGTGTTAGTGACGCGCCTTATATCTTTAACGCATTCAAACTACGTCGTCAGCGGCGTGCGTTGGCGACTCAGCGGCGTTATAGCGGCTTGATAACTGCGTGGTGTACACGTGATACTACAAACCCGATGGAAGAGATGGAAGAGAAGGCGGCGAGGCGGTGGGCTGCGGGGGCCGAGCGCAAGCGCCGCAAGCGGGCCGACAACCGTGCATTCGCACTTTCACATTCTCCCCCTCGGGAAAATGCGGGGGAATTTTTTTTACGCGAAGCAAACTTGTTCGTGTACCTGTGAATCGTGCACCGTCATGCCGCAGGGCAAACTTTCGAATAAAAAAAAAATAGCGTATTCCACAATATGAGTTCCCTAAAGAAGACCACTTGTCTGTCATTGCCACGTTGCTAAGCGGAGGGTTGTTGTGTTTTGTTCCGGAATTTTTTACAACGGGTTTGTGGTGTGGTGATAGCTGTTTAGATTTGGCGTTTCGTTTTGCTGCGAATGTAAAGACCGGGTCGTTCCCGTTAAAGCTATAGTTGGAAGGCAGCGCTTGTGTGTGTCTCTTTTCTTTGTCTGTTGGCGGTTTGCGCGCTATGTGGCGTAATGGATTACCAACTAGCTGGAATCCTTACTCCTTTGTGGTCTAAGGGAAGACGGTAAGTTAATAAAAAATAAGGTATGGAGGAGGTACTTTGAGGTCAGCCCCGCTTACTCTGTGTAGATGAGAAAAGGGGCGAAAGGCGGAGATATGAATCAGAGGGAAGAAGAAAGTGAACCAGGCGAAAAGTAAGTCATATTCAAAGTCAGAGAGTCGGAAGGGAGGCCAGAAAAACTGAAAAAAAAAAAAAAAAGGAAAGGCGGGGGCGGGGGGGGGGGGGAGGGGGTTGTGATGTCATCGCGTTTCGTGGCGAAGAGTGTTTCAGGATTGTCTTTTCAGTTCACCGTGACAATTTTTCAAAACATTCGATCGGACGCCCCTCGGTTTCTCGCTGCGGTATTTTGTTTTCATAGAGTGGTTTTAATGTTACCTTAGTTAGGTTATTGCTACCTTATGCCCCCAACGAATACGTTTACGCGACCCTCAGTTAGGTTATTGCTACCTTATGCCCCCAACGAATACGTTTACGCGACCCTCATCCTCGGGCCTTCAGGAAGCAAATATGTTCTCAGAGATTTGCGTACACTATTGGGTAACCTCCTGTCCCCTTGCTCATTGCAAGAGGCTTCCCGGTCTGCATTTAAATTTCCCCCTTGCAGGAAAAGGTCTTCGTTACCCTTTTGAGCTGTATCCGCAGATATAATGAATATCGCTATCTCTGCCGCTCTGACTGTCTATTTTACAGTTTCCTTAAAGACGTTTCGATAATTGTTTCCTGCCCAATTCGACTTTGAATTCAGCCACCCCAATCGGTACCGAGCTTTCATTTTATGCACTGACGATTGAACACCCCGTTTGCCCTTTCACCATGCTCATCGTAGTCATTGCATAGGAGCCGGAGCAATAGGTTCGCACAATTTTTAGTTTCCACTTATATGCATGGACTACATGCATCCGCCGCGGTGGCTCAGTGGCTATGACGTTGTGCTGCTGAGCCCAAGGTCGCGGGTTCGATTCCAGACCACGCTTTTCTGATGGAGGTGAAAAGCGAAAATGCCCGTGTGTTTGAGACTTCGGCGCACGTTCAGGATCCCCAGGTGGTCCAAATTAATCCGGAGCCTTCCACTACGGTGCTCCTCATAACCTGTGTCGATAGTTTCGACGCGCTAAGCCCCGCAATCAATCAATATAGTTCATGTAAAATAGCGACTAATGCCTCATTTGCATTGTAGAGTTTCTCGATTTCCTGCAACCTCTCTGGGACAAGAAATGAATGTGCCCAAATCAGGCTGATGCATGAATGCATGAACGTGTCTGAGGCTCAAAAAGCTGTGTTCAGGCACCACACCTTAACACAGGCGCATGCAACTCTTTCCCTCGCGTCTAGAAGCTCTGTGAAAGCTATAGATCGGCATGCCGTGATGAGCGCACCAAGCATATACATTTTTAGTTGCGGTTTTGCTTTTGTAGCGATTTTCCTTAAAGCTCCAATCTAATGCCTTTAGAGCACGCAACGGAAAGGGAGCCCGCAAATAGCGATCGTATTACTATTACGCAATCTAAACGCGCAACCGATTCCCAAAGATTTAAAGACTGCGGGAAAGAGAGAAAAATGTTTGCGACACTTACTCGGGTGTCTGATATGCGCAGGGCAGCGAAATTTGACTCGGGTATTTCCTGGTGACGCAATGACTCCCCGCGCCTACTTACCGCAATCGAAAAGCATTTGAGATGTTAAAAAAATAGAAAAATGTGTTGGAAGGGTCTTTAAGCCGAGTGTTGCTTTTAAACACTGAGCTTTTAGGCTCCTATAGGTACTGAACTCCGAGGAACGACACTCGCAGCTGATAAATGTTGACTGACTATTTGATGTCATGAGCAGTGCGCGTCCTACGGTTCTCCCGTCATAGAGAGAGCCTTGTTCAACTCTAGTTTTCGCTCTGAATAAAACAGAATGCCAGACAAGGAAAGACCGATGGGTATTTTCGGGCAAGCTATGATGATGATGATGATAATTGCTAGTGGTATCCCCTTTGTAGCGGGGTGATGGCGTGTCATCTTACCAAAAAGAAAACTAATACACCCATGTTTTATACTCTTCGTTTTATACTAGCGCTTCTCTTCGGGCAGGCACGAAAAACTTAGAAGGCACAAAATACTTTTTTTTTTTCCTGTTACAGGTGGTAGCTGTCTTAGGCAATATTTCCCTTTCTGCTTTTTGTCCACCAGCATTCTAATCTTCTTTTCGTCACCCCGACAGCCTTGAAGTTAACTGCTTCTGTTATACCTTTAAATACCTACTAGGTATTCTGAAAGCCGAATATTTCCCTCATGTTGATCTGGATGGATACACTGACATTCTAAAACCATGTGCCGCGCAGTTTCCATTTCTTTTTCCCCGCATACGCATCATTTTCTGTATACTTCCCCACAAAACTCTTAGTTCGCAAGCAACCTGCTCTAGCCTCAAAAAGCAAAGCACTGCCCTGGGAATTATCGTAGAAATTCTCCTTTCTGATGTCCAATTTCTCAGCCCTGTACATCTCTAACGAGGTTTTAGCTTCCATTTTTTTCTCTCCATTCATTTGTTTCAATCTGCCTTGCCTCTTTTTTGGTTACCTTGGCTGTTTTGGATTCTCCATTGTTCTTTCCGTGTTTCGTCGCTAGCGTTCTCGTTTTCCTTAACCACTGCGTGTCCACACTTTTCAGGTATATGTAGCTAAAATTATTAGCTGTGCACCTACGTTGATCTATTGCTCTCAACCACCTCTCGAAGCACATTTTACTCTGAGCTTCTCGAACTTCAAATGACGCCCAGCCCACATTTCCTTGTACTGCTTCGTTAGTTGTTTTTCCATGTGCTCCTAAGGCCAATCGGCCTACCGTTCTCTGGTTCGCTCTAAGACATGAAACAGCGTCTGATGTTAAGCAGAGTACTGCAAATGTGAGGCCCGGAACCATTACTCCCTTCCACATTCCTCTCACTACTTCATATTTGTTATACCCCCACAGTGCTATAGCTATATGCTTCATAATAGCTGCGTTGCGCTTTCCTGTATTCTGCAGTTCTTCCTCGTAAGTTCTTAAGTACTTGTCCCCTTCGTTTATCCACACCCCCAAATATTTAAATTCCTTGACTTTGGATAATTCTCCATGCTCAATTGACACTAAGTCAGTGCTGGTGTCATTGAAAACCATTATTCCCGATGTTTAGTGCTAAAATTTAACACGAGGTTCGGGGCTTCCTGGCAACGAATATTTATGAGCATATTGCTCTGGTTATCAGCTAAAAGAACAATGTCGTCTGCGTATATCATTTCCGAAATACGCTGTTGTACCACTTCGCCTTGCAAAGTATGAGTTAGGTTGAACTCTAACTGACTGTCTTCAATTTTCGTTACTGACCCTACCATCTACAGCATGAACAGTATTGGGCTCAAAGGGTATCCCTGTTTCGGTCCTCGATGGGTGTTGACCTGCTGTGCGCATTTCTGCCCTTCCCATGTCAGGTGCACTCTATTGTCTTTATAGATTGCTATAAGGAACTGTATTAACTCCTCATCTAAGCCCTGGAGTTTCAGCACCCTCCACAGCAGTTCTTTGTTTGCGTTGTCATATGCCTCTTCAGTCTCCAAGAACGTAATCTATAATGGTCTATTCTGAGCTTTCGCAATTTCAATGCACTGTGTTTTCCCGAACAAATTATCATCCAAGCGCTTGTCTTGTCTAAATCCATTCTGCAGTTCCCCAAGGATTTCATTTTCTTACATCCATGCTTTAATTTCTGATTTTATCGCCTGGAATACGAATCTATACACCACTGACGTTACTGTGAGTGGACTGTACTAATCATTACTGGCTTGGTTGCCTCTGCCTTTATATATTAAATTCATCCTGCTTTCTAGCGAATCCTCCAATATTTGCTTGGTTTCTATCATTTTATCCATTGCCCTCATAAAAGATGCGTTAGTTCTTGGTCCAAGCAGGTTTACCAGCTGCATTGGTATTCCGTCCGGGCCCACTGCTGTTTGGTGGGGTAACCTACTGCGCTGCTTTTTTCCAATCAAGGCTGCTCAGATTTATTTCCCTTTCCGCTGTATTTTGTGGCGCCGTTGTTCTCGGTGTAGGCTTCACTTCCATACCTTCACTATGACATATGACACTATGAGATATGACACTATGACATATGACACCTTCCACACATGTGGCAACATGCAACCTGAAAACCATTGAATTGTAGAAACGTTTTACTTCCCTACTTGAGAATATCGCCCTCGTCTTCAAGTCTTAACTGATCTGCTTCACAGAACAGGTTGCGCGCTTCTGTCAATGCTTTTAAAACTGCCACGTGGTCGCTGGCGCGTGTGCGGGGTTCCCACAAACCTCGCTGAAAGCCCTAGCGCAGCGCCCTCCTCACGACCAGCGGCGGGTGCGGGAGTTCGCCGTGCCGTGGGTCGATATCGAAGGAGGGAAGATTCGTTTTTTTCGCATTCCTCCTTTGATCTTTCCTCCTTTCGCAGTTAACGTCCTGCCTGGCATTTCCAAGTCGTCCGGGACACACTAGGCCCAGAATGCCGCCCTTCCACTCCGTCTCATCTTTCTCTTCCCTCGGTCTCTCGTTCTGGGGTTCTGGCTCGCGGAAGAGAGATGAACCCGGCTTGCAGGCAGTGCCGGGCTCTCTGGGGAGGAGGGCGGAGGAGGAGGACGGTTCACCTTCTCTCCCTACTGGACGCGCGGAAAGCTGTAAAACGTCTCCCTTTCCTCTCTCCTGTGGTCTTCAGCGGCGGCGAGAGAGCAACAGAGGAAAGGGGGGAGCGAAAAAAATAAGAAGCGGAAAACTGAAATAAATATGGCGACGGCTCACAGGAACGGCAGCAGCAGCAGCAGCCGGCGGCGCCGCCTCGTAGCGCGTCTACCGAGAACCGTCGTCGCTGTTCGCGTGGAACGCGGTGGCAGCGGCCTCCTCGGCTGTTCCGGCGATATCGGCTCCTCGCTCGTCGTCGTTTACGCCAACGTGCACGCGCCGCAAGCCGCGGTTTGATCGCCGGCCGACGCGCGCTCCGAGTGCCGCCCGCAGGAACACAAACCGCCTGCTGTTGCTTCGAGGTTGGGTCCCGGCCGCCGACCGAGGAAGGAGAGAACGGCTCCCGGCCGGAGAATCCAGGGTCTGAACCCCGCGGCTTCCTGGTCTTGCTTCGCCTGCCTTGGCGGGGGAGGCCGGGCATCGCATGTCGTCTGCTACCGCTGCGTGTTGTACGGCGCATCCCGGCGCGGAGAAGTAGGCTGCAGAAGGCGACGCCGTCTGTGACTGCGAGGACCATGGTGGTGGTCGTCTGCACGTGGCGGCGGTGATTTGCGGCCGCCGCGGAGAGAGCCGGGCGGCGCGTTGACATTTGGAGAGGGCCCAAGACGGGCTCCATCGACTCCGCGCCGTCGTAGCCGCCGCTTCCTGGTTCACACAGGTAGGCCACGACGCTCCGGCGGGACGCACGGTCTCCGCCCTGGTTCCCTGTTTGTCATTCGCTGGCGGACGCGTAAATGAGCTCCTCGGCCAACCCACGACATTTGTTTTTGTTCTGGTTTCTCTGTTTCAAATTCGCGCCTAGCTCGCGCCATGTGGCGAAGCTATTGTTCGTTAGCAGCGTTTAGGACAATGCATTGCTCTGACTCACGGTTTATTTTTTTTTTGGCGGTGTACGCACGGTTGCGCGCGTTCCGAAATGGTTAGTCGACGAGGATAACCAAGTGTGTCGCGATCAATCAATAAGCGAGCTATTGTGCTGTTGTAATGAAAGCGGCGTGATCGAGAAGCCTTTGATTTTGTTTTGCTTATAATTCTGGTGCGAGGCCCGCCGTGTCGACAGCTCCGACATGACTGTGTTTTATGAGGCTGCGAACAATTGCGACGAGAAATGCAGCTCGTAGAGTGTGGCCGCGGCCGCTGCCTGTGCAAGCCTAGATACTACGGCGTACGCTCTGAGGCCAGGTTAGTCTGCATGCTAACCAGTGTAGGCTGCACAGCAAATACAAAGCCAGTAAATCAAGTTGGATAGTTCACCACGCCAAAAGGCAAAAACAAAAGAAAAAAACAACAAGGGATTTCGTTATAGGCGTTGCTAATATTACCGTGTTGCGGCTCGGGTACCCCCAAATGCAATTAAATTTGCACCCGTGATCGCGAAAGAATGAATGAATGGCTTGAACATGTCGGCTTAGTTTTTGGCGGGAAATTATGACTTATGAATTGGAGGACGTAAATACGAGGTGTGGCTGCAGTTGTAACGTCTACATAAATAAAACATTTGGGTATTTCAAAGCGGAGGAGAAAGAAAGGGAGGCAACTTTATTGCACAACGCATATACAATAGGCAACATGTCAACCTCCACTATGAGGCTTTTGGACGCGTTCGCGGCTGGAAGTTGCACGGGAAGCTCTTTATCGCCTCAGAGGAAGCGCGCGAAATGTCGGTGGAGCCTAAGATTCCGGCTGGCCTCGTGGGCGTTGATTGATACCCGCTCCGGCGAGGCGCAGCCGCCATCGCCATGGCAACGTCCACTGATCCCGCCTCTTCGGCGGCGCGATGTTCAAATAACCTGCGCTGCCTCCTGAAACGGATGCCGCGCTTCGATTATCAATCTGGGACTCACCGCGGTTAGTCAGTGGGTAATATGGGAACGCTTTTCGCCGTATGATATGTGGAAGGACGAATGCCTGATCGCTTTTCAGGCAGTCCGTGGTGAGTCCTTGACTGATAAAAGAAAGGCCTATATAACGTCATGCACTTTCGCCTTAAGCAAAACTGCATGGCGCCATGTTTTAAACAGAGGTTTACTCTTTTTTTGCCTGCAGTCGTTGAGCGAATGAATGAATGAATGAATGAATGAATGAATGAATGAATGAATGAATCTAAACGCAGAGGAGGCCTTGGGGGACGGGGGGACGGGTTGTTGGGAAAATCGGTGCAAATCAGTTGTAATAAGTGTAACAATGTTCAAGTGTTCTCATAAGAGCACTTCATCAGAACTGATTGATTGATTGATTGAATATCGGTTTTAACGCGCCGACGCAACGCAGGCGATGAGGCGCGCCGTATTGGAAGGCTCCTGATTAATTTTGACCACCTGGGGATCTTTAACGTGCGCCGAAATCTCGTACACACGGGTGTTTTTGCTTTTCGCCTCCATCAGAAAAGCGGCCGGGAATCGAACCCGCGACCTCGTGCTCAGCAGTGCAGCGCCTTAGCCACTGAGCCACCGCGGCGGGTCCTTCATCAGAACTCAAAACACTCAGTGACGAGAACACTTCTGATGAATTTGATGAGAACACCGAGTGTTCTTACCAGAACACTCAGGGGCCAAAGCGACCTCGGGAGATACCTACTTAGATGTCTCCCGAGGTCTCATTGGCGCCACACACACATTGGCGTTTCCCCTAGGGCGTGGGGCACCCGGCAAAGTTTTTGAAGAAAAAACGAAAGCTGTTTCTTTTTAAGAATGTCGACTGAACAACTACATTACAAAACAAAACACAATGTAACTCACCTTTACCCATACTGTTTAGACCAACTAATACGAAGTGACAGTTGTAACCAAGTAATGGAGCTTTTTCGCAAAGTCAAATAAAACATGGAGAAAGAAATTCCGTTGGGCAGTCTTGTCCCTGAATACAATAGCGGGATTGTTGTCAATTTTAAATACACATGAATAATGCAGATTGTGCTATGTGTCCCTGTTAGACGAGGAATGCGTTGTCGAACGTCGTCTCAAATAGTTCAGCTTTAGAGGTACACTGAAAGTGCAACTGTCCAATTATACATTACCAGACTGAGGTATAAAACTCCTAGGCCCCGTTAGAAGTATTTTTAAGCCGAACCGTATCTTTCCGGAAGAAAAGCTCGTTCAGGAGTGTCTTGCTCCAAAACAATGATATCAATTTTATCGCGATCCTTATTCTTCAAACAAATAATCCAGGTACTTTTGAGGAAAACAGGTAAAGCAGAGGCGATTCTCCGATCATTTTCCGGCAATTTCTTTATGACACCACAGAATATTGTTTGTGCGACTTACGGTGGCCAAGCTAAGCTGCCGCAGAATGAGTTGACAACTTTTATTTCTCAGTGGATGGGAATCAGGAAGGGAAGTCTTGAAGTGCGTCCCCTCAGTCGGCAGCCAGGAGTCCTTCCCCGGCGGCGGCCTCAGCTATCTGGGTGATTGTAGTGACCATAAGCGCGATTGTGGATTCCGAGTCACTAGGCCCAACACGTCACTAGATCCAACGAGTCAGTACATCCACGAATGGATGTACTGACTCATCAGATCTACTGACGCATTGGATCTAATGACTCGTAAGGATGTACTGTCCCGTTGGAACCAGGGTTACCAGTTCCGTTTGGTCGTGTTAATTGAATGCTAATGTGCAGTTAACACGCTGATAACTGTGTTTTATTCCCGACCCATATTACGTCACTCGTGCCCGAAACACGTCCTGAAGCGCGAAATTTGAAAGGTTTTCAATATGTCTGTTTTTTTGTTGTTGAAAAACGTGTTTCGTGGCTGGAATGACGCTGAGTGAGTTACCAAAGGCTAGTTCGTTCAAATTGAACAGAGTTATACTTTGCCTTCATGACACATTCGATTCCCTATTGAAATGAATTCGCAGGAATGCAGAGCACGATGACACGTGCATTCGTTACCGCGCAGTCACGCACACACTCCAGAACCATGCAGTTACTTCATGATGTAAGAGCGATGACATCCGTCTTTCTGGAATCATCAATCGCTGCATGACACGTCACTGCAACTGTAGAGCAGCACATAGCAGGAGTGTCACTTGCAGAGGAACCACATCCCTTCGAATATTTTCCGAGAAAATGTGCGTGCGTCTCTTCGTAATTGACGCAGTTTTGATTAATGATACTTACATGTCTTCGAGGCTATTACGGTCCTGGTCTGGGACCATCATGAAATGTCCGGGAAAGAGCGATAACTGTGTGAATCGAGTCACGCAGTAGTTTCGCTGAAAACTGCCCAGAAGCTCCCAGACATTATTTACGCAAAACCATACGTCGTTCATGGAAAGAAAAAATTGGTCGCGTATCTGCTCCTTTCGTCGCAAATGTCGACGCAAGACGATAGTCGACTGGCGCCCCTGGCAAGTAAGCGCGTGCCTTCTTTTTCTCGCTCACCTCTCATGCTGTTTTTCTCCTGTCTCGTTCCTTCCAAAATAACACACTAGAGGTTTGCTCCAGTCAATTTAAATTTACCGCGTACTACTGCTCCGTGTCTGGTGCCTCGATGCCAGCGCTGCCGTACGGCGGAGACGCGCGTGAATCGAGGCACCCGACTACAACGTTGATAGAACCACGTTGCCCTACTCCACCAGCGTTCCACGCGGAACGCAGAACCTATCTTGTGGACAATTTTCTTGCTGTGGCCGTTTGATTTTTTTTCGAATTCCGCCAGGAATTCCGCGAGCAACAGCAGGTGATGTTTTTCTGCAGTTGATGTAGTATTTTATTTGCTATCGCAAAAAGCAAGCTTCCGTCAATTTTTTAAATAAAGAAACACTGCAAATATCAGTAATGTATTGATTTTCTGTCTTATGTTTGCGCAATGGCTTGTTCTTATTCAAGAATGTTGACAAGTATGAACATTAACACCGCACTTGGGCGTTTATATTTGGCCGTGAGTATATGAGACTATTCCACAGCATCTGCGTCACTTTGGCCGGCTTTCTGAATCGAGTGACAGACGGACGGACAGACAGACAGACAGACAGACATTCGTTTTTTGTGCATTGATAGAGAGGACGGTGTACCATTTGACAGTGTCATGTTGTTAGGTCTGCACAGCATTTGGCCTTCTCGCATGGCTTGGCTGCATTGCGATGTCGACGCGCGACCAACGAGACAGTATTTTAGGGAAAGTGTGTCACAGTTTGTTGAAGTTCAGAAAGCGAAGAACTCTCCACCAGAGTGGTTGTCTAAAATTGAACCCCTGACTACGCTTAGGGAATTTTAAATGATAACACCGGCCCTGGGGGGCATGGCGGCATTACTGTGATTTTTTTCTTTGTCATTGTACCTGGTACCTGGTGTTGCTGTCCGAGATGGGCAATAAAGAAAAAAAAAAGGCAGGCAGGCAGGCCGGCCGGCCAAAATGTTCCCTTTCGAGTAGCCCAAGAAAGACTATCGTCTTTAAAAGCGGCGTCGGCGTATCGGTGTGAAAAAAAATCCGACAGGGGCGATAAAGCGAGAAACATTTCCATTGGCTGAGACAGGTCACGTGGCTTCAAGCACGAGCGGCGCGTGTGAAATAAGAATGAAACGCAAAACAAAACGAAGGCGCGCAGCGGAGTCACAGTTGCGAAGGGTCTAGCCGAAGTGCTGGCGACGCAGCGAGATGGAGAGGCGCGGGTATGCGCCGACCTGACGTTGAGTCGGTTACACCTACACAACACCTTTATAGATCATTAGAGGGTACCTGCAAAGAATGAAAAAGGGTGTGGGGACAACAACAACTAAAAAGATGTAACCACCTCCAAACACCCTATACAACATCTTTTGAGAGCATTAGGGTGTGTTTTTAGAAAATGTGCAAAAGGGTGTTCCGACAACAACAACAAAAAAAAAAGCGCTGTAACCACCTTGAAACACCTTAATTACATCTACAAAACCCCTTTTTAGAGCGTTGCACTGTGAACTTAAAATTTGCAAAAGGGTGTTGGGACAACAACAAAAATAGAGTGTAACAACCGTGCAACACTTTTCCTGGCTTTTGGGTAGGGTTAGAGGATGCAGAAAGTGTAGTGCGTGCATTCAAGGCATTATTTTTCTGTATCTTTCAAACAAATTCTACGGTATTGATACGAGAAAAACACTAATACAACACGCAAAAATCGTGTTATCCTTCTGCTTGACTCATAACACAAATTCTAAGGTGATTGATTGATTGATTGTAGGGTTCAACGCGCCGACGCAACGCAGGTGATGAGGGGCGCCGTAGTAGAGGGGACCGGATTAATTTTGACCGCCTGGATATCTTTAACTTGCGCCGAAATCTCGCACACGGGCGTTTTTGCTCTTCGCCTCCATCAGAAAAGCGGCCGCCGCGGCCGGGAATCGAACCCGTGACCTCGTGCTCAGCAGCGCAACGCCTTAGCCACTGAGCCACCGCAGCGGGTACAAATTCTAAGTCTCCACAGAACTAACAAGAACACAATTTTCAGAGGCTAACACTGATCGGTGTGCTGCATAATTATTAAGCAAAAACTGTTAATAGCAGGACTATAATTTTATCCAAATGTGGAGCGGGTTGAGCTGCTTCGAAATGAGAGGACATTGCGATGGACGAACATTTTCCACAACCGGTCGGGTGGTAGGAGATGCTTTGTGCCCTTAAGTGTTTCAAACTACGCATACGGCCCTATTGATTGATCGCTGTAATAAGAAACAAACACGCTTTACTCACCCGTTCCACTCCCTACAGAAAAGCGAGGGTGTTGCAGTCGGTTACCACCTTTTTTTCAAAAACGGTTGTCGAGACCTAAAATAATGGGTGTGATGACCTCCCACCACTCCTATCCCACGTATACTACACATTTGCCAGGAGACTAGTATGTAAAAAGGTTGAGTATTTAACGTTAGTTTTGACAATGAGAACACCTCAATCGCCACAATCACCGATGCGCGCGTATTTCGAACGGCCGCCGAACGCTACTTTCGTTCCCAGTGAAGTTTTTTTCCCTTCTTGTTGTCTACTGGTGTGCATTGTATATTTATCGAACAAGTATTCGGTCTTCCTATATTTTATGCTGATTTCCTTTTGGTAGGTGGGTTCATTTGGCGTGTGTTCGTATGTTCGCTTTGTATTTTATTTTGCTTGTATTTACGATTGTAATTTGGTCTTCTACGCTGATTTTATTCGGTAGGTGGCTTTATTTGCATTGCATTGGTTCGTATGCTCGCTTTGTATTTACTTCTTTGTTTGAGCCTGTCTATTGCTATTCGCACTGCATAATATCTGGAAACATTATTGTTTTCTACATATAAATAGCATTTCTTGTGTAACTTGATTAATCTCCCCATGTACAATTTTGTTTTGTATACTTGCAACATAACCACTCCCTTTTATAACGGCGTTCGGGCATTGAAGGTACTGAAATAAATAAATAAGTAAATAAATGAGAGGACGCGTGATTGCCGCGCGTGTCGCGCGGAACTTCCCACTCCGGCCGCTTCTGCTTCTCTCCGCCTCGAGATCGACGGGTTCCACGCCTACGGCTCCTCCAACGCAGCCTGCGGATGTGGATGTGGATGTGGCTATCGCTTCGTCTCGGGCGGCAACAGTGCCTAGCCACTGCGGGGGCCCCTGCAAGTTGTAACCGAATATGTAAGGTCAAATCGCAAACAAATCTCCTGAACACTGCGCAGCACACCTACACTTTCGCGTGTTCCCGCTTAAAGGGACCCTGCAGCACTTTTCTCAACTTTAAAATCTTAAACGCTTGCAGAACATGGTCAACCAACATATCCAGTACTTAGATTAGGCTGTCGCGAAGTACCTCAGCCAGAAATTGTACAGCTCTACGCCCATCAGATAACTTAGAAACTTTCTCAACAGATTTTTCTTTCTTTCCCGGTCTTGGCGTTCACCGACCGCGGAATTATGTCATTACAGCTGCGTAGCGGCTATTGGCCGGCTTTCCCTCTTCAGTGGCAGCAATGAACGCGTTCGATAGCCGCTTTAAAAATCCCGGGTCATCTCCACTAAGGTGAAACCTGGGGATTGGCGAGGCATGCAGTGTATAAGTGTATTCTTGGCTCCTTGGCGTTTTTGCCCACCCAGGGGGGTAGAGGTATACAGTTTAGCTGTAAAAGTACAACAGCGTATTCCGGGAATGTTATACGCAGACGATATTGTTCTTTTAGCTGATAACAAGACCTATATGCAACGGCTCATAAATATTAGCGGTCAGGAAGCCACCGACCTCGGGTTAAATTTTAGCGCAGAAAAATCGGGAATAATGGTTTTAAATGACACAACCACTAACGCAGTGTCTATGGCGAATTACACAGAGTGAAGGAATATAACTATTTGGGAGTGTGGATAAACAAAGGGGATAACTGCTTAAGAAGTCACGAGAAGCAACTTAAGGTTAAGGGAAAGCGAAACGCAGCTATAATGAAGCATAGAGTTGAGTTCTGTTAGGGTATAACAGATATGAAGTAGTGAGAGGAATGTGGAAAGGAGTAATGGTTCCGGGTCTCACGTTTGCGAATGCTGTACTCTGCTTAAAATCAGACGTTCTATTAGGCCTTGAAGTGAACCAGAGAACAGTAGGCCGTTTGGCCTTAGGCGCGCATGGAAAAACAACTAACGAAGCCGTGCAGAGAGATATGGGCTGGGCGTCGTTTGAAGTTCGAGAAGCGCAGAGTAAACTATCTTTTGAGAGGAGATTGAGAGCAATGGATCAACGTAGGTGGGCAGCTAAGGTGTTTAGGTACCTATACTTGAAAAGCGTGGACACGCAGTGATTAAAGGAGCCATGAAGACAAAATACAAGTTGGGTTTATTAGAAAGACTGCTTAGTCCCGATAACAATGATACCAGTATCATCGCAATCTTCGAACAAATAACGGAGGTATTAAAGGAAACGTGTGAAGCAGTCGCGACGCCCTAGCCAATTTCCCGCAACTTTTCTATGACGTCACGGAACCTTGTTTGTGCGATTGGCGGCCTCCTAACTGACCTGTCGCGACGACACATGACTGTACGTCTGTAATGGGGCCTCTAGTGTCATTTGACCGCATCACTTGAATGCTAACGTGCAGTTAACGCACTGAAAATTGTGTTTTATTGTTGGCCCGTATGACGTCATTCTTGCTCATAACACGTCACTGTGGCGCAAAATTTGAAAGTTTTTAAATACTTCTTGCTTTTTCTTTCGTTAAAAAACACCTTTTGGGGCTGTGATGGAGCTGAGTTAGATAGTGAATCCTAGTTCTTTCAAATTAAACGAAGTTGTATTTTCTCTTCATGGCTCCTTTAAGGAAGACTAGAAGGCTAACGCTTAATTCGGAAAGAACAGTGGAGAATCCAAAACAGCCAAGGTAACCAAAAAAGAGGCAAGCAGATAGAAACAAACAAATAGAGAAAAAAAAGAAGCTAAAACGTCGTAAGACATGTTCAGGGCAGAAAAACTGCACATCAGAAAAGAAAATTTCTACGATAATTCCAGTGGCAGTGCTTTACTTTTTGAGGCTACAGCAGGTTGCTTGCTACCTAAGAGCTTTGTGGGGAAGTATTCACAAAATGATGGGGTAAGCGTGGTCTGCGGAAAAGAAACAAAAACTATGCGGCACATAGTGTTAGATAACGAGGGTATCCATCCAAATTTACATGAGGGAAATATTCGGCTTCCAGAATCCCTAGTATTTAAGGGTAGCACAGAGGAAGTTAACTTCAAGGCTGTCGGGGTGACGAAAAGAAGATTAGAAAGCTGGCGGACGAAAAGCAGAGAGGGGAATATTGCCTAGGACAGTTACCACCTGTAACAGGAAACAAAAAAATGTATTTTGTGCAAATAAGTTTTTTGTGCCTGCCCTAAGCAGCGCTATAGTTTAAATCAAGTGTATAAAACATAGGTATATTAGTCCTTTTTGGTAAGATGACACGTCATAACCCCGCTACAAAGAAGAAACGAATAGCAATCATCATCATTAATCATCGAGTCTCGTGTCTTTGAAGCACGAAGCGTTCCAGCGCAAGGCGTTGGAAAACGAGAGTCCCGGTGTGTTCTTTTAGTACGCGTTACGTTCTAGCGCGAGGCGTAAACGAGTGTCCCAGTGTTTTTGTACCGTGACTACACGAGACGACGGTTACGACGACGACATTAGACGCAGACAGACCGAGCCCCTAAAAGAAAGCCACAAATGCAAAGTAGAAACGGAAGGCACGTCTGTTACGACGAGCAAAACCCCGCAGTTCCGCTCTGTGCTGGCGATAACAATAGCTTTCGCAGCGCTTCCAGACTCGAAGGAAAGAATGAAAGCGTTGATCGTAAGTGTTGCAGGGTCCCTTTAAGTAAACATATGTGACCTCTGCATTTTTTTCGCTGTACGAAGCGGATGCGATGTGAGACAACGAGGGAGTCGGAGTCACGCGCTCTGGCGTCACCTTCAAAACAAAAGCACCCCCCAGATTTCCTTCTCGTTTTTCTTTTTGTCCTACCTTTGGATCTCCTAAGCATTGCGCTTTGACGTTAGCTTGCTCGGCAATTCTCAGAACCGAAGTAGCCGGGCCCCTTTTTCGCTTACTAATGGGCCCAATGCCTACATACTCCTAGGCCGTAACGTGCCGCAACTTTGTTGCTTGACTCGCCGGGCAGATTTATTGGCCGCGCTGTGGGCACTTTATCAGCCAGTTAATTTCTTCGTCGTTGTAGTGGACCTCGAGTTCCTCCGGCTGCCAAGCGGTCGTGAAAGAGCGGAAAGTACACGTCAGGTAAGAATGAGGGCTTTAATGGAACTGGCTGCGGGTGCAGCGCGAGCGCGTGCCACCGCTCGGTCGGTGCTGATGAGACTGATGGTGACGAGTGTCATCTGCTACAGTGCAGAAGAGAAAGAAGTTTCAACACTCTCCCCCGCCGACAGATGACGTAAGTGGGTCAGAGTTGAACGGTCTTTGCTGAGCGGAGGTATTTCTTGACTGAAGACTTCGGCAGATAAAGCGGCGACGAATGTCCTTGTTACTGTCGACGAGTGGTATCCGAAACCTCTTGGGAACTTGGGTCAGGGTGTCTCGTACTCATCCATGGAGTACCTGTGCGGGGGCTGGCTGGATCCCGGGCGATGTTAAGTTCTTCCTTTGTTACCTCTTTCAGGTGCACTCCAGTCTTTGCGTCATACATTATCACAAGCTTGACACCTTTTTCTGCTATTTTCGTTGAGCTATTGATCCGAATCGTCGCAATGACAAGTGTATCCCCTAGGTCAACGCTTGGTTTCCACAGTAAAAGAACCTCTTGTCGCTCGTTCGTCGCTTCGACGTCCTTTTTAACTCTTGCCATAACCAGTTCGGTGGTGTTCGAGCTTTGTTTGTCCTTACATTTGTCGCCTATGCCTTCAACTTGCGACGAACGGTTCAGAACTTCTGACACCTCGTTGGCTCCCACGCACGGACGGAGCACGACAACGTTGGCACAGTGCGTGACCTTTGCTCCTACTGCCAGCGGGCCCTGTACAGTCCAGCCTAGCAACGTTTCCACTGCTTTGAGCGTCGTGGTCACTGGCTTTACATTGCCGGTTACTAGATCCCAGTAGTGGTCCGCACCAATCAGGATCGATATTTTAATTTCACCGAATCGCTGTGCTCTGAGAGCCCTCGTGTCCAAGTACATTTCTCTCATCTTCGTGATGACTTGGTCGTCCGGAATAGGAATATGCTCTTTGCATAGTGTGTCAATGTCGAGTGCGTCAATCTGTACCGTCCTCTGTCTTTTCGGCAGCGACGAACACACGTACTTTTCGTAGGGTTCTCGTCTCTATTTTACCTCCAAAGACCCCAACAGTCAAGGTCTCCTCTTCTAACAATTCGCATCCTAGTCTCTTGGACACATCTGCAGTGATAAAACTGCGTTGGCTTCCGCCGTCGAAAATAATTCGGTGGCATCCCGAGGATGCGGAGCCTTGTACTGTTGTGATCAAAGTTTGGAGGAGGATGCAACCACCGTGCACATCCACATGTAACCAAACATGCAACCACCGTGCACATGGTGGTTGCATGTTTTCGAGCACACTTGCCAAGCCGTCATGAAAGAGCGGAAAGTAAACGTCTAGTAGGAGCGGGCTTTAATCAATGGAACTGGCTGCGGGTGCAGCATGAGCGCGTGCCACCACTCGGTCGGTGCTGATGAGACTGGTGATGATGAGTGTCATCTGCTAAAGCGCAAAAGAGAAAGAAGTTCCAACAGTCGTCGCTCACTACGCGTCAGATTATAATGCCGCTTGGACTCGAGTTACAGCGTATGAGTCAGCGAGCTTAAACTGCTGAACTGCCCTGATCTCTTCCCGTTCACTGCAATCCTCGACCTTCGCACGGAACTCTAATAAACGCAAGTAGTAATACACGTTGCTAACAGAAGAGAGAGCCAGGCGAGAGCCGATAAAAGCGAAGCGCAGAGCAAAGCATAACGAACCCGTACAGACCTGTCCAGGTGCCGTAAAATGCAAGGATGTGAGCGGTTTCAACGCAGTATGCTTCCCCTGATCGCAGGGACACCTGCGCCACTTTGGACACGTGCGCACAATGAGAATGCAAAGCCGACACAACACACACTACTCATTCGGTCGGCGAATAAAAATAATTTTGATTCAGCCCGTTCATGCACGCGAAGACTGGTAACCGCACCCGCTGCGGTGGCTCAGTGCCTAAGGCGTTGCACTGCTGAGCCCAAGGACGCGGGTTCGACTCCCGGCCGCTTTTCTTATGTAGGCGAAAAACGAAAACGCCCGTGTGTTCGAGATTTCGGCGCTCGTTAAAGATCCCCAGGTGACTGGCAACCGCAAATTTGTCGGGCTTACGTACATTTAGCGAACTCCTTTACTACGTACACAACCTTTTCGAGCCCGTCTCGAGGCGTCACTGGCGGCCGCGTTGCTTTAGTCTCCTCGGTTTTCTCCGCACATTGCAATTGACATTCGCTGAAGTCGTACTTGATTGATGAGATGTCCCGATATACATCATCACACACGACCTGTTTGGTAACCTAGACAATAAGCGCAAGAAGCAAGAGTTGACGTCTCTTGTCACTACCCGGCACTCTTCCGGGCTCCTACCTGATCAGTTCATCTTGCTACGAAAGCACCGGGATCTAAACCGTGCTTCAGGACGCGGCCGTGCGCAAATGGTAGGCAACGCGACATTCGCTTTCGAGTTGGGAAACTGCGCGAACGCGTGAAGCTTCACACAGCGCAGCCAAGAACAGCGTGGTCGCTCGCTTAAAAACATTTCACGTTAAAATGTGAGTTTTTTGTAGACTTCTGACTTCTGTGTAAGCAACAGGGTATGACTCATAGCCAGCGTGCGCGCTTGTAAACTCGTGTGTGCGGCAGCCACCGCACTTATTTCATAGTTATCTTGAATTACCCTATAGTTCTGTTGTAGCTTTATTTTGGCACAAGAAAAAATTGAGCACCCCTGGATATTTAACGTATCGCGATGAACTGTATGTGAGTGTCTGTCAAGTATGTCACTTAGCCGAGTAGTACTTCTTACCCTGAATCAAACGGGTAGAACACATTGCGGTAACACTCGATCTCTTCGGCAATTCCAGGCGACGTACAAAGCGCCAGAAAGGAGTTCTGTGCTACTTTGCTCCGTATTTCTTTATTTGAGTCGGTTACAGAAGGAATAAACACCTTTGTGGAGTGGTTAGCCGCGGAGAAGAATCCTCGTTTCAGGACCCCTTGAGACCATCAGGGTCTGAACTGACGATGTGCTCTCTCCCGGTTCAAGAGGAAGGAAAGGGTATACGGCCGCAGGGCGGTTCTGATCACAGCACCATACGGTGTGGTTGAGGGTGTCCAGAGCCTCGCAGAAGCGGCATTGTGAATATAGTATTGGTGGAGGCCAGAAATCTTCCCCTTTCCACCCCTCGCGCCCGGACACACAAAAGTTTAAAATTCATTAGGCAAAGTGAAAAGCGAAGCACCCGGCAACAAGTTCCTCGAAAACAGAACTTCGCTTGTCGTTTCAGGCGGCGCTGCATCGTTTTATCGCAACGTGGACCACGGCTCTTTCCTCAACACACTAGGAGCGGCATTCGTACAGGGAACTCCGCTTCTTCATACAAGTGTGATCGAGAGCTCGCACCTCGGCTTTTGATATACGAGGGTTATACGAAGAACAGGCTTATTGAAGCCGTGGCGGGACCGATTTTAGCACTTCGCCTTACGACTCCATCGGCACAAGGGGATTCACTCGGCGCCAGCTGTTTGCGGAGCACCTGTGCACAATAGCCGCCTTCCCAGAACGACAGCGCCGAATAATGGGAGCGGCTAGGGGGCGTGAATCGAATCGCGGAACATTCTCGCTGATTTAAGCATCTGGCTATGCTCTTTCCCTTTGTGTATACACTTGTATTTATAAAGCGCAATTCGTTTTTGCCACACGCGCAGGGATGAGGGCTTGTGAGTGACCCGTGACCAGGGCACCCCTCATCTGAGAGAGGAATGTACACGTACAGGGTATGCGTTTCAACCCTTTCTCGAAAGACGCCATGGTCGAGAAATGCCTCAGCGCCGCAGCATTCCCTCGTAAGTGAGGCGAAATAAGAGCGTGTCACGTTCCTGGAAGACGCTATGCCCTGCAAAAAAATTGGCCGTGTATGCAAATGTCGAGGAATGACGATAGTCTTTCGTCGACATTTGCCAAGTAAATGCCTTCCTTCGCTTTGCCGCTCACGTCTCATGTTGTTCCTCTCCCGTCGCGCTCCTCCCAAGGTAAATACGCAAAAGGTTTGCTCAAGTCAATTTAAATTTGCCGCGTTCTACTGCTCCAGGCCAGGGTGCCTCGATGCCAGCGCTGCCGTACGGCGGAGATGCGCGTGAATGGCGGCGCCACTCTTCAGCGTTTATAGAACCGCGTTGCGCTTCTCCACGTGCGTTTCAAGCGGAACGTGGAACCTATATCTTGTGGAACCTTTCGTTGCTGTTGCCGCTTGTTTGTTAAAGTGCTGCCAGAAGCTATAGTGGCGGGAGCGACAGCAGGCGACGAAGTGAATATTTTCTGAAGTGGAAGTAGTACTTCATTTGCTATCGCAAAGATCAAGCATCCGTGATTTTTTTTTAGAAAGGAACACTGCAAATATTACTTATGTATAGATTTTCTGCCTCACATTTGCATAATGTTTTGTTCTTCAACAATGTTGACAAGTATGAACATTGCCACCGGACTGACACGTTTAGATTTGGCTGTGCATATGTAAACCTATCGAGCAACTTTTTTTCACTTATCCCGTGTGGCTGAATAGAGTTTGCATTCTTCTATGTGAGCGTGCACCTTGATCAGGCTATGAAGAAACCACTGAATGTGATATGAGAACTATCCGTTGGCAACTTATTCAGCTCCGTTCCAGCCGCGAAAGGCATTTTAACCGCAGAACTGTTTAAGCTCTCCGCCGTAGAGCGTTACCACAAAAATACCAGGAAAAAAGACCGAGCGCATGCTAGCGTGCGCCTCGTGCGGAGTGCCAGGCGACAGCCAGACTTTCGCGGGGGCTTTCACGACGGGATGAGCTTGCAAAAAAAATTGTGGCAGCTTTAGCTCAGCTAACCTTGGATAAGCAAAGCAAAAGCTTGGCTTAGTCTAGTTGATTCTTGGATTCGCTTGGTCCACCTTTGATGTAGCTGTTTGGCGGACCACGGCTCAAGGTCGTTCGGTCCCGTGCAACGCTCACAGAAGGAGTCCCGGCCTCGCTTTCATTCTCGGCAAACGCTGCGTTCCTGTTTCACGGCGAACGCGGCGCAAGATGACTCATACATGCCGAGACGACCGAGCGACGAATGCGTGGAAGGCGGCGGTTTTGGTCGGCTGCCGATCAGCTGAGCGGCCGCGGCCGCTAAGACACAAAACAACTTAAAACGGGGCCATGTGCGCAGTGCTGACAGCGGACCCGGCGAATCACGCGATGCGATGCGAGGGGTGTGTCCGCGGGGGGGGGGTGTCTCCGGTCAAACTGAGGTCAACTTGCGCATCCTCCCCGAAACCGCTGGACGACAATAGTAAAGCTTTGCTTCAAAAAATACCAAGAAAAAATACCGTGCGCACGTGAGCGTGCGCCTTGAGAACACTCTGCCAAGCGTTCGTGGCGTGATTCCACGCGTGCTCTTTCTTCTACTGGCCAGTTGACGTGCGTTCGGGCCTGAAGTGGGGAGCACAGTCGCCGAGTTCGCGAAGCCGGTCGCCGCGGGTTCTAGCCGCGGTACACTTTGGGAGAGATGTGAAAGGTTGGCGGACAAAACGATCCGGGCCTGCCAGTCACTTTCGGCCGCACGTTCGGAAATCCATGTGAGGTGCAAAATTTGGGTCTCCGACGAAGGGAGAGGGGCTGCCGCCAGCTCTGCTGTTTCTCCAGCCTTGCACCACTATAGTGCAAGCAGCACCAGATTTTTTAAAGAGCAACAACTAAAGAAAAACGCGAGAAATATTTAGACTCAAATTTCGCGCTATTGGGACGGACGTATAATGGACAGGAGTGACGTAATATGGTCCAACACTAAAAACATCAGTGCGTTAGCTTCACGTTAGCATTCGAGCGATACGGCAAAAGGACTTCGAGACCCCGCTACAACTGCCCAGTCATGTTTCTCGGCGGTGACTGAGGGCGGCAGTCGCAAGTTGCGCCGGCAAGATTCTGCGACGTCACTGAGAAACAGCAAGATTCTGTGACGTCACTAAGAAATCACTGGAAAGTGGCTGGGGGTCTCCATTACTTCGTCTGTTTTCATTAATATCCAGATCTGTTCGAAGTTTGCGATAAAATAATTACCATTGTTATGGGGACAAAGTCTTTAATGAACCCAACTTGCATTTTGTCTTCATGGCTAACGTAACGAAAAAAAAATGTAAATGCGAGCTAAGAATGCCTGCTTTTTTAATGCAAACTCAATGACAGGTCCATAGTACGATAAGCGGCGTTGGCGACTTCTGTAGCCGCGAAACGGCTCCTAAACCCACGTGACAGCGCCGAGTTTCACAATTTGCGCTTCGCGTCGATAAAAGGCTGTGTTTATTGCATCGGCAAGCGAGAGAACTACCTAGCCAAAACTCCGCCGGAACTCGCCTTTCTGTTGCTTATAAAACCACGTGACACTTCCCTGATCAATAAGAGCTTTGTTTTACTCCCGGCACATTTCCAGCAGTGACGAAAGTGAGGGCCAGAAGTAATTCTAACGTGGCCTAACGTAACGTAACTCAGCCTAACCAAACCGACCTCGAGTAATCTAACATAACGTAACCTAACCTATCAGAACCTAAACTAACCCAGCCCAACGTAACCGAACCTAACTCAACCCAACCCAGTAAAATTCCTGTGCGTCGATATCGCAATAATTGTAAGATAAGCCGATGGCACAAAAATGCGCTAATGAAATCCCAATGAATGAGGCGCCAGAGTATAGGAAATTTTGAAAATAGCAAAAAAACAAAACATTTCCGGGCTTAAGTAGCCGAACAAGGACTATCGCTTAAAAAAAAAACAAGCTTGTTATGCGGCCTTCTGATGGCAGCCTTCCCATCTCGAAACCACATTGTCCAAATACTTATCCACGTGACGTACATAGCCAATCACAGGCCACTGCCGGGAGAAATAACCTGCGACATTTCTACCGGCTGCTCGGGCCAGGGTGCTGTTTGTGGCAGCAGAATTCTCAGCAATTGCGTTTAACAATCCAGGCTTACAGCCAACGCACTCGCTTAGAAACTATAAAGAATAATCTCTGCCAGTCTATTCGCGGAACTCGAAAACATTGCCCACAGCGAGACGACAAAACATTGATGGAAACTCAGCACTGGAAGGAGCACTCAACGGCGTTCAATTGGACAATGCTTACGCATCCACAACTCATAAGAACTGCTTAGGTGTCCTCAATGTTTTTTGTTTATTTCTGGACAAACACGGCATCATTTTTCGTCGAACAATAATAAGCTGCGAAAGGCGTGATCTCTGGGTTTAAGCTAAATGTTATTCATGAGTTAATGTACCTTAAACAGTTTGCTTCCGAATTTCCCAATTTCTGTGTTAAGATCCATAGCGAAGAAGGGCTACTGAGTTTAAAGTCAAGAAACCTTTTGAGAGAGAGAGAGAGATAGAATGCATTTATGGTGAAAGCGAGGTTATCCGAGCTAGTGTCACTATATACCTTATTTAGTGACTCTAATCCGAGCCATATCGCTTAGCATGCTACGCCATATGAAGGAATAGAAACATGAGGGTCTGTGAACTGAAATAAATAAATAAACAAATTAACAAAATAAATAAATAAATAAATAAATAAATAAATAAATAAATAAATAAATAAATAAATAAATAAATAAATAAATAAATCCTTTTGAAACGAAGGCATACGTAATCGGAGTTGGTTCGAAACGTCGAACAAGACATCCATTCTCACCATCCAAATCGCTGCGTCGAAATTACGTGTTAAAGTGCTAGTCTTCGGTCGGGGGGGGGTCGACGTCCGCATATATACGTGCACGGCGCTGCGCTCCAGAATGCACAAAGAGGAAAGTACAGGATGTTGCAACCGAAAATGAGCGCCCATAAAACTTTTTTTTTTCTGAGAAAGGCATTCTTTCATTCGCGCTCAAACTCACACGAAGGTCGCAGTTTGTGATCTATTCTGTTTAACACCAAGAACGTCGAATGCACTTGCCTCTTTTTTTTTACAAATAGAATTTAAAAATTACGAGGACACGCAAGCGCTCCTTTTGACGCAATGAATGCTTTCATTGCATTATGAGGAGTTCTAGGTTGTCATTAGGAGCGCTAAAAGGAGTGCCGGCGGACTGCCCTGACGACAGTACGACCTTGTTCCTTCTCGCCCATAATGCTAGCTGGTTGCACCCGTCAGGTCAGTTAATTGCGCTTTCACCCCTAGCGTCGTTCGAAAAAAAAAATGTTTCGTGTAGTTACCACTTTACGTGGTAGGCGATTAGGTTAAGATTTCGGAATTCATCGAGTTACCAGAATTTTAAATTTTGGACTAACCGATAATTCGATTGGTGTAGGCTCTTGCAGACTAACGTAATGAAGATATTGCAAACTGAAGCCTATCGCGAAACCTCCGGCAGGGGTTAACAATAACAACGGAGCAGGCAAGCGACCAAAAAGCGATCCTGCGCCGCGAAGTATACGCAGTGCACTTTTTTTTGTTTTCTTCAAGGACAAGGACGAGAAGTGCGAAAACCGGATAAAACCGGCAGAGCCCGGCGAAAACCGAGATGCTCGTTTGTTTCCCACCTGCCATTAGGCCGTTGCGAAGTTGTTTTCATCGTGAATCATGCTCCGTATGCGGCCCAAATAAACAGCTATGTATATAGCTCGCATATGCCCGCGTTCCTTTCCCATGTGTTTGTCTTTCGTGGGATGGATTTTTTACTCACTTTTTGGCGGAGGAGTGTTATGGTGTGTCCTATAGGGATAACGTGGACGTCAATAAACTAAAAAGAAGTCGTGCGGGCCAAAAGCATCTTAGTACGATAGGCGCATCGGCAACTGACACCACATACGGACACAGCGGGCTTCCTTTTAAGTGCGGAGGACAACGTGCTTCCTTTTAACATGCTTCCGGATCACTTCAGGGGCCCGGCTTTGTCGTTGCAGCTCGTCCGTGGTCCCGTCGTGAAAGATAACCGCGTCACCGGGTCGAGATTTACCATTACGAAGTATACCACTGCGCCACAGAGGCACACGCTACTCGTATGCAAAGTGTTGAGTGTGAGCTTTGGGCTGCGCCGTTGCCACGGGGGCAGGGTTTCGTTGCTAGGCCGCAAATAAGTGCACGATAATATAAAGGAAGGGAAACATCACGAATTAACGAATTAATTACTCCAAATCAATGAAAACTCAATCCAGCGTCTCTTCATAGGCCTTTTCTTCATGGGCTGCGGCGGTCTCTCTTGACTACTTTCTGTATCGACACCAGGATGATACTGAAACTAGCCAAGAGGGGGCGAGCCACAGCCACTCTGGCAAATCACTGCTCCGCAGTTCGACAGCATTCACCTTGCGTGAAACCGCTTTAATTTTTCTATCATAGATTCCAAATTGCTAATGCTTTCTGGGGACTCTCAAAACATGCAGATTTAGCTTACTCCGCTTTTTTATGCTCGCAAAGCCGGATTTTATTGAATTCGGCGTGTTTTGCATAATATTATTGCTACTGCCACAGCATAGGCAAGAAACCAGAGATAAATATTATTTCTAGTGGCTGAAATTATAACTTCGAAGCAAACATTGAATAAAAACACTGTTGTTGAACGGAATGCAGACATTTTCGGTTATTTGGGAGGTTGGTATGTACATGCACGCCGTTAACGGGCGACGACATTTCTGGACCCGTGGCTGCAATGGAGTACGAACGGTATTCTGCACGCAGCAATGTATACCGCTGACAAGGGGCTGATTTGATGCATTGAAAGCAGATGGAACGGACTGAGTTAATCGGAACTCTTTAAACGAAAAACATGGCTCTGGATGAAATGAATTGGTCCAAGGCAAATTTGAGTTGATCGCGTTAATGAGCAGCAGGGTTTGTACTTGGGCAAGTTGGTGCATCATTTTGGGTAAGTTAGGCAAGTTGGTACACCAAGTTGGTACCAACCTGGGCAAGTTGGTACACCAAGTTGGTACCAACCTGGACAAGTTGATACACCAATTTGGTACCAACTGGGTACACCAACTTGGTACCAACTTGGGCAAGTTGGTACAGCAAGTTGGTACCAACCTGGGCAAGTTGGTGCACCAAGTTGGTACCAACCTGGACAAGTTGGTACACCAAGTTGGTACCAACCTGGGCAAGTTGGTACACCAAGTTGGTACCAACCTGGGCAAGTTGGTACAGCAAGTTGGTACCAACCTGGGCAAGTTGGTACACCAAGTTGGTACCAACCTGGGCAAGTTGGTACACCAAGCTGGTACCAACTTGCGCAAGTTGGTACACAAGTTGGTACACCCATGAAGACGAAGTGCAGCCTTGTTTCAATACCAAGAGCTAGCCTTGGGTTGTTCACTTAATTACACTACTGTCCCAAGGACCCTGCTTCTGCCGAAAAACAGAAACAAAGCAAACAGAAATATTGAAAAACTTTCCTATCTCGCGCTATACCTAAGAAGCAGTGGGACCTAAGAAGCAACATAGTTATTCGCGTCTTAGCTTTATGTTGGTGTTCAAACGGTATACTTAAAGCCATATACAATTGCCCTGACATGTCATTGCTGGGGCTTTTACCGGCGGCTGCCAATCGCACAAGCCACGGTTTCCCCTAATGATGTCATTAGAGCTGGGCGGGAAAGGGGCTAATCGCCACTGCAGTGCTTCATTCGTGTTACTTAATATTTAGATTAATTGCTGGAAGGGCAAAACAACTCAGTGAAGTAACATAAAGCCTTGATATTGTAGGTAGTTCTGCCTACCGAGGGGGGTTCAGGCAACGGCCTCGTCAAAACATCACGCACAGAACATTGCAAGAGGAACAATTGCGCTTTACTCAAGCAGTGGAAAATGAAATATAAATGGAACAGGGGATACAATCAACCAAGCACATAACAAAAGCATTTCAGGGTCCCAGGGCTTACGGTACGGCGGGACGAACGGCGGGCCTTGCTGACGTGCGTCTTCTTCAAGGAGGGCTGACGGCGGTGGCTTCTCTCTTGTGACCGGCGGCGCTCCCGGCCGGCAACTCCCCCCGCTACCAAGCACCGCTGCCCTTATCTAGCGTGCCCAAAGATGTGCCACGCCCCCCCTCCATCGCACAGTCTTTCTGCCGTGTGTTCCCAGATGGCAGGAGAGGTGGCGCGCGGCACTTTGAAACGGCCTAACGTGGGCGCTCACAGGGGAGAATCCCCACAATATATATATATATATATATATATATATATATATATATATATATATATATATATATATATATATATATATATATATATATATATATATATATATAGCGAATTAGAATACGAAATGAGGGGCTCGTTGAAAATAAGACAGAAATAAAGGTTGGCAGACAAGACAACATCGGAAAGAAAAGGGGAGGATATGGCAGGTCATTGAAACAAAGAATTTGGAAAGAAAGAAAGTGGAGAAAAAATGCCCGCCAGGTGGGATCCGAACCCACGACCTGGCGGGCATTTTTTCTCCACTTTCTTTCTTTCCAAATCCTTTATCTGTTTCAATGACCTACCATATCCTCCCCTTTGCTTTCCGATGTTGGCTTGACTGCCAACCTTTATTTCTCTACATATATATATATATATATATATATATATATATATATAGTCAGAAAGCATAAAAACTCACACACAGCGCGTGAAAATAACGTAAGCAGAGACAGAAGAGACACACGAGAAAAACAAAACAAAAGTTTACTGACGTTTCAGGAAGAGCAGTCTTCCTGAAACGTCAGTAAACTTTTATTTTTCTCGTGTGTCTCTTCTGTCTCTGCTTACGTTATATATATATATATATATATATATATATACAATAATCTGATGCAAACCTACTCTGACGGAGGCAAGAACGGGAGTAAACATCCTTTTTATTCTTCTTGCCTTGCGTTCAAGTAGTTACTCACACTGGATGTATATGTTTATGGGTACACATTTATATATGATATGTTTTGAACAAGCCATGTTAGACCTGAAACGGATCTCTGTACAAGGAGGCTGCGGGGTGGCAGCCTACTTGCGAGCTTCGGCACTCGAAGCAACTTTAACCTACGCCTGTGTTCGATAGGCAATGTCGTTAAGCAAGTTCATACTCCTTTTGCGCGGCTAAAAGGAAGGTTGGAGAGCTTAGAACACGAAGAAGGTGATGGAAGAACCCGGGTGCGTAAGAAAGCCCGCAAGTGCTTAGGACACTGCCCATCTTGAGAGCTGCGCGTCTGCTCGCATATTTGATTATTAGTAACGCCATCACTTTTACCTTCGCGGAGAGGGAAGGAGTTGGGTATGTACACATTATAGGCGGCACGAAAAAAAGTAAAAAAAAGCGACTCCTGCGAACCGGCAGAATTTGGAGTAATGTCTTAGAAGTTTAGATAAGAAAAAACTTGTTAACCTATGCGTTCTAGGAAAATTGCAACATCTTTCCGACAGCCAACGCTTGCGACCGTCACTGGACACGCTCTTGAAATAGTGGTTGCGCTTCTAGGATATTAAGTTTAAAGTTTCAACTTCGCAGTGCAGGTTTCAGTGCATATTTTGTAGCAACGCGTACTTGTCAACCGTGTTGTTTTTAAAAGCGTGATGGCGTTATACGTGATATGGAGGTGGAAAGTGCGTGATATATATATATATATATATATATATATATATATATATATATATATATATATATATATATATATATATATATATATATATATATATATATATATATAGAGAGAGAGAGAGAGAGAGAGAGGGAGACAGAGAGAGAGAGAGAGATGTAACTATAGTTTTACAGAGAGGTCAGCCCAGCACCGAGCTCTGCTCACTCCAAACGCATGCAAAATAACATACGAAAAAACGCCTACTTTAACACGCGAATGAGGATGTGATTACGGTAAAACTTCCACTCAACTTGACCCTAGCCGCAAGCCGCATTCGCGGAGAAAAAACAACTAAGCTTTCGAAGCCCGTGTGGCAGCGGCAGCCGAGTGCCTTAATTGGCCCGCGGATGTCACTGAGTTTCAGGTGTGTGCCAGCAAGCTGGCGCAATGCCACTTCAATGGAAAGCCATTGCATATTACGCAAATGGGGACGAAACTCGGAAAGACATTGCATATTACGCAAATGGGAACGAAACACTGAACGCCACATTTGCGCAAAGCCTGAACACGAGCCAGCCAGCCGTTCTAGCCAGTTGATGATCGTCTAGTTGTTATTATAGGAGGAGACACGATACGGCCCGGGCTCCTTAAGAAAGTAACACCTTTAAAAAGTACATGCACACACCTTTATTTTGACTATACTGATCTTGAAACTAATCCACTAAAAATTAATATCGAAGGGATGGAACGTGTAAACTTGAAGCTTAAGCCATGTTTTGATCTTGCAAATGGAGCTTACTACGATATAAACTACTCAAGATTTATGTTCGAAGCGACGATACGTATAAGTCCGATTAATTTCTTAGACATCATACGACTTTGGTGATGACCGCGCTTTAATAGCACACGTCATGACGTGTGTTTGCCAACGTCCCGCGCGCGCGATTCAAAGAATGGTGGAGCCTCGGAAGCTTTTGTTTTCCGACATGAAAAGTACACGGAACCTTAGCTATATAAGCTTCGCTGAAAAGTTAAATGTTGGGGGAAATTGCAATCCTCGAGTATCGATATTGGGCTTTGTTCACCCGCCTTTTAAAGCAAAGCTTTCTACCTCTACCAGCCAACGGTTCTTCGCGGCGCTCGGGACAATAAACTCCCAATGGGGGAGGGGGGGAAGGGGGGGGGGGGGGAAGGGGGCGCGGAGGATTTCAGCACTCACGGAGCACCTTTTAGATGGGGCGGTGAATTGACCCAGCGTTCCCCGAACGGAGGGGCCTGCTTGTATGCGGGCGCATCGGTGGTACGGCTTTGGCGTCTGCTTAAGCGACAGTTGTTTCGGGCCTGTTTTTTTTGGCGCAGCTTCGCGTCCATTGCACGCTTCGTTCGCACGGCTTGATTAACTTGTTCGACAGCACCTCCTAGGTAACCTGAACCCGACGGAATTAAGTGGTCGTATGCAAAGATACGTTAACGATGTTTTACAGGGCAGGAAAACAAAATATAGAGACTACATACGGACATCTGGCCGCTTGGCAAACGCTACCTTTTGCGCCCAACTTGGCACGAATGGGACTCCGCTTTCCAAATTGGTGAATACAAATTAGTTTATGTTTTTAAAAGGTGTTACAAAAGGCCAAAGAAGCAACTTGTTTTGCTAAATAGCGATTATAAAAGTTCTCAAAAGTTCGCAATAAAAGTTCGCAATTCTAAAACTTTACTAAACTAGTTTAAATCGGTTAAATGGGAATCACTAAGCTCACCTGCCGAATTGTTTTGGCGTCTGCGCTTGCGTCGCGCGGTGGTGTAGCCTCGAGCTAGCATATCAGGATGGTTAGGTTCCGCTGTCCCACCCTTCGAAAGACGTTCCTCTCCGTTGTCTTTCAGCCGACGCACGGCCGGGCTACAGCGGCAGTGTCCGCTGCTCTAGCCCGGCTGCGGCCGACGCTGCTGCTGCTTTCGGGACGTCGCCCCGGCGAATTCCGGGTATAACGGCTGGCAGAATCTCTGGTTTCACTCTTTGTAGCGCCACGTTTGTGCATTCAAGTGACGTCACATGGGCAATTGTTGTGGGTGTCGTTTAAAGCTTTGCTTTCCAACCACCTTCACAGCGTGGATTGGAGCCATTTTTTTTTTCTTCCGCCTTCACTTCTAAAATCATCCTGTCGACTTAGACTCGTTTAACGCGATGCGCTTCGGCCGGCTCGCTCTGCTGTGAGCGCTGCGTGACGTCCTCAGTCGCGGGTAAGAACAACAAAGGCAGTGGAAAGGCCCCTAGAGATGGCGGTCAACTCCGCTGACGCCTACGACCGTCGTTTCTTTTTTTCTTTTCATCTTTGCTATGCTTTCAGTTTGCCTTCTTTTCGTAGCGCCTAGTGACGTCGGTCCGACCAGCCATGCCGACCGTGCGCGGGCATTCCTTCGCCTCTGGTGTGTCTACTGGCGTCTCGGCAGGGTGCCCCGTTTGCCCCTTTGGCATTCCAGACACGCGACCAGAGAGGGAGATGGCGGCAGCGGACGAGGGTGTAGACCCAAAAGAGAGTGCGAGAGAGGTAGTAATCTCACCCACTCTCTGGCGCCGCTACTACGTCGAATGCACGCAGAGCACTGCCAATTCCGAGTAGTAGTTCCTGAGGGAGAAAGAAAATCAAAAGGAGATCGCTGTCCGCCCCGTGTCCTCTCAACACGCGACTTAATGCGCACACCCGAGAGGAGTAGCGCTTGCGTGCGGTTAATGCCCGGTTGCGAACCCCGTCAAACTGGCGTGCACTTAGTGTCAGTTTGGAATTTGAATCGGACGGATTTGCGCCGGCACGTTTAGTGCCACATTCACGGTACAGCGCCCTCGCGGGCAAATGTGACCAATATTCTGTCGTGGTCAGCGAACTCGCAAGAGCAACAGGTCGAAATAATTTAAGGACAGTGCGAGTGAACTGAATTGAATAGATTTTGAGATGAGAGAGGTCGCTTTGCAGAAGTTGGGGAAGAAAAAAAAAAAAGGAGGAGGAGGTCGCGATCGGTCACTCATAACTGAGAGCGGTTGCGCGGGCTGGCCGCCGAAGGGATGGTGCGTAGTATCTTGGAAAGGGGAGCTTGGATCCCATCTCTCCCTATCCTTTCCAGGACACGCCTAATTAAATGAGTTATGATTAAAATGATTCTGATTAAATGAAAATGTTGTATGATTAAAAAATTAAAAGAATTTATGGAATGTACAATTGAAAGCAATTAAGGACGGTAGTTGATGTGGTGAGATTGTCGTCAAGTTCATATTTACGTCGAGGCAAACGAACGCAGGGCTCACAGTAAACTGAAATTTTTTTTAATCTCCGAAGGCGTGGTTCGCTTCGTACATTTCTCGAGGCTTTTAGCAGCCCGCTCAGGTCGTGCGTGGAATCCGCCTCGCCGCACGCGATGTCACGTGTAGCTTTCACGCTGCAAACTGGAGGGGCAGTAATTATACCGCGCTGAAAATGCGTTTAATAAATTTAATAGGTCCAGTCGCGGTTGAGCCCGAGACAGCGTTCAGTGGCCAGAATTTCGCTGAAATAAATAAATAAATAAATAAATAAATAAATAAATAAATAAATAAATAAATAAATAAATAAATAAATAAATAAATAAATAAATAAATAAATAAATAAATAAATAAATAAATAAATAAATAAATAAATTGTAAGGGATATAGTTGACCCTCCGGTAGTAGACCGAACGTAGTTTATTGGCAGGAGCAGAAGCAAGGCGAGCGTTGGTACAAGCGATGGCCGAACTCGCGCGCCGAGCACCTTCGGCCGTACTTCTTCCGCTGCTACCAGCGCGCGCATGGCACTCTTTCTTGATGTGGCGCACACCCCGATAAGCTGATTGCGTTACAAGAGCTGCTCACTAGCCATGCTACAAAATAAATAAATAAATAAATAAATAAATAAATAAATAAATAAATAAATAAATAAATAAATAAATAAATAAATAAATAAATAAATAAATAAATAAATAAATAAATAAATAAATAAATAAATAAATAAATAAATAAATAAACGCACGCATCCGCATACACGGGGGCATACGCGCACGCATACAATATCTGCTGAATTATGATGGCGTAGGCGTGGTAGGCGTTTCATCGGGTGCATTATTAAGACCACTTCTTTTTTCACGTTCTTTGCGTTTATCTAATGTCGGGCCTCAATGGACGTGTTTTCCATTTTTAGAGGAAAACGTTTTTCCCAGTTCAACTGCCTCATTGCTCGAACCAAACCTCTGTAAACGACGCTAGCGATCCTGCTCTTGCGGAAAACATGGGCTCCTGGTGGACGTTTGTCTCCTCCAGATGGTCTCCTTAGCGCGCGCTAGCGATGAAGTGGCGCAATTGGTTCAAGGAAAGCTGTGAATTTGGTAAGGGCCAGCGTCTGGCCTTACCAGGAAAGCACGTGTATAGGAGACGGCCACCCTTACTATAAAATACGCGGTGACGCTCGTTCCGCCCGCTCTTCTGAGAAACTTGCGCACTATTTTTGCTTCGAAGAAAACGCGGCCGGCATGCGCAGGGATGGATCCTCGTACGCGATATACGCCACAAGGTCGCACGTGCCCGGGTGTAAAGCCACGTGTGTACCGCTCTTGCTTCGGCGGTGAGCTCCCGTAGGATTCCGTCCGATAACGTGACCATACCAGGAGGCACAGTCCTGTTCTCGATCGTGTTTTTGCAACCACCCTCCGCTCGCTAGGGGCGGTGATTCCCCGGCGCACGTGCCCGCAGTTGACGGCGCCTGCGGTTTCTCCAGTCCAGTCGTCACCTGTTTGCGACGCGGCCGTCGTCGTTGAGCTGTTTCAGTAACGCTGCAGTGATGCAACCCTGCAGCCGTGACGAATAAAGTCCGTCAGAGTGGAGAAAACATCCTCTGTATTTAGGCCGCTCGAGGCACTCGTCCGGGGGCGCTTTTCAAGGACGCCGAGACGACTACGATGTGCAAAACAATTGGGAAACTCGATGCGCGTGGGGAAACAAAAGGATTGAGAGGATGAACAAAAAGCTACACGCGCGGATTGTATGTACTCTCGGCGGACACGCCGGTGTAGGCTGTCGCGTGCCCTGCGTTGCCAAGTGGAGACAGGTGTAAGTGTGCCGTTATGTCGATGTCGCCGGGTTGCTTGCGCAAACCGTGCGTGCGTCTGCAGTTAATAAAGAAGAAAAAAAGACTCCCAGTATATACGGAGTACAAAAAGCAGTAAAAAGACAGGTTATCGCAGCGTAGGAATTCTCGATTCTGGATAGCGAAAATTGAAATTGAAGTCTTCTGCACCCAAGCAGCGCTAGGGTTAGTATACATGATGAAATGGTAAGGAATGCTTTAGATCAACAGAGTATATTAAGCACCACCGAATTCTGGTATTTCCGCGTGGTTTTTAAGATTTTTTTCCACCCTTCAAACAAACAAACAAACAAACAAACTTTAGCAGCATTAACGAAGACAAAGACGAAGACGAAGCACCACTCTGAGGCTCACTGCGCGAGCCCTGTGGCGCAAGCGGTCAGTGCTCCCAGGAACTCCGAGCGTTAGGCCAGGCATTGCTGCCGCCGGCCCGCAAGCTGGTGACGTGTTCTGAATATATGTGTTGTTCTGTGGCTCGGCGTTTTCAATGCCTCGTGTTGCCGAAGAATTGGTGACCACGGACATCGCACATGGCAGCCGACAATCACAACGCTTTGGATGCCCAGCTCGGAGCCACCGCTGCAGATGACAGCCATCGAACATCCTCCGCCACGCAGGGTGTCGTGGCTGCACTTTCGCTGCGGCTTCCCCAGTACTGGCCTGAAGATCCAGAGCTCTGGCTCGCCCAGGTAAACAGCCGGTTCGCCATAGCTCGCATCATGTCGCAGATCCAAAAATTCAATCACCTCGCGTCTGCGTTGCCTCCTGAGATCGCAACCGAGCTTCGCGACATGATTGTTTCACCGCCGGCGCCCTCCCCGTTTGACACCCTGACGAGTGAACTCATCAAGCGGACGACAATGTCGGAACAGCGGCGGTTGCAGCTTCTACAATCTGAAGAACTCGGTGATCGCAAACCCTCACAGCTACTGCATCGCCTTCAAGAAAAGGAAGCCACGTTCGATCAAGGTTTGCTTAGAGAGCTTTTTCTTCAACGCCTGCCCGCCTCCGTCCGCATGGTGCTGGCGACCGCGAGCAGTTGGCCCATTTCCCAGCTGGCCCACTTGCCGACTCCGTCATGGACGTTTCCACTCCTGTCGAATGTCTTGTGTTCAACTTACCACTCCCGGAACGTTCCGGGCCCACTAAAGCAGCACCCACAACGCCGTCTCCACCAGCGCTGCAGAGCCTGCGCGAGGAATTCCATGGTGCGATCACCAAGCTATCAGATCAGATCGCCGCTCTCTCAGCCCAGCGCCAGCTTACTCCCTCGCGCCGCCGTTCGCCGTCGCCTTAAAGCAAGGCGTTTTCTGGCACCATCGCAACTTTGGAAAAGCAGCGTGGAAGCGTACAGCATCCTGCACTTTTTAGGGAAACTTCCCGGCGCACCACTAGAGGCGGCGAGTGGTTTCAGTTGGAAAGTAAGCCGCCTGTGTTTTGTGACGGACAAAGCCAATGGACTGCGTTTTGTCGTCGACACCTTAGCGGAGGTCAGCGTCACGCCGTCTTCAGCCGTGTTCCGCAAGAGCAGGCGAGCCACAAGCAGCTTACAAGCCGCCAACAAGTCTCCCATACAGAGAGCAATCGCTGCCACTCAACATTGGCCCCCGAAGAACATTTCGATGGATTTTTCTTATCGCTGATGTGGCCTACCCCATTCTGGGGGCAGACTTTCTGCGTCACTACAACTTGTTAATTGACATGCACCGCAAGCACCTCATTGATGCTACAACGCACCTCTCTGTGCTTGGTGTATCGAAGGAACCGCTCTTGGCGGTCGCAAACACCTCGTCGCACATACCCACGCGTGGAGTGGGCTATGGTTGCCAACATGCCGTTCACTACTCCCGATTTTCCATGACACCTATACCCACGGAGGGATTCGTGATTCAATCCCCTTCATTATAAAACAAACAACGCGTTAGAAGGCAAAGTGGGGGCAGTGCATGACGTACCAGCGGCGTGGAGCCAATCGCAACGTAATTTCTTCCTAGCGATAAAAACGTAGCTTTCACTGTCATTGCAAGCGTGAAGAGACAGGGGAAAGTTTTACAACTGTGTATCAACCATCGCTCGGGGCCTTTAAATGTCCACCAGGGTGCAACCAAAGCTTACGCGGAAACGCACATGTGCACATTTTTTTTCCCAGCAAACAAAAGGGAGAGATAAAAAACAAAACAACACGAAAATAAATAAATAAATAAATAAATAAATAAATAAATAAATAAATAAATAAATAAATAAATAAATAAATAAATAAATAAATAAATAAATAAATAAATAAATAAATAAATAAATAAATAAATAAATAAATAAATAAATAAATAAATAAATAAGAACGAATCAACGAAAGAAATAAAGAAAGAAGCAGCGACAGAAAGAAAAAAGTAAAAAAGACAAAGAAAGAAAAACGGAAACGGAAGTAAAAAAGCAAGAGAAATTCAATCGCAAACAGTATAGGCACCAGGAATAATAACTTTCTTAACAAGTGTACCAGTCTCGCTTGACACGCTACTCACAGTTTGTGAAAAGTTAAATTGTCAGTATCTTGCAGCGAATTCTTGATATGCGCGCATGCATTAGAATACAATTACGAGCAGAAAGTGCAAACCAGATAGTGCGTGGTGGTGCATATGGACCCGTACCTTGTCCTGCTCTACGTGTTGTCATATTGATTACGCTTCTGAAGGTTGCACGTCGAACGCGAACGAACAAATATGCAGTTAAAGCTGCGCAAGGTAGACTGTGCGCGTGCCGCGTTCTCTTGCTCCTGTCTTAATCCCCATTTTGCAATGCACATCAGCTCAGAGCAAATGCCGCAGAAACTGTGTAGCCCCGTCCTGAATCTGTGATGCAGATCGACTCTTGCCTAAGTACTTCTCATTTAAAAACATCGTGTGAATTATATATTGCCCCGGATTAACGTGTTTTACATTACCATTTTTTAAAATTACCACGGATTACAAACACCGTGAATTAACTCCTATTATGCAAGCTGGGGAGTGCTTATAGAAACGATGGCCTCCGAGGAGATTGGGTGACTTCTTTGTGTATGCGCTGAAGCTGTCCGCATGACACGTGCCCGCGGTACCAAGTAATTCAAGGTGTCTGGAAAACGCACACGAAAGAATTTACACAAGAGGACGAAAATAAACCTGATGTGAGGGAGCTCGAAGCGATAGCAACTGCGAAACAAATGACAAACTGCGTCTAGAAATGTTCGGTGCGCTTTTTTTGTTCGCTTTACTAACCCGAGTGCGATGCACTCATAGTCACTGTAGCGTTTGAAGCAAGTCAGGAAAGTTGTGCGGGCGATTGTGAAGATCTTACCCACACCAATTTTGCACCAAGTCGGTTCGAATGCCGCGCGCTGCATCTCTTCAACGTGAAGGTCTGGAGCCATCGACACAGACGGTACGGTGGTTTTAGCTCCATTAAAGCAACTCACTCACTCACTCACTCACTCACTCACTCACTCACTCACTCACTCACTCACTCACTCACTCACTCACTCACTCACTCACTCACTCACTCACTCACTCACTCACTCACTCACTCACTCACTCACTCACTCACTCACTCACTCACTCACTCACTCAATCAATCAATCAATCGATCGATCGATCGATCGATCGATCGATCGATCGATCAATCAATCAATCAATCAATCAATCAATCAATCAATCAATCAATCAATCAATCAATCAATCAATCAATCAATCAATCAATCAATCAATCAATCAATCAATCAATCAATCAATCAGCGCCACTGAGAAACCCCGTCATTCGAACAGCGACACGACACACTTTGCACTTCTTTTGCCCAGAAGCTCCCTAATGTAACGCGCTCCCGACTTGTAATATTTTCAGCCAAAATTACGCTTTTTCAAACCATATATTTTCGTAGCTTGTGCGAATTACTCTACACACGAGATGCCCATTCGTCTCTGTCTGTGTCACTGCGCATACGCGCCGAATTTGGAGCTGGCTGAGTGCGTGCGGAGTAGCGATGCAGGCTGGAAAGCGAGAGGAGCTCACGGTCTGGTTTCTGGTGGGCTCTGATTGGATAAATGGTAATACAAGTGAACTGAAATTGAACATCGGAGAAGTATACAAGATGCAGTACTACACATGGGCGTCAGCAGGAATTCTAAAAATGTGCACAAGCGAACGATGAGCGAAAAGATATGTACTCTTACGCATACAGTCTTTGTCAAAATTTTGTGGGCAAAGCCGGAAACGCGCAGGCTGCAAAAAATTCGATGTACAAGCTTACGTCCCGAGAGAGGCTGAAACTTTTTATGCAGGAAAGATAGAAAAAACACCTTTCTTTCTCACTGCAGTGAGAAAGAAAGGTATATTTTTGTGCCATTTAAAGGTAAAGCCGTTTCTTTGAATTCTTTGTGGTCAAGAAGGGTTAGGATTGGCCCACAAAATTTTGACAAAGGATGTACATACATACATACATACATACATACATACATACATTCATTCATGCATACGCACGCACGTCCATACATTTATACATACGGCATGTAGATATACGTACTGTCCTCCTATTGGTGTATGGCTCGGATGCGAGAACAGTCGCGATGCACAGGCAGACAGACGGAAAAAATGAGATTCTGTTACGCGTATTTTCATATTCTGACGGTTTTTGTTGCGCTATTTTTTCGCTCGAGAAAGGTAAGCGCACGCAAGAGGCAACCGCCAAACAAAAACAAACGAGAGGAGACGAACACGCGTACTCGTTTAAACGAACAAGCCTGCGAACAAACAAGCAACCCCGGAGAGACGAAAACGAGCAGGCACACACAAGAGGCGATTGTGAGAGGTACACAGCTGGCACGAAGCGTGCGCACTGGCGTGCGCGGACGCGGAATCGATTCGGCAGGGGAGGGTTGGGGGTATCGAGGAAATCCACGCCGGCACGCCCCCGCAAGCAGCGCGGAACCGCGCGTCTAAAGCCCGTCCGGTGTCTTCTCCGGCGCGCCTTCTTGGCTCCGCGGCCGGAGGCGCCAGCGAGGCAGACCGAAAACCACTCTCGGCGGCCCGCGACGCCCCATCGCTGCTCCCAGCCGCCTCTCCCGCATCCCTTCGCCTCCATCTCCCGGCGACGCGCGCAGACGCGAGCGTGCTTCGGCTTCACCTCCTGGCTTTACCTGTACTGCGGGGAAGCGTGCGGAACAGGCGTTTCAGTACGTGCGCCGGCAAACGCCGCTTTTGTTCTTCGCCTGAGGGTCGAGTGAACCGAATCGCCCTGACGTTTTTCTGGCTCGATCGGGGCGCGTTTACGCGGTAGGGTGAAAGCGGTTAATCACAAACCGACGCGGTCGGGCCGATAGCTGTAGTTGATACGATGGATGCGACGAGTCTTTCCTGGTTTACATAAACCTGAAAATTTTGGTCTGTCTGTCTGTCTGTCTGTCTGTCTGTCTGTCTGTCTGTCTGTCTGTCTGTCTGTCTGTCTGTCTGTCTGTCTGTCTGTCTGTCTGGGACGCACCACAGCTTCCGTAGAACGCCGTGTCTAGAATGCGGTCCGACGACATTCGAATATTTGAGAAGGCTAGCACCGGCCAAAGCGTCTGTAGGTGTTGTGTAGGGGATCCGTCTTAGCTTCGTGATCCCAAGGACAATGTTTAGAGACTGGATTTTGCTTCGTTTTTTTTCCCTTAGGTTAGTTTTGGTGTTTAAATGATTTCGTTGTGTGCGTTATGTCATGCTATATAATGTTTCAGTTAGGTTGCCTAGCTTTACGTTATGTAGAGCGATTTAGTTCTAGACGCGGCACTTCTGTTGCAAAACGCCGGTGGACGTCGATATAATGGAGAGCTTATAATGCCGTCGGACGGGACTCTAGGCGCGGCCTCCGTAGAGTCAGGATCCTGCGCGGCTGGCGGACACCTGTTCTACTCTCGTGCCATCACGTCCAGGTGCCACGCGGTGTGCATTATTCGACAACATTTACGTTTCAGCTTCATAGTTTCGTGATCTTTGTGAGGCGGACAGATCGATCCTCTGCTCCCGATTCCTAGTCTATCCCCGAAGTCCGTATATGTCACGTAGAAAGAAACAACAACGACGACAACCTTTGTTCTGCGCTGGCAGTGGGGGGAGATATCACAACTCCTTTGTTTTTATTTTCTTCTTTTTTTACACCTTTCAAGTCAACATTGTAATAAAAAGCGTGTACCGTGCTTTTCTCGGCGGAAGCTACTAAAAACTACTAAAAAACGTCAAAAGATTTCAATTTTTGCAAGTACTGCAATGATTTCAGCATCAGTATTGTCAACTGAGCTGCTACTGTGCAGACCCGGGTTCACATCTCACTGGATCACGCGTGTTTTTTTTTTTTATTTATTTGCTCTTCACTTTGGCGGCCATTTTTTTTTGGTCGGTCAACAACAAAAACAACAACAACAACGGCGTGTTTTCGCGAAATGGGGCACTCCTTAATAAAGTACAGCGCACTAAGGACCAATTACAAGAGGAGATTCAGATATGAGAGGATGAAATGTCCAATCGACCCTGAATATCCAACGAGGCGAAGGATCCTTAGGGACGTGAAGTTCACTGTTGGGTCCTCCGTTTCGTTCGGCCATCAGGCATTTGATCATACAGCGCTTGCCCTGTCCGCATTCAAATCCCTCGTTGTGTTAGTCGTAACCATCGCAAGCTTTCTTTGCCCTTGCACCGGGCAGAAAGTTTATTAAGGCCTCACAGGTTTTCCAGAGAAAAAAGAAAAACACTCGTTTAATTTAAACACCCCTCTAGTGTTTACCCGTTAAGAAGACTTTAAAGTGAAATCGTCTTTCGCACGGAAGTTGATTGATTGATGATTGATTGTAGAGTTTAACGCGCCGACGCAACGCAGGCGATGAGGCGCGCCGTAGTGGAGGGCTCCGGATTAATTTTGACCACCTGGGGATCTTTAACGTGCGCCGAAATCTCGTACACACGGGCGTTTTTGCTTTTCGCCTCCATCAGAAAAGCGGCCGCCGCGGCCGGGAGTTTTCGCACGGAAGTAGGTTATCGGTTGCTTGAAAGACTATTTAGCACACGTGTGGAGAAAAGCGCGTGTCTCGCCTCGTCACTGTCCTTTTATTTCTTTGCGATAAGCCTTCCTTTTCAATGTAAACCAACTCGCCCAACAACACGGTCTATTGAACGGTGTTTGAAGAGCTTTGGACTTATCGTCCTCCCCCGCAAACAGACACGGGATAATTTAAGGAGTGTTCATCTAATTTTTCCTGAAGCCATTCGCCTAGCGGACGTTTCCTTGTCTCCAGCTGGTCCTGATAGGCCATCGCGTCCCCTCTCTCTCTCCAAAACTGCAAAAAAGAAAACTTCCGGTGAACGCAACACCAGCAAAAGTGACTTGCGTGCCATAGCGGCGGTAGCGTTGAGTTTAAGAAACGCTTTAAAAGGCCAGGGCCAGCGGTGTTTATGTGTACAGAATACGTATACAGGAATCGATATGTCGCCCTGAAATAACACGTGCCGAGGAACCGATGCACGCAAGGTATCGTGACTCACTCCCGAAACGCATCGTGTATACACGAGAACGTACAGAGTGCACGCCAAGTTGTCGCCTACCGCGTGGGCAAAATGCTGGGCGTTCACAAGTGAAATGAAATGTTGTAAGCAGTGAGGACGTGCTCGCCTAGGCACAGCGCTTGTAAACGGCGGCGTATACAGCCTGTCCCACGCGAAAAATAGACGAAGTCACCCGTAATGTGGATGCAATAGCAAGCGCGTGTGTGACTCAGTGGGTTCGAGAGGTAGGAGGAAACCGCGTGGTAATTTGTACACTCACAGCACCACGCGTCGTGGTCGAGAGAAATTCCGCAAGACCGGCCAGTGGCCACCGAGGAGGGAACTGGAATGTACGCTCATTGCGTAACATTTCGCCGCGTATACCGACGAGACTACGCGCGCGCATGCGCACGCGTGCGCGCGGTTGGCTCTGTGGGCTCCCCTTACTATAACTAGGCTGCTTAGTTTATTGCTTGCTTCAGTCGCGCGCGGAAGGTCCGCTGCACGCGGCCGGCTACACGACGTCTGAAGTGTGACAGCGATCTGTGGGCTTGTGCGCGTGCGCGTGGTGCTTGTGAGAGTGCACCTGTCGGTGGACGCGACGAACGTGCCAGTGGTGTGTGCGCGATATCGGATGTGGCGTCTCTTCCTGTGACCAAGGTATGAAGTGTGAGATTATAATAGCTTCTTAAAGACGATAGCCTTTCCTGGGCTACTTAAACCAGAAAACTTCGATCTGTCTGTCTGTCTGTCTGTCTGTCTGTCTGTCTGTCTGTCTGTCTGTCTGTCTGTCTGTCTGTCTGTCTGTCTGTCTGTCTGTCTGTCTGTCTGTCTGTCTGTCTGTCCTTCGATTAAGGCGTCCGGCCAAAAGTTAGGGGAAATCTTCAACAAAGAGTTTATGTCGCGAAAACCATTCCAAACCGCTAAACTTGGAGATATTCTTTATCTTTGCCAATATTGTCGAGCAGTAAGAAAACGTCAGGCATGTTTGAGGCAAAACAACAATGCACAACTGGTGCTCGCGGCGTCCTTATAGCTGGAAAGAAATCTGTGCTTGATATTGGCGATATCAAATAAGAAATGCGCGTTCAAAACAATATTTTGACGAAATATGCAAAAAAGAGCTCGCGCGAGCCTGAAATAGTGGCAGTGTTCCAATTTTGAAAGTAACAAGAAATTTCAGTAGATGGTGCGAGAAGTGTAGCGCGGCAAAATTGAATTGACTTTAGCCAACTTCCTCCGTGTTTATCGTGCGGGGATCGAAACGGAGGGGCATAAGAGGTGGGCGGGGCAGAGAAGAGAGCCACGTACAAGGCAGGGGCGCCAGACGACTATCGTCTTTCGTCGACATTTGCAACGAAGGGAGCAGATACGCGGCCTCTTTTAAAGACGATAGTATTTGTTGGGCTACTTAAAACCAGGAATTTTGATCTGTCTGTCTGTCTGTCTGTCTGTCTGTCTGTCTGTCTGTCTGTCTGTTTGCTTGTGATTCGATTCAACCACCCGGCCAAAGTGAAACGAAGTCTGCGCAATAGTCTTGTATACTCGCAGCCAAATCTAAACGTCTGAGTACGGGCTATATGTTCCTACTTGTCAGCATGGTATAACAAGAACAAAACATCGCGCAAATATAAGCACAAAAGTTAATACGCAGGGGATATTTACAGTGTTACTTTATAAAAAAATTCATAGATGCTTGATTTTTGCGAAATGAAATACAACATCCACTGCAGAAAAAAAAAAAAAAAAATCACACGGTCGCCTGCTGTCACCCGCGCCGCTGTAGCTTCTGGACGCATTTTAAGAAATCAAGCGGCAACAGTTAGGAAATGTTCCACTAGATAGGTTGCACGTTCTGCTTGGAATGCACGTGGACTAGAGAAACGCGGTTCTATAAAAGTTGAAGTAGGGCGCCTCGATTTACGCGCGTCTCCGCCGTATACGGCAGCGCTGGCATCGAGGCGCCCGGCCTGGAGCAGTGGAACGCGGTAAATTTAAATTGACTTGAGCAAACCTTTAGCGTGCTTACCTTGGGAGGAGCGCGACACAAGAGGAACACTATGAGAGGTGAGCGGGAAAGCGAAGGGAGGCACTTACTCGGCAAATGTCGACAAAGACTATCGTCTTTTGTCGACATTTGCGACGAAAGGAGCAGATACGCGTCCATTTCTTTTTTGTCCAAAACAGGGGGAAAGGAGGAAGGGGAAGAGTCATCAACGGTCTTTGATTTGTCTAGCAGCGGCTTACATTTCGGCTCTGAGTAGTTCCCGTCCACGTAAATCCTACAGAGAGTGACGAATTATCCTTCTGTATTCCGGACTTGATAACAGTTCACCAAAAGTGCGTGCAAAACGCGCAGTTGTACTTAACATAATAACAGAGGAATTCTTTAGCCCAGTGGTTACTATAACTCCCGCTTTGGAGTGAGCAGGGACTAATTTCGACTGCGGTGCTGGCAAGGGCTTCGTCGACGTTGTGTCACACGCACAAGAGCGACAGGCTCAACAATCGTCGTCGTCGTCGTCGTCCTCTTCGGCGACGCCGGAAGTTAGCCAAGAAGCTAACCGGTAACCATTGTAACTGTTGTCGTAGCCTTCGTCGCTTCGTTAAGCGCAGCGTCGTCACGCAGAAGGTACTTTCCTCCACTCACCGGCGTTTGGCAGTGTGGTAGTGCCCCGTTAGTCAAAATCTCGAACATCCACGCCCAATTCGCGAAGCACCGTCTGTGATCTTCTGCCACTTCTGTTGCGTGTCCGCGTATTGAGGCGAAACCATTATATGGCCACTTGAGCAATAAAGCAGGTGTCGGCGTCTGTAACAGCGAAGCGGCGCCTTTGGAAAGCTTTCCAAAGCACGCTGCGTTCCATAGCGGTAGCTTAAACTAGGCAATAGCTCAAGGTGGCCGTCAACGCCAGTACGCTGCAGATCAAGGAAGCAGAAGAACGTAGCTAAATGAGCGAACAACAAGCAGATAAATTCACCATCGTCGTCAGCTCCCCCCTTACATGAACGCAATAACGAGCGGCGGCGCAACGTGCAGGAGACAGACCGAAGCCATTCGAAAGCGTTGAGGTGGCTCGTAACGCAAATAGTCTCAAGGGGCGGGGTTCCAAAGCCCCTGGACAACGCGAGGCGGAAGAAACGTGCCTCAGGCGTTAAACTCTGTCGCATTCAGAGCCCTTGACGAGTGCTTACGACTCCAGGGACTTGTTTCGCACGTTTCTAACGATAGCACCGCAAAAACACTGCGGCCGCGTCGTATGTGCAAAACGAACCAAAACAGCTTCAAGGCGTTCGAAGGCAGCGCTGAGCTTGTCATTACACACTGCTATTCCCAGGGTTTCGTGCAGCTTTTCCGCCTGGCTATATTTACGGGCCGCTTGGTTTAGCGCCTACGCTCATATAGCGCAAACGTCGCGTGCAAGACCTCGATCCGCTCTTCGCAGTCGAAGGATTGTTCGCGTTTGGTCAAAGGTTTCCGAAACTGAGTGTCTGGCGCTTGGCACGCGCGCGGCAGTTATTTGCGTCGAATCGATCATGGTTGCCCTTTTGAGGCACGAGTTATTATTACGAGAGGACGCCGCGCTTTACCGAATATAGATGCGCATCGGCGTACGTCGCGTTGATATTTCTTTTGCGTGCGCGTCGCTCGCTCGCACTGTTTCCCTTGCTTCAAGTTTGAATGTCGCATGTTCACGCTTCGATTCAAGGAAAGACGGAAATCGACGGAATATTATAAGTATTCTATATGTCAAGGAAACAGTAATCAATATCTGTCATCAGACGCTCGTAATCTCAAGGAAGCGGTCCGTCCTCTGTCTGTCTGTCTGTCTGTCTGTCTGTCTGTCTGTCTGTCTGTCTGTCTGTTCGTTCGTTCGTTCGTTCGTTCATCCGTCCGTACGTGCGTCTCTTTCTCCACAGCTTTCCACCGCTTCCCGAAAATTGTCAGTCAAAATATCGAACGCCATGACCGAATAATGTATTCTAGTACGACCCTGAAAACTAAAAACCTCGCAAAGCCGAAATATCTTACACCCACAGCGGTGGCTCAGGGGCTAAAGAGTTGTCCTGCTGATCCTATATAAGGAGCCGGGTTCGATCCCAGTCGTAGCGACCACTTTTCTGACGCTGATAAAAAAAAAAAAAAAAACACCCGTGTTCACATGCAGATTTCGGTTCACGTTGAAGATCCCCAGGTGGTCGAAATTATTCCGGGTGCAGTTCGTCCCATATAACTCCAGAATTTGTTGTCTGAATTTATTGATTGATTGTAGGGTTTAATGCGCCAACGCAACGCAGGCATTAAGGCGCACCGTAGTAAAGCGCTCCGGATTAATTTTGACCACTTGAGGATTTATAACGTGCGGCGAAATCTCGTACACACGGGTATTCTTGCTTTTCGCCTCCATTAGAAAAGCGGCCGCTGCGGCTGGGAATCGAACCCGCGACCTCGTGCTCAGCAGCGCAACGCCTTAGCCACTGAGCCACCGCGGTAGGTGTTTTCTGAATTTAAGATGTCTAACGGTTGTAGAGACCTCGAGGCCTTGCGTAATTTATAAGGTACAGTTATCGTCTCCGCTAAGTGAGAAATATCAGCTTCATTCGCGAGTTTCTCGTGTGCGCATAACAACTGTGGGCGAGCGAGATTTTACCGGGACCTTGTGCTGGAATGTGATTTGACCCGCTATAAATCCTTCCATAGCTGCCGTGCGGTATTCGAATTGGCTGCATTGCGTAGCGTGGCCTACTCTTTCCAAGGTGTCAGACGCATCAACCAAGGAGGAAAAACAAAACAGAAACGAATCCTGCCAAATCCCGCGAAGTCGTCCTTTTTCAATGCTACTTTTTGGATGGCGGCACAAAATTTAGCTCCTCAGGCCACAGGGAAAACAAAGTAACGCGTCTCTTCGACAATTCTGGCAACTCCACTGAAGGCGATTCCGAATTTCGCTTCTTAGCTGGCTTAGCTGGCAATGCGCAGCCCACCCTTATTCTTGCTTTCTTTTTTTTTTTTTGTCTGTAGCAGAAAAAAAAGTAAAGGGGCATATTTAAAGCCGAGTAAGGGAACGTTCGCAACAATGCCAGTGAAGCATCTCGAGACCGAGTCGCGTGCAAAAAAACAGAGTTCGCGCCAACAATAGGCGCCCTTCACGCTAAGAGGACCATTGTCCGCGCGGAGCGTGTGTGCGTTCACAACTGTAGACGTCGTCGAGTCACCGGCGTCCAGGTTCGCCTTTGCGGTGGAAGCGCGCGGTGCGTACACTGAGCAAATAAGAGCAACAGCGCTGTGTAAGAGGGAGAGAGGGAGGTTGAAAAAGAAAGTACACATCCACGCGCTCCCAAGTCCCTAAGCCGACGGCGTAGACCTTCCTCGATTAACCTATAGAGCGGCTTTCTTTCTCGCTCGTTCGCCGGCAGCGTTGCAGAGCTGGGTACAATAAGAGGGGTAATGCATTTTTAGCAGCGCCCATGCACTGCGGAAGAGTCGTTCCTCGTGAGCCCGACATTCCCGGGTCATGGCGCGGGGGGGCGTCTGCGGCGATCCTACAGTGCAAGCCACTGCCGCTTCATCTCTCCGCGGAATCGTCAACGCTCACGACCCTACTTTTGGGCCTCGGGACTGAGCAGGGCACTCGTCGCCGATCGTGAGTGCTTTTTACACCATCCCTCTAGCTTTATTTTCTTGTGTTGTCGTTGCGTCTCCGATTACTGCTTCTTTTTTTGTCCTTTCGCATCTGCCGTGGCATCAGTGAAGTAGGCGTGTTTCACTGCAGAACATGCTCGGAAATGAAGGAAGGGACATGATGGTCGTTGTACGCATGATGGTGGCGGCACGTGGTCGTATAAACGCGCGAAAATGAGTTTTCCTTTTTTCGGTTTGTTTTTCTACGGGTTTTTACAGACTTGACTGCCGACCGAAGGACGTCGCTGGAGTCGACCGTCCGTTTGAGACGTACGACTTGGGGCACATTGACGTCGCGAATTTTAAAGCGACAGTCTTTGCTGGGATACCTAAACGCTAAAATGTCTGTCTGTCTGTCTGTCTGTCTGTCTGTCTGTCTGTCTGTCTGTCTGTCTGTCTGTCTGTCTGTCTACTTAACCGCCCGGCAAAAAAAAAAAAGAGAAAAACATCGCTGGAAGACTGCTTGTACACGAAACGTTTATACAGGCAAGGCAGCTCCAAACTAGTTAAATGGCTGTTATGGTTCATACACATCGCATTATAATCAGCGCGAAGGAAACTTCAGACATATTGGAGGCACAATGTAAGCCCATAATTGAGAGTACCAATGCCATTTTAATTAGCAATACACTTTGGCTAGGTTTTTGCCATGAAAAATAAAAAAAAAAGCCACGTTAAAAATGGTGTGAGAGAGGTGGGCTGAGATCAAACAGAAGAGAACAGGAAGAAAAAAGATGTAAGCTCGAGCTGTTCGAACCACAACGAAAACAAAACGCTGGAAAATCGAACTGCAGTGAGCGAACCGCTATTGCATTCACCAGGGGAGGAGCTAGAGGGAAGGGGCGGAGCATAAGCGGTGGGCAGGAGATAGGAGGCAACGTCGAAGAGGCGCCAGAGTATTATCCTCTTTTGACGACGTTTAGAGAATGTCGTCAAACACGCTTGCCCTACAGAAGGAAAGCGTGGCAGGGGGCGGAAGGAAGTTAGATGGCCAGATGAGATCAAGAAGTTTGCTGGGATAAATTTGTCGCAGTTAGCACAGGACCGGGATAATTGGAGAATAATGGGTGAGGCCTTTGCCCTGCAGTGGGCGTAGATAGGCTGGTGGTGATGATTATGATGACAGCGAAGCAAGCTGATACGCAACCAAATTTTTGTTCCTCCTGGAGTGAAGGTTGACCATGACACTGCCTTGTGAGATGGGCCCTTGAAATCAATCAATCAATCAATCAATCAATCAATCAATCAATCAATCAATCAATCAATCAATCAATCAATCAATCAATCAATCAATCAATCAATCAATCAATCAATCAATCAATCAATCAATCAATCAATCAAAATCAATCAATCAGTCAATAAATTCTTTATTGTAGTGGTCAGGAACAACCAGGCGGTCTTGGTAACGGCGCATTTTTCCAATAAGGCAACAAAGGTTCACCAGCACACAGAAAGTGACGTAAGCGAGAATACACAAAAACAAACAAACGCCCGAATGGAACATAAAGGTGTGACACCCAGAATGGAGTTGGAAACACTAATATATTATGCAACATGAAGGAATTGTACAAAAACATGAATTGAGAGGGTACGCAGTGAAAGCAAACGAAGGCTGAATTAAAGGGCTGTGAACTAAGAGTAAACATGTAGACTTTATGAGAAACCTCCTAACAATCACGTTCATAACAATGCAATAAGAGTACTTTTGAACACAAAAGAAACACAGGAACAAAATCTTGCATAAATGGAGAATCTTGCCTGCTTTATCAGAGTGTCTGTAAATATTCCATCTGCTCGGGCATTCAGACCACGTAGTTTGACAAGCAGCGCAGTTCGCTAGAACATGTTGTAAGGGCGCGATTTAATGCGTCTAAATTTTCTGCGAGTGCATTACAGAGGGGCTGCATGCGCGCCAAGGGCTCCTTTGTAACGCCTCGGATGAAGACGCGGAATGGCCTAGACTTTTTGATGTTTCCTGTAGGAGTGCTGAAGTGGATGGCACCCAGTAGAGCTGGCTGCAGAATCAATGAGGCTATGAATCAGTTTATACAAAAATAGAAAGTCAGCCTTGTTCCTTCGGTGGCGTATCGGGTCAATTGCAAGCAAGCTGGAGGGATCAATACTAGAATCGCCTTCATCCTGCGTCGTAGCGTATACGTTTCACTATGGAAAGAAATTTTGTTTGCACTCACTCAATGGCCGCCGCTTTCGACTGACACGTTCCGTCCTGTGCAGCTTATGCATATTCTAATGAAGCATGACAGAGCGAAGTATGCAGCGGAAAGAATGTGCCAGGAGAGCTGAACGTTTTAAATTACGGCGTGCGACACGTAGTGTTCCTATGGCACGATAAGTTATCTGGCTTGTATGGGCTGAAAAGGCAAGCTTGGAATCAATAAAAACTCGGGGATCTCAGATCACACACTCTCGATTTCATTGTTCTTCATATATACGATAGATAAAACGCATTTCATTTGTTTTATGTGCACATGACATCATCCTAATTTTTCATTAAGTATCAACTTATTTGTGTTGCGCGCCATTTCTAAAACGAGACGACGACACGCAGCAGAGCAGCAGTGTTTAATCAAATATTTGGAATTTTTTTGAACATTTTTATATCGCCTGCATAGAGCAACAAATACTCAACTGCTGTCGAAACATCATTATCAAAAAGAAAAAAAACAAAAGATGACCAAGGACCGAGCCCTGAGGCACACCGCATGTGGCCGAGTGTGAGGAAGTCGCGCAGCAGGGCGAGCGGAGGATCACTGATGTCAAATTTGGAGAGCTTTTTAAACAACAATGAGCGTCAAACCATATCAAATGCCTTGCTAAGGTCACAATAGACTTCGTCAGGCTGGTTTCAATTTTCAACTGTTGTTGACGCATGTTCTATAAACAAAGCAAAGATTGTGGTGGTCGAGCGGTCACATATGAAGCCATGTTGATTTGGAATAATTGCATTTCCTACTCTAAAGATAGCAAGCGAAGGAATGATGGATGAAAAAATTTTCGAGGCAGAGTGCAGTAGGAATGTTGGCCTGTAAATTTTTGCGTCAGTTTTTGAGCCACATTTGAGCACTCTGGCAGTTTTCCAGCACACAGGGTACGCACCAGTAGTAATGCAGTTTTCAAACCACCAAGTTTGAAAAGTTTACACCTCAATAAATGACCTTCGAATCTATAGAGCTGAGGTACACACTTCAGGGGTAGAGGCATGTAAGTTATGATGATGATCTTGCGATGTATGAATGTTGCTGTAAGCTGACAAAAAAAAAACAAAAAAACGAGCACACACATTTACATGCAAGAATTATTGTTCTTGCTTATTTGGCAAACTATCCGACAGCGCCCAGATACAGTTGTAGTATATATAAATATCCCAGAAAGTGAAGCGGAACACAGTCGCCCAGATAGCCGAATTGGTAAGGCATTCGAGATCTAATCGAAAGGCGTGGGTTCGGTCCCCACTCTGGGCGCGTGTTTTTCTTTCTTTCTTTCTCACGTAATTAATAATAATAAATAATAATGTAACGTCACTAACGGTAAAAATATTCTAACCGTTCCCCTATGCCTTCTTTGGCGTTGTAGACTGCCGGCATTTCTTCCTGTATTTTCTAACGAGCCCCTCATTTACAAAACCTATTATCGTGCGAAAGCTTAGCGAGGGCCTCGGTTCTGGCAGCCTTGATGCCAAGGTAGCATAAGAGGGTTTGCCGCCAGTTACCCGCTTATGACAGGCTGTAGACGTTCATGTCACACCCCGGGGGTTGAAAAGAAGGTCCCCTTCTCCCCGTGTAGTCTGAGTGGCGCTGGCTACCACCCTCAAGCGTCAGATACAGTTGTAGTATATATAAATATCCCAGAAAGTGAAGCGGAACACAGTCGCCCAGATAGCCGAATTGGTAAGGCATTCGAGATCTAATCGAAAGGCGTGGGTTCGGTCCCCACTCTGGGCGCGTGTTTTTCTTTCTTTCTTTCTCACGTAATTAATAATAATAAATAATAATGTAACGTCACTAACGGTAAAAAATATTCTAACCGTTCCCCTATGCCTTCTTTGGCGTTGTAGACTGCCGGCATTTCTTCCTGTATTTTCTAACGAGCCCCTCATTTACAATACCTATTATCGTGCGAAAGCTTAGCGAGGGCCTCGGTTCTGGCAGCCTTGATGCCAAGGTAGCATAAGAGGGTTTGCCGCCAGTTACCCGCTTATGACAGGCTGTAGACGTTCATGTCACACCCCGGGGGTTGAAAAGAAGGTCCCCTTCTCCCCGTGTAGTCTGAGTGGCGCTGGCTACCACCCTCAAGCGTCAGATACAGTTGTAGTATATATAAATATCCCAGAAAGTGAAGCGGAACACAGTCGCCCAGATAGCCGAATTGGTAAGGCATTCGAGATCTAATCGAAAGGCGTGGGTTCGGTCCCCACTCTGGGCGCGTGTTTTTCTTTCTTTCTTTCTCACGTAATTAATAATAATAAATAATAATGTAATGTCACTAACGGTACAAAATATTCTAACCGTTCCCCTATGCCTTCTTTGGCGTTGTAGACTGCCGGCATTTCTTCCTGTATGTGTGTATATGTACATATATATATATATATATATATATATATATATATATATATATATATATATATATATATATATATATATATATATATATATATATATATATATATATATATATATATAAATATATAGTCTGGAAAGCACACACACAGAGCGCGAAAAAATAAGGTTAGTAGAGACAGAGGCACACGACAAAGACGTAGAAAATAAAAATAAGTTTACTGACGTTTCAGGAAGAGGACTTCCTTTCTTCAGAGGGAGTCCTCTTCCTGAAGGAAGTCCTCTTCCTGAAACGTCAGTAAACTTATTTCTATATTCTACGTCTTTCTCGTGTGTCTCTGTCTCTACTAACCTTATATATATATATATATATATATATATATATATATATATATATATATATATATATATATATATATATAGTAAATGCTCGTTAATTCGAACTTCCGTTTAATTCGAACTATGATCCTCTGGTTTCCATTGCTCCTCGCAGAATAAGACGGACCTGAGTGATTGCAGTGTGTTTCAAAGCCAAACCAAACGAAATTTACTAGAGATGGGAGACAACGAAACAGAAAAACAACATCGTGGCGCACGCACTACGCTCCTGCAACAGCTTATTTCGCTTCTACAGAGGGCGTCGCACCACTGGCGCCAGTCCTCCGGCGCATGCTATTTTTAATTACGAAACATTATTGACGAAATCACCGGCCACAAACGAGTCGAGGTGGCTTCTTTGTGTTCTGTCCGCGTAGTGTGGTGCGATTTCCATTCATGTTAGCGCCCGCCCACCAGTTCGAACTCCGCTTAATTCGAAAATTCGAACAATTTTGTGGTCCCCTTCGAGTTCGAGTTATCAAGATTTTACTATACACACACACACACACACACACACACACACACAGATATATATATATATATATATATATATATATATATATATATATATATATAGAGAGAGAGAGAGAGAGAGAGAGAGGGAGGGAGAGAGAGAGAAAGAAATGCCGGCAGTCTACAACGCCAAAGAAGGCATAGGGGAGTGGTTGGACTATTTTTTACCGTTAGTGACGTTACATTATTATTAATTTTTATTAATTACGTGAGAAAGAAAGAAAGAAAAACACGCGCCCAGAGTGGGGACCGAACCCAGGCCTTTCGATTAGATCTCGAATGCCTTACCAATTCGGCTATCTGGGCGACTGTGTTCCGCTTCATTTTCTGGGGTATTTATATTTACTACAACTGTATCTGACGCTTGAGGGTGGTAGCCAGCGCCACTCAGCCTTGATGCCAAGGTAGCATAAGAGGGTTTCCCGCCAGTTGACCGCTTCTGACAGGCTGTAGACGTTCGCGTCACGCCCGGGGGTTGAAAAAGAAGGTCCCCTTCTCCCCGTGTAGTCTGAGTGGCGCTGGCTACCACCCTCAAGCGTCAGATACAGTTGTAGTAAATATAAATACCCCAGAAAGTGAAGCGGAACACAGTCGCCCAGATAGCCGAATTGGTAAGGCATTCGAGATCTAATCGAAAGGCGTGGGTTCGGTCCCCACTCTGGGCGCGTGCTTTTCTTTCTTTCTTTCTCACGTAATTAATAAAAATTAATAATAATGTAACGTCACTAACGGTAAAAAATAGTCCAACCACTCCCCTATGCCTTCTTTGGCGTTGTAGACTGCCGGCATTTCTTTCTCTATTTCCTAACGAGCCCCTCATTTTCCAAACCCTATATATATATATATATATATATATATATATATATATATATATATATATATATATATATATATATATATATATATATATATATAAGCCATAAGCCCCTTTTTCTCTAAGCAAACATCGCAAGGTAGTTTTCAGACGCGTGAAAGCGGGCCTGAGTTGTTGACGTTGTGGCCAAGCAGTTTATGAAGTTTTCAATGACAAGTCACTTCAACTGAACAGAAGCCGACCTGCTGGGAAATTGAGAGCGGCGGCCCAAACGGCCCAACGGACTCGAATGGCAGTAACGGTAACTGAGTATCAGACGTATTTAGTGGGTTCCCCGTCTGTACCTACATTTTTAATGTTTGACAAATAAAACATTTATGCCTTGCGCCCCCCTCGTCGAGATACGGCTGCGAAAAACAGTGGCAGGGGGGGGGGGGGGGTATTTAGGTTTTTCCGAACCTAAGCACCCCCCTCACTTTGGGCATCGCGATCATGCAAAAAAAAAAGGGGGTGCTTAGAATCGAGTAAATACGATATATACCTATATGAGGTAACACTTATGCAGTGCTACAGCCACACCGCAAGCAAAACAAAAAAACATTGTTGGAAAGTGAAGAGAGCAGAGTGGTTTTACATTCCGAGTGGGCTGTCAATCCGACATACTCATTATTGATGGCCAAGTATTAAAAATAAATTACGTGGACAATAATGTTAAAGTTACACAATGCTGTCTATTACTTTAAAGGCTGAGCTGGGTCGAGAAGATTGCACTCGCAGGGAAGCCTATAAAGGGATGCTATCGGATTTCCGGTCGCGTTATTCTACGCGGAAAGCTTATTGTATAAGTAAGCTTTCGGCTTTTTTTTTTTTTTTTTTTTCCGCGAACGAACGCCTCCGCGCGGAGCTCTACGGTGACTCATAGAGATGCCACCCCAGCAGTAGTGCTGGCGTCTAGTCAGCATGGAACACGATCCGCTATATATTGTGTGCTGGAGAAGATTGCCTCTTGTAATGATGGCTAGTCAAACGTGCACATGATACTCGACGTCTTTCGTCACGCAATCAGTAAAAAGCGCTGACAGAAGACCCATTACCCCGTAAGGCAACACATGCGTTCGATTGCCTGAAGGACGGCCGGAATTTGCCGTTCTGTGTTGCGCGACGGTTTTCGTTTGTTATTGCTTCCTTCGGTCTCATGAATTAAATCAGGCTATGCTGACACGGAGTTCGGCTTTTATCGCGTTTAAGGCATCGAATTTCACTATCCGAAAAAAAAAAAGTGGAACTCTGGGAACAGCTATTTCGTGTCGATCATGACTACGCTCATGACTAGCTCTTTTTTTACGGCGATGATGGTGATAACTGAGGAGTGATGGTGACCTTTTTGCATTGGAAGATGGAAGATGGAAACACCTATAGCCTGCGTAATTAATTGTTATTATCCTTTCAAAATACTCCTGGTTCATCCTTTTCTCATTTATCTCTTCTTCTTTTTTAATTATGCGCTGAATCTAACTATTGCTGTGGAGGCGCTGAGAGTGGCCCTTGCTTGCTTTTTGTTCACAAAGACACTAAGTCCTTTTTCTGATCTCTACCGGATACCAGTTAAAATTTGCATCGACTGTAGAAAACGCACTGCTTCGATAAAGTTGACTTTGCCCCCATTTCAGGCTGGATGGATACTTCGGCATTCCAGAACTGTGCGCGGATTGTTTTAGTATCGTCCCCACAGCACGCACAAGCTTAATACTGTTGCGAGTTCTTGTTCTTATAGGTCGGCGTCCTCATGCGGCCAGGTCGAGCCTAAAAAGGAAAATGCATTCTTCTTACTGTTGCAGCCAAGCATTTTTAAAGCGAAACCTTTCTTAATGGGACAGATGGCACATTGTAAAAAAAAAACCAATGCATTTTTTCATAAACCGGTTGGTCGACCGAACGTCTCTGATAAAATATCTGGACACACGGCGCCTGCGTGGCACAGGGCTTCCATTGCGTCAAAACGGTTACTGTAAAGTCGCCGAAAAGGAATGGTTCTGGGTAAAGAACATGCGCGTAAAAGGCAAGACAATAAGGAAGGGACAAGACGGGACAGGCCGTCCTGTCCCTTCCTTATTGTCTTGCCTTTTACGCGCAGTTTTTTCACCCTCGAAATGGTGCTGCAACTAGCCCAACAACGCGCTGCCAATACACGCATTGACCATCAAGAAGGCGTACAATAGTATGCCTTCATCTCATAAATCACGTATCGGTACACATTTAGCTTGTTGACCGTGAAGAGGGTGTACAATAGTACACCTTTATGTCATAAACCACGTATCGGTACACTTTTAAATCGTTAGTAGATGCGTTTACTTAGTGCGCGAAAAATTGTCGCATTGGTTCGTTCTTCGATTGCTATTTGGGTTTTTGAAAGTTTGATGATCGACTGGACGCACTTTCAGAGAAGATTAAACGCAATTCTAGCTTTCGCACTTCTCTCAAATTTCATTAGGAAAAGGTGGTAATTTTTTTTTCATACCTCCTCGCCTGCGTTTGCTCTATATAAATTCCCATTAGCCTTTTTCTTGCAAACATTTTTTTCGCCTTCCGAACAGTCTTTGTTTCTTTCACTTTCTTTCTGAGGGCCATCAACATCACTTGCACGCCAACTTGCGTGCAAAGCACTACCGCGCCAATTGCGCGGTAGTACTTGCACAGCACTCAAGAACTCCAGAGTAGTCAGTCCTCGAGTAACCCTGATAAGTCGGTAAGCTGTACTTAAGTTTTTACTTTTAAAAAGCGCCGAAGCAAGAAGTCAAGGACACTGCAGAAGTACTGCACGAGTGTAAATGGTCGGACTCGGTAGAATACTTAAAAATGAACATGTGCTTGGGTTGACTAATGCCTTAGGCTTGCAGTTTTAGCCCTTTTCCTATTGCGGAAGTTTGCTATTCAGCATGAGGAAAAGCTATATATACAGATACACTTCGGAGTCCCGAAGAAATCGGAGGGGGGGGGGGGGGGGAGGGCATGCTGTGGACTTTGTGGACATGTGCATTTCGCTTGGCTGACAGTGACGTCTCATGACATGTCTGATACTGAAACGCAGTAGACACTTGCGGATTATTTTCTGCACAAATCCTCATTATCATTGTCATCATCATTTACTTTTACAGCCTTTTTTTGCTAAATCTAGATGCACTTTCATAGCGCTTTCCCGTTTCTACACTGAGGCTGTAGGCCCTCTTTTTTGAAAGAAAGTTTATTTAGTTCAATTTTCCCGAGTTCGCACTACTTGCGTGATTATCCAGAGAGGCGGTTAACGGCCCGTCACGTCCTTCAGCTAACTGCGCCAGTAATCTCCGAGCTCTGCTAATAAAGTTAAAAGAGCTAAAATTTGTGCCTTTTTGAAGCACACGTGCTCAGCAAAAGTTTCAATTTTCCGCCTAAGTGTTTGTTTAAGAAAGACGCTTAGGCAAGCTCTACCAACGGCATGCTTCAACATTCGAGGTTTTCGATGTCAGAAATCGTGGTGCTGTAAAGTGAACGGAGGGCACGATACCTCGTTTTATGTTTTTACTTTTTCTGCATTTATATTTGCGACTACTGTTGCTACGAGTTGCTACTGTTGCTACTGTTGTTACAACGAAATCGCTTTATTCGAAGTGTTTCGTGGTTCCCACTGCAGTGCATAACGAGCGGCACACAATTCCTGCTTTTTACGAAGTATCGCGAAAAACGAAGCCATTTTTTAGCTCAAAAGACTTCGTTATAACCAGGCTTTACTGTTTTAGCATTTACGGCACTCTAATTTACCATTTCAAGCAAACTAGCTTTGACACGTTATTGTCCCTTTAACTCGCCTTGTTATGCCTTCATTACAGTCGGTATGGTATGACTAGCCGTGACTTTAGAGGGGCCACAGACAAAACGCACGCTTGGTTCATTCGAAAAATTGCCTCGTTAGAGTAATAGTGGCACCAATTTTAACGCACATTTCGCTCAAATAAGCCATATAATTAGGGAAAAAGGGAATGGCCATGCGACCCACTAGCTCATTTCCCGCAACAGAGCCTATGATGTCATATGCGTCCAGCTGTGCGATTGGCTGAGGCCGGCAAAAGCAAACGCAAATTAGGCACGGCTTATAAGCTTTCGGAACGAGCTGTTTGCGCTTAAGTGTAATGCATATTCATTTTACAGCAGTAAGAAAGGGGCGGTAAACAAGGAAAGTTACGAAACTACACGTAAGCATGGAAGTGCCGATGCGCACTGCTGTTGGTACTGGGTGCGCTATGCTTGTTTTAGCTGCACAGCACTCCGCTGCTTTGGAGTTGTCTTACACGACACTAGCCGATTAGCGTTAGCGACGTTCTCTTACGTGACCCTGTTTGTCGAGGATACCCCATCTTTGAGGAAACGACTACTTCCTACCGTAACAAGAACAAGCTAGGTGGAAACACGGTCAAAAATAAAGCAACGGCGGAAAACAGTCCGCGCCGCCGTATGGTAGCGCCATCTGATAGGGCTGACGGTAAGCAAGGCTGCAGTGCCTAATGACGTACTGTCGATTCGTTTGAATACCCGCCCCTGTGACTTTATGGCAGATGTCGCGAAAAAGTATTTGCGGGAAAATCGAAATTTTAACGTAAATGAATTGATTCCTCAGTGAATGCGGCATCGTTTGCTGCCGGGCAAGCGCTGGGGACACTATAAAACATAGAGATAATATACTCTATAAAACACAAAACCTTTCGAAGAAAACAAACTTGTATTTTGTCTGCATGACCCCTCTAAAGTACAAAGGAATAAATTTGCGCAAAATACGAGGACGAAGAGACGAGGGGACAAGACGAGCTCAAGCCCTTTGAAAGGTGGCGCCAGCGGGCAGTCTACCGCGTCGCGTGATGAGGGCGTGTGACCAATTCGACTCGCAGTTCGCGCGGTGCGCCAAAGTAGAATACGGGGTTGGCAGGCAGTGGTTTTCGTGCATTTGAACGCGTGAGCATGCTAGGGCTACTTTCGCCGAAGAATCGCTCTTCCGTAGCATAACGCATTGGGCCTCTTACGCATACACGAAGTCTTATTTAATAAAAACCCTTATGGCCTTCATATTTTGATACGAGTGTTTACGCTGCTTTCGAAATGCCTTCTCGGCAACTGGTTTTCGTACAATAGTAAAGCTGACTTTAAATTAGCTTCGTTTAAAGCAGCCAAACCCACTATACAGTGGCCTGGTTTCTTTTTTTAGTGCTGACTTTCTCGCAACGTTACCGCGAGTTACAATGAAACCTTACCATAGCAAGTGAGCCACGTGTCAGCGTGTCATCATTCCGCCACGTGGTAGCAGCAGCGCGAGGAAATAGTTGAAGGGAAGCAAGAATGAACCGTATAACTGTAACTAAAGGTCTTTTCTGCTCTAGTCTACTGTACATATACTGCCTGGCATTTTACCAAGGAACAAAGGAAGGATGTAGAAGGAAGGCAGGGAGGTTAACCTGGCTATGCGAAAGCATTAGTTAACGCGGTAAACAGAAAACCCGGCTTCCTCGTTGCCCAGAGATAGAACACAAAAATGTGCACGGTAAACAACAACAACAACAAAAACAACAAAAACAGAAGACAACAGTCCCAAGAATGCTCCGACTCACGTAAAACTTCTCAAACATCTCGTAGAAAAGTAGTTGAGTGCAAAATATCTGACCTAGAAAACTAGGCGCTTTTGCCAGACTAACCTCGCCACTTTCACTAAAGACAGTCCTCCCTCTCTCCCTGTCTGAGTTCGAAAGAAAATTGGGTGGTTTTGAACTTGTATCGGAATCGAATCCAACTCTCCCGAAATTGGAAACGAGCACGCATCCCCCAACGCCACGACGGCTCAACGGATCTCGCTGACAAGGGTGTACCTTGATACTCTGTGGCGTTGGACTCAGTAACGTGTGTAAGACACGTGCTGAGGCCTGCACGAGTAATCTGAGCAGGGTAGTTACACTAGTTGTGCTAGTTATAGAGGTCATGCTAGTTATTAAGTGCGAATGCACTTTATAAGCGACCCTGAATTCCGTTGACCGCCGTCCGTCCACATAGCAACAGCTGCGGGTGCGCGCGCTCCTCGTCTTCCTTGGCAATGGGGGAAGATGGGCGCGTGCTGCCTGGCCGCTGACATGGCACATACCCACGTGGGGGATTGGCCAGGAATCGGGCGTGAGAAGGGCTAATGCACCCGCTTAAAGGAGTACTGACACGACATTTCAAAGCTGAGATCCGCTCTAGCAATCAAGTACAACGACAACACAAATAGGTGTCTGTGCATGGCACATACCCGCTTCACCCGCATTTCCCCGAAGGGGAGCATGAATCCCCACTTGATCACGCGGGGTGTTAAATGCAACTAACGGGCGAATGCCAACACAGTTCAACATAACTCCCCCTCATAGCATCACCCGTGCATTCGCACTTCCCCATGCTCCCCTTTGGGGAAATGCGGGTGTGATTTTTTTTCTTCTCACCCTAAGTTTTTCTGTAAAACTGAAATAAAGGTTGATTGATTTATTGAATAGTTGATTAAATTAAGCTGCATAGTGTTTCCGTTGAACGCGCTCCTTGCTTTGCGTGCAACAGCAGCGCCATCGATTTCTTTTTTTTTGTACATCTGATGTAGCAAGCTAGGCGCCTTGGCCAGGCTAACCTCACCAGTATCATTAAAGACTATTCTCTCCCTTTATCACAGCAACGCCATCATGTAGCATGCAGTGAAACCTGCGATCATGCAGCTCTGCCTCAACGGGTGGTGCGGGAGCATTTCGAACACTACGTATTTCCTAAAATAACGTTTTTCTACTACTACTACTACTACGGAGACCCTATGCACAGGCGGTAAATGCAGGCTCCCTAGCGAACGTGGGTATGTGCCACCCCGACGTTAGGCCTAACGTTACGCTTTCAACTCTACCATCGCCAGCTTGTGCTCGCAGCTTGACGTACAATGAGTTTGACGTGCCTGGCGCGTCGTACGGTTCAGCGTTATGGCTACCTACTGTTAAGGCTAGATGTGGGCTTAACGAGCGTGATGGCCCAAGGCTGGCAGTCGCACTAACGGAGAGACGGAGAACCAAATGGAAGTAGACGATGACAAGGGGAGGACAGCTTCAGCAATTCGACAATTCAGTGCGTCAGCGTTTACGAAATTATGAGCAGTTTGTTGTGTCGTGGGCGACGGCGAGCGGCCTCGGCAGCGACGGGAGCGAAGGCGCAGCGCGCCGGGCCCACGCACAAGCCCAAGAAGAAAGAGTGCGGCCTGCTCGTACCAAGACCAGAACCCAAAGAGAACGTTTATTGTTCGACAAGACGACACCGAGACGCATACGCACGTGACCCGTCACGTGCGTCCACAGCAACGACATCTAGTTACAATTAATACAACCAAACGCACACAGTGAGCGGGCGCTCCACTAGAGGGCGCCACTACACCACATCATCTTCCCGTGCAAAAGAAGTTCGCACACTCTGCGAAATACGCCACTACACCACATCATCTTCCCGTGCAAAAGAAGTTCGCACACTCTGCGAAATACATACAGCATCTTAAATGCACACTCCACATCATTCTCCCGTGCTTTGAAGAATGTCTGCATCTTCCTTTCACTTGACTCACACAACAGGCTATCAGTCGCTCACGACAGTTCTATAAGTCCCAAAAAAAAAAACCGTCCAAAACACTTTCAATGATGATATACGATTCAACACAGACATGACACGTCCAACATGACGCAAAGCATGAACCGTACGTATACCCCCTACTGCACATATTCGCGAAGCCACTGAGGCTGCTTAGTCTTACGGCGTGGACGCGTAGACGATGAACTTGCATTATTTGACGATCCAGACGCCCCCTCATTTTCCCTTGTTTTGTCTACATGGTTATTTGGATCTATTTGTTCACTATTTTCTTCCTGACATTCTAATGGTTCCCGAGGGACAACGGATTCAGACCTTGCACTGGTAGAAACCTCCGACAGATCAGGGTCTGTCTGAACCCTGGGGCTTGTCCCTTCTGACAACTGTAGACTAGGGGACTGACTGTCACAAATGTCCAAGTTAGACAAAGAGTATAAAAACTCTTTATGCCTCGACGAGAGTTCAACATTGTCAAAGGAATACGGTGCTGAGCCAACCTCGATTCCCTTCGGAACGACTGTGAGTTTCGAAGCGTTCCAGATCTTTCCATCACTGAGCTTAAAAGTGAAAGGTGCAACCTGAGCTTGCACTGTCAACGGCTTACTATACTTCAGAAATCCTTGCTTACGGAATTTTACCTTCACGACATCTCCCACCTTTATGCGGGTCTGCTGCGCACCTTTCCTTCTGTCAAAGTACTGTTTAGCTTTATGCTGCTTCGTGAAGACCTGATTCCGAACATGAGGCAGGAAATTGTCCGATTCTGCTGCCTTTTTACGTATCCTGAAGTTGCTAATATCCACTTTGGAACGAGGCTGACGTACATGCAGCAAAAAAGCTGGAGAAAGACCTGTCACTGAATGTGGTGTGACCCTCTACGACCCAAGAAATTGTGTAATGCTTTTCGAAGCATCCTTGCCTTCCAGTCTGGCTACCTGTAAATGTTCTTTGAGAACTCTGTTAAACCGCTCAATCTGGCCGTTAGCCTGAGGGTAATAATTCGACGAGAACACGTGGCGGATACCTTTCTCCTTTAGATACTCTTGCATTTGTTTGGAGACAAACTGGGGTCCATTATCCGTCACTAAAACCTCAGGGAGCCCTTCCCGACTGAAAGACCAGTCCAACAACTTAATGACATCCTCAGTTGAAATGGAATTTGTGCCCAGAACCTCAGGCCACTTAGAGTAGTAATCGACTAGTGTAACAAGAAATCGGGGATACGACACATCTAACGGACCGACGATGTCCATTCCCAACTTTTGCCAAGGCCCTTCAGGCCATTCCACTGGCTGCAACGGAGCTACATGAGGCTTAGCAGACTTGTCTGCCAGCTGACAAACGTGACAATGCTTTACATGTTCTTCAACATTGCGATCCATTTGAGGCCACCAGTAACGTTCCCGGAGAAGTTGTTTCGTACGTACTATTCCTTGATGATTTTCATGTGCTAACTCGAGAAACGTAGGTACCAGTACACAAGGAATGACTACACGGTCATCACGCATGAGTAATCCGTCCACAACAGAAAGTTCATCCCTTACATGAAAGTAAGCAGTTAAATCACTGTGTACCTTTTTCTTATCAGGCCAACCCTTTGACACATACTCTGCTACCTTCTGCAACGTCACATCGGCCTTCGTTGCCCGCTGCACGGTTTCTTTATCGACTACTGATGTTACTAATGACACTATCTCTTCCTCCTTAACAAGTTCTTAACCGGTCTGAATGGGTAATCTCGATAGAGCGTCAGCCACCAGATTTTCTGACCCTTTGCAATACTCGATGTCAAAATTGTAGTACAGCAGACGAGCTGACCACCGTGAAATCCTTAAAGGTCTCCGACCTGAGTCTCCTGCGGCTAACAAAGCAACTACAGCCTGATGGTCAGTTCTAAGTGTGAACCGTCTGCCCCAAAGAAAAATGTGCCACTTTTCGCACGCGAACAAACAAGCCAGCGCTTCGCGCTCTCCCACAGAGTATTTTCTCTCAGTCTCGGACAAAGTTCTAGAAGCAAAGGCTACTGTTTCAAGCCTACAACCATACCGCTGCTGTAGTACCGCGCGAATTCCCACATCAGATGCGTCGGTAGTAACTACTACAGGCAAGTCAGGATTAAAGACCTTCACAACCGGAGAACATGTGAGGCACGCTTTCAACTGATCGAAACTGCGCTGAGCATCATCAGACCAACAAAACGTCTGACCCTTCCTGAGCATGAGGCGAAGTGGTTCAACTATCTCTGCATAGTTCTTTATGAACTTAGCATAGTATCCTGCAAGACCTAAGAATGATTGCAGTGACTTTATGTCCGTAGGAGCGGGAGCATGAACTATAGCTTTTACTTTGCTCTCCAAAGGTGAGATGCCCTCAGCCGAAATCTTGTGACCCAAAAAATCAAGTTCCTTGACCGAAAAAAGACATTTGTCGTTCAACTTCATGCCACTGTTTGCTATACATGTTAAGACTTCAACCAGGCTCGCGTCATGCTCAGCTTGAGTCTTTCCCCACACAAGAATATCATCAAGATAGCAAACAACATTTTTGCCATTTTTTAATATCTGAGACATCATTTTTTGAAAAACCGCAGGCGCCGACGCCAGACCAAAACACACCCTCTTAAACCTGAATAAGCCTTCATGAGTCACAAAGGTAGTTAAGTCCCTACTGCCCTCTTCCAGCAACAACTGATGATAAGCCGACGCCAAGTCAAGCTTAGAAAAACAAACAGCACCATGAAACATCTGCAACAGCTCTTCAACATGCGGTAAAGGATACCCATCAATGATAATTGCCTTATTCGGTTCCCGGAGGTCCACACACAGCCGAATGTCCCCGTTCTTTTTCCGGACGACGACGAGTGGCGAAACCCACTCCGAGGCGTCGACACGCTCAATGACATCATTGTCCTCGAGGCGTCGCAGCTCGCTGGACACTGGATCACGGAGAGCAAGAGGCAATCTTCGTAGCTTAGATGCAACTGGAGTCACACCTGGCCGCCGTTGGATCTTATGCGAGACGTCCTTGACAAGACCCAACTCGCCGTTGAAGAGATGTTCGAAACCCGGGGGCACGTTCACGGGACACTGCACTGCACACACCGATGCTAGTCGACACGTAAGAGACGCACCGTCGATCTGAATGCCCAGTTGCTGGATGGCGTCGAGCCCCAAAAGAGATGTCCCTTTGTCGGTGACGTAGAATGTGACGGAGCAAGACCGTTGCAAGACTTGAACAGGAGCTTGAAATGAGCCGCGGATGCCGATACGTTGTTTGGAAAAATTCCACAAGTTGACGGAAGCCTTGGACAGCGCATGCTGTTTACTGAAGTGACGCTTGAAATCTTCGACAGTCATCAACGACACGGATGCTCCGGTATCGACTAAGAGTTGCATGGTCACTCCGCTGACTTCGGCTTGAACGACTAAGTCCTTTCTTGGAGGATTGTTGACGCTGACTTCAGCTTGGACGACTAAGTCCTTTCTAGAAGAAGTGCTGACTGTTAAGACGGAAGATCTTGCGGGTGCGTTGATCTCCGTGGATGCTGGATGCTCTACAGGTTCCGGTGTCGAAGCGGATCCCGTAGCTTCCTTCGAAGAAACTCGATGCACTGGTGCCGGCTTACGGCACATCGATGCGAAATGTCCCCACTTATTACAAGAGTTGCAGCGCCGATTTCGGGCTGGACAATTTGGGAATGCTGAATTGTGCCATTTATTTCCGCATCGCTCGCATAACTGAAGCTTGCCTGCAAACTTCTTCGCCTGGACTGTACCGCGAAACTCTGCAGCTGACTGCGAATGGAAACGTCCATCTTGGGGGCCACCATCTTGTCTTCCCGAACCCGGTGGAATGACGTCACGGCCTCCCCGGCTGGCCAGGCCATCTTGAATTCCTGTGCCGCCATTTTGAGCGCGCCGGCCTCCCCGGCGGCCCATGCCATCTTGATATTCCACGCCGCCATCTTGAGCGCGGCGGCTTCCCCGACTGTCATCTTCCGCGACGCCACCTTCTCCTCGTCGACCTACTGCTTGTACTTGATGATGCGAACCGAAGGCTTGGTTCGCCAACGACAAAGATTCAAAACTCCGACCAATCTCTTCAGCTTTCTCCAAAGACAACCTTTCGCCATGTGCGAGCAGCTTTTCTCTAACCTGGGGGTTAGACGTTCCATGTATGATTTGATCTCGGACGCGCTCCGCGTACGTCAGCCCGAACTTGCAACGTACGGCTTTCTCCTTTAGAGCGGTCACGTATTCTAAAAAACTTTCCCCCCGAAATTGACGACGGCTTGTGAACTCATGTCGTTCAACAAGCGTATTTGTGGACGCAGCGAAGAGCCGGTTCAGCTGCTCCAAAAGTTGGTCGAATTTCGAAATGGCCGGAGCCGAGGATGCGGTCACACTACAGTCGGTCGCGGAGTCGGTCACGATAGGGCTGGTTACATTAGCGTCGGTCACGTTACTGGCGGCGTCCCTCCTTGCTTCGTCCTGCTCCGCCTCAGCAAAATACCTTCGTTGCTTCTCCCTACCCAAAACACTGACGAGCGCCGACGCGCGTCGTCCGTCATTCCAGTCGCTGCCGCCAGCCGCCTCGAGATGGGCCTGAAACAATTTTTTCCAGTTATGCCACGGAATCGGAGGCGGCCCCGGCAATTCGAGGAAAACGGGCAGGTTATCGAAGAGGCCCATGCTGCCAAGCAGGAAGGAGAGAGATGCAGGAGCAGAAGCAGAAGAGCGAAGTAGGGCGAGGCCTAAACGACGGTTCGACAAGCGTCAGCACAAAGAACGCTAGGCCTCGCGACGCCAGACGCGCCGGACAGTCACACTCGAGCGAGGTCAAACGCACTCACGTTTTCATTCTGCCGGACCCGTCGACGATGTCGTCGCAGCAGAAGAAAAGCATCCCATCCTCGTCGCCAAAAAGATGTTGTGTCGTGGGCGACGGCGAGCGGCCTCGGAAGCGACGGGAGCGAAGGCGCAGCGCGCCGGGCCCACGCACAAGCCCAAGAAGAAAGAGTGCGGCCTGCTCGTACCAAGACCAGAACCCAAAGAGAACGTTTATTGTTCGACAAGACGACACCGAGACGCATACGCACGTGACCCGTCACGTGCGTCCACAGCAACGACATCTAGTTACAATTAATACAACCAAACGCACACAGTGAGCGGGCGCTCCACTAGAGGGCGCCACTACACCACACAGTTCTTATGTGTCCGCTTAATTTCTGCTCACGCCTTTAGTGTTTTACCTTTTTCGGGCACAAAGAGGTTGTGTTGAAAGCGGCAAGTGTGAAAGAGAGCGGAGGTTAAGTAAGAGTATACACTAAACAGTTTTATACCTTTACGGGTGCTGAGTGGGTGCCTTCAACACCTGGAACCCTTTTTGTGCCTTTTGAGCACCCAATTTTAGCTCCAGCGCCCTAACAACAGAGTGCTGAAAAATAAGAAATGATTCAAGCCGGCTGACTTTCAAATTGACGGGGTGTTTTTGTTTCCTTCCGTTTTTTTTTTTCTTTTTGTTCTGTCAGAGAGTTAATTCGATTCGTTATTGTACAGCAACACTAAAGGCATGTTTTCAAATTTTTTGTTTCTCTTTTTAAATTTAGCGCAGTTTCAATGGCGCTTGTCTGTCCGCGTCGCGGCCATTGTGCAGAACTATACATAGTTTCTACAAATGCTAGGATTCCTATAAGATGCAAATGAAAGAAAGCAGACTTGTTCACTTGAACCTCAGTTGGTTTCAGACGGTTAAGAAAATTGAATGCCGCTATTGTGCACATATATCTTGGGACCGTGCCACCCTTTTCTTCTTCTTTTTACCTTTTTGTTTCGACTAAAATGCATAATGGCTCATGCAACAAAGCATCCGTTAGTTGGTCTGAGCGATTTGTCCCGTGTTTTGTGTGCGGTATGTGCCTGTCGGGTATGTGCCAGAGCGGCGGAGCTTAGGCCTAACGTTTCACTTTGAGTACTTACGACACCAACTGTTACCATGCTCGACAGACGTTGCGTGGGTACTCAATGAGCGCCGGTTGACAACGTACCTTAGACCTCAAAAAGTGGCGTTAGGTCTGATGACTCACGTTAGGCCTAATATTTGTGATGTCTTACGCTAGGCCTAACGGTAGGCCTAACCATTCAACTGAGCCTCACGACAGCCAAGCAACGTCATGTCGTCCTGCTAGATAGTCAGGTAGAGCTGCGGCCCTTACCGGTTGACGACGTTAGAGCTGAAAACGTGGCGATAGGCATAAAGTCTGGCCGTCGCATTCCCGCTTTACCCTTCCCTCTACTGGGCATCAACGTTTGCGCAAGCGAGTTGTAAACTGAAAAAAATATTTCAAATGCTTTTTCTTGATTTCATTTAATTAAGTCGTTTGGGAAAGAAGGACGGCTGTTCACGATATAAAATAGGCGTAGGGAGGGAGGGAAATGGAATATAAACAAATGCTGGTAGTTCACAAAGGCTCAGTTAAGCGAATGAGTGGGCCATTCTTGGTATCTGCAGTTAATTGACCAGTTGATGGTATCAGCTGTAGCAACAGCTAGCGCTCCGTACAGTCAGAAAGTAATATTTAGCTGTTGTTTTTCTGTGATCTGAGCAGAAGTTGGCGGGCTATCAGGGTGATTTGTCAATGAGGTAGTCTGAACCGTTTTCGGACTTTTGCTTTCTCCGCCTCATAAATACCTACGCACATGGAAATTTTGCATCATATTCCACCAACAGTTTTTCCCTACAACTGCACAACATGCAATACACCAAACACCACCTATCACCTCGTATGGGAGTGCGTCAAATATCCCAACCCAGTTCCATCACCTACATTGGAGCAGTGAGAGCCAGGGGTTTCCCCAGGCATCGAATCAAGGGGGGGGGTGTCTCAATGGCCCGAGGGGCGGGGGTTCATAAACTAGAAAAGCTGTTTTTATCCCACTAGTTAAATAATTAAGTTAAATAATTACGTTAAATTATTAGTTAATTAATTAGGTTATGTTAACTAGTTAAATAATTAAGTTAAATAACTAGTTAAATAAACTTCCCTCGACCGTGGGACTGTCCTGCATACTCGCGTTTCCGCTGCCTCCATTGAACCATTTTTCCCTGGGCACCCGACGTCACTCCCAAAATCACTTCAAGCAAGTGGTATTCCACTTGCGTGGTATTCCACTTCGGCGTATTAAAAATGGCAGTAAGGCACACCCCCGAAAATATCTGGGTTTCGGAGAACTCGTGCACAAAATGTTCTCGTCCTGCAGTTGCTCCCGCACCCACCCGTCACCCGTACCGTTCATATGAGAAAGTTTCCGTGACTAATCTGCGGCCGTTGAAGCTCCCCTTTTCCTTACCTTTTTTTTTTATTTTCGCTACTCCCTGGCTGGTAGCAATGTACTCGCAGCGTGGTCAGCCTCAAACCACTTTGCCCCTTTCCTTTGAAAGCCTTTTTTGTGTGCACATACGAACTTGCCACGAGCTGTCGAAAAAAAGGAAATAAATACGTGCAACGCTAACAGCAAGCTCGGGGGGCGCACTTCTGTTTATTTTGCCCGAGGCTACTGCCAAGAATAGCAGACGGGCAGCCCGCGCATGCGCAGATCGATACTGAAAAAGGTCCATACAAGGACTGACAAGAGTGAAATTTGGGGATTCAAGGGGGGGTATCCATAAAAACAAGGGGGGGGGTCTACACACCCCCTAGGGGGGGTGTAGGGAAATCACTGGCCAGCTGGAGGATCAGGAGTACCTGATCTCCCGGGCGAGGACTACTGGGGAGCCCGAAGGCGGCCTGGACTGAGGCCACCACCCACTCTCCTTTCCCCCTCCCTTTTCCCTTAAAGGTAAATGTTATTCTTCCTCCTCCTATTCCTAATCACTACGACGTTGCTTGTAACTTTCCCATTCCACCTCTCGCTACTATAGTTTTTTGACGGAAAACTAGGGGAATGCGGGAAGTGTACGGGCAGGAAGGTGAGAAATGAGCCCTCTTCAAGATTCAGTACCAACTAGTCCAGTTGTCGATTTTTGTCTTCAAGATAACCTGCAGCATTATTGCAAAATCAAGGCCGGCGAATTAGCGCGAATACGATAGTCGCAACAGGAATAAACATGAAGTAGCGGACAGCGTATGGATATAGAAATGCGCCAATCTGTCTGCTGGTGGACTTCGGCATTCACCGATCACGCGAGCGTTCTTCCGCCACAGGCGTATAGAGTAATGTACTGGCGAATCCGTCGGGCAGTCGGAGTCGTGTGTCGCTCGGATCCGGGAAGCAGCGAAAGGCGAGAAGCGAAGAACGCGTATCCGCGGATGGTACGGCGGGTACCTGCTCCGGATGCGCAGAGGTCTCGTATTGCGAGCGCGAACGGAAGCGTTCTCTGAGGCTGTCGTCGACGGCCCCGGGCGGCGGGGGCCACAGGTAGATCTAGTGGCGACAAGGTGACGACAACGACAGGGTCTGCCGAGCGGACAGTTGAGGAGAGAGCACGTGAGACAGCGGCACAATAGCCGCGGTATCCGAGCAGTAGAGGCACCGCAGGCGTACCCTGCAGTCACGTTTCTGGAACGCTCCGACGTTCGAGGGTCAGCTCTCGTAATACGCATCTGTTGCGCTGTGTCCGAAGCTGGCGTCTGCCATCCGACGTCTTAGGTAAGATCTTCTCGTTTTGTCACCGGTAATTAATTTCTATTTTGACGATGGTCAGGCATAAGGGATAAATTTTCTTCAACGCCCACCCTTTTTGGTATTCCCGCGCTTAACTTATCGACTGGTACCTTTGAAGGAATATTGAAGGAGGCTGGCGATTTATATCCGAATAGAGCTTTGAACCACACATGAATTTCCGCTTCCCCAGTTCTTGAAAAATGCACACTGTTCATGAAGCATTTTCTAACCAAATTCTTCACCGGTGTGGCGTTTGTAGCACACACGCATGCAGCCTAAAAGTGCACTCTCTTTCAAGTTCAGCTCTCCTTGCATCTCCCCAGTTCAACAGACCAACTATCACAGTCGAAAACAATCACCACCGTCTCCGTCCGCTAACGCCTACTGCAGTTCGAGGGCCTGCGCTCTTCGTAGTGTCGGTCTTTAGAGTTAGCGTCATAATTAAAATAGCAGAGTGTTTCTTGTAATAACATCCCGTGCACTTGTCGGCCTACCATCCCAACAAAGCCTTTTGGCTTTCACCTCACCCACCTGCTTCGCCCAGCATCGTTGAAATGCTAAGTAAACATATTTTAGACAGGGTAAACAAACTGACGCAGTCGTAAGGTTGCATGTCCAAGGGTATCTGAGCCGAATATTGGCTTTAACGAGCAGATGAAAGCTTACATTTAAGCAGCAAAGTTCGCAGCAACCTTCAGTGCTTATTTCAAATTTCGGCCACCGGTCACCGCGTTTACGCCCGAAGTTCACCTGTCTGCTACTGCTTAGTCTTTTTAGAGGACTTTCGGTTACTCGCACGTTCGCGAAAAAGACTGACGAATTGCAGAGATCCATGCTTTGTGACGCGTAGACGGGTCATTTCTGCTATTGGTCGGTCTTCGTTCGCGCAACTTGCAGCTACGCGGAAGTGCGCCAAATGGACTGACCAATCGCAGAGATCTGTGTTTCACGACGCGTAAAAACGGTGCGTCTGCTATTGTTCAGCCCTTTTACTGCGCATTTGCGGTTACGTGCAAGCTCGCGAAGGAAGGTATGACCAATAGCAGACATCCGTGCACCGTGACGGGAAAACGACTCATCGCTGCTATTGGTCAGTCAGCCTTTCTTCGGGAGCACGAAGAAAACATTACGGAGGAGTGGTCCCTATAATCCACAATGAATTGCAGCATAGAGGAGAGAAGGATTAGGACAGCCTCCCCTCGCCCTACGGCGCATTGCAAGTGTGGCAGAATTCACGCGGGTTTTGGCAAGGGCAGTAATTAAAGGCCAACCCACCGAGGACCACGTCGCCTGGCGGCCCAACCCCTATTCAATGGTTGACGGGCGCAGGGGGAGGAGACCACAGGTGAAGCGAGTAAAGCCAGAGGTGGTGCCGATTGCGCACAGAATCTATAAAAAAAGGGACCTCCTAAAACGGCGCTTCTAGCTTCAGTAGACGTGACGTCAGAGCTTCTCCGAACTTTCCTTCATGCATTGCAGCAAGTGTAGGGGAAGTAACGTCACGGAGCATCAGTTTCGCTGCTTCGGCTGGCTACCGATAAATTTAATGACGTCCCCCTTTTTTTTTTGTTTTTTTTTTTGCGCTCGCGGGCACGATAAGCTGCGCTTTGAACGAAAATTGAGGCGGAGAAGGCGAGTTTACGTCTGACTTTCGAAACATTTTGCCGCCTCCACCGTTTCTTCCGGTGTTCAAGCAGCTGCTATTTCAACATAGTAGCGACGGAGAAGGCTAGCCGTAGCAGAGGAGAATAAGAAAAGATAGTTGGCGTCATGGACGTCTCAAGGTTATGGAACGCAGCTTCGCAAAATGTGCTGTCAGGGCTCTGCTGAGTATTCCTCACTCTATGATCACTCACTTTCGGTAACGTGGAAGATAACAGAAAAAGAAAAACCAATAGCAGAGATCTGCGCTTCGTGGCTTGTAATTGCGTCATCCCAGCTCTTGGTTAGTCTTTTGTTCGCGCACTTCCAGTTACGCGCAAGCGTCGGTTTTGTATCGTCTGCTCTTCGTCGACGCCGACACTTTTCATTAATAGAGAGTTTTAGCTGACCGTTTTCGACGGTTCGCTCCGGTATTGGCGGCCCGCTCAGCGCAGCCGGAGCCAATAATGCCGTTCGCGGCCAAGCGCGCCACGCATGCGCAATGGCGCTCCTGCTGGTAATCGGAGCGGAGCGCACCGTGAAAGCGGTCAGTTAACTCGCTAATAGTGTTGACTCCAGCAGGGATTCCCGCGACCGTCATCATCAAGCGCAACCTTTCCGAGCGAAAGCTCCACTACGCGATGTCTCGCAAGGTCATTCATCGCGTCGCAATGGCCTTGAGCCACCGGAGCGCCCGTGTGGCAAGTGTGACGGCGCGTCACGCGATTCGCTTTGGAGAGGCGTCGCAGCTGCGCTTTCTCAGAGCCTCGCCGCTGCGGTACCGCATGACTAGGCAAAGGTTCAAACGGCTGCTTCGCCGGCGCGTGGTCACTCAGTCACGCCATGGGTGGAGCGCCGCCACCGGATAGCAAGTTTGGCAGGCGTGACCTAATTTCACGAAACACTGTGCGCATAATCTGCAAAAACCAAGCCAAACAGACCTTTCGCTCGTGGTAACGAGGTTTACAAGTGTTAATCCTTACCCGTTGTTGTAGGCGCATCTTACCTATACGTTTTGTTGCAAGACCTACGCGCGCGTTGTAGAGAGAAATGGCCGAACATCTCGCCGAAGTGTTGGCTGCAGCCAATTTCGCTCCGGTTTTTTACTATGGTGCTGCCCCGTGATTGTGAAGCGTCTGAATTACACCGCCGGTATATTTACAGAAACAATCACGAATTTTATAATTGCAGCCTTCTACGTAGTCTCTAGGAGTTGGGAAAGATGGCTTTCACCCTGGAAGAGGCCCGGGCTCAATTCCAGATTTGGAGAGTTGCCTGTTCGGAAGAAAAAAATTGCAGAAGGTTCTTGGAACTGTGATTTGGTTGATTATAGGGTTTAACGCGCCGACGCAACGCAGGCGATGAGGCGCGCCGTAGTGGAGGGCTCCGGATTAATTTTGACCACCTGGGGATCTTTAACGTGCGACGAAATCTCGTACACACGGGCGTTTTTGCTTTTCGCCTCCATCAGAAAAGCTGCCGCCGTGGCCGGGAATCGAACCCGCGACCTGGTGCTCAGCAGCACAACGCCTTAGCCACTGAGCCACCGCGGCGGGTCTTGGAACTTTACAATGGGGAGGCGAAAGCCTAGTTGGACCATCTACAGATGTGATGTTTAAAAACGAAGCGCTTGGCGCGCAAAAACGATAAGTGCACACGCCGGGTGCCCTGACGCGGTCGTGTACACATTCGCACAGCGCCCCGGCCGGCGCGTGGTGCGGCCAGCACAGGCACCGTGGCGCTACCTGCGCGCATGGAACGGCGGAACGACACACTCAGGTGCGGCTACAATTTGTTGCCGCTCGCCTGAATGAAACCAATAGCGGAAAACAAGTTACACATGCGAGAAAGGGGGTGATACTGTGGGGAAAGTTTGCGCAAGGGACCGTCACCCGCGCTAGTAGTGCACGGAGGTATCAAATGCTTGCCGCTATATTAAGCCTAAAGATATCTACGGGGACCTTGCACAGACGTAGCTAAGTGCAACTCGAGGCGGGCTTTTCTCATTCTGGTCCTCTTCCGACCCTTAAGGAAGAAGGCCTTAAGTTTGCTTTCTGCATACAAGGCTAGGTAACGACACTTAAAGGTATGAAGAGAGGCGAAGCCTCAGGTGACGACGCAATGGCTGTGGATTTACTAAGAAAGGAGGTTGAGATTGTGCTACGAGAGCTAGCGAAATTGCTAGGAAAATTTAGCAAAATCTAGCAAAATTGCCTTATGACATAAGTTTGCTTTCCGCATAGTGGGTAGGTATATAATGTCACTTAAGGTATAAACAAAGGCGAAGCATTAGGTGGCGACGTATCTATCGACTGTGGATTTACTAAATGAGGAGGGCGAGGTTGTGCTACAACATCTGGCAGAATTGCTAACAAAATTTAGCAAGAGCTAGCAAAAGCTAGTAATTGCTAGCAAGCTAGCAAAATTTCCTTACGACAGAAGTGTTTTATGCATAGGGGGGTAGGTAGTGGCACTTGAATGTATGAACAGAGGCGATGCCTCAGGGTACGACGTAATGACTGTGGATTTACTAAAGGAGGAGCGTGAGTTTTTAATACGAAAGCTAGCAATATTTAGCAAAAGCTAGCAAAATTGCCTTATGAAAAGTTTGCTTTCCGCTTGAGGGGTAGGTAACGGCAGTTAAAGGTATGAAGAGAGGCGAAGCCTCAGGTGACGACGTGATAGCTGTGGGTTTATAAATATTAAGGGTTAAATTTTGCTACGAAAGCTATCAAAATTGCTGGCAAAATTTAGCAAAAGCTAGCAAAACTGCCTTATGACGTAAGTGCTTTCCGCAGAGGGTGTAAGTAACGCCACTTAAAGGTATGAAGAGAGGCGAAGCCTCTGGGGATGATGTAATGGCTGTGTTATTTACTAAATAGGGAGGGAGAGATTGTGCTACTAAAGCTAGAAAAAACTGCTAGCAAAATTTAGCAAAAGCCAGAAAAATTGCCTTATGACGTGTATGTTTTCCGCATAGGTGGTGGGAACTGCATTTTAAGGTAGGGAAAGGTGAAGCCTCTTGTGACGACGTAACGGCTGTGGATTTATTAAATTAGGAGGGTGAGATTGTGCTGCAAAAGGTAGCGAATTGCTGGCAAAATTTAGCAAAAGCTAGCAAAACTGCCTTATGACACAAGTTTGCTTGTAGGAAGAGAGGCGAAGCCTCAGGTGACCACGTAATGACTGTAGATTTACTAAATGAGGAGGGTGAGATTGTGCTACGAAAGCTAGCAAAATTGCTCTCAGAATGCTTCAGTACATTAAAGGTACTACTGGCCTCGAAAACTAGCAAAACTGTCAAATTTACAAGAGGGAATATGCCAAAGTGCGTAAGAATCACTGTCCCGTCAGCCTTCTATCGGTTGTGTATAGGTTGTTTACCAAAGTGTTGATCGATTGATTGTAGGGTTTAACGCGCCGACGCAACGCAGCTGATGAGGCGCGCCGTGGTGGAGGGCTCCGGATTAATTTTGACCGCCTGGGGATCTTTAACGTGCGCCGAAATCTCGAACACACGGGCGTTTCTGCTTTTCGCCTCCATCAGAAAAGCGGCCACCGTGGCCGGGAATCGAACCCGCAACCTCGTGCTCAGCAGCGCAACGCCTTAGCCACTGAGCTACCGCGGCGGGTTGTTTACCAAGGTATTACTTAAACGCACAATGGAAACCCTTGATTTACAAAATCTGCATGGGAGACTAGGCTCGATTTAGGTAAGGCTACTTATAGGTGTATCACATTCATGGCAGCAAACAAGTGTTGGACACATTCGAAATAATACAACAAACGTCCTTATATGGAATTTAAAATGACAAAAAAAGCCTTTGATTCAGTAGAAACCTCTGCAGGGCTGGATGCATTATCACGCCGCACAGGACCGAATCCATATAAGAGCTTACGTGAGCGAAGTACAAGAGCGTGGAAATTAACCCAAGTGCACCGCATAGCATGCTTTGGCCACGGCAATGTTACAAGTTGGTCGCTTGCGCAACCAATGGCACAAACGTACTTACTAGCTTTAGCGAAACACCGCTGCCAGTCTCTTTGCTAAAGGCCAGTCGTGGTCCCCAGCCTGCCCGCTGCAACTCATACAGCGTTATAGATGGCACGGAAGAAAAAAAAAAAAGAAGAAAGAAGGACAAGTGCTCTTTCGATGTCAGGCATTCCGCTTTGATCGCATTTTCTGCGGGGCGATACTACTCAAATTTGGCTCTGAGGTGCTCCGTTGCGTAAATGGAGGGCGGTTGAGAAGACCACTTTAATGTCGACTTTCTATTTTTATGCTATCTATAGAATACATAAGCAGGCCTTTCTCTTTTCTTCTGTGGAGCCTTTTCACCCGCGAGCTGTCTCAGAAAGTTTAATGAGACTTTTCAGACTCACTACAAAGAGCGCGCACTCATGTCACTGTCGACACTATTCTTCTCTTTTCGCAACCACCGTTCCTAAATAGAAAACTACACGCATACCTTTCCGGACGCCGTGTTCAGGTTCGTGTGACGGCTTTCTTAATGCGTATTCGCCACACACACACCGCCGGAGAATCTGGTGCTGGCGTGTAAAGGTTCGCGTTGTGTTATTCAAGTTTTATAGGCGGCGTAAACGAACTCTGTAAACAAACAAACAAAAAAAATGAACGCCTTCCTTCCAGAAACGGGAGCACATGAAGCTTGACCTCAGTGAAAACGACTCCTGCTACGAATAGCCAAACGCGAAACCATTGTAATCAAAACGCAAAACAATTGACCGACCACAGCATAGCCTTTGCTTTCGGTGAGCTTTACACTAGCGCTCCGCTGAGCGAACCAAGCGTGGCCTACCCATGCCGCAGGCGACAGCGAACTGGCTGACTGGCCTTCATCGGAGCGCACCTGCAATAAGTGCGCGCTCCAGCTGCGCCGGGGAGCGACAGCTGTGGGCGAGGAGCTAGGGAGGGAGGGGAATCCCAAGGAGCAGGGATTTGCGCGACGACACCGTCACAAAAGGCCATTGTGGCGTGATCTGGCGAGCCATTTGTGCGCGCAAGCGCCAGCTGCTAACAAGGAGCGACAGCTGAGGGCGAGGAGGAAGAGGGAGGGGGTTCTAGGCGAACAGCCCCGACGACGCAAGTCAGCCAATACGGGCTTCGCTTGAAAATACTTAGGAAGCACTCATCAACCAACACTCATAGTGCGGAAGTACCTGGAAAAGGGAACGCGCCGGTGCGGACGCGAACAAATATCGAGCAACTTTAATAGCTACATGGAGTAATCAACTTTGGCTTTGCACCTCCCCCCGTTAGGGCCTGTCTTCATATTAGACCACAGTAGTAGCTGTGCTCTGTCCTGATATTGCATCGACCACGGAGATGTTCATGCAGAATAGTTCCTTTGTCTTCGCACGCGCGCCTTCCGCGAGACAGCTTGTGGGCAAGTGTACCGTGGAAAGGTTCAGTACGGTAACACTTACTCGACTGTTCGGGAAATAATACCCTCTGCCACACGGCACATTTAATGACATTTCGAGCAAATGTCATTAATTCGGCGCTACACGAGTATACCAAATGACATTTGAGGCGAATGAAATTTAGCGGCAACTGAGCTACCGGAGCTCATTTAGCAGCCAAATGAGTACCCTCGAGAGCTGTGGCGCGTCACTAGAGAAGAAAAGTTCAGTTATACCCCGAAAAATGCCGTTCTAAAAACGGTCAGCAAGCATACTTTCCCCAAGATGTTGTTTTTGGAATAAATAAAAACAAGTACTGACAAACAAAGAAAATCTCGTCCTCAGTTCGCGTGATACCATAAGGATTTTTTGTGGACTTATTTCGGCTTGTTATGTTCACTGATGTCACCTAAACCGGTAATTTTCGTATGTTTATTAAAAAAAATAATCCTTTCGTGTGTTTTAAAAAATTATTATGTATGCACTTGAAATTTAATTTTGTGGTTTTGCGAGCTCTCTAATCGTCAGCGCTATCACTATCAAATGACATTTGTTCCGCCGTGTGGACCCACACGGCCAAACCGAATGCCACTAACAGTTAATATTATTCACTTTGAATGACATTAGACTTGCCGTGTGACAGGGGTATTAGATGCGAAACACTCTAAGGTGTTCATTTTTAGATACTACATCGATTGAGTGCGCGGATGTTTTGGGTAGGTGGCCTTGGGCCGCGGTCTCGTGTCGGGCGATCAAATTCCTGCCATCGCAAACGGGACTTGGGAAAGACGCGTTGGGTGGCTGCCTGTCGGTGATACGCGCGTTCCACGCTAGGCGAGTCGTCCGGAAGCGCGCGCGGAAGTTATGGCGAGGCACACGACTGTTGCTGCTTTCAAGATTACGCAACGACAAAAAAAAAAAAAAAAAAAAAAACACCCTCTGATAAAGTGCCGTCGCTTAACACGTGCGAGAGGCCACTGGCGCGCTCTAGTCTTGTTTTGAAACATTGCTCGTAGAGTTGACGCCTCTCAAACGTCGCCACTGACTTACAAGCTTCATCGTGTGTAGTTTCGGTGGCATAGGGTAAACGAGGGCAGAAGATAGTAACGTGTAGAATAAAGGGTTACGCCATTTGCGAGGCTGGTTTATGCACGTAAATTTCTTTAGTGCGAAAACACTGTTTCGCTGGAAATTCGTGAAACCTGTTTTGTAGAGCCGCTTTCGTGAATAAAGCGAAGCTTTCTATTGCTCACAGATGGCGCTGTTGCACCAAAACGCACTGCAGGGAAGCCAACTTTTGCTGACGATGATGATCGTGGGTGAAGTGGAAGATGGTTGGAACGCCAAGCTTTCTACAAATGTTTTCAGATCCTAAAGTCAAAGTCAGAAACCCAATTTGTTACGCCCAAAACGCACTGCACGAAAGCTAACTTACGCAATGGGTTTTCGCAAAAACACACCAAGCACTTCAAAAGAAAAAAAAAAAAAACCTTTTTCGTGGTCGGAATCGAATTTGGGTCCGTCGCGTTATGATGCGGACATCTATTCGATTGCACTATTCTGACACGGCCGAATCAGCTTGGATTTTGGCCTTTGACTTTGACTCTGGTTGCATGGAATAAAGCTGCGCGTTTCAACTATTTTTTTTCCTGGATTATAACTTACTCGCGCAACGGCTGATGTGCAGCGGATGGAAGGGGCAACGCAGTCGTGCGACGGTTTTATGTTAGGCCTAACGCCACGTGGTGAGGCCTAACTTCGTCAACCTTGACACGCAGCTCGAAGTATAATAAGTATAGCGTTGCTCGGCGAGTCGTAAAGATCAGCTTCAAGGATGCCTGACATTAAGCCTAAGCATAACACGTTAGGCCTAACGGCACGTTTTGAGGTCTAACGTCGTCAACCGGTGCTCATTAAAAAAAAAAAAGTACGCTGCGTCAAGCTGAGCCCCTGAAGACTGGGAGTTTAAAGATGAAAGATTGACTGGAAGCCGCTGAGAGCTCAATAAAAACATTTTACTAAACAACGATAAAGCTACGGGCACCGATTTTGTCGTAAGGCCACATAGTGGAGCGTTAGGCCGAAGATGGCGCCCAGTCGATAGTTGTTGTTAACCTAGCAAAGTGCTACATACCGGTAGTGCATTGGACAAGCACTGGGAGGGTCAACCACAAGAAATCTGTGCCGGTACTCTGAACCATGTGCCGATATTGTGAAGCCTACGAAAGTAATACATTCGCACAGAGTAGCACATTCATGCCCGGGAAGGGGGGGGGAGGGTGTAGGAAACACATTATAAGAAGGAACGTCTACAGCTTGCGCAAGCTATCCCGTGATAGGCGTTACCACACCGTTCTAACCGAACCGTCTGCCCGGCTCTACCAACTGACTTTTTCTTCGCGTGCTAATCTGGGCATCACCAAATTTTCAGGAATACATAACCGCAGCAGAAAAGTCGTCTCCTGGTGGTGGGTCAAATGAACTGATGGCGAATCAGAGCCAATAAAAACGACATTTTTTTTTTTTGTAAAGTTCTGAACGGAGCAACTTCATCCAATGTCGCAAACTTACTCTCCGATTTATGGGAGAGTTGGCGTGAAGCAAGAGCCTCTGTCAGGCTGTAGCCCTTAGCTCTTGCTTCACTTTCCACAATTGGAAAGTGAATAAACTTGAAACTTGAAGATGACGTCGAACTACGCATTGGTGTTCTTCACTGTCGGGGGAAACAAATGCTTTTGTATTTGGTTGATTGATTGTGAGGATTAACGTACCGACGCGTCACAGGCGATGAGGCGCACCGTAGTGGAGGGCTCCGAATTAATTTTGACCACCTGAGGATCTTTAACGTGCGGAACACACCGGCGTAATCTGGAACACACCGGCGTTTTTGCTTTTCGCTTCCATTAGAAAAGCGGCCGCCGCGGCCAAGAATCGAACCCGCGTCCTTGTGCTCAGCAGCACAATGCCATAGCCACTGAGCCACCGCGGCGAGTCCGCTTTTATATCTGCAACGCGCTTTGCTTCAATGCGGGTGTGCATGACACCTACCAGTAATTTATGTCTGCGCTCTTTACACTTTGGTAATGCTGTAAGCAGGGAATATCGGATGTTACCGACTGTAACTGGGAAACATGCACAAGCCAAATTTTGTTTTTATGAGGAAAAAAAACAAAACAAAGGTTATGAGAAAAAAATAAGTATGAGGAAAAAATGAAAATAATAAAAAAAAAAGAAACATGCTTACTGCAAGCAAAAGTCAGCCTCGAATGAGATAAATCTTGGGCAGCGAAATTGTCTTCGCAAGGGTAGGATGACAACACGTTCATTCTCTAATAGCCTGTACTGGGATGAGTACCGAGTCGGCTCGAAGGTTTAAAAGTTATTTCCGCTTTACCCATAGCGTCAGGCGCAGGGGCCTGAGACCAAATTCCGTAATCTGTACTGGCTTATGGTTGCTTGGTGGTTTGTGTAAACGAGGGCATTGCGAAAAAAATCAATCACTCCATCCATACGTACGTCCGTACGTCCGTGAGCTTTGGTGTGCCAGCGAAGAAAAATGCAGATGAACTAAAAAAAAAAAAAGCCCTTCCACTCAATGTGAAAGCTGTCGGAAGTGCACAGCAGTGATTCACCATAATGGGCTGTAGCGCCGTTATCCGCTCACTGCTACCACCCAACGCAACTCAAATTTCCCGCCTTCGCAGTGACAGACAGACAGACGGACAGACAGACAGACAGACAGACAGGCAGACAGACATACAGACAGACCAAAATTTCTGGGTTTAAGTAGCCCAAGAAAGACTATCGTCTTTAAAACGAACCCAACGAGCGTTCCTAACTAAATGAACGCGAGCGCTGCCGGTTAATTGCGTATATTTTACGTGAAACGTACCTCCAGCTTTCTTTGCAATAAACAACGGGGAGATGTATGACAAGCGCCAGCGGTTCACGAGTTTCGAACGCTCGTGACTATGTAAACCGCTTGGCATTCGAAGCCTCTGGGTTACGCCGCGACGACAGCCACTACGACGGAACGCCGTGTGACTCTACTTGGGTCCAGCGAGCGAGATACGACGATAAGGCGATCCCCTAAAGGGCGCTGCACTTAAAAAAAATATCCCTGCCTCCACTTTTGTTTTAGAGGAACACCACTACTCCACTACGCTTCCCTTTATGATACGGTGTTCACAAGCCTTCAAGTCGAAGACGACACTGCAGATAAATTTGGTTGATTCCGCCGTACATTCATTGGAAGCAGAAATATGCAATTCAACCTTGTTAATACGTACTCGAGTAAGCCGTAGTATAGTATTAAATCTTATCCACGTCGTGTCCCAAGCAGGAATTGCAGGCATGACCGGCTAGATGTAACCGCAATTACCACGTATGAAAGGGTAGTGCGGCTTAACCAGTTGAAACGAAGTTGTTACATTTAGCCGGTCATGCTTTAAAGGGCAACAATTTTTCCTGTCTTTCTCGCAACACTCGTTCCGCCGGAAGCTCGGACTGTTTTGTACGCCTGTGCTCTCAAAAGCGTGGTTTCAAAAAATCGTACCCTTGTTTCTTGGCACAGTTGTTGCGATGTTCGACGAACCGGAGGAGAAAAGAACAGACGCAGTAAAAGCGCGGGGTAATCGAACTTGTTGTAAAATGCAACGGCGACTGCTTGGCAACGCGGGGGAAATTGCGTTCTTGGGTTTCGGCGGCGCGGCCACGCTGTCATGTTTCTCGGCTCGCTTACATGTTTCTACGCTTCGTTCGCTTACTGTTGAAACTTCCCAAGGCATACCGGAGGACGAAAAAGTGGGGAAGGGTGGAGTGTGGGCAGTAATAATGAAACAAAAAAAAAAAGAGAAGAAAAAAATTTACAGCGATCGGACAGGGCTGCTGAGAATCTTAGTTCAACATTTACAATTGTAGTTTATTTATTAGTGTTATCTATTTGATTAGCTGTTCTACGTATCCTTGGCTGATCCATCTGGTGGGTGAAATCAACGAATTTTTGCGTTGACCTTGAAAACCACGTTTTGGCTTTGCAGCTCGCCTCGTTGGAGCCTGTCGCCACGTTAGACTAGAGGGTAGCCGTGCTTTGTACTGATATTGCATCGACCAGGAATAAGTTCATCCAGAATAGTTCCTTTGTCTTCGCATGCACGCCTTAAAGGAGCACTGACACCAATTTTCGGCGTTAATATTATTGCACAGTTCGCTTCCTTCACTCAACAAAATACCCTGGCTGAAATATGAGCGGCCTGCGACGCCAAGAACATAGTTCAATTGGATCTCATTTATCGCGCCGACGAAGCAGCGCGCGGAGCAGCACTCAGCAAATGGACATCAGCGTGGCATCACTCCAGGAGAGGAAAAAGAAGTGACGCGACAGCGCTCGTCAAAAACTCGCGACGTCACTTCCGCGCGCGGCCCCACGAGCCTAATTTACTGGAAGAAATGCGTGATTAGCACATACCGGAGCCCATTATTTAACTATTCAGTCCTCGCTGGAAGGCAATTTTTCCACAGGCGACAAATGCGTCCCAAATCACGTGCGGGCGCAGCACCCTCTCAAGCGGGCGCCGGTGACGTCCGCACAAAGTGGTGAGGTCAGGCAGGGAGTCTGTCATATGCGCCGTTCGGGATGAAAGCGCGGGAATTTGAAACAAACGATTTTCAGGACGTTCAATGTAATTAACTATCGCGCGCTGAAGTATTTAAAGTGCTGTTTCAGGTTGGCCAGACCATTAAGCATCGATAAAAGCAATAAAAGTGTAACATAAAATTTTCGTGTCAGTGCTCCTTTAAAGGGGCACTGACACAAAATTTTGAAGGCGAGATAACTTCGGAGATAGATTGGTGGGAACACATATACATCATCTGCAAAATATCAGCGGTGAATGCAGCCTAGAACATATTTAAAATCAATTTTGAAGTGTGCGAAACGCAACCGAGCGGCCAGCAGAGGACCACGCGCAAGTGTAAATAAACAACATCCAAACACGTCACGAGTTTGTGTTTGCCGCTTCCGCACTGCCGGCTCGCCGCTCCAATCGGAGGGCCGGAGGGCGGAGCTTCTGCTCTCGAGAACGAACGACCCGATCGTTGGCAGCGGAGGCGCCGTGATTTCGTCAGTTCATCGGGCAGCTGGCCGCGACCAAAGTTCTACAGCGATTCCAGGCACTCTGTTTCTATTACTGTTTATTACCATTGGATGCGGAAACGCGCCGGAGGCACGAAAAGCCCACTGAGCAAGCCGCACGGTCGCTGTGCAGGCGGCGGCCACGGCCGCGAAGTGGCCCACGCCGGCGCAGGTAGCTCGAGTGATAGCTTGTTACCGCTGCACGAAATTGTCCCCAAGTCCCGACCATGGCAGCTTATATGAGAAAAAAGTTAATGATGCGATGGCGGTTGCATTAAAAATTGTCATCTGCACCGCTTACGAGAGCGGCACTCGAATATCCGCCGCAGTGCTAAGCCGAACACATCTGTAGGCGGACCTGTAGGCAGATCGGCCGGCTGCTCCCAGCGCGCGTCTTGCCACCCACCGTCTCGAGCGTCGCGCGTCGTTCTTTAGCCGCGGTAGCATTTGCACTCGCAGCGCCTGTGTCACATCCACGGTCGCTTTTTAATTAAGCGCCTCACGAGATCAGTACGTGGGGGCATTCCCAGAAACTGCCGTCGATGCGGATTCGACAGTGCTACGGCGGCTCTGCTCTGTGATATCCCTCCGACAGTCACGTGATCCGCTTTGTTCACACAAAATCCACAAAATCCATCGTTTCGCGGCACTCGCTGAAACCGAAACTGCGACTGGCCGCATTGAAAATGCCTCTAATTAAACAACCGTCGCACGCTGAAGCAAATGAGGTTTCTACAGGTTATAAGTAGGTCACTAGCTACTTATCGCAACAAAAAAAAAACAAGATGCAAAATTTTTGTGTCAGTGCCCCTTTAAGGGAGGCAGCTTGTGTGTGAGTGTACCGTCGAGAGGTTCATGGTGACGTACAGTGATGACGAGCACTATACCTGTCTCAACACTGGTCAAAAGTACCTTATGTAGGTGAAAGTTCAGTGGCCACGCAAAATAAAAGTTCTTGTTCCTTCCCATTCTAAACAAAGCGGTAACTTAATATTGTGGCTCTAAACCGAGCGTTAACACGAAAGCGTTCATAGGCTCATTCAGTGATTTTTCGTGGGGAGCTGCGTCCGCCGCGGCGGTGGCTATCCGCCGTGCTCATCAACCGTGCTTATTAAGCGTCCACGTAATGACGTCATCGCCTCCAACCGGAAACGCGACGGTGCAGCCAGAAGCGAGCGCCCGCCTAAAGATGGAATCGGGAGCAGCGGCAACCGGAGCGTGGGAAGTTGGAGGAGCGCTCGTAGTACCGCCAACAATGATACTACGGCGGAGATGAAAAAGAGAGTATACTTGATTTTCGCAAGCACTGCGCCTGCGCACTGATGTTTGTTCGCTCCAGCTGGTGCTCGCACGTTGCTTAGCAGGCAAGGTGGCCAGAAGTGATCGGAACTGACGCCATCACACCGATGTATCCTTCCGTACGAAACTGGCCTCTGCGCCAACGTCGCGTCAGTTAACCACAAAAAGCGGCGAAATTTTAACCTTAAGCTTTTCAAAACCAACGAAAGGCTTAGCTTATTAAGATAAGCGAACTGCGTTCCAATTAGAAATTGTACCCAGTGTATTGCACCCAGTGACATTGCAAACTACTTTTCGAATCTGCCGTGACCCGGCACCAGACTCTGTCTGCTGTGCGATGTATGGCGCCACGCGGCCAGGTCAGCCACTACAAGACGCCCACAGAATATACACTTTGGAAACACAGAGGATGTCGCATTCTCCCTCAGACTCAGCAATACCTCGCAGCCGCATGCCCTCACGGCATCTCAGTAAGCCGGACAAGCGTACATGTCCTGTCTTTTTCCTGTTGTGGTCAGACCAATGAATGCTCTATCCTACTTACTAGCACTGTATCGTGGTCTCACTACTTGACTGGTGAGATGTTCTGTACGATTGTCTACACGTCTGTTGGATGACTGCAATGTTTACCAGCGCCAGCAAAGCGCGGGGAGTGCGAAGTGCGGCAAATGATTGCTTTTTTTTTTTTTTTTTGCGGCTGTCGCTGCCTTCCATCACATGATGCGAAAGTTGAGTTGGCCTGGTAGAATGATGCGAAAGTTATGTTTGACACAGACATGCATACCATTTACTGAGTGTTCGGAAGACACTCATAAATTTGTCATAAATTTTGTACAGTTCGTTGAGTGGTTTTTGATTTTAATAATTGTGGGTAGCTCATAAGGCCTGACACCAACGATGTGCTCCTTTTTTTGTAATTTCAGGATGGAAGACAAGATACCGGTCCCAAGATGGAAAAAAGCTCTCAAGCCCGTCCTAGCAACAGTTACTCCTTTGGTATTGCTGCCCATCCCGCTGAGTATAGGAACCGATGTGAGTAGCCCCTACATCTCTTGCATCATTCTTTTATCTTATCTTATCAGCTTATCTTTTGCAATTTGAACTTCGAAATCAATGTAACTGAGGTTCGCATGAATAACGCGCTGGAAGTTTGTCGAGAGCTGTGGTGATAAAATTAACAAACAGACATGAGGGCATCGTTGGGAGCAAAATTTTCAAATTTTTGGGTTCTTTCGCACCATTTAGCTATAGATCTGGGCTATGTTGGCGCTCTTTTGCCCATAGTCATCCTTGCGCCATTAAAATCAAATCATCATTCGTAATATTTCAATCATCATCATCATACGCCTGGCTAGAGGCGCGCCGTAGCGAAGGGCTTCAGATTAATTTAGGCCATCCAGGTGTTGTTAACGTGCGCCAGTATCTCCACACACGGGCGTTCTTTTTTTTGTTTTACCTCAGCGAGACAAACGGCTGCCATGGCCTGGATCGAACCCACGCCCTGCTGAACACATTGTTAGGAGTAACTAAGTGCATTCCCGATACGCGTAACGGAGAATCTGTTTCTTTTAGTTCCGCATTTCGTTTTGTCGTTCGGTCGGGTAACTTCGAAGATATACACCAAACTGCTCAGCGACGGACCAGCTTGGGGCTTCGTATCTTGCGGGCCAAAGTTGAACAGACGAGGTTGACACGTAGACACCACAATCGCTCTGGACGCGTTAGGAAAAATTGCTGTTGGGCCAGTTGATAGCTGGCTCCTGAAATAAAAAGGTGGTCTTTCGGAAAAGGTAAATATTCCGAAATAAATTAAAGTATAACTGGACCACTGTTTCAGCAGCGAAGGCCTTTAGGGGTTCGGGCTGTCGGCGTCTCATGTCGTCGTCGTTCGTCGTCGTATTCTCATGTGGTCACGGTACTAAACACCGGACAACTCGTTTTCCAACACCTCGCACTAGAACGTTTTATCTCCATAGGCAAAAACGAGTGCTAAAAGTTTGCTTGCACTTCGCTCCGTACTCGCTTTAACTTTACGGTTTGCTGTAGTCCGTCTCGAATTTCACTTCTCCTTCGTCTTCGTAATTGGGATGTCGCGTATATCAACGCGCGCCGTGTGGCACGCGAGAGGCTTATAATCTTTGAATAAACTTATACACTGCATGATTCGCCCCTCCCCAGCTTTCATGTTAGTGGAGATGGCCCACTTTTTTTATGTCCTTGAACCATATTTTTGCCGCGTTCTTTTATACTCCTAGGTACGTTTTAATGGAGAAGTTATTTTCACGCGGGGAAGTGCTGAGGAAACTAATTTAATTAGGTAGCCGGCGTGCGAAAGGTCACAGATATGAGCAAAAGTTGCGCGCAGACGATAGCGAAAGTTACCTCGCCTTTGATAAGTTATTTCAGAATTTCAACATTAGCCAATTTCTTGTATCTTGCATAAGATTTACGTTGATGCCATTGGGATGAGTATCGCAATTCACACACCGTGCAACCCGACGGAAGTGTAGTCGTGTCGTCGTAGGTCACACATGAGTGTAGAGGCGTCAGTAACAAATAAGCTCAGTATACCCTTGTTGCAACAAAATGGCTTTATTGAAAGTGTTTAATGGCCCCAACAGGGAGTCAATTATCTCCGTTTTTAACGAACTATCGCCTATAGCAAACTCAGCTTGTCGCCCCCAGGACTTTGTAAAAACTAGTGCTCAATAGATTGCCGAATGATGCATTTAACGGCCTTTTATTATTGGGCGTGTCTGGAGTGCCGTCCGACGGTATTATAAGCACTCAACTATATCGACGTCCACCGGCTTTTTGTAGCGAAATTGCCGCGTCTAGCACTACATGGCTTTAGATAACGTAAAGCTAGGCAACCCAACCTAAACATCACATAACTTGACCTATCGCACACAAAGAAATCATTTAAAACACCAAAACTAACCTAAGCTATAAAAATTATAGCTGAATTTAAAGAAGGCAAAAGAAAAAAACCGTGCAAAACTCGGTCTCGAACCAACGTCCTCGAGATCACGAAGCTAAGACGGATCCTCCACACTACAGCAACTTTTTTTGTTCTTTAATGCATGGAAAATTCAGGCACACTTACGATTACGCAACAGACGCAATGGCAGGTGCTAGCCTAGTCTTAATTTTCGAATGTCGTCGGACGGCACTCTAGCCACGCCAGCAGCGATCAGCCAGAGTGCCGTCGGACAGCACTCCAGACCGTGCGTTTACTAATACCGTCTTGCAGGCCTCCTGGGTTGCCTTCGTGACGCTCTGGATGGGCGTGTACTACGTGGTCGAGCCAGTGCCACTCTCGGTCACATCGCTACTGCCCATCGTTATACTACCTTTCCTGGGCATACTGTCCACAGAAGAAGTGGCCTCCTTTTACCTCAACGTGAGTACATCCTTCAGCCAGTCTTCGCGCGTCTTACCGACCAGCTGCAACGCGTGGGCTTCGCACAGCTTGCTGTGCGTGAGCAAGTGCAGGACGCTTACCTCGGTTTAAGTGGCCTCTTTACTGCGGAAGCGGTTTAAGCAACGGTTACTCCCTGTTTTAGCAAGGAAAGCTAGGGGGAGGGTTAAGCTGTGTCTGCTCACAACACCGTGAAAAGGCAGTTCATGCCCATGAGGTAACGGGAGCACTTGCGATATTTTTCGCGTGATTTGTTAGGGGGAACAAAACTTTGGCAATCGGAACCTATGCCTGGCATTAACGTTGCCGAGTGATCCTGATGAAGCTAATCCCTTTTGGGAAGACGCCGGAAGCGGGCTATGGGTCCGAGTTTTCCAAAGCTTTTGTTCCTTGTCGCCATTTATACGCATCTCCATCTCTTGCTAGGGTTCAATTATGGACTGTGTGATTTTGTTTTGTGAATTCACCATCTCTAGACTGCTGAAGGAGTGCTTTCTTTACCGGCTTTAATTTTGAGGAAAAAACCTTCAGTGCCCCATTCTGCGAAAAGGCGCTGCGTTGTAGTCGTTGTTGTAGCCGTCCGGTACAGAAAATGAACGCGAACATCAGAGTTTTGTAAAAAAAAAAACAACACTTGGGAGTCCGTGTGGGTCGCAAACCTGGGTTTCTACGGCAGGAGCCGAGGGCGCTACCTACCGCACTATCTCCGCACGTCGGCAGCGATTGGATAAAAGGTATAATACCGTGTGTCGTGTGATATTCGAAAGCGATGGAAGTAAAACAGGTGTTCACCAGAGGCACACAACTGGGATTCTGGGGAAGCTGCGGCGTGTGTTACCAGTCAGCTTGTTAAAGTAATTCGCGCCACAAAAAAAGAGACGTAACTGAAACGGAGAAGGAAACGCGGACTCGACGTGACGTAGCAGTAATGGCGCCTGCCAAAGCAAAGAGACGCAAATACCATATATGAGTTAAGAAGTCGTTGGTAAGGACATCGCCTTCAAAGCAAGCAAGCAGACTAAAAGGGGCCATGCAGGCAAAACTCAAGTTTGGTTCATTCGAAAGATTGCCTCGCTGGAATCATACTGACACCACTTTTAACGCAAACTTCGCTCAAATAAGCTACATAATCAGGAAAAAAGGGTATAGCCATGCGTCCCACCAGCTCATTTCCCGCAACAGAACCCGTGATGTCATTTATGCTCGGCTGTGCGATTGGCTGAGGCCAGCAAAAGCAAACGCAAATTGGGCAGAGCTTACAAACTAGACGAACGAGCTGTTTGCGCCTGAATGTAATGCATATCCATTTTACAGCAGTAAGAATGGTGGGGTAAGCAATGAAAGTTAAGAAAATGCATGTAAACATAGAAGTACCGATACGCACTGCAGTTGGTACTGGGCCCGTTTTAGCTGCACATCAGTCCACTGCTTTGGAGTTGTCTTACACGACACTGGCAGATTGGCGCAAGCGACGTTGTCTTACGTGACCCTGTTCGCCGAGCATACCCCATGTTTCACGAAACGATTAATTTCTACCCTAAGAAAAACAAGCCAGGCGCAAATACGATCAAAAGCAAAGGAACTACGGACACCTGTCAGCGGCTGCGTGTGGTAGCGCCATCTGGGAAGACTGATGGAAAGCAAGGCTGCAAAGTCTAATGACACACTGGAAGTTCGTTTGGATATCCGCAATTACGACGTCATTGCTGACGTCAATAAAACACACAATTTGGCGGAAGAGTGGAAATTTTGACCTAAATTATTTAATTTCTTAGTAAATACGGCATCGTTTGCTGCCGGACAAGCGCTGGGGGCAATATAAAACATAAAATATTTCGAATTAAGCAAAATTGTATTTTTCTGCATGGACCATTTCCTGCCACTTGCTTAGCTGACAGATTCAGTACGTCTGCAGTTGCACGTTTGACGTTTTCTGACGTTCAGCGGAACATGTTCTGAACTTTTTCTCTTTTCCTGCTTCTTGTTGCATGAAAGTCATGGCTGACGTTAAAAAAAAAAAACACTAAGCGGAAGGACCAAAGCTGTTGACGCACCCTTGATTTGCTGCTCCACCAAATTCTTCTTGACTCACGTGAAAACGCCTACTCCCTTTGTGATTACTGGAAACTCATGATGTATATTAAACCTTTGGTGGGGAATACTTCGTACATTTGCACCCTTTAAGGCTATGGGGCTTTATTTCAGCGCAAGTCATCGCTTCTTGCCGCTACTGCATGCAGAACCTATAAAATTTCACGGGTCTTCGACGCCGAGAACTCACCGGGAATTTCCACCAGCCACTTATTCCTACCTGTGGCCGTTCGAATTTTTTTTTAGTAGCCAATAAAATGTGATCGTGTAACAGCGTTGTACAACATGTTTTTACGGATACTAATAACAGAGTAGTTATTGGCTCCGTGAAATTACATATGAATAACGGATCACTAGATGCCTTCCCGTTGCAATGATTGAAATCGCAGCTTCCGCCCAGTCTGCTCTTCGTACACTCGCGCATCACGGGCTCAAAAACTTGAGAAAAATTGAGAGAAACAGGACGAGTTTGTTTATTCTCGTAATGGCCGAACTCGAGCTTGAGCGGTGAGTCAGTCGGCCGTACCGGGATCTTGTTTGATTATCGGGTAAAGTCCTTCGCTGTCAGTACTGCCCTACGAAATCGATAACTACTTGGCATGCACGGCGGGAAACTAGAAGCACAGGACAGCGCAAATGGCGGTGATGGACGTGATAGCGATATTGCAATCACGGCTTGCGTTATGCGTTACGACAGTTTGCGGAGCATGATACGCGATTGTGTATCCAAAAACTGAGGAAAAAAAACATTAGTATGAATGAAAAGAGTGTGTGACGCTCCTCAATTGAAAACTCACTACTGGACATGTTTTATTAACGTCAATTGTAAGTATAGAAATTCGTTCATTACGCTTACGTTAACCTCTGTTTTTTAAATAATAAACGAATGCTTTCGTAACTATTGAGTGCCAAAATTAAACAGCTTCGGGGTGATTTTGTAAGCTTTACAGCGAAATGCGTGCGCGTTCGTCACAACTCTGCGTGCACGTGTTGGCGATCCGCTTATGTTAAAAAAACGGGAAAAGTTAGGAATCCTTTCTAAACTCGAGAATAGTGCTTCTGGTAGCAAAAAAAAAAAAAAAAAAAACGATAATGTTTCGCGTTGGTGCGCAGAAATGCTTGTAGTTGTGTATTGCTTCATGCGTGGAATTAACTGACTTTAATTTACATGAATGTGATTACATTCACTTTTCAAAAAAAAAACAAAAAAAAACCAAAAAAAAACGACGAATCCTCGTTGCCATCAACAGTACGGCCAGAGTCCTGGTACAACTCAGGGGTGCTCGCATGAAAGTTCGTGGACAACAAAGGGTAACTAAAGGGAGTCGTTGTAGCTATTGGCACCGTCCTCCTCTTCACCGCTTTCTTTCTTCTAACCGAACTTTTTTTGTTGGCGACCCGAAAAGGCCGCTTTACCGCATGGTGTACAGTCGTATAGCTTTCCCCCAAAGCCTGTGTTGTGAGGTTGGCTGCCTTGCACGACTCCCCGGTTGGACAAAAAGCCACTCTTACAAAACCAGTCGGCAAACTGGTTTGCGGGTGATGCTTCCGCGAGAGCTTGTTGCTTTTGAAATAAACTGCGTGCATACATCCTTCCCTTCGCTGCGAGGCCCTGGACCACTTTTGAAACCCCTATCTGGGGTGAATGCGAGAGTAAATGGGGGCTAAATGGCGCTTGATCGCGAGATTTCGGAATGGAAAAAGGCAGGACGTCTTTGTCCTCTGTTTCTGGATTTCTTGTGTCTTGCGCTCAAGCCAAGTACTTGCCAGAAGGGGTGCTCGGAATATCCATAGTTGTCAACCACTCATACAACTCACTGCCAAATTTGGACGAAGTAATGCCGGAAACGCAGCATCGGTAAACTTGCGTGATTTTTTTATTTAACTAGGAGGTGGGAACAAATTTGAAACTCGCAGTGGAATTTAGATTCAGGCGTTGGATTCGCACATGCCTAATCTCTTTAATGCACTAATGGTTTCGTGATAGAAGCGATAGTATACGCTGGCGGTAGTTTCAACGTTGTCTGGTCACTGAACAGTTTTTGAAAGGAAGTTGCGCTTGGTATACTTGGGGGGCGGACGTTGGAAGAGCAAAAAAAAACGTACACTTTCACGAGAATTTCCCTTCAAAGGTATGTCACACCAACCATCCTGACATTAAGGTTCTCTTTACAGTATCATTTTAATACGCTTTAAATAGGCACGACTTAGATTAAGTAAAGTAAAATAATTTAAATCAAAATAGATGTATTACAACGTCTACCGATGATTTTTTCAATGCAAAAATAAATACAGCGCAATTCTTGTGATACTGGGGTGACCGATGTCACGTCTCCGACACGTTCACTACCTGACCACCAGCTATACCGCACTGTACACTGCCGTACATCAAGCGAAGTATTTGTATGAATACGGCACGCTGTGATATTAGCTGTTCACACAAGTTGGACTGGGGCAATCCCTACAATCGCGGCGAGTTCGACGTCGAAAAAGGTGGCACTCTGCGTTGCCCCAACAGCAAACACACCCGCCGCGGTGGCTCAGTGGCTAAGACGTTGCGCTGCTGAGCACGAGGTCGCGGGTTCGATTCCCGGCCGCGGCGGTCGCTTTTCTGATGGAGGCGAAAAGCAAAAACGCCCGTGTGTACGAGATTTCGGCGCACGATAAAGGTCCCCAGGTGGTCAAAATTAATCCGGAGCCCTCCACTACGGCGCGCCTCATCGCCTGCGTTGCGTCGGCGCGTTAAACCCTACAATCAATCAATCAATCAACAGCAAACACGCGCGAAACTGTTATCAGATCTGTTTTCTACAAGCTCGCATGCATCTGATAACAGTTTCGAATCGTCTCAGAACCACAAGTGTTCGCATACAGAACACGTATATCCGAGTGAATATTTTCAGAACCGTTTCGGGAAGGCTGACATTCAGAGGGAACATTGCGTTGTATCTTGATCGGCGCTGACAAGATGCTCGCGTTTCTAACACGGCAACGAATGTGCCTCAATTGCCAAGCCAAGCCTTTAATTAACTTCAAGTTCTCCCATTCGTGGTCCAAACCCTCGAGTGCGGTACGTGCCGTATGTGCCCAGCCATGATGCATAATTGGGCAAACTGGCTCGCCGACGTGATTTCGCCTACTGTGCAGCCAGCCGCTACCCTGCAAAAACAGACATTTAGAATTAAGAAGACAGTAACCGATCGCGTGGAACCAAGTAGCTCCATGAAACCTCAGGAACGAGGTTAGCTTAAAGAAGTGAAGACTAAGAAAAAACAGCGCAAACGACGGGACGAACAAAGGTAAGACTAAACCACAGGCGCTGATTTGGTCTTGTGGTTTGGTCTTTGTGGTTTGGTTTTACCTTTCTTCGTCCCGTCGTTTGCGCTGTTTTTTTCTTAATTTAAACAATGTACCAACTGGCCCGTCAGCATACTCTTCTAAAGAAGTGAAGTTTTTTTTACTCGGGCAGGTCCGTGATTATTCGGGGTTAGCTAAGCAGAATTGACAGGCTCCGTACGTACCAAATGACGAGGCTGCCAACTGGAAACATTTTTTTTCACCGAGCTGTTGAATGTGTATGTCGTCCCTCAACGTCATGACGTTTTAATGGGTGGCAATACTGGATTACTTCCCTGAAATCTGGCATCTCGCATTAAGTGCGGAATTCTTCCTAAGGTACAAAATGGCATCCCTATCTTCATGCTATTAATGCAAAAAAAAAAAAAAGACGTCTCTACAGAAGCTTGATGTGGAATGCTTCTAGCGTTTGTCTGGCTGATGAAACGAGGCCTGCCATCTTCTTTCTTTCTTTCTTTCTTTCTTTCTTTCTTTCTTTCTTTCTTTCTTTCTCAACCCTTTCGTCCTGGGCGCAGAATACTGGCCTGCTGTTCATGGCGTCCCTTATGATCGCCACTGCCATCGAGTCGAGCGACCTGCACGAGCGGCTCGCCTTCAAGTGCCTCCTCACCCTCGGAACCAGCGAGGGAAGGTGGGTGTGCCTCCTCCTCCTCCTCTTTCGCCGCCTCCTCCCTGCGGTGCGGACTATTACGCCGCGCGGAGGCATCAGTGGGCGGGCGGACACAGTGGCTGTGAGCCTCTCTGGACACGTGGGCTTAATGAAGTGCTCACTGTGGGCGAAGTTCTGGACGTTATTGTGGAGGTACTTAGTGACGACCAGTAAACAAACGGAAATATCCCACATTGCGGTGGACACTGGCTTCACCAATGTGCACGTCATAAAATCGCCTGGTCAATTCTCAGTACAGCTATCATGGTGGCTGAGGAGCAGCGTCGTTATATATGTTCTAGTAGTGCGATGGATAATGATTTCACTTCGGAACATTGAGGTGTAATTTCACCCTCCTGTGCGGGTAAATTTTGTATGATATACAGTGGGCTCCACCATTAAGACGAACTCGGGTAAGACGAACATTACGGTTAAGGCGAACAACGCTTTTGCTCTCTTGTAACGTCCGCAATAGAAAAAACCTCCGCTTAAGACGAATTTCGGATAATACGAACAAACTTTTACGCTCCCTTCGAGTTCGTTTTAACGGGAGTGTACTGTATGTATAATTACGCGACATATTTATTAGATATGCTGTGATAAACAATACCACCAGCCGCTACGTGTATGAGGGGTTGCCAGAGGCCAGCGCACTCGGCGCTAGAGATGTAAGAGGGAGAGGTGGAGTTATTACAGTGCGTACGGAAGTGCGTAGTATGCTGCATTTTTTCCCGACCATCTCCTGAGTTTTTCGAAACAACCATCTTGTGAGTTTTGCGAAACGAAAGTGGGAGGAACGCTCCGTTTGGGAGAAGTTAGGCATTGCAAATCAAATGCTGGCGCAAGTTTTGCGGAACGTCCTGTATACTGTTAGTTCCTTTAAGTAGCTGGTTCAGTTTACCCGTCTCCCTTTCCGCAACCGACTGAAGAGCCTCCTTCACCCCACACCCCTCAAACCCCTTCCCCGTCTTTCTGGAAAGCAACGCGTTAGTTTCAATCATCCGAACAGGCTATTCGCCGAAACAACGCATCACGCGCAACCTCGACCGCTGGCCTTTCCCGTCCACGTATGGTTCTCGGACGTGGAAGCGGCATGGACGCAATATCGCTTATTGTAAAGCGCCGGCTCGTGCCCTTTTAAGGGCGGTGGCCCCAGACTGCCCGGCGTGTCGCTTTCCATCGGCGATATTACACTCGCGGGTACAATGCACTCGTGCGGCGAGCCTTTTGGCAAGGCAAGCCACACGCCCCCTAGAAAGAAATGCCTACGGAACACGCGTGTGGTCGACTGAGCCCGCCGCCTTTTCCTGATTGGTCGTGATATGGAAGTGGTACGAAACCTGTCAACTACCGCGCGGGTAACGATTATGGCGGGAAATGTTTCTGTCGCCCCCGCCAATGAAGAGGTGGTGGAATGACGCTTTCTTGCCTTAACAGTGACTCCGCCGATATATTTCCTTGGCACCGGAGATTGCGCCGTGCTCATTCAGTCATCCAGGCCACTCTGAGTCGGTGATGGTCTGGACGGACCTCATTTGTCATTCTTTTAGTCTTGTTCGTCTACTGGCTCTGAATATGGGATGATGCCCTTCCAGACACGTCTGTAGCTTTTGTTCTTTTTTTTTTCCTTTTTGTTTTGCTGACGGAAGCTAGAGATGTTTGTGAGCCATTTGTGTGGCTTTCGTGTCACCGTTTATTTTCCTCCTCGTCTTCATCGCAGCGTAAGCGCTAGCCATGTTTATGGCGCACTGCTTGCATTTTGATCTCTCTCCTAAACCACCCTAGCATTTTAGCTTGGGGCAGAGTAAAAAATACATGCTTCGGTGAAAAATCCGGGGATTTGATAGCGCAAGGCCAAAGCCTTTGGGTATGGCGGGATGAAGGGGAAAAAAGATATATCTCGGTTGTCTGGCCGGGCGGAACGAATACTGTGCATATTGAGAAACTTCGGCAAGGTTGGCAGAGGTCGTCCCCGCGACCACTGGCTTCGCGAATGAAGCTAAACACGAGAATGGCGGCGTCTAGGCAGCTCGGCGGAAATGAAGACTCGTAAGTTGGCGCGCTGCTGCCCCATTTCGCGAAGCGGAGCAGTCTGCGATGTACTTTACGGTCGTTTCCGTTTTATTATTTGGTTCGAACATAGGGCAGGTTCTTTCTTTTTTTTTTTTTGTAGGGTCGGTTGATCTCAGTTGCTTCCCAATACTCTGTGTCTTGCCGGGCGTGCACTTTCCTTTATCTGAGCGTTAGATAATGATGTTGGGGCGCAGAGGCCGAGATAAAGAAGTTTTCGTGAAGTCAGGGAAAGCAGTTATTTGGTCTAATAGTTTTTCATTAAGGAGCAGTGACAGTTGATTTGATTGATCGTAGGGTTTAGCGCGCCGACGCAACGCAGGCGATGAGGCGCGCCGAAGTGGAGGGTTCCGGATTAATTTTGACCACCTGGGGATCTTTAACGTGCGCCGAAATCTTGTGCACACGGGCGTTTTTTTGCTTTTCGCCTCCATCAGAAAAGCGGCTGCACTGGCTGGGAGTCGAACCCGCGACCTCGAGCACACCGCGGCGGGTGAGCAGTGACAGTTGTGGGGTGGACTGAATAAGTCATCGTACAGTGACCATACGAAAACAAGTTTACGGTCCGCTGGCCCTGTGTACAATGGATAGCGTACTTAATTTCTTCATTAGATGGCTAAATAAAACTGTACACCAGGAATGTATTTAACATATAATTGCCTGATGACGACGCGCGCCGTAGGTGTTACTTTCCGATCCTGTTTTTTCTGGCGTTGGTTCACCGAAAGTGGATTAAAAGTTGACAGCAGGCAGCGACCCGTTTTAGTGATGAAAAATGATCCAGTTATAATAATTCGTGCGCCATGAACGTTTTTGGGCAAAGTGAGGGAATTAAAGAAAAGTTATTCGTAAAGTTGGGTCGAAGGAGAAAAAATTAAGTCAGAGATTTACGACTAAATATTCGCCGCTGGAAACAGTGCTTTTTCGCAGCCGTGCTCATTTTACTCCGTGCTATACACCAAAGGTGTCGTCACTCGACACCGCCGCAGAAAATTTCCCCTCGCGCCTAGAAAACAAAACCAATACAGCCTGTTTTCTGAGACATGCTTCTCCCAAGATGCCCCATGAGACCAACGTCAACATGCTTGCGTTTTTTTTTTCGCAGCTGTATGCAAAAAAGGAGCAAGACATTGTAGTAGTAAACACAAGACTGATGACGGTGTTTTACGACACTCCTGTAAATATAAAAAATCGTGCACTAACAGCTGTATGTTTTGTTTCTAGGCTCAGCGTGTCATAAAAGCTAATAAAACTAGGATTTTTTAGCTTGAAACAAGCATTTTAATTGCGTTATTACTATATTAGATGTCACGTAACAAGCCGTCTAAGCTCTTGCACAGCCAAGCTATTGTTTTGTTCGTGATCTCATGGGGTCCTAACGCTTAGAAAAATACGCAGAAAAAAGTTTGTGCTCGAAATAAAAAATCCATGGTTGAAAGGGTATTACTAAAGTATTCACTATTTTATAACTTTGGTTTTCTTTGGTTCTGCCTGCCTTGATACACTGTAACTCATTTTAGGCCGAAAAACAGCTTTCACGCGCTTTTGCCTTCTTTTCTTGCATTGTTTTTTCACGTTAACTCGTGAAATAGCCGTGTAGCGTTGCAGTAGGAAATAGTTAGTCAGCTATAAATAAATAAAAAAATAAAAAAATGGCATAAAGTTGCGGCACAACTTAGATACGGCGTTGCATTTTCATAATACTTTAACGTGCAATGAGTATAGCCGAGTTGCGGTCAACAAACAGAAGAACAATTGCTCAGCCTTAAAGAGAACACACACACACACACGCACACACACACGCACGCACGGACAGAGAGAATGAGAGAGATAATGAGAGAGAGAGAGAGAGAGAGAGAGAGAGAGAGATAGAGATAGATAGATAGATAGATAGATAGATAGATAGAGAGAGAGAGAGAGAGAGAGAGAGAGAGAGAGAGAGAGAGAGAGAGAGAGAGAGAGAGAGAGAGAGAGAGAGAGAGAGAGAGAGAGAGAGAGAGAGGCAGTGCCCCTTTTTACATCTTTGAAAATAAAATATTCACCATTTTCAGTTTTCGACAGCTAGCAAACTGGTCGCTAACACGTGACTTCTATTCCAGGCGTGAAACACACTTATATATAAAAAAGAAAAGATCAGAGTGCTCCCACCCTGCTAAGAGGGAAGTCCAGCTAAGCGGGCGAGCTGGTGGCATTTGGTATATTGGGGCTTAGCAATGTTGATTATTTTGTATGTTGAATTTCAAGGGCGGTGACGCGATCTGGTGGTTAGAGACAACGAGGTTTTCGCAGGCGCCGCACAGGCGGCCGCCCAAGAGCGCGTGGCAATGCGCAATGTTAGGGGGTAGAGAGACGCCGCGCGTACCGAGAAGTATATGCACGACTCGGGAAAGAGGCGGAGGGGGTAGAGGGTAGTATATAGGCTGTAACCATAATTCCTCCGAAGACAGCCATGCTTCAGTGTTTACAACACACCATGCATGAAAGCCAACTTACAAAGAACAAGCTTCCACCGATCCCATTAAAATCGGACTCGCCTCTATAAATGAATGCACTGCAGAGAAGGCATTTTTCTAGGGGCAACATAAGCCGTCTTTTATAAAAATATGGAAACCCTAGGACCTTGTTTTATTGTATAACTTTTTTCGCACACTGAAAATTGTTGGTCTGCGCTCAGTTTGCGCCGTAGACAATCTACTTAATCCTAGCCATAGACATCTTCGCTGTAAAATTAAAGATGAAAAAAAAAAAAAACCACTTAGTAGACTTCGCCGTCCAGCATAAACGGAGTGACTGAAGGTCAGAATGTGCAGATGCTTCCCTGGCCGGAAACTAAGCGTCGCCAAAGCGGAAAAGGCGTTTTAGGGGCGAAGCTCCTCTTGCTCGGGCCCTGTCCCGTCCATTGTTGCTGCTGTACACGGCACCATGATGGTGATTGTGGCAGGATCCCCCTAAAGATTATAAAGATTGGCCAACCAAAGATTGGCCGAAGAAGTCAAAACGTTCAACGCGTTCGTTGCTACCCAACAAGGAGGAGAGGAAGAAGAAGAGGTTGTCGTTTGTCGCCTGCGAGCTCAAGACACGTACCGGGGGTATGCGACACAAGACGCTCTGCAGTAGGCGATGGCCAAGGTAGCTAAAATGTCACACACCGAATTCGCCAACTTACCCATGGAGATTCTCATCGTCCAAAACAACCTGTACATAACAACCACAAACATCGACGTCGTCGACGGGCCTGTCAACGGAATAGTGGGAAGTCTCAAGCTTTGCGAGCGAGGAGTGGTGGTCTTGACGCGGCGGCGCCGGGTTTCGATCCCACGACTCTCTGGCCGCGACTGGAGGTACGTGGCGCAATTCCCACTGCGCTACAAACCGAGACGCGAGCATGGCTACGAACGCGCCTTATGTCCTTCACTCATTCAGATGGTGCGCGCCGTCAAGAAGACCTATAACAATGTTTCACGGTTTCACCGATAAGCATTTTAGCTTCGCCCCTCTCATCATCATTCACTTCGTGGAGATGGCGGGATTTTTTCCCGCCAGCCGTAGCCGTTAAATATTGATAAAAAACACAAGGATGGCGCTTGCAAATTAACGAATCAATCAATCAATCAATCAATCAACCTTTTATTTTCCAGCGCAATGCCAGAGGTTCCCCAGGCAAAAAGTGATCTAAAAGACCTCGTGAGTGCTCACACTCACAGCATATGCATGGCAGTAGTTCTAAATTCTTCTTTCGTTATAAAGAGTCGGTTAGTTCGAACAGTAGGCGAAGAATTACTTATACTGAAACAGGCACACGCCGTGGTGGCTCAGTGGCTAAGGCGTTGTGCTGCTGAGCACGAGGACGCGGTTTCGATTCCCGGCCGCGGCGGCCCCTTTTATGATGGAGGCGAAAAGCAAGAATGCCTGTGTGTACGAGATTTCGGCGCACGTTAAAGATACCCAGGTGGTCAAAATTAATCCGGAGCCGTCTACTACGGCACGCCTCATCCCGTGCGTGCGTCGGCGCGTTAAACCCTACAATCAATCGATATACTGAAACAGAGAGAATAACGAAATAGCACGGGAATAGCAAAAGCACACGGATGAAACAACAATCGGATTGCAACCAGAGTAGCAATACCCGAGATACGAAAATGCAAAAAAAAAAAACAAAAAAAAAAAACCGGAACAATGTTGTGAGCAGTGTATATGTAACCAAACATATGTACTTAAGAATATTTAAAAAGAACTCTGTCATTTTTTTTCTTGTGTAGTCACTGAACTTACCTTTTGTATTTTCATATTCGCTTAGCAAATACATTCACTTCATTACATTCAATTCATTCACCCTGTGCTCACGATGACAGGTCGTCCGATTGCTGCAAAAACGGCAGAGTATCGCGTTAAACCAAAAGACAGTTGCAAAAATGTCGTCCATTTTTTTTAAAAGACAAGCTGCTAGAAGCTGTGCAGAGCACTCTTGGAATTGAACGCTTCCGTGCAGGCACAAAGATTGCAGATACTGCTTCGCTCAACGCCACTAGGTAATTCCCACGACCGACTTAAGTGCTACCTCGGATTTTAATTGATATCTATGAACCCTTTTTTAAAATTTTTCGACCGTAGAGAGAGAGAGAGAGAGAGAGAGAGAGAGAGAGAGAGAGAGAGAGAGAGAGAGAGAGAGAGAGAGAGAGAGAGAGAGAGAGAGAGAGAGAGAGAGAGAGAGAGAGAGAGAGAGAGAGAGAGAGAGAGAGAGATCTTTAATAAAGTCTGGTGATGTTAGCCGGGCTAAAATGCCTAACTTGCTACGCCAGTTGATGAAGTGATGAAGGTGATGGCGATGATGTTCAAGGACTTTATGCTCACAGAAATGTAGATGCACTCAGCTGGACTCAATGGGAACTGTTCACTGTTCGTGTTCCGGCCTAAGTCACTGCTTGCCTTTTTGGTTCGCGCATGCTCATGCGCAGGGTCCTGCTGGGGCTGATGTGCATCACAGTGTTCATGTCCATGTGGATGCCCAACACAGCCGTGGCCACCATCATGGGACCAATGGCCATTGCACTGACCACAAGATGGCGACGCCTTCCTACCACCAGGTGCCCACCAACGACTGCCAGCACCGTGCGTACGCTTTTCGTCTTCGATGATTGATTCTTATAATCAGGGGGCGTTCGTGTGCACTTTGTTCATACCTTTGTTCAGCAAAATGGGCCTCGATATGAAAAGGTGACTGTGAGAGGGAAAGAGGTTCCCAGCCTGCACCACATATGTATCGCAGGGGATATGAAAAGGTAGAAACTCACGCCGTTTGGTGTTACCTGCTATCGCAAATGAGCAGACCGATCACCAACTTTCACTTCTATTCGCCACAAAAGTAAGTTGCCTCGAGAACATTTATTTATTAAGCAAATCAAACGAAAAGCGACAAGGATGAGGATATGAACACGAACTTACACACGCCCGTTAATGACGTGAACATGCAACTGCCGAACGATTTTCAACAAGCATCGTCTGGTTCAGAGATCATTTATTAAATGTTTACGCCACAGCAATTGCGACGTGCCTGTTAAATGTTCTATGCTTAGACATTGGAATTTTTTTTTATTCAGTAAGGCTGCTTTACTTGTGACATGGCAAGCCCCTACTGACCTGTCTGCAGCAAACCATCTTTCCTCGTCCAGAGTGGCCGCTACGCGCTAAAAAGAGGTCGCTTTAGAGCAGTCTGAGGCGAGCCTGACAAACTCCCCCAAGATGGTATCCACATGTGAAGGCACAAGTACCTTCCACCGAACTGTCACCTTCCTATAATGCCTACTCCCAACTGGGCTACGAGCCTTCTTGCGGAAGAAAGATAATCAATAAATCAATTCAGTAAATCGATCGGAGTAGAATAGTGGTGCCTGTCAACAGCACTACAACTTGATTGCTAACCTTTTCTTTCTTTTCTCGGAAGCCTCGTCGTGTTCTTTTTAGTTAGATTCTGCCTAATCCCAAGATTAATCCTGCAGGTCTCAAGCAAAACGGGGATGCAGGAAATGATCATTTCGAAGTTGGAATTACCGCGGATCCAAGGTTGGTCACTGATTAAGCTTCACTTTATGTCCACTTGTTGAACGAACATCAACGAAAGTGGTTTCCATTGCGATGTGGTACCCGATTGAACTGTGCGTAAACTTGTCGAGTGATGCCAAACTTGCCACTGACTGCTCAAATATAACCGTCCCATTACTTGTCTAAACAATGAGAAAGTTGTGCCCATGTTTATAGGAGGACTCAAATAACCAACTTATTTTTTTGTGAAGTTTTTTAAATTTACGTCGTTACCCGCCGTGGTGGCTCAGTGGCTAAGGCGTTGGGCTGCTGAGCCCAAGGATGCGGGTTTGATTCGCGGCGCGGCGGCCGCTATTCTCATGGAGGTGAAAAGCAAAAACGCCCGTGTGTTCGAGATTTAGGCGCACGTTAAAGATCCCTAGGTGGTCAAAATTAATACGAAGCCCTGTGCTACGGCGCGCCTCATAGCCTATGGGAGTAGCTTCGGCAGTTAGACCCCACAATCAATCAATCAATCAATCAATCAATCAATCAATCAATCAATCAATCAATCAATCAATCAATCAATCAATCAATCAATCAATCAATCAATCAATCAATCAATCGATCAATCGATCAATCGATCAATCGATCAGTCAATCAATCAATCAATCAATCAATCAATCAATCAATCAATCAATCAATCAATCAATCAATCAATCAATCAATCAATCAATCAATCAATCAATCAATCAATCAATCAATCGATCGATCAATCAATCAATCAATCAATCAATCAATCAATCAATCAATCAAATTTATTTCGTTGTGCTTGGGAGCGTGTGGGAACATTTGAACGTCGTTCATAGATCTTTGAACCCGGATTCCTCCAGTAATTTATGCGGAAGGCAAGTCTTATACTTACAATTGAACGTTAGCGGGGCAGAACCAGAAATTTTGGGTAGCGTATGTTTCAAATTTTGCTACATTCTTAAAGTTAGAAATATTATTGCGTTTTTTGTATCATAGCACTCATTACACGAGAAATTTTACAGAAACAGCCAATTATTATTTCGGTTACTGAATCGTACAATGGCGGGCGAAGCATTCAAGACATGTCGTTCTTTACACTATTATAGTAAGCATTAAGCTATCCAACACCACACCCTTTTAACCGCCACATAATCTGTTGTCAAGCGGACTAAAGCGCCCGGAAGCTTGACGGCAGAGAAACCGAATGCCCATCACAGACGGTTCTTGCAAGAGCCAACAATATCTCCGAATCTAGGCCATGGCCTTCTTAATGTTTCCGCCATCCTTCCTTTCGTGTGTACTCAAGTTTCGAGTGAAACTTTCGCGTGACGCACAACGCAATTTCTTATACCTGCCTTCTTCTTCGCCTTTATTTTTTCTTTCAGCGGAGCCTTAATAAGGAAGAACCACGACCTATTGAAGAAGATCTTCCTCCTGTCTATTGCTTACTCTTCAAACATTGGCGGCACGGGATCTATAATAGGCTCGTCGACCAACATTCTCTTCAAGGGCATCATCGACGAGTGAGTGTATCTCTCGGGCGTATCGCTGCTTTTAGCGTATCGTGCCCCGAATCACGGACTTGAAATTAAATCCCCCGCGAGCAAACTTGGATTGCTGTTTACGGTTGTGAAAAACGTATCCCTTGTCGAATCGATTTGTAACGAGGACAAATACGTGCCCGAACGGCCGCTCGAGTGGAGTGGAATTGTCTCAGAAGCAGACTGGGATACGTACTGTGCACGTCATGTTCGGTCGATTGCCGTGGACATATGCATTGGCTTGAGGAACGATATTTACTCGCAGCGTTTAAGGTATTGGTTGGCGCAACAAGTCAAACACCTGCCATGGCGTGACGCCAGCCAAGGTACAAGTAGAGAAAAAAAAATCTGCCCGTATGTACCGAACGGGTCGAAAAAAAAAACGAAACAAAAAAACAAGACGTGAAGTGAGACGAGAAATCGTTACCTCTGCACGGGTTCAGCGATGTTGTTTGCATGGTTTCTCGCACAATTAGTTCTCTTCTGGAGGCACTGCATTTGGGCCTACAAAGCCAACACAGGGCGAACGAAATTCAGATTTGTTATGGATGGGTAAACGGGCCGTTGATTGAAGCTTAACGAATGCGTGACGCCTGCTCATTTGTTGCTATGGGACGAATTTGCCACGTGCTCGCTAAGGTTTGTCACAATAGAGATTTAGCTGCTAAACCCATGACAAAACATTATCCGAGTTGCGAGGAGGAATAAAGGCGCTATATACGGCATTAAGACCAAGATTGTTTGGGGACGGTTTCTTTTGTAGGGACAGTTTCGGGCCCTTTTCTCCCCCCCCCCCCAAAAAAAAAAAAAAAAAAAAAACATCTCATCGCATCGCATCGCTCGGTCGTTCGGCCAACATGGAGCGGCCTTGCAAGGAAAAAAAAAATTCCCCCGCATTTCCCCGTGGGGGAGAATGTGAAAGTGCGAATGCACGGTTGTCGGCCCGCTTGCGGCGCTTGCGCTCGGCCCCCGCAGCCCACCGCCTCGCCGCCTTCTCTTCCATCTCTTCCATCGGGTTTGTAGTATCACGTGTACACCACGCAGTTATCAAGCCGCTATAACGCCGCTGAGTCGCCAACGCACGCCGCTGACGACGTAGTTTGAATGCGTTAAAGATATAAGGCGCGTTACTGACAATATCAGCGTCGCGTCCGTAGCTTATTCCAATAAAAAAAAAAAAGCGTCCGTAGCTTATTCGGTAGAGCGTCGGGCTGCGGCCCGCAAAGTCCTCGGATCGAAACCTGGCGCCGGACGCTGTTTCTTCTTTAAAGAGCGCTGCGGACGCCGCCGACGCCGACGCCGCCGACGCCGGCGGTGGATGGTTTGGGGTCGCACACTTAAAACGTGGAACGCGCCGCCCGGCGGCGACCGTCGGGCTTCCGCGGTGACGTCAAGCAGGCCGTTTGTAGGCGACCTATAGCTCTCCCAGATACACAGGGGAAACTGTTCTTTTATCCGTCGGCGAAATTCGCTCCATATGGGCCGCGCTTCATGCGCCTCGCCAGTGACCAAGTAGCTCTTCTAAGTGCAAAGCACTTTAGGGGCTCGCCTTGTCGTCGTAGCTCGCTCGCTGGACCAAAGTAGAGCCCCACGGCGTTCCGTCGTAGCGGTTGCCGTCGCGGCGTAACCCAGAGGCTTCGAAAGCCAAGTGGCTTATGTAGTCATAAGCGCTCAAACCTCGTGAACCACTGGCGCTTGTCATACATCTCCCCGTTGTTTAGCGCGAAGAAAACTGCAGGTACATTTGAGGTAAAATATACGTTATTAACCGCCAGCGCCCGCGTTCATTTAGTTAGAAAGGCTCGTTGGGTTGGTGTTTATACGATAGTAAGCGAAACAAAGTGGCAGGGAGGGCAACGCCGCCGCGTGCGGGAGGAAAAGCAAGCGCAAAAAGAACAGAACTCCCGCTGACGCAGTTTCGGGCAGGGGGCGCGCAAGCACTGAGAAGGCGGGAAATTTGAAATGCGTCGGACAAACCTCCGTTCAATTCATCAACAGAGGAATGAGACAGGGCGGCGAAGAGCGTGATGGGTGGTAGCATTGTGCGGATAACGGCGCCACTTGCCCATTATGGCGAATCACTGCTGTGCGCTTCTGACAGCTTTCACACTGAGTAGAACGGCTTTAATTATTTTCCCTTGTCGCCCGAGTCGCAATGCGTAGTTTAATCTCTAGAAATGTCTTCAGAGCCAGCGACGATGTCGGAACCCTTTCATATGCTTTTATGAAACAGAAAATGTAGTCCCGTCTCCGTTTCTTGAAATCACAGCATTTCATGAAACGGAATTTCAAAAAAAAAAAAGAAAAAAACTTACTAGTTGAAAATAGTGCTTCGTCGCTATAGAAAGACCGCACTTGTCCGATGCTTATATATTTATTGAGAATTCCGTGGTGGCATTTATTTTTCTTAGTCGGGCCTTTACTTTTAGGATCACACTTTTCTCGGCATTCTTAACGTTTAAAACTATTAGCTTAAAAATATCACCGCCTTGGTGAGCTGACAGCCGTATTATCAAAACTTACAACAAATAAGTCCAGCTAATTATTCTTGTATGAATCAAAATAACGCACGAACATTTTCGCGTGGCAGCATATAGGCTGGCAGTCACGTTCATTACTACGCGCTGTAACTGTAAGCGATATTCCGGGGATGTTTTTTCCCCTGCTCGATAACATTTTCTGCGGTTATTTTGCATCGTTGTTTTTTTCTGAATATTACTCTGCAAAAGGCCGGTACTTATTTGCTGCACAATATTTGTGGGAACACGGGACAAGGATCCCCCCCAAAAAAGGGGGAACGGTAGCCGGTTGCACCAGCGACGCTTTGTAATTTCGGTGAGTAAGGGACTGGCAGTAGGTGCCAATTCCAAGGTATCATTTCTCGAAGACGGGCTCCCCACCTCGAAGAAACTCGAGCGAGTAACGGTACACCCCAGAGAACTTGCGTGCCTGGAATGACTCCTTTCGCCCTTACTCAGCGCTAACGTCTCCGTGGCTCGAGCTGGGCGTCAAATTTCCCCAACGGAGCCTTCGGACCTATTCATAGCTCGGTTAGAAGCAACATCATATCGCAAGCTACGTGACTCACGCGGAGCGTGTGAGCTGCTGGACTGAGCAGTGAGGTTCCGCAGTTTTATGCGGAGAAAAGAGAAAATTGCCGTACATTCATCTCTATAACTTTCCTCTTCGTATATAAACAAGACGTGAAATTTCATACGTCAAATAAGTAGGAAAAGAATGCACATAACGTGCCCAATTATTTTCTGAGAAGTGAAAGCACAAAAGCTCACTACAAACCGCCGAAACACTTTCCCAAAAGGCTATTGTATCCGGCCACGATCAATGCGCGCATTCTCAATTGTTTCGTTGTTGCCTCTGCTAGTGCAGCTGGCGACCGAGAAACGGTCATCGACGTCCTAGAAAGTGTGGATATAGTCTTTGTCCGCAACCAATCGATGCAGAAACAAAAAAAGAGAAACTGAGTATACATCTGCCTTTTTTGTTCCTCTCCTATTGTGTTTACAACAGCACACTTTACTTGTTGTAGATTCAGTAATAATGATACACTAACATTGTGTGGAAGCAATGCACATGTTCATTGTCAAATATGATCCAAATCATGGAGCAGCATCAGAATAAAGAACAATGATAGAGCTGTTCACTCGAGCTTTCCCTGTTCATTCATTCGGTTTTCCCCGTTGATTGTGGACAGCAGCAAGCCCTTCTTGTGCGATAGCGGTGCCTTAGAGCTGAAATCTTATTCGGGGTCTTGATTGGCAGCAGAGTATTAAAGATAGGAAAGGTACGCCCTGCGGTCTAACCTGCCATTGTGCTAGTTACCTGTGCACATGCAATACCGTCTGTCTCCGCCACTGCTGTCGACTTGAACTGGGCTGCAGCCTAAGCGTTTTATCTGAGCCACATAGCGACGTAATCACGGAAGTACTGCCCGTATTCTGGCTGGGACAGATTAAAACGCTTCGATGCGGGTGGCAGGAGGTTTTTCACCCCGATTCGGAATTAATAGCGGGGGAAAGTCATGGCGTCACTATCCTGATAGGAAATGGAAAGGAACGTTGCCAATCCCACAAGCAATCAAGTAGAAAAAAATGTTACAAAAAGCGACGGTTTTTTTTTCTGCGATAACTTTCGCGATTCAATTACATTCATTTGTATAATCCGGTACTGGTACGTCCTTCGTTCTTTCAGTCCGACGCTGAACCAGCTGAGCTAAGTAAAAAAAACTCTACCGCACTCGCTATTTCATGCGTGGTCAGCAATTCGTGTTAGACACGAACTTTTATGCAGGATAAATAAAAGCCGGTTTGAATCCTTCACCTCACCCGTGGCAGTGGCTCAGTGGCTAGGGCGCTGTGCTGCTGAGCCCAAGAACGCGGGTTCGATTCCCGGCCGCAGTGACCGCTTTTCTGATGTAGGTGAAAAGCGAAAACGCTTGTGTGTTCGAGAGTGTGTGTTCGACCGTTAAGGATCCCCAGGTGGTCAAAATTAATCCGAAGCCCTTCACTATGGCGCGCCTCATCGCCTGTGAAGCGTCGGCGCGCTGAACCCTGCAATCAATCAATCAATCAATCAATCAATCAATCAATCAATCAATCAATCAATCAATCAATCAATCAATCAATCAATCAATCAATCAATCAATCAATCAATCAATCAATCAATCAATCAATCAATCAATCAATCCTCGGCTTGTGATTTCATGAGCTTGGCCATGTGGAGATCCGATGACAGGGGGTGCATTGTTACATTCCGCTTGCGTTCTCCCTTCCTTTCAGGCTGTTCCCTCATTCCACGGAGCTGACGTCCGCCACATGGATGTTGTACAATGTTCCACCCATGATCGTCTGCACCGCCATCGGCTGGATTTACCTGCGGCTCATAATTAAGTTCTGCAGGTACGTTACCTCACCGATTGCACTCGGTTGTAGTTTCCGGTCTTTCTCCGTCATACTAAATCCGCTCTCGTATGCACACGTACGTTGTTCTGCCAGAAATGTACGTTTCGGCTGTTCTACCAAAATTTTTAGCAACCTTCTTTATGCCACACCCTTGATCTTTTACTGCACGGAGGATGTCCCGTAAAAGATCGCAAAAATGCCACCCCGGAACGATATTTATCAAAATATCAACCATAACCGTGCTGATGGTAAGCCGGCCTTTGATGAAGTTTGCGAACAAGCACTGTTCTCTTAAACACATCGTGGCGCTGCTTCTCCACGTTGCACCTGAATTGGCGATCATTGCAGCGTGCCTAGTTGCGTGAAACTCAGTGCGCATGCGTCAAACTGTAGGTCTAACCTCTGGCCAGCACTTCACCTTCGTGCTGTTTGCGTTCGTGCTGTTCGTGCTGTTTGCGTGCCATCCGTAGGGGCAGTGGGGTTATAATTGCAGGCCTCAGTGAAGGCCGCATGATGGCGCTACTGACGTCAGGCCAGCGTGGTCATCGCCACGCAAAGGGGACATTTAAAGGGAAAGTGTTTTGTTGCTGATCTAACTGCTAGTTCTGCAATAAGCGCGCCCAAGCTACTCACGTAGCTCTCGATTGTGTTTAAGACGCATTTTTAAGTCGAAGGTCACAACCCCACTCACTAGGTCCATATCTAGTCAGAGCCGTGGAACCGTGGTGGCGTTGGGGATCAGTGCTTGTCCCGCATTCCGGAGGCCCTGGGCTCGACTGCCATCCGGACCCAAATTCAGTGAATTTTCCTATTTATCCAATTATTTTCTTGTATTCTATTTGTCACGTATGCCATTTCGTCGGCTGCATCTCGTATACGTCGGTATTTCGAGCTGCCGAGTCAACTAGTGCTATCGCACTTAGAGGAACTGAAAAAAAAGACACCTCAGCAGATGACATATTCTTGTCGTTAACTAAATTATGCTTAAATGTTTCGCGTATTAGTGTAACCCACGAAATTTCAATCGTCTCAAATCGCCCTTTAATCGTGGCATCGCTTTCCGACGCAGTCAGCAGCGCCGCTCCGCGGTAGCACGTAGTACAGTCATCCACAGGCTTAGCTGGAACACCATATCCTACTTCGCTGTGACATAGCTCGAGCAATCTGACGTAAAACAATTCAAACCAATATGGAGGACTTGATAACCGCATTTAACTTAAGGTTAATTAAGAAAGCAGGAGATGGTCAGTGCGGAACGATCCAGCTAAGACGGTGGACGACTGTATAGTACTCGCTTTGGTGCTTCTATATCGGTAGATTGACGGTTCAACTTCTCCGCGCGGTGTGTGCCTGTGGTTCCGCGGAGCAGGAAGAACCAGAACTGCCTGGAGGCGAGGCACGACATCCGGCGCGAGATCCAGCTGCAGTACCAGAGGCTGGGCTCCGTGAGCTTCGCCGAGTACACCGTGCTCGCCATTCTGGGCGCGCTCATACTCGTCCTCTTCTTCTACAAGCCGCAATTCATGACCGGCTGGGGGGACCTCCTGCAGTACGGCACGTGAGTATGCCGCTCGCCCCCTACCTCGGCCTATATACTATACGTTGCCTGCGGGGGTTCTGATACAGAGTATCTAGAGTGCCATCTGACGGCGTCCTAGCTCAGCGTTAAAGACGTGACCGGTGCAAAGGCTCGCGGGTATGTCGTCTGCTCCCGCCACTTCCGGTCCGAGATCTCTCGCCCTCCCGTACGCCATCGGCTTTCGAGCGCGTGTGTCCATGTTGTTTATTTGTCACAGGGTGCTTACATGTCAGATAAACACCTAGTAGGTGAATAGGGTGAATAGTTGTCATTTATTGAATTCCCGATGCGTGAGCGTTTTCCCCCCGTGGAAACACATGAACAACAAGCACACACGGGCGGGAAAGCCGACGGCGTACGGGAGGCCAGGAGAGCTCGCGAACCGGAAGTGGCGGCACTCCGTGGGAGAAAACAATGTACCCATGAGCCTTTGCGCTTTTTACAGGTCACCTAGTCATGGATAAAGTACCTCGCGAAGGCAGTCGAGTATTGAAGACGATAGTAATTCTTGGGCTACCTAAACACGAAAATGTTGGTCTGTCTGTGCGTCGGTCTGTCTCTCGACTCAGCCACCCGACTAATAAACATTCTGAAACGAGAAGTTAATGTAGGCAAATCCTTTCCAAACCGCTCAATCTGCTACAGTACCTCATACTTGTCAACACTGTTGAGCAAAACGAAATCATTAGGCATATTTGCGGCAAACCACCAGTACATAACTGATACTCGCAATGTTCTTCTATTTCAGAACAGGTCCGTGCAGGATTTTTTCGACAGAAAAAAAAAAAATACCCGTCGGAACGATACTTTGACCCAAATACAAAAATCGCTCCCGCGAGATCTAAAGGCTCATGGTCGCATTCCAAGAAGTCCAACAGTAACGAAAGGTTGCAGTAGATGCGTGCGAGCAGTGGAACACGGGAAAATTGAATTGACCTTCTGTGTTTATCGTGGGAGAGCGGGGCATAAGGGGAAGAGTATGGGAGGTGTGGAGGAGAGAAGGGAGGCATTTACGAGGCAGGGGCGGCAGAAGACTGTCGTCCTTAGGCGACATTTGCAGCGGAGTAAGCAGATACGCGGCCATTTTTTTAAAGGCCAGGCTGGTGCAGAACAGAACGTCTGCCATAATGATGTAGAGGTTCCATTGTAGCTCCGTGATACGAATGGCGGTGGTTAGAGTCCCTCTGTGGTCTCTCTCTCTCTCTCTCTCTCTCTCTCTCTCTCTCTCTCTCTCTCTCTCTCTCTCTCTCTCTCTCTCTCTCTCTCTCTCTATTTTGGCTTGGGGTCGTTTACGGTGTTTTAGAGCAGCTTTCGGCGATTGCGTTCTATCCGTTACGTTAGGTTAGTGAGAGCGAACTAGTGCCGGCCTCGGCTTTTTCTTGCGAAAGACTGCCGGACGTCGATTTAGTGGCGTGCTTATAGTACCGTCGTAAGAAATTCTATGCACAGCGTTCTTTATATGGGAAGCTTTACAGCGGTCACCGAGCCCCGCTGTCTTCAGGGCTGCTATCTTTTTTTAAGGCGAAACAGTTTCTTGGCTAATTTCGTAGACGCACGCACCCAGCCGGCGTCCGCAAATCACGTGAGATCTGCCACCGGAACAGACATCAGCTCCAATACCTGCCGCAGCAACAATCGGCGACGTTTATTCTTGTTTTCTGAATGGTCTCGTAGGTGGCGGTGAACCGTCGTCAATTTCTCAAGTAAGGAAAAATTGTTTAAAACATTCTGTGAGTCGGCCAATCACCAGGAAAAAAAAAAGAAAAAGAAACTCAGTGATTACGAACTCACGGATTTCACTTGCCAATTGAAAGATCCGAATTACGCTAGTACGCAATTTTCCGAAAAGGCTCGCTGCTGAATGCTGTTAATTTGGTAGATGCTTCATGCACGCCGTCAATGATCCGCAGCAACATCATCAACCATGGCAAGAGCGAAAAACAGTGGTTTCAGCACAGCACAGGTTATTTGTCAGTATTTATTCAATTTCCAAGTTCTCGCTTGTCAAGCCGTGCTGTCCCAAGATGTCGTTCTCAAACCGATGCAACCGCCACCTCCATCTTGGATACCGCAAGTCCTAAAGCAGCTTGAGTACTCCCACATCAACGCAGGAACCGGCTCCGAGAACACAGGGCAGTGTTCTCTTTCTTTCTCCGGTACCATTTCGCAGCGTCGATATGGGTCAACAAAGTGTTTGAGCGCGAGTACACTTCTATGCCTTGCTTTGGAAATGTGAAATAAATATGAGCGGACATGTCCGCATGTTTTTTGTTTGTTTTTTATTGCCCTAAACGCCCTTTTAATGGGATGGTCGTTAACGGTTTCCCTGAAAACGTCCGCGAAGATGTCAACACTACTTCAAGATGAGACCTAACTGCGAGCCCCTTTGTAGTACCTAATAACTCGTCTTATATCTTCGTACATTGTCGCACTTTGGCCAGGGATCGACTTAGGCGAACAATGCGAACCCCCGACTGCTCTCTTCCGCCGAGATGCTTCTGTTCGACCTATTTTGATGAGGTGCCCATGAGAACACCGTTCGATAAGTTTACCCGTTACAAATGGCCTCACGTGACAAATCATTCTTCCGCTGGTCGCGTCATTGACGAATGGGCTGTCGAGGAATAGGCTAGATACGGTTCGTTCCATGGTGTGGGCAACAGTATAGCGGCGTCACTTGATGTTTGACTTGAACCGAGAGGTAATTTGGCTGCTACGCGGTGTTGTGCAGAAAATACCCCCAGTTTGTTTACTTGTCTGCAAAATGAGAGCAGAAGAGGCGGCGTTTGATTGGACAACTTTCGCAGACAATAGGTGAAGACTGGTCGAAGAATTTTTCCATTTCCTAGGCTAGCGTGCAGCAACGAAGTAGCCGATGCACGGTTTAAACCAAATTCGATTTTCAAGCGCCAAAGCCACACTTGGGCTGTGAGGTACGTGGTAATGGAGGGCGGAGGGTTGATACTCGTGTATACCTTGTATGCACGTGCGCGTGTGCTTCTCGGTTTCGCTTTTGAACTCACGGTGGGGTGTCAGTGTGCATGGAGAAGGAGGGGCGCTGTGCTGTTATCATATAAGATCAAGACCTCTATGCACATTATCCCTCTTTTCTCAAACAACTATGAAAGGGCGCGAAAACGACTATGGTATTCCGACAAGCGGATTGGTAAGGCGCGACATAGGCGTGATCCCGCTTTTCATTAGGGGATGAGTCGAATGAACGGAAAGTCTCTCTATCCGGACGCTCACAAAAGTTCTCTCACTGAATCTTAGTTGAAGCGTGCGACCCGCATTTGCACTAAGACCGATTAACTGACTTTGAACGGGTGCGGAAAAACCTCTCCGCAAGCGGGTATCTCGCGTCGTTTTTGAATGCTGTGGAACGCCGTTCGGCCGATTCCGTCCGTCGAACTAATTGTAAACAGATTGTGACTGCGTCTACAGCGGCGAATCGTACAGCTTCAGACTACAGCAGAGGGCAGCACCAAAGCGACGACGAAAAGCAAAGAGCAGCGTCAAGTGCTCTTGCAGAGCACGCGGATGCAACAGCTCACAAAACTGACCTGGGCCGGTACTGGGAGCTTGTCCGTTTTGCGAACGTCCGTTTCGCGTCCGTTCCATCGCGACCTACTTCCGGTTGTAGAGGGCTTGGGGTCCGTTGACTTTTGCTCAGCTGTTCTTGCAAATGCATTTTGAGCAACTTATGAGCAACTTATGTGTTTATTTGAACGTATTTTGAAAACTAGACACGATAAGATTTTTTTATGACGAAGTTGAAAGTTTTCACTTCTAGGGGACGAATGTCAATAGATTGCCGCTGCAGCCAGCTATTTCTTGTGAGCGCAAAGCTTAATTTGCTACAGCTGCTCAGTTTTTTTTTTGCACTTGGACATCGATTTTTATGTCCACTATGCCTCTGTTACGTCGTAACAGAACCCAGAATTTATATTACTCGCAAAAATAGCTGCAAGAGTGGCTGACCTTAGCCTTTCTGTACCGGTCAGCACGACTCTGCTCCGCTAAGGCACTGTCCACTGTCCGCTAAGACACTGTCCAATAGAAGGTGCCGGGCTGGGGGAGAAATGCCGCAGGTGGAGGAGCGAAAACCGAGGAGGGAAAGCTATTCGACACAAGTTTTGCCGCACAATAGGAAGAATGTTACAACAGCATCACATCGACTGTCAGCGGAAAGGGCTTCTGCCTGCATTTTCTTCCTTCGTTACAAAAACAGCGACCGCGGGCCTGGCTGAGAGCCGAATAGGCAGCCACGTGCTCTTGCCTGCCTGTACCGGCTAACTTGTCCCGCATTTAACGTCACTGTTCTGTCTCATGTTCTCCGCAGAAAAATCAAGTCTTCCACTCCCGCGCTGGCCATCTGCTTCCTGTTGTTCGTGCTGCCCAAAGACCCCCGCAACCTGCACTGCAGCGAGCCGCTCGTCTCCTTCAAGGAGTTCTCCACCAAGATGCCCTGGGGAATCGTCATTCTTTTCGGAGGGTGCCTGTCCATCGCGGAGGCCTCTCAGGTGATCACCCTGTGCCCGTGTGCGCGTAGATCGTAGCTTTCTGACCGCGCAGCATAACTGCGTGAAAACCTTGAACGTGTGCCGGCCCCACGGCGGGGTAGCTTCTCCGGCCAGCGGGAGCTATACACGGAAGGCAGGATTATCTGGCGCATGATGAAACCCAGCTGCGCGCCCAGAAAGCAGCAGCCGCAGGGGCAGCCGCCGGACGACCGGAAACAGAAACAAACAAAGAAAGCTTGGCTTTTTAAAAACACCCAGATAACGGCAGCCTCCGCGTATCACGCCCGCGGGACCAGCAAGCGACTGGCGGTGGGGGAAGCCCCATGCAGTTCATGCCAGTCCTCTGCCCTTAGAGCTGGTGGCACCTGAAGAGCGTGTTGACCGGAATAAGCGTTCTTCGCTGTGCAAACCGCGAATGTGAACGGGACGGTCGAAGTGAACCACGTGGTTGCGACCCTTCCGCGCGACAAGGAAGTCTACGTCCCCCATTAAAACATCCCAGTGGTGATACGTCAGTGTACAAGTACAAGAGTAAAGCTTCGTTTTACGTTGATTGCCACCTATGTGTGGCACAGGCCAACTTGATCGTTTTTTGGAGCGACAGCTGTTAATTAAAGATAAAGGTGAGATCACTTTGTCTGCGCCAAAAGCTCAGCAGCGACCGGCCAGGGGAGTGCTATCACAGCAACGCCACCGCTTCATCTCTTTCCATGGGCGATGCTGAAACCTTTATATCTGGGAAGATGAAGATGTATCTCCTTCGCTGTATCCATGAGGTTACTTCTTCGTGTCCCGTGGTAAGAGCGGAGTGGCCGATGGGGTGCGCGCCACTGTTGGTAGGCGTGAAAGCGCATCCAGTAGACACAAGCCGCGAGTGTTATCACTGCAACCGTTCGCATCTGTGTCGGCGCGCGGCCTCTCAATCTCGTTATCCCCTGGTGTGTATTTTTACCGAGCGTTTATCAAACCGAACGTTTTGCAAAACTCTGAGGACGATCAGGCGAAACTAATACCTCATTTATCGTCAGTTGCAACCTCTACGATGTGTTGCGCTCCTTCCGAAAGTGCGGCTTTACGAGAGCAGAAGTCTTTCGGAGTAAGGAAAAGCTGAACGGACAAAATTGGCGGATCCCACAGATTGATGGCAATTAACGTAACGCGAAGCCTTTCAGTGACACCCACGCCTGAATGCGTTTTCGGTGGACGTAGGTTTCCACGTCGTCGAAAACGTCACACGGAAGTGTCGTAACCATGTGGTCTACCCCGACTGTCGCGTTTGCATTCGCGGTTTGTGCAGCAAATCGCGCTCCTGCTGGCCAGCATGCTGTTGAGACGCCACGATCGCCAAGCGGAAATGACGTTATGCAGGCATGAACTGGGGCTTTCCAGCCACCAGACATTTACTGTTCCCCCGAAAGTGACACAAGGAGGCCAGCGTCATTTGGTGGAACTTCCCTGGGCTCCCCGTCGCTTCATGGCCCCGCGGGCGCGGCACGGGGAGGTCAGCGTCATCTAATGCACTATAAGATAAAACCCAGTTTCGCGCCCTGCCAAAAAGCAGCAGGAGTATCAGCAGCACCCTTAAAACCAGGAGGAGAGCCAAAGAAATCATCGCTTAAAAAGATGGGTCATCGGTGAAGATCCGGCAAAGCATGCGGGGTGTGGCCAATAGGAATAAACGTTCGTTGCCATCGATGCAGTGCCGGGCAGTTCTAAAACAATACCATTGGCGTCCTTGCAGTATGACGGTCTTGTGAATCAAGAACATGCCGCCCATTCCATCGACCGCAGTACCTGTTGTTGAAAATGCGCCAATCAGCGCACTTGTAGTTTCACAGTTTCGCACCGCGAATACGATATGGGCGCATTGCACCGTAGAGTGATTTCAGCCCACTCTGAATGTTATTGCATTACTTTTGCACAATCGCCATCAGAAATTTCAAAACTCCCCTGGCGAATAATTTTAACTGCGGATCGTTTACGATTAAAGATTACAATAATAGTAGTGCACGCATTCCTAATCTTCCCCGTTCGTCGTCTCACCACGCATGCGCCTGGCATCCGCAGCGTTCGGGCCTGTCGACCATTGTGATCCACACGCTTAATGGGCTGCGAGACCTTCCTTCGGGCCTGGTGCTCGTGCTTCTCTGTTTCACCGGCTGCTTCCTGACCGAGGTGGTCAGCACGTACGTGGTCACCGGTATCCTCACGCCCATCATCAGCGAACTGGTGAGAGCACTGGGTACACCACGTTTAGTCTCTCTGTGTCGTATATGGCACCCGCGTCACACGTCGGATTAAAAGCCGGCCCAGGAAAGTTCTAAATTTTTGAACAGAACGAGGGCCCCTGAGTTATTTCCTGCGCAGTGCCTACACAATCCGACTGTTGATTATTCGCTGACGAGCTATCCACTTAACCTGATCTTGCAGCCTGCGTTAATTTGCAGGAAGGAAGAAAACAGGTAAAAAAAGCAGGAATGTTAACCAGGGTGTGGGGTAGTTTGTTATTCTATGCGTGGGAAAACTGGAGAAAAAAAGCAGCAGTAAAAGAAGCTGAAAGGTAGAGACAGAGCGTAGAAGACTGTGCCCAGCGTTATGACACTACGCGTTAGAATTAAATGAGCGTCCCTGGAGTCTAGTATGCTGTAATCTTCGCGCAAGACCGTCGTTTTGAGGAAGCGCATGGTCGCATTTGCGGAATTGTACGTAGAGGATGAAGGAGGCCCACAATTGTCTTATCAGGAAATGGCCGCAGAGAGCCCAGGTTTCACAGAGTCGAGCAGTGCTGCCTTCTTTTCAATAAAAGACGTGAGCGCTCGCAGAAAAGGTGCTGCGTGGTCTCCGGCATGCCGAAAACTTAACTAGCCACACTGGCTGCCATGCCGATCAAATGGGAGTAGGCATTTGTGAATGGCATTCCCAGCCAAATGGTTGCCTCAGGTCTTTGCCGACTTAGTAGAAGGGGACTTTGAAGGCGCGGGTCGAAAGCGCCGACACGGGCATTGCTGGATTATTGGATAAGGTTCATTTGGAAAGGGTTGTCTCCCGGGCAAATCTACGCAGAGCCCTAGCTGCGTCCGGATAGCGGGATGAGAATGGTCTCCGTTCTTTGGTGGGCCGCACGGGTGGAATAGTCTGCACATTCATTGCCAGCAATGCCGCAGTGATTAGGAAGTCATTGTGAGGCAATCCCATGAGATTTATCAATCAGTAGAAGAGTAGCCCTTAAGGGTTTTTCAGCATGGGTACCACACACCAGCACCCGCAGTTCGACAGAGCAGCCACCTGTGTGTTAAAGAGTAGGCCTCAATGGCTTGTGAGCATGGGTACCACACTATCACCCGTGGTGCGATAGAGCAGCCACCTGTTTGTTAAAGAGTAGCCCTCAAGGGTTTGAAAGCATGTGTACCACGCACCAGCACCCGTGGTGCGATAGAGCAACCACCTGTTTGTTAAAGAGTAGCCCTCAAGGGTTTGTGAACATGAGAACTACACACCAGCACCCGTAGTGTGACAGAGCAGCCACCTGTGTGTTAAAGAGTAGCCATCAAGGGTTTGTGAGCATGGGTACCACACACCAGCACCCGTAGTGTGACAGAGCAGCCACCTGTGTGTTGAAGAGTAGCCCTCAAGGGTTTGTGAGCATGGGTACCACACACCAGCACCAGTAGTGCGATAGAGCAGCCACCTGTTTGTTTCCTCTTTCAGGCTGTGGCTACTCGTGTGCACCCGCTCTACTTCCTGATGCCTGCAAAAGCATCGTGCCTGTTTGCCTTCATGCTGCCCATCGCTACCGGAGCTAACGCCATCCTGTGCGACATGGGAAGGCTCAGGACCTTTGACATGGTGAGCGGCCGCCATTCCTGAAAGGATGCTGCGTGTGCAAGCGTGATCAGAAGGCGCCATGTGGGATTATTCAGTAGAGACAGTACAACTATTTCGCTAATATTAGATGACAGGACGAGTTATTGGCTTCCTTTTAATGTGCACAAGCGGTTGCAAGTTGCATTAACGGCGTCTTTATTGCATTTTGGGCGTGTGATTTCGACAATCTCTATTCAGAAAGGTGCTTCAAATCGAGAACTTGGCACCATGCTTTCACGGGGGCTATTCGACTTAGTCTCCGACTCACTGCGGATAGTCCGAAAATGGTCCGAATATTCTTATCGCTGAAAAAAAAATCATGCCACCTTCCGTCTAACGACGACGATGGTTGAGCGCGAAGCTTCCTCGGGATGGATTCGTTGGTTCGACAATCCCGCACTCTGGAGGTAGGCAACACTTTTCTAGAATACCCACAGCAACTCTCGAGTGTGCACTCCGTAGGCCTAACGCTTGGGTTTGGGTGCACGGCGCGAGTCGCTACCTGATGCTTGGCGATCGCTTCGGCCATGTCGAAATGGGGAAATCGGATAGACGCCGGACGCAGGTTCGATTCCGGCCACGGGAAGCGTCTATCTGTTTCACTTCGTGCACGACCATTCATGATCATCTTCAGAGAAAGTTGGCTTTTCTGCAGGGTGTATTGGCATACAACGGCATGAGTGAGTACACTAAACCTTCGCTTTAAAACGAATGCCGCGGTGCCCGCTGTGTGACCAGGACTGCTAACCGAAGAGATCCAAAGTCTTGTTCAGGACAATAGAGCAGATAGACCACAACCAAGGATTCTTGCTCTGTGACCGCACCCAACATTCGGCGGTGAGCGCGGAGAGAGGCTGTTGTCCTTTAACGCGCAGTAAGCGCGTCGATTCCATTGAAAAGGCATTGTAATATAAATGCTGCTACGACTAACACTGCACATTTGTTGCGCTTTCGCAGAAACGGGTGTTGTGCGCCTATTGCGCAAAGAAAAGAAAAAAAAATGGTTGATGGCGCCTAATCACTCTGTTTCGTTACCTTTCCACAGATGAAGATGGGATTCATCATGAACATAGCGTGTGTGCTGGTGCAACTGGCCGCTATCCACACAGTGGGTCCACTGGTCTTCGATCTTTACCGGTTTCCTTCCTGGGCCGCCAAGGACTTCGGCCTCACGGTCATCTCCGCCGTCTCATCGGCACCCAACGCGTCCGCCATCGGCAACGACACCCTGGCCGCCACGACGCTTTCCTCGTTCCTAAACGTCACGCTTCCTGAAGTGATGGCGTCCACGTGACCTCCCACTGCGTCCACACCGGACCAGGTCTAGCTGAGGCCCTCGCTGTTTTACCGCGCTGGGCCGACCTGTACGCTTGTCGTCATTTATGCTGTTTGCGTACCGTACTCACGTTGCAGCCCCATCAAACGCCGTGTGCGGGGTAGAGTTGTGCTGGGCCCGTAGCGAGAGTAGAAGCGAGAGAAATAGCGGACGGAGTCCAAAAAGGACAGAATGCTTTCTTGTTCGTAACAGCGCGGTGAACTAAATGTTAGCAAGGTACTAAGCGAGTGACTGAATGAGCGTCCACACAGGCGAACATGCTTGGTTATGCTGTCCAGCTCTATGCTGTTGCAGCAGGATCACAAAAAGCATGTGTGTTGTAGGTGTTCCCATGCGTGAACACGAGATGGTGATACCATCGCTGTGTATGTCGTCCAGTGCGTGTCGCAATGAAAAAGATGTACAGTGACGTTTTTTTAAAAAAATGTTTTGTGTCAACCGGTTTTGTGTTTCGTATTTTGGTTCTAGAGTATGAGTGGTTGTCGCAGTACTTCAGATGACAGCTTTACTCTGGTTTGTTGTTGATTCACACTGACAGCTTTTGATAACTGCATATTGTTAACGTAAGTATTGTTGGTCTCGCTAATGGAAATTCTAATATGTGTCGCAGTTACGCTTGCTACACTGCTTTACTTGTAACTATGGTGCTTTGATTCGCATGTTAGTTCTGCAGAAAAGAAACCTGGGCCTGCTGTGTGCTATTGTCCGGTTTATTGTCCGGTGTCAGGTTCTTCACGTCACGTTGTCACGAAAACATACCCTTACACACATCAACGCGTTCGACGTAGCTTCTTGACGCTAGCGTAAATTCGGCTTCCTGCGTCACACGAAAACAGCGAGCTATCCGCAGCCTGTAGCAGGACAGTGTCGGGGCGCGGATGTCGCGCATTCTCCGTGACGAGGCTGGTGGCGCCGGCGCGAACTGCAGCATGCCGCATCTGGCGCAGGCTGTCACCGGGACGCCTAGACGGGCGTTTAGTTACGTCGGCCATGTCGAGGCGCCGAACGATAGTGTGCTGCTAGTGGTTAACGTCATAGAGTTTCTTAGTAAGTTGTAAGAAACTCTATGGGTTAACGTAACGTCACCGTGCCGCGCGCGCGCGTTGACGTTACGTCGGCCTATAAAGGCCGCTTTAGGCAATATGCTTGGCAGATTCTTCTCAGGCCAAAAGAAAAAAAAACAATCCGCCTTTTTGAGCGCAACTGGCGTTCCCGTGCTCCCGACAAAAGGTCGTTAGAACAAATGGAAAACAAATGTCTACGCGAAGCTGGCTACTTCGAGTATGGTTTTTCCACTTGGCGTATTGAAATTCATATATAAAGGCATGTAGCTTTGCTCTGGCAGTCGACCAGTATATTTATTTTGGTATGATCTATGTTGTATTTTTTGCAGCTATGCGTTATTTTGTGGTTCTGTTTGAGAAGGTGAAAATAAGCTGGCTTTCAGTACTTCACACGATAAAAGAATGCAAAAATAATATGCAAAAATATAAAACCGGAGACTCCCTTCCTGATCTTAGTGATAGAATTTCTTGATTCAAGTACATTAATGTAAGCGCGAATAACTGACATGAAAGAACTAGGTATTGTTTCTGGCTGTTTTATTTTGATGTACTCGCAAATTTCTATTTTATGTACTCGCAAATTTCTATTATATGTACTCGGAACCTGTGCTACTCTTTTTGCTGCTTTTGGTTTTTGTTCGAGGGTCAGTGCACGAAGCTTGTTTTACAGGCAGAGGTGCACTGTTTGGACGCCCAAAGCGGTTAAACCTGTTTAGAAAAATTGTGCGCAGCAGAAGTGTTTTACGAACCTTTTTTTTGTCATAGTTCTGTACTGATCCATATTCTGTTTCTGAAATACCAACTATATTTGGTAAAATTGAATGCGTGTTAACAGCGCTGCCTACATCAATCGTCGCTATGAAATGTCCTAATGAACTTGTCTGGGAAGCCTTAATAATGAAAAGGGAATTTAATATTAAGTAGTGTTTTGGTACATTGTAGTTGCCATTTTGTTGAAGTATGCGCTTCATTTAAACCTATTGTGCTAGTGCATTGTAGTCACCATTTTGTACTTCTTTGTGCTTCTTTGAAACCCTTCTTTAAAAAGTATCTTTTAAAGGGAATGACCGGTTTTTGGCAGCGATAAAAATCACCTTTCTTAAAAAAGGTCGTATTTGTGTAGCACGTAATTTTAAAGGTAAAGGAAGACCTAAAATAATTACCTTATGCATCAAGCACACCTACACTGGTTCGCCTCCTTGCTGTCGATGTTCTAGGAACTTTAAAAGCCGAGTAGTTATGACGTACGCAGCAGAAATGTAGTTCCTGAAACTACAAAAACACATCCTTCAAAACATCTTGTTTTCAAACCACAAAGACATTTATTCAAAAGACATTTATCCTTCATGCATTCTTCCGTAGTGATCTTGCCCAGCAAAGAACAGCTATTTCGCACAGCGTTCAATTCTGCGTGCATACGGAGCAAATGATGAACTACAGACGTTGTTTGAACTTTAACAGGTCGTAAAGGCCGTAAAGGCACTGCTGGTTTAAATCTTGCTCAGTTATCATCATGCTCGAAGTCCTCAGTTATTCGTTGAGCCCTAGCTTTTACGTGTAACAGCTGGCCAATTCTTTTCATTCCATTTTTTTTTCTCGGGCAAGGGCTGCGGGTCAGTGGACGTGAAGGTCAAGGTTTCTGAGACAGAATTTGATGGTGGCTGTAACGTGCTGCTCTCAATGGTAGCAAACATACCCCTTACGAAAGTGCCGACGACGATGCCGTACTTCCGCAATGTGATTTCTCGTGCATCCAGGAGTCTCTTATTGTAGCACAACGGAACGCCTCATTCTCGGTCCAGTGCCGCCTTAACTGGTGCGTACCACGATGATGCGCCGATGCTGTGCAAACATATATGAACGGGCCCTGCGCGCGAGTGTTGTACATACCTGCTCTATACGGATACTGTTTTTGTGCGCTTCAACATTGTGTGCGTTTATATGATACTACTTGTATGCGCGTGTACATTTACAAGAAACGACTGTTGCAACAACGATGGCATAATGTGCATCGGAATGTTGTAATAAAGGAAGGAACCAAAGAACACATTTGACCTCCAAAGCTGTTTCCCTGCGTTCGCTGTCCTTTGAAATTTCCAGGCCGTGTAGCGCCTGTTTACGTACACATCGAAGTTTAACACGAGAAAACTGCAAGATTTTTTGGGAAAAGATTCACGTAAAAGGTTCTTCGACGAAATGAGACAAGCTAAACAAGCTCTAACCAAGAACCGAAATATAATTATGGTTTAAATAGTTTTTACACTGATCAACTCAGGTTTTTTTAGTATTGCTGCTTTTCTTTTTATGTGGTCGCAGGAACTAAACAACATTTACAACAGGTTGTTTCCTTGAAGGAGACAACCTGGAAACTCCCAGAGCCAATGTCCTCTACTTGGAATGGGATCGGTGCTTGACGTGGTTAATGAAGGATCATTATAGCCGAGGGAGGAGCTAGGAACACAATAGACGCGTTTGCGGTAGACAAGCGAACGCTTCCTTTCTTTGTTTAGTCTCACCACGTTGGCCACATTCAGTATGCAACTGGCACCTAAGCACACGCCCTTCAACCACAAAAGTTTCGAGGAAACTCGACCAGGTGGTGGTTAGAACAGCAATGCCGCAAAGGCGACCAAGAGTTCCTTGGCTTGGACAGGCCGCTCTCAGAACTTGTTTCGCCACAGGTGAACATGGTTAAGGCGTTACCATTAATGGCGCTTTGGCATAAAATTGACGTCCTAACTTCACGGGAAGCTCGATAGTTTTGAGGGAATTTTTGCATTTTTGCATACTACGCTTGTTTTGAGTCATTACGAACCTCTCAAACGGCTTGACTAGAGTGTTCTGTTTCCCATGAAGAAACAGGAAGTCATGCGAATTCTAAATTGGAGGGTAGATGCAAAAGAATAAACGTATTCCGGATTATGCTGTCAGAATTGTTCAACTGAATGCAGCTTCCTCTAACTATGATTACGAGATCACAAGTTTCGTTAAAGATGTTAGGAGACCAACACAATAAAACTCAGCAAATGGTGGCGGTAGGTCACTTTAATGGCGAAGTAAATTCTGCAGAATTAGGTGCATGCTCCAAGAAACAGGGCAATACACCGCCGACATAGCAAATGGAAGATATGTACCCTGTCATTTCGACCCGGAAGCTAGGCGCTGACTTGGGTGTGGCAAAGACGCGGGAGCCCAAGAAGATGCCATGTTCGTTCGTGTAATGCACTGAGGACGATAGCTACTGCAGAAGTGGTGTATTGAAATATCACCTATCTTTGAGGACAAGCAAGGGCAGTTTCCTTGCTGACACGTCACAGTTTCCTTAGGTACCCCACAACCTGTCCTTTACGCTATACTTTACCACACTTGCGTTCATTTGATTTGTATGGACACCATGCCAAGCTTGCCTTCCGGGCAAGGAGTGTGCCATACGCTACCTCAAGACATGACCGCCGGGCACCAGCGGGTGAAGTCAGCACAACAAATCGGGTATTCACGGATGGAGGAGTAGAAAACACATCACCGCAGTTTGCAAAACATTTTACATACACACTTATACTCAGGCACAGCAGACGTCAAAGGAAAACCCTCACCCCGCAATACATACGCGAAAACAGATAGGATACGGCACACTGGCGTTAGCTTAAAAAAACTGCCAGACGTATACCGCCAGCAGCTCTTCCCCAACACACATTGTCTGGCTGCTACCCGACACGCATCCAGCTTATAACCGCCCTTTTCTACTCGGTATCGCTCTGCCCTGGGGCGTCAACCAGCCATCTTCCACATCATTTAGTCCTGTTTGGAGGCTCATCTGTCAAGATGATATGCGAGATGTGCAATAGCAGATACGACTGATTGAGTGGGCGTCCGGCATAGCGGCAGCCCGCAGTCTTGTACTAAAAACACCGACCATAGAGAATGACGACCATCTGAGCAGATATTTAAAACAGAATAAAACTTTCCCTCCGTTCTTCTTCCTTGATGCTCAGTCACTCAGGCGCTGCCTCGCGTACGTCACTAAAGCACAGCGCCAGACAAAAGCTGGACGCCGTTCTGCAAGCCTCTGCTGGATTATCTCACCCGTCTTTGGTAACCAGTTTACAAGGTCATCTCGCGATTGACGCACCTCGACTTTGCATCGGTCCTCATCACACAATGGCGGCAGTGACAACCAGCATGTTGCGGACCTCCACCATGGAGCAAATTAAAAAAAAAAACGCTACTATTTTGTTTTCAATAAAATGCTAATGCAGATGGGCAGCGGCTTCCAGCCTTCAGCCGATTCGTAAAAACCCCAGTTCTCTGTTATAGCCATCTCGGAACGCGACTCTGAAAACACAGTGCTGCACTCATCAACTTTCATGGCAAAGGCAAGAAGCCGGCTCGGTGTCAAACGGGAGCTTATTACGGTTTTGCTACAGAGCTGGCCTCCTAACTCTCAATACATTTGCAGCAGTCATCGTGAGAAACACAGGCCTCTATATCACCATGCCGCTCTGTCTATACCCTGCCCTTCGCGTCGCTGAATACCGGCCATTTGAAGTACATATTTCGCAGTACACTGCCACCGCACTATTTGACAAGAGACTCGAATGCGCACCGATGCATAAGAAATCAAGACAGTGACGTCTAAAGGCTGGCAACCCTATTGTATTGCTGACTGACTTTAGCTGGTTTTTATTAGCACTGAGAAACACTAGTAAAAAGTCTCGAAGTTCCATCGACGTGAGGATGGTTTTCTTTCAAGATAGTTAACAACTACGAGCTGGTTTACAGGCAGAATCGCACGGAAGCGACCACGTACCAACTGAATTACTGCGGATGGTCTCTGCCGGCCGGTATACGTTTACGTACATATGTTATGTGGAAACGTGTCACCTCCCCGTTGAAGAGTTCACGCTATTAATATACCTACAAAACCCCGGTGGTCGTAGCGCAAATGACTTCCTAAGGCCTAATCTAGAACAACAAAAGGACAGCCATTCAAGATTGGAAAGTTTTCGAACGCGTCTATGAATGACCTTCGCTTGGGTCTAGCAGCGTGCACCTCTCCCGAAACTAAGGTACTTCGCCAGCGACTTTCAGTCCGTCTACGGATCGCCCGAAGCTTGCCATACTTTGCGTCAACCACTGAATTCAGACGCTAAAGCCAACCCTCCCACTACCTGGCTTGAGATGGCCGGGAGCTCCTCACCCGAGCTACAGCTCCTGACCACCACTAGGGCTCAAGAATACCTGGCACGCCTTCCTCACCTAAGGGACACTCTATAGGACTGCGCCGCACCAAAAATAAAAGTTATTTTCTCTCAGCCGCGAAGCCAGTTTTAACACTATGTTCTCTCATTTTGTAATGTTTACAGGAGCGAACTCGTGCTCTGCAGCAAACTATAAGACACAGCAAGAGTCTAGGAAGCAGCGTAAGAAACGATGACATTCGCAGTAGCCGACAGTTGAAATGCCGCAGCATTTTGTCTGCGTGTATTTATCCTGGTGCACAGTTCATTCCAGAAGCGCTTTTGGGTCGAGAGCATTGTCGATCAAACCAGAACGATTGAAATGAGTGATGAGAACGTTTCATACTTTCCTTGTCGAACAAGTCTTCTAAAACATTTTTTTTTTACAAATAAGGGTGGTTCTGTGTGTCTTAGTTTGCTTTGCAGGCCGTAAGCAGCGTTTCCACGTATTTAATTCATGCTTAGATCCGGGCCGGAAGTGCCGATTTTGACTGGAGGTAAGATTGAATGTCGCTAGAAACCGAGCGAGCGAGCGGACTGGACTACACACACACACACACACACACAGAAAGAAAGAAAGAGAGAGAGAGAGAGATAGATAGATAGATAGAGAGAGAGAGATAGATAGATAGATAGATAGATAGATAGATAGAGAAATAGAGATAGATAGATAGATAGATAGATAGATAGATAGATAGAGAGAGAGAGAGAGAGAGAGAGAGAGAGAGAGAGAGAGAGAGAGAGAGAGAGAGAGAGAGAGAGAGAGAGAGAGAGAGAGAGAGAGAGAGAGAGAGAGCTTTAATGAATACTGAAGACGTTAGCTCCACGAACGGCGGGCTTGCCACTCCAGATAGGGGTCAACATCGTCAGGCGAAAAACGAAAAGAAAGGAGGAAAAAGTACCAAGTAATAGTGAATTATAGGGTGAGGATAATTAAATCAATAAGGAACGTAGGAAAAATTTACAACATTAGGAGAAGAAAATCTGAGGATATAACCCCCTCGACCAGTCCCGAGTCAAATGAAAATGTCAAAAGAGCTTTTTTCCCTACTGCCGCGTCAGCGTGATTCTGCAAGGTGCCCACAATGCAGGGCAAACTACTGATCTATAAAAAACTGACAGGGCACTCAAGCATGCAACGCGTAACGTGAATGCTGCTGTATATCCCCGCGTCTAAAAAAGACACGTCGATAACTGCTAATTTGCATTAAGCTCATTGCCAGTCTCTCACGACAACGCAAACGAGGACGACCACGAGGAGTATTGTGTTTTGCCCCTTGATTTCGCACATGTCGACAAGGCGACAGTGGCATTTATATTTGGCTGTTGACATTTGGTGTTTCTGGCCAATCTAGTGCGGCACCAACGTTCACAAAATAAACACTTATTCCCCCCCCCCCCCCCCTCCGCTGCGGTGACAAACTGAACCGGACTGAAAAAACGTTTATTTATGTCTTCTTTGCGTGGTTTGGCGGCACTGCCCCGGGGTCTATTGCCACGTGCTACAGCTCCTGACTGGGTTCAACAAGTGTAGTTGGTAGCCTTGGTACAGGGCTCCAGCGGCCTCTGCTGCTTCGCGTGTCCGCTGAATCAGACCGATCTGGTCTTCACAGCAGTCGCTGGCCAGCACGTGACTCCCATTTCTCCGCATTAGGGTTTGTGATTTAGGGGACAGCCGTTGTGCTTTGGCATTCCCATGTGTCGCGGTGGAGGGTGGGTTTTTGATTGGACAATGAGCCAGCGTCTGTATATCCAGTCGGGTAAATCTTATTCAGTTGTTTAAGTTTGGGAACGTGTCTGTTTGCGGCTGTCTCTCTGGTAGCTACTGCCCTCGTGAGGAGTCGTGTGACGGAGGGTATCATTTTCTGATACCACGGTAATGTGCCAGTGCCGCAGAGTATTCCGTGGGTACTGGCATGGGTAATTCGAGGTCGGAATTAGTCGTCGGGTGCTTGGTTTGTCGAACAGCTTCGAGCAACCCTGTCCGCCTCGATGTTCCCTTCCATCCCAGAGTATGCGAATTCCCACATGATCCTGTGTTGGATCTATGATGCTCAGGGTGTTGAAGTACCCCACCTTAGCCTGGAGGAGTACATGTGCACGTAGTGTACGGTGGCTTACTCGTGTCTCGTGTCGCGAGTTGGAAATCATTGTAAGTTATCGGCCTGTCCGGAAGCCATCCGCTGCTGCCAGAGCGACGGCTATGGCTCCTCGGCGTCTGTCACGGTACAATGACGCAGCGACCTCAATGCTGATCTCATGGAGGTCTGCAGTCTGAGTACAGTTAACTTGCGTCATTTCCTTAGATCTTGTGTGGCTGGGTCCACGTGCGGCGACGGAGATGAATGCGACGATGGCGATGGTGATGATTTATTCCGCGTCGGTGCACGATTTCATGCAGAGGATGGTCTTCCCTCTGGAGGATGGTCTTCGCTCTTGTAGATATCATTTCAATATATTTTATGCCTCTTTATGACCAAACCAAAGTGCGCCCGTCACTCTCAAAAAGCCATGCTCACCACTGCCAATAGGACATCCAAGACAAGAGCAACTTCGCAGTGTGTTTCACAAGCTATAACAGTCTCCTCGACTTTATTTCATTACCGACCCCAAATGAGTGGGACCCTACCACGGTGGACCCTACTAAGCGGTAGCTGCTCGCTACAAAAAGTATCAGTCATGTAACATGAAAAAAAAAAAACCAGGTCCCTTCGCTGCACTTCATTATGCGCCCGTCTCCCATTTAGTCGGGAAGAGATAAACCGATGGCGCCAGCTGTACAAGCTATCGCCAGCGACGCTGAGGACAAAGCAAGCCTACGACTATTCATAAAGCGATTTAAATGTTATCAAAAACAGCTCTGTTCAGTGAAGTTGCCTGTAAGCTCCGATTTAATTAACGCAAGGATTACATCCTGAGTAAGGTTTCTCATTCCTTGCTGCTGTGTATAAACTGACGATAATGGGCGACATGCACGGGACTTTGAGCGGGCTGTCACAGGTTGCAGCTTATAAAATTTACATAGATTGTAGTAATGCATATTACGGTAATATTAATGCACGCCGGAAGTGCCGATGAGGAAGCGCCGATCCCCGTCTCTACCTTCTTCGTTTGCCAGCGTCGGCGCTCTGTTTTAAGCCGTGCGTCCGTGCCTTTCTCGGTAGTGAACGTAATGGTAACGCATCGCTGGCACGTGAGCGCGAACGACACGCGTCGCCGAGGATTCACCGACAAGACCTTAACGAGCTCAAAGGGGCTGCTTCCTTTCACGCCCGAGCTCACTTGTACGCAAACACCGCTATCTTTCGCAATGCGGACCGCTCGCTCGGCTGCCCGTGCGGCGGCCGCTTCTGGCGCGCACCGCTACGCAGGGCGCGTGATCATTGGCCCAGGGGGCACGCGGCACAATCGGCACGGAGAATTCTTATGATTATGGTTACAGCCCCAGGAGCATTTGCTGGCACGACGGCACTCGCCGCCCCCCTCCTCCATTTTCACGCCGAGGTTCTCGCGTCGCACTCGACCGCTCGTCGGCGGGGTACGTGCGAACTCTAAGGCGCGGGAACCGTTTCGGATTAAGGTTGGTCTTGCTCCAAAGCCTCAAAGATTGGTGGTGTACTAAAGCAGGTGCGCCAGTCAAAGGTGCCTTTTCAGTTCCAGTATCTTTACTACCGATCGTCCGGGCTCAGCCAGTCTTCAGCATGGTGATGACGAAGGAATCCAATTCCCCTGACGAAGAACCGTCGACTACTGAAATTCCGGAAGTGACCTGGAAGGGTAAGGTGGTTTTGGCTTCTCCAGGAAGACTGTGAGTTTGCAAATATGCATGCAGGGACTTAGTCATGCAAGTGGACAATGAGAATGGCTAGCAGGGTAGCACAATCGATGCGCGTGATAGGGGTCCGATGCGCGTGATAGGGGTGATAGCGCGTTACATCAGCGCGCAAAGTGTGCAGCGTCCCCATCGGGTGCGGCAGCACGTACGTGCTAAAGATGACCACCTCCACCTCCCATGACAAGTCCTCTTCCAGCTAGTCACATTACTATGTCCTGCGTAACAGACATGTTCTCTATTACTCTTATTTAGGCCCGCATTTAGTTCTGGCGTTAGTCATACCCGAAGAAATATATATTTTGAGATTTTGTAGTAGCAGTAGAACGAAAGAGAGGATCAAATATTCAGTGTTAGGGGGTGGTACGTGGTATGTGGGAGGGTAAAGAAAGGGTGATGATTGGCATGTTGATGCGTTTGTGGTGAGGCTGATGGTCGGACAATACTTGATTTGATCAACAAGTTACAATGTGGGCACTTAGCACAACACGGTCTTATGTCACAGACCATTTAAGCATACCTCGGTTCACGCTAGACGGTGTAGACACAGTATTCAGATTATACGTGACAGTCCACTCTTAGGCGAGAAGATATCATTATTGTGAATAGCAGCGGCATCCAAATTGTGGATGTATAGGTTAGTTTTTTGTTAGGGAAGAAGGAAACTGGAAATGTCAAAGATTACCTTCTGTGGCAAGGAGATGTCCGCTCGATCCAAAAGTTGTGTTTTACGAACCCACTTGAGTGAAACGTGATGGAATCCCGGACAATTATCTGCGTACCAGCCAATGTAGAGCATTACTGTACGTTTTGATTGTTCAGTATTTGGGTACGTCGTGTGCATCTTCTCCGGGACTTTGGTTATCGTTTTTCTTGCGAGGCTCCTTTCGCTTGCACGTGTCTACGATTTCTAATTAGGCGCTGTTTCACGTAACTGAAAAGTCAAGGGCAACCGCAGATTGGTTTAGCGAATTTAAATAGAAGCAGCATTTTTTTATTGAACCCAAAGGTTGATCGAAATAAATTGGCGTGTTAATTGAAATTGTTAGTTGATTATATCTAGGGATTGAAATTATTTATGTTAGCTGAGATGGGACACCTGAAGGCAAGACCAGTGCTCCATGGGCGAAGACAAGTCATAGACTCAAGGTGCCACAAGACAGCGTAACGAAGTTTTTTTTTCAAAGTTTTTGTTTTTTCTACGGCTCACTTCTCTATACCAGTGCAAAGAAAGGAAGCAAGCCGTTATCCGGCGCAGTGTGAAGACAGGAGGCAATGTCAACTGGAAGGGATGATGATTTGATCCTGTCTAACCCCATTTGAGGTTAAAATTGCCTTGCCAGTCCAGTGAGAAGAGGAGGGGGAACTTTGATGTGCCGGTGGCCGCGGAGCCACATGGGGCCCGTGGACCGCAGGTTGCCGCCCTCTGCTTTAAACGGTATATCAGTACCTATATTAGTCGCATTGCATCCATGCATGCGCATGTTTACGTCATCAGTTGCTACATATGTACTAGAACTGTGTACGACAAGGTTCACGGTTCACAACGTCTCTAAAAAGGTGTCGTCAGGCGCGCAAAACAAAATACCTGCATTTTAAGGTCAGGGTCACTGAAGAAGTCTTGAGAAAACAGGACTCAGGATAAGATAAAAGGATAGAAAATATTGCCTAAGAAAATAGCAGGATATGCTTCTTTCATTGAAAACAAGAACAATGAGGGCATTTTTATATCTAAGGCCGTCCTAGAAGACCGACAACCTCTGTCGCCTGCCAAAGCACGCGGAGAAACCACGAGCCGCGTGATACGCAGTCAGGGAACCACGATGCAGTTAATGGCCCCGTGATGTGAGAACGGGACAACACCTGGTAGTTCCCCTTCACTTGCGTGCCCGCGGTTGCGGCGGGGTTTATCGCTATATTTGTCTTCTCTCTTTGCGGCTTGTATGACCGCCGCTTACAGCCGTATATATACGAAGGTTCTTGCGACATGGTGATATCCGCCTAAGGCAGCACAGGGTTGGCTCCCGTACGGCGGTGTTAATGTTAGAGAGTTAAACTTTTCCTATGCTAAATTTGGTTCTCTGGCTTTAAAAGGGTGCTTCGCGTACCTTTAGTTAGTCTTTGTGAAGCCCTAAATTTATTTCTTTGAAAAATTAAAGACGTTCGACTCAATGTGAAGGCTGTCGGAAGTGCAGAGCAGTGATTCGCCATAATGTGTGGTGGCGCCGTTTTCCGTTTAACTGCTACCACCCATCACGCTCTTCGCGGCCCTGTCTCACTTCTTTCTTGATGAATATGCAATTAAAATTTCCCGCCTTCGCAGTGCTCGCGCGCCCCTGCCTGAAACTTCGTCAGCGGGAGTTCTGTTCTTTTTGTGCTTGCTTTAATTTCTTATGCTGGAGGTGTTTTGTCTTATTTCGAACGCGTAATTTTTTTTTCTTGGGCGGCTTGAGCCTGTCTGCGGCATTTCTAACGCCCCAGTTTTTTCTTCCGCGGCCGCTTTTTTCGCTTATTATTGTAAAAACCACCCCAAAGAGTGTTCCTAACTAAATGAATGCGGGGGCTGTCGATTATATACACAGATTTCGCCCGAAATGTACTTAGTCTTCTTTGCGCTAAACAGCGGGTAGATGTATGACAAGCGCCAGCGGTTCACGAGGTTTGAACGGTTATGACTATTTAAACCGCGTGGTTTTCGAAGCCTCAGCGTGACTCCCTGACGATGGTGCACCAGGCTCTACTTGGGTCCGTTATCTCGCTGCGCCACCTGATTCTGGCAGTCGCTTGACATCGACCGTTAGCGAGATACGACGACAAGGCGAGCCCATAAAGTGCTCTGCATTTAAAAATGGCTTTGGCTATCGCCCCTAACACACCCGCCAAGTCGCTAATTGAAGAAAGAGCCTAGTCCGCCGGTGTCGTTCAGCGGCTGAAGCGTTGTGCTGCTGAGCCAAAGGATGCGGGTTGGATCCCTACTGAGGCGGCCTTTTCTCTGACGGCGCCTGAAAATCAAACACCTGTGTGTCGAGGTTTCGGCTCACAATAAACACCCCCAGGCGATAGACATTAATGTGGAGACTTTCTCTAAGGCGTGCCTCATACATAGCCCAGGCGTTGCTTCTGCGGGTAAATTATCTAATTTGTAATCCCTAAACTTCATAATATCCCTTTAATCTAATTTCCCGAAAGAGATGCTGCCATGAAATCAAGGTTTAGAAAATAACACCATTTTTCTTTTAGTTATTGCTATTCCAGTTCTTTAGGTTGTGTTCATGCTGACGTGATATGATAAGGGCAAACTATCTGCGCGGTCTTTGAGGACCTAACTCCAAACTGCAAGTGGAAGAAGCTTTTGAAGTAGTCAAATGTATTAAAATCAGCAAGGAGGCTGGTGCCACCCCATGCTCAGACCGACAGCTTACGATAGCCTCGCGGCGAGTCAGCAATGTTATGCGCATGCGCTGGAACAGCCAAGTGGAAAGGTCAGCCTTGTGAGCACCGATCAACAGCAGCCGAGGATTTCCTGGTGGCTATGGTAAGCTGCCGTTCTGTACAGAGGCTGGGAACCGCTTCCTTGTTGTTAACACTTCTGACAACTTTACAGTAGTGATCCTATTGGAATGGCTCGGCTTGTAACGGCTTACCTAAATATCTTTTTATGAGCTTAAAGGTCCATGCGTACTCTGGAAGCAGAGTGTCCCAGCAGGCACGTCTATCTTGCGCACTATACGTTGTATTCATTGGCGAGGCGCGCATGCAGGCAACCACGTGAGTGCGCCTTCACTGGTTACGTCGGGCTCCGTGAGATGGCGGTACTTGTCCGTGCTAAGCACATGATATGTGTTGGACGTTCTAAACTCTACCCCACCGAACGCAAAGTAATGCCTCGACCCCAATGTCAGTGCGATTAATAACGTCTCTTTTGACACCACCGTTGAGAATCGAGTTGAAACGGAGCAGACAACGCATGCGGGTGGTTTTTTTTTCTGCATGGTGCGGACGCAGTGGCACAAGCCGCGCCATGTCCGTGGCACTTCGGCCGTGTCCGTGGCCGTTTCCAGTGTTTCCAAGCGAAGAAATTGGCAGCTAAACTTTTCAGTGAATGCCACCTATAAGGGAGGAGAAACTTTTCTAAGGATGTGCGGCTGGCGTTCGCCACATATTTCTTGTTTGCTTTTCATATATTTTGCAGAAAAAGTTTGCGCTAAAGTGCACCTCAGCTCGCGCGTGCTAGGAAAGTCGTGGCGGCTTCTGTACATCGTCGGTGTGCCGCTGCTCCTCCTACCGGTCGCCGCGTACGTGCAAGGAAAGGTACTTGCATTTCCACACTTCTTTTAAGACTGGTAGCTTTTCTAGGACAAGATCTGCAAATAAAAAAGTTGGTGTGTCTGTTTGTCATACAACTCTAAAGGAAAACAAAAAGTTCTCGCCTTTTCCTGCAGCCTAATGTGAAACGTAAAATAAACGCGCAATGCGTCGTCAAATCAAGTTAAAATAACTGGTTCTAGAGGAAGTTAGCATAGAAGACTAAACGAGGTGGTTGCCGCATGTTGTATATAGCATCAGCTTTCAAATTTAATTCTTAAGATCACAGCAGACAGAATTTACTTCCGGTGACAAAATATAACAAATTAATGCTATGCGCAAAATATGGTGGCAGAAAAGACGTGCGTAGATAGCAGTTGTAGCATCGGAAATAAGAGGCCTTCTACAGAATATTGCCAGGAAAAGACGAAAAAGACGGCAGTAAGCGATACCGCTGGGGTGGCAACCATGGACGGCGAAGGAGCTGTATGTGGAGCGTATCCTCCGCGGACACAGTCATGACTTATGACCATCATCTTGTAAATATATAGCCTCAACACCTACCATGGCCCGTTTCATTTGTTCTGCCGCCACGTAACAATACGTTATATAAAAAAGCTAATATTACTGTTAAGCTTTTGAAATTACAGCCATGTGTCATCTAAATTATATCTAGAACGCTATAGGTAAAAAGAAATGCGGATATTTTTATGATCACGATCCCAAGATACGAATGAGTGTCTTGCGTTGCACCCCAGGAGCTTTGAAGACTAATAAATTAACATCATTCTTTTATTTACGCTATTTAAAAATGACTCGTTCGAGACACACATCGCTGTGTATAAAAAAGAAAAATCTTTACCATCCTTTTTGAAAGAAAATTGAGAGAAGCAAGAAAGCTTTCTCACATAAGAACCACATCAGAAGAGCGTCAATACCTTTGCGAATAGTAATGTTCAGTGCACATTACTCCGAATAGGGGAAAACAAGGATTGAAAGCATCACGCGACCGCTGGGCCTCTTTGGCCGCCGCGCACCCGTATTGCGCAGAAATCTGAGAACTGCAAATTTTCTTCGTTTATGAACCATTAAGGGCAGCAAACAAAAACGAATGAAACATGTATGAACAACATTCTTCTACTCACTGGCTACCACAGCACGGCGTAACCTACATAGGTCTCATTGAGAAACCCTTTCAGGAGCTTTAAACCTATTTATAAAAGACAGCCATCTTTTTACAGAGGCTTCTCTTTAGCAAAGGCAGATGGCCTTTCGTTTTGTACCACAATGATTTGCAAATATTTTCGGATGATTTGGTAACGAGAATAGAGACAGGTACGGCGATGAAAGCAACCAACCCTTCTCGAAGTTTAACAATGATATTTGTTTTTGATATGAGGTGTAAATTATTTTTGATGGGGTCTCTTCCTCCTCGTACTACGTATTTGTAAAGATTTCGAGGATATCGGCCTGACAAAAATAAAAGTCTACCAGGTACTTTTAAACTGGCAGGAGTTGGTAGCGGGTATGTTTTACAACAATCACACAAAAACTATTAGTTGATACAGAAAAGGCACGATAACGCGAAACTATATATTAATAAGCTGCGTATGCTTAATTGGCATCGCGCACCTCTGAAGCACGGAATGCACAGATTTCTCGGAAAGCTTCGCGCTTAAAGAATAATTCGTTTTTATTGGGGTTCAAATTCTGGACAACCGCCTTAACAGGTGGGTCACTTTACGAAATAAATGCAACCGTGGGTTAAGCGCTCGAAGCACTCAAGCCCTCGTAGCTTCGGAAAACCATTTGTTGAGTTCTTAACATTGCTGAAACGCGGTCGGTTCAAGTTGAGGCAGAAGCATAAGTGCGGAGGAAACTCTCGCCAACGCTTAATTAATTCTCTCCTTGGCGCAATGATTGCACAGGCGGGTTGGTGCGCGTACATTCTCCTCTGGATGGCCTTCTACTGGTCGGCGGAAGCGATTCCGCTGGCGGCCACTGCGCTGATGCCGGTGTTCCTCTTCCCTTTCTTCGGCATCCTCGACTCCCAAAAAGTGGTGGGATTCTACCTGAACGTGAGCATGCTTTTACTCTAGCGAGCGTGATCCTACTTTCCCATTATAAGGTCGTCTTCCGATTATGTCAGGAAGACGACCTTGATTTCAACTAATTACGCTAAATTTTGCAGTATGAGCTAGGTACGCTTTATAATCTTATTTATCTTTGCACAAAATTGGGAAAGCGTTAAATGCCTGGTTCGCAAGCGCCATAGACGGAAAACGATGCATCCATTGCAGGAAATAGGAATGGTCATGTTGTGTTCCCTCATCATGGCCGGCGCAGTAGAGACAAGCAACCTTCACAAGAGAATAGCCTTGAAATCGCTACTAGCAATAGGAACCAGCAACCTCAGGTAAGTGAGACACAAGTAATTTTCGGTTCATTGTTTGAGTGCCTATACTTCCCGGGGTGACACTCGTTATACCAGACTGAAGCGATCCCACAAATCGAGCCTAGAAAATACCAGTTTTTGTAAGGATGAGAAGTCACAAGCTCGCAATGGTGCTAGTTCTAATAACCTAACGCGTAGCGGTGGCTAGGCGGCTAGGACGTCGCACTGCTGAGCCCAAAGACGGGAGTACTATCCTGGTTTCAGCAGCGATTTTTTCTGATGGAGGCGAAAAAATAAAACCGCACCGTATATCATATCAATGGTTTCCGACCTATATGATGTGTGTTGCATCGGAAAAATACTGACCGCTGAGAGTGAATGGAATCAGCTAAATATCATCCTAGTTCATATCATAAAACGCCATTGCCTTTAACACCGCGTGGTTGATTAATTCCAATAAGGCGAAAGCTCCCCGCTTATGATTTGTTTGATAGCCGAGTTGCAATCCTATTATTGTAGTACGCAGTGAGCAGCATCTTCTCGTTTTATTCTTTGCGCTTGCACGTTGCCCATGCAGCACGAAAAAAAATTAACCTTGCAGCTTACCAGCGTGAAGCGATTGCAGCGACCAGCACAGAATGGTCACGTCTAGACTGAAGTATGGGCGGCAGTCTCCTAGATTAAATGGGTCTAAGATGTCTAAAACGTGTCCCGAATCGGCCCTACCTTGGCCAGGCTAGACATTGTATCTAGCACGCAACCGAAAAAGCACTTAGCGCTGGTAGTCATTCCATTGCTTGAGTACGGAGCATTTCAGGGGTCCGGCTTGTCGCCGTAGCTCGTGCGGGATCACGGTATCTAATCACCGCAGTCAGGCGGCATCACGCACCGAAGCAGAGGCTTCGAAAAAATAACCACTTCCCCTGGTCCGGATCGAACCTGGGTTCCTCTCGTTACGAGGCCGATGTAAATCCCATTGCGCTACAGAGGCACACGTTACTCTTTTGCGAAGGGGGGGGGGGGGGAGGGGGGGGACCTTTGCGCTGCGCCGTTGCCGCGGAGGCTGCCGTTGCTTGGCCTCAAATAAGTACACAGTAATATAAAATAAGGAAAAAAAAATCACGAATTAATGCATGAATCGCCCCAAATTAATGAAAACTCAATCCAGTGTCTATTGATAGGCCTTTTCATGGGCCGCGGCGCCCTCTTTTGACTACTTTCGGTATCAACGCGAGGGTTGTACTGAAACTAGTCAAAACAGGGCGCCACAGCCATTCTGGCAAATCACGGCTCCACACTTGACAGCTTTCACGTTGAGCGGACCTGGTTTAATTTTTTCCTTTTTCATGGACTCGCCACTAAGGATTACCGAGAAGACATCCTCAAACTTGCATTTTTTTCGTGAGATTTAGCCATTGGGAGCACCAACTCAAAATTAGAATATGATGCACCATTTAGACAAAGTGAGGAAATAAACAATTTTGAGCAATAAAAAGATGGTGGGGCTTACCATTACAGGACCGAAAACAGGAAAGAGGGTTTAAGTCATAGCCAAATTTTCTGCTTGTTCCATGCAATTAAGTGTGACGCTTTGTGCAGGAAAGCTGAGGTACACTTTTGAGATCAATTTATCGTTTTGATAGTTTAAAAGAGACCGAAAAAGCAATGGACGCTCAGAAGCAGTTTGAAATAAAAGTGTCTAAGTACTCGTGGTGCTGGACGGACATTGTTTGGCACCTTTTCCCTTTTCAGGAGCGTAGCTTGCGATTAACACGTTGTGATTGATGTTTCAGATTGCTGCTAGGGTTTATGCTGGTAACCATGGCTCTGTCTGTGTGGATTCCGAACACAGCGTCCACTTCGATCATGGCACCAATCGTCATCGCTGTCGTTGACCTCGTGCAGACGACGTCGTGCGCATTCGAGGAGGACGAGGAAAGTATGGATATATTTCCCCGGCAACAACCTCTCAAAGTTATCGATAAGAACTTTAATAGTATTTTAGCTTTCGTATTGCGTCACTGCTTTGCGTTGCTACGAGTAAAACTATATGCAAAGTACGAGTAGAGGGTAACTGAAAATGCACTTCACGTATGGGGCATATTGGTTATCGTTCCCCTTTTGGTTTGGTACAGAGTACCAGAGTACAGAGAACGGCAAATGAACTTCCGAACCCGCTATTTAATCATGACAACGCCTCCAACTCCATTTCCTCTAGTATCTCAACATGGCGGCCCCCCTGCATTGGGGTGCGCAACCGGTTTTGGACGATGTTTGCGTGGCTGATGTTGCGTACGCAAGAGCCGCCACGCAAACCTGTGGGTATATGTGGTGCTGATTGACGCGTGTCACTTGTTGAAAATGTGGGAACGCGGTAAATCACGTTACGTCTTGCGCAATATGAACACATACATGATTCCCCATTTTTAACTGTAACCCATTCAACCCGCCGCGGTGGCTCAGAGGCTGAGGCGTTGCGCTGCTGAGCACGAGGTCATGGGTTCGATTCCCGGCCGCGGAGGCCGCTTTTCTGATGGAGGCGGAAAGCAAAAACGCCCGTGTGTACGCGATTTCGGCGCACGTTAAAGGTCCCCTTGTGGTCAAAATTAATCCGGAGCCCTTCACTACGGCGCGCCTCATCTCCTGCGTTGCGTCGCCGCGTTAAACCCCACAATCAATCAATCAATCAATCAATCAATCAATCAATCAATCAATCAATCAATCAATCAATCAATCAATCAATCAATCAATCAATCAATCAATCAATCAATCAATCAATCAATCAATCAATCAATCAATCAATCAATCAATCAATCAACTGTAACCCATTCCAATTTGTGTGTTTACATTGCCATCTTTGTATTTCATTAACTTAAAACGTTTTATACAACATACAAATTTTAGTGGCAGGAAAATAAGGGCATTTCATACAAAACAATTTGTGCGGCTTCAGTGGCGTGATGAGGAAACCATGTTACCATGTGTCCTGTCCGCAGTTGCTTTCCCGTCAGGAGCTGTTTTCAAACGATAACAATAACAATACTTTAACAATACTTTATTTCAACCCAGGAGGGCTGGGGTGTGCTGGAAAGGCCAAAGGCCCATACCGAAAGGCCCAGCACACCCAGCAAAAAAGATGTTTTATCATCTTTTTTTTAAAACTCATGGGCGCACTTTTTGACTGCTGGCTAGTCTCAGTGGTGTCTTTAATAGACCAGCAACGATCAAAATATCTTCGCTAAAAATATACCATTGAATTCTTTACTAAACAGTACCTCGCCAGATTTTGACGCACTAAATGTTTAGGGCAACTCGCAGCAGACCACATTGGGAGCGTATTCAGCACGATTCAGCCCGTGCTTATGCACGGACTGTACTTTTAACCAAAAGCAGCGTGTTCCTGGTATAGACTGAGTGAAGTGATCAACTAGCGCTCCAGTTGCTCGTATGCAACCCTGGCTGCATCAAAAGTACTTTCCTTGACATCGCTCAAGGTAAACCGGAGTAGCTGTGCAGTCGGCAATTGTTTACGCTCGGTTATTGGAAAACATTCAAGCGTGGTGCGATGTGGGGCGAATTGGTTCCCACTAATGGGGAAGCCGGGCCATAAGCAAAGTATGTTAATTATTGAACTGTTTTTTCACGATTCTTGAAATTTAAGCCTAATTTGCATGTTTCTAAAAGAAGGCGCATGATTTCGAACTTGCCCTCGTTCTCTCGTGAATAAAAAGGGAACCTCGGTTCTCTGCCCCAAATTGCTGCTGTTGCACTGAAATTATTCATTTTAAAAGACGCCCCGATGTTGGCTTCAGAACACTGAAATGAATGGGCCCAGGAAGTCTACTAGAAAGATTTTTACATAAACACTTTTAAAAAACATATTAACTTTAACTCTGTGTAGTAAAAAATAATATCGCCGTTTCCGTTGGTCAAATCAGGTCGTGCCGAATGCCTAAAAAGGGACAAGGACGACGCACCGGTGCAGCGACGCAGGCTTTCAGGGTTTGTAATTGCATTTACTTTTATTGTTGCTTACCTGTGCGTCCACAACTAACAAACGGGGCTAATCGAAATCTTTGCGGGAATTTTCCTTCTACGCTTGACTGACTGATAGCATCCTGGTAACCTGACATATCATTAGATGCTACGTTTTAACGTGCATGTCATTAGTGGGTTTAAATGAAAATATCGCAAATATCGTTCTTCTAAGGCTAGCTTCCTGTAACGGAGCTGGTTTTGTGCTACTGGATGATTTAGTTCGTGAGTTATGCATGTAACCAAGTTTCTGATGCTCTTTATCTATTACTCGAGAAGTGTTCATAAATGTAGTTGTGTGGCGGGTCTCCAAACATACGAAGACACCATCATAGATGATTCTTGAAAGGGTAGAAATAGAGCGGTATTTATAAAAAAAAAACACTAATATCATTATTACGCTTAGAGCGCAACACAATCACTAAATTTATGTTCGTTTCTTAACGTTTCGCAGCTCGCAGGTTTCACGCAAGAACGCGCTGCTGACAACAATGCTACTATCCGTAGCCTACGCCGCCAACATCGGCAGTACTGGGTCACCCATCGGTACAGGTCCCAACCTGGTCCTTAAAGATCTCATAGATGAGTACGTATCACTCTTGCACAAAGTACATATTTAAACCTGAACATCTGCTGCTCGTATAAATAAAACAATTTATGGCCAGTTCCCCACAACACGAAAAAAGCGGATGCACAGGCTTTTCTCCCAGTCCTTGCGTCCGGGTTGAAACCACTCCTTTTTACGTATCCAACATCAAAGCAGAGCCAGACAGTCACATTCAATTTGAGCCCACAATGCCAGGACCATGACCACACCCATCACTCATGGCGATGAGAAATCAGTCTCGTATGCTGCCGCGTGGACTTACCTGGCTAAGCGTGGTGCCGTGACATTATTAAATAAGCGAATGGCCAAACCATTCATATGGTGGTGAATTAACCCTGAGCAGCTGTTCGGCTTCATCGGGTTGCACGCAATCACGAAACAAAACACAAGGTCCAATGCACGGAACTGCGGCGTCTTGCTGGTCGGCGGTGTCCACGTGACTGGCGGCGTAAGCGGCTGGGTCGCGTTCGACGCCACACTCCCTGTCGCCTCACCTGCGTTTCCGCTGCTGCTGTGCAGTGCCGTCTCCCCATTTTTGACGAGTGCCGTGCCCTTTCTCCCCGCAAGGTTTTCTGTACCCAGACATATACCGGCTCAGACCACACCTGGGAACGCATGCGGAAGATGAACGCAGGGGTTTCAGGTAGACGGCTTCACCGTAACACCAGGCGCACGAAATCTTGTAGTCGCACCTCCGACCAGATGTGTGAGAACGCGCTCTTTCCGTTTCCTCGCTGGAGTTCCAGGCAATACCAACCTCTGTCACATGATGCTCCTTGGTGGAAGCCACGCCATCTCTTTTCGCCCTCGCCAGCTGTCGTCCTCAGCGAAGGCAGACTGTTGCATAACAAATTCTTCTCATTGAAGTTCAATTACTTCTGATACATTGGGCGACCTTATTGCTCTGATTAAGAAATTACAAGAACCATATTTTTAATGTCTGTCGAGTTTTAAGCAGCGGCCAAATTGATCAAAAATTTATGTTTTGAGGTGGCTTACTTGAAAGTGAAACACCACCTTCATTCACTACAAAGTTGCCCTGCACCAAATGCCCCCTGGTATCTTGTTTAGTAGCCACAAGATACGCGGTCACCTCCAAAATTAGGTTGACATTTTTGTGCTTTTTGTCTCCCTCTACCGACCTCACCCGGTATTTGTTGCGCTGCTCCACAGCAGTTACATTTGACGCGCGTCCATCTCACTCAACCACTGCAAGGGCCTGCACAATACCTCAATTTTAAACCGCTGAAAAAGTCATGTTTTAACAGTTTCAGTGCGAACAGCATTCGTGATGGTAGTATTGGTAGGCTTTAGTGTTCTCACTGATAACGTCTGTAACGCGAATACGACCGGCTGAAAAAAAAAACGTTGTTTGACGATGATAATGATTGTGGGTGAAGCGTAGGAAAATTAAAACGCTTCCCTGCGAAGCTTGGCGGCCGCTTCGTTACGCCCCCTCCGCTAATGGTTGATGTGCAGCAGAGGAAGGAGGTGAAGCGGGCGTGCGACAGCGGGACGTAATAGGCTTAACGTCATGTTGTGAGGTGGATATCGACAGCCGTTACCCGCATGACGACGTAGGGTGAGAATGGCATTGCTCTACGATAGGCCTAACGCCACATCTTGCGGTTTAAGATTTCAAACCAGCACTAACTCAAAAAACTGCTCCCTGAACTCAAAGCAGAAGGTACAGATTCACGCCGTACACCCCAAACCCAAACATTAGCCCTACGGAGTGCACACCCGAGAGTTTCTGTGGGTATTCTAGAAAAGTCGTGCGTACCTCCAGAGTAGCACATACTCGCAGTTTAGGATTGGCCAACCAAAGACTCTATCACGAGAAATCTTCGCGTTCAACCATTGCATTATTTTTAGTAGCGTGTTCCCACGCAGCATCGTTCGATTACTCATTTGAATTTTAGGTACTTAACGGAGACATTTTTTAAGCAGTTCTGGTTTTCAAATGAAAGCTGCTCAAGCCCCAACTTGGTGTTCCAGCAGCTTTTAGACCTACACTTGGGGCCAAAAAACCTACGCCACACAAAGGGCGGCGGAAAAAACCAGACTCCGTCCTATACCCGACTCTGCTATGGCTGCATCTACAGAATACGAATATTATGGTAGTTCTTTCTGTTGCGAAACGAGCATCGGGTACCCTCATCAACGCGAGAGAACCCTCCGCAGTGGTTCAGTAACGGAAGCGTTGTGCGGCTGAGGGCGAGTACATGGGTGCGATGAACATTCAACGAAAACTGCTGAGTGGAAATTTTGGCGTGCGTTAAAGGAACCCTACAACACTTCTTTCACCTTTTTTTTTTCTTTTCAATGCCAGAAGTTTTCCCAGAACGCAGCGAAAAGGCGCATCCTGCAATTCTGTTATCACAAAGTATACTTCAGTTAAATATTCCTACTCGACGCCCATAAAATCACTTACAAACTTTCTGAGAATTGATTGCGGGCTTGAATGACACTATGACTGGATTCCTTTCAGTTGCAGTAAAAGACGCATAAAGCAGCCACATTAAATGGACCCTGCAACACTTTCTTCAACTTTTTAAGACATCTTAAATGCTTGCAGAACGTAGTCACCCAACACCCCCAGTACTTAGATTAGGGGGTCGCAAAGTACCTCAGCCAAAAATTACTGCTCTATGGCCATCAGAGAATTTATAAACTCGCTCAAAAGATTTTTCTCTCTTTCCCGGTCTTGACGTTCTTCGATGGCTCGAATTATGTCACTAAGGTCATGTAGCGGCTGTTGGCCGGTTTTCCTCCAGTTGCAGCAGTGAACACTTTTCGATAGCAGCTTAAAAAAAGTAACAAAAACATAGCATAAATGGAAGGCGTATCTGGTGCGACCAGCCAATCACGCAGTGCCGCTCTGTGCTGGCGATAACTATAGCTTTCGCAGTGGTTCCAGACGCGAAGGAAAGAGTTAAAGCACTTATCGAAAGTGTTGTAGGGTCCCTTTAAAGAAAGCCTCAGCAAAAGCAGTGCAGAAACGTGCAGACGTTTTTGCGGCGACGAACAAAGCTCGCCGTGCCGTTCTGTGCTGGTGATAACTACATCTGCCGTTGCATGTGCTTCCAGGCATGAAGGAAAAAGCGAAATTGATTATCTTCAAAGTCGCAGGTGCCAGTCCCCGCGCTATAAGGCAGTCCGGTGGTTTAGCTTTCCCACAACGTCCTCGATTAACCAAATCATGCAGCCAACAATGAAATTTGGCGAATGACGATGTCGGCCATACGATTTGAAACACGAGCTCTGCTTGCGCTGTGGCATCTCGTAAAGAAGCATGACTTTCTGCATTATCAAATGCAACTGCATTTCACACTTTTGAAACAAATGGTATGCACGTTGCTGTCATTCGTCCGTTCGTCAAATTGACTTTGTTAGCGGCATAGATTAGTCAGTGGAGGTCATTGTGTTGATTGTAACCACGGGGCTGCCTTAGAGTGCGGGTGGTCTTAATTATTCTGAAGCCCCCAACTACCGCGCGTCTCACAACCTAGGTATTGCTTCGGCGCGCTTAACCAGAACTTAGACTTTCAAATCTTTCGAAGATGTAAAAGTCTGCAATGTTTTATCCCACCTGCAAGGTTTTAGCCGACTTTATAAAAAAAGAGCTGCACCGTTCAGAGGCCAAAACAGCGGCTTGGTTAATCTTCTCATATTTTTATAACTGGTCAACTTTGGACGCAGAAATGTCTCGCTGAAGCATACATGACCTATAACATTTTTAGATATATGTGTTTGTGCGTAATTGTAAATTAATCATACGCACACGTACGCACACACAAAGTGAAAGTTGAACTTGATAGCGTTTGAAAGTAAACATTGCTATTTGACTCACAAGAAGATTGAAGGGAAGAACGACAAAACTTTACTTAGTCCACCCTTGTTCCCGGTATCTTCATTTCTCATAATAAAAAAATAATGTAGTTCTTGCTGCACATTTGCTGCACACGTTAGAGTTTTTTTTTATTATTTGACTGAGTACAAGGCTTCGGATTGCGTTGCTATTTTGCTAACAATGTCTTTTTCGCAGCATGTTCCCGAAATCGACTGAAGTATCATTCGCAAGCTGGATGTTGTACAACATACCGACTATGATTCTGTGTGTTCTCGTCGCCTGGGCCTACCTGCTACTGTCTTCTATCAGAACTTTGTAAGACCTCCTTTCAACCAATTGCCGCAGTCAACTTCACTGCAATTTCTTACAAGGAAAATGTCAGCTACTCCATTAAGCGTACTGAATATTACAATGACAAATTGTACCTCGAATGTGTTTATGCTTTATTTACATTTTCGGGCACGCTACGTGTGTCAAATAGTCATTAACACACTTTAAAAGGAAGGCCGTGTCTAGAGTGTCGTTTGGCGGTGTTATAAGCTCTCCACTATATCGGCGTGCACCCGCGTTTTGTAACAAAATTGCCGCGTCTGGTACTACAGCGCTCTAGATAACGTAAAGCTAGGCAACCTAACCTAAACATAACATGACGAAATGCACAGAAAGAAATCATTTACTATACCAAAACAACCCTAGCCATAAAGCATAGTTCAATATAAACGTGAAAAAAAAAAACGAGAAAACGAGGCAAGAGCCGGTCTCGAACCACCGTCCTTGGGGTCAAGAAACTAACACGGACACTCCACACACAAACGCCGTGGTCGGTGCTAGCCTGCGCTTAAATTATCGCCGGACGGCACTCAAGCCATGCCTGCGGCGATGAGCTAGTGTGCCGTCGGACGGCACTCTAGACACTGCGTAAAAGGGAAACAAAATGCACCAGGCTATATTATAGTTACCTTATAAGTTCACAAAACAAGCAGGTGAGGATAGGTTGACTTAGTACAGTCTTGTGAATCATAATGCTATATGCAACTTCTGTAGAGAAAAGCTTTCTGTTTTCTGATCTTTCGATGCACGTGTAGGAATTCAACTAATATACGGGTAGAGACAATTTTTTAGGCCATGATGTTTCAGCAAATGTGGAATCCGTATTATCAAGCCTAGAAATAAGGGGAGGTAGAAGGTGTTTGATACAAGCTTTTGAGTATTGAGGTGTACTAGAAGTTCGTCGAATAAATTGAGTGCTCATACCTATGTCCTTTTTTATTTTAGCAAAAGCTCAAATCGAGGGACGACGGAGCAGAAGATTCGAGAAGAAATCGCAAGGCGATACGGCGAACTTGGACCAATTAGGTAGGCCTATTATTAATTACAGGTTGCTGAAACTATGAAACCTGGTACAGATGACGCTTGATACCAGTACAACTACAGACGTCAATTTCTGACGAACCAATTGCTGCACACAACTAATGTTCTTTGTTTACTGTTTTAATGCTAACTAGAAGGCATACTGCTTTAGGGGGAGCTACAGTACGGAATTAAGATGCCCTGAAATCCGTCGTGGCCCCACACAATCTATAAGTATTTTGACTGATGCATTGAATCGAATTGAACACCTTTTTAATTTTGCTGCGTGTCGGTATAGTGGTAAAATGAATTTGTTTTGGAAGAATTCATGCGTGGTTCTCATTTACATATGTATTGGGTAATCTAGCTTGTTATTTTCAAGAGTAAGGATGGCAAGAAGAACTACTTAAAATACTAAGAAGGATGCAAGGAGTAGAAAGTTGCAAACAATTGAAATATTTAAATAGTTTGCTATTGTTGACACTGTGTCGCTTTGCATTTGTAAGGCCCATCTTTAAAAAAACGTGGCTGCTTGATAAGGCTCATGAGTGCTGCTTATGTGGTTGAAATAGCGGCATCAACAGTACCAGACTATATCTACATACTGCAGCTCAAAATTGGTTCCCGACATTCTCGAGGAATTTCCAAACCACCATCGCAGTTCTACCTGCTGTACAGTTTTATTGTATAGTTAGTTATCGGTTCTACTACTTTGTTAGTTTCTTCTCAAATAAAATGGAAGAACTCACTCATTAATTCCAAGCAACGTACAGGCTGATGATATACACCACACCAGGATGCCACAAAATAATTTATACTTAGGTCCACCAAAGATTTTTCTGGCATGCCAATTAAACGCAACGCTACCCTCGGGAAATATTTAACTCTGCTGTCTAAAATTGACGTGAGGATTTAACTTTGATAACCACAAACTCGGGCCTAAAAGTTGCCAGCAACCCTTTCTCAAATATTTACAACATCTAATGTCTCTTTGAAACAGCAAGTGAGCACATCCAGCCCATAGATTAGGTGGCCAAAAAACGCCTGTGACAAATATTATGCCTCGGCGGACATAACCTGGGAGCTCTCTCAAACGGTGTCAGTGCTTCAGCGCTGTACATACGTGTCTGCTCCAACTTTTCTTCATTCTTTCTTTTCTCTTCTTTGCCTATTTTCCCTTTCCCACGTGCAGGATAGTAAACTAGGCTCTAGCCAGGTTGACTTTCTTACCTTCCTTCCTTCCTTCCTTCTTCCTTCCTTCATCTCAAATTTTTTTCCTCCTTTCTCGGAATTCTTCAAAGTCTGGGCATTGTATTTTGTACTTTAGTTACGTCACGTAACCGATACCGTTGTTATTATCGGGCTTTCTTTTAGTCGTAAAAATAAACTCATTCGATAGTCGCTTTATAGAAGGTCGCGACAAAATGAATACAAAGAGTAGCAGAGGTATATGGTGCGGAGAGAAAATTATGCAGCGCATATCTGTGGTGGCGATAACTTTATTTTGAAGTTCTTCCAGACACGACATAATGGTTAAAAGAGTTTATCGACAACGCTGCAGTGTCCCATTAAAGGGCAACAAAGTGAAAGCGAGTTGGCTTATGTACGTACGCAAATTAGAGTGTCGGTAATACGATATGACACTAGCGGCCGCAGCAGCACTTGCTTTTATGGAAGAAAATGCCCAAATCGTGAAAGCAGGTAACGCCGCCCCATGCATTTCCACCCTCTATTCACGTGACATCACGAATCTTGAATGGTGAACCGCGAGATTATTGAAGCTTGCCTAAGTGTTATTCTGAAACAAACACTGCGCCCGCATGGGCATGTAATTGCAAATTAAATGCACGCAGGAACATCCAAAAGTTCTCATTATGTGCTTTTAAAGCGAAGCTGTATATGTATAATCCCCGCAGTTCTCGCGCCCGTGTGGATCGAAAACTCGCGGACATTTGTACAGCGTATGAAAGAATTCATAAACAATAATAAACACGTCTTAGGGCCTCCGTATATCGAGATCCTATATTGCCCCTGAAAAATGTCTTCCCAGCAGTGCATTTGTGATTAGAGGCGAAGCCGACTTTAAATATATTAGCATAAGCCTGGTCATTGTAATTTGGTCTTCCCACATTGTGTTGCACACACTGAAGCATGGTCATCTACGGAGGAAGTATGGTGACAGCCTTATTTTATACTCCTCTCCACTGATGCCACCTCCGAGTCGTGTGTATTGCTCGTCATGCGCAGCGTCTATGCGTGCATTCGTATGCGTGCATTTGGAAAGAAGGGAAGTGCGCGCACGCGCAGGCAGGCTTCTCGCGCTTACCGTTGACATATCCGTTCCGCTGAGGGGAGATTTCAACGTGGACGCCTTACGGCCTGATGCGAGCTGACTGCAGTCCTTCGTGGTCGAGTGGTTAGGGTTAATGTGTAAGAAAGCAAACTGCCCACGGCACAGTAGGAAAACGGACAGCCCATGTTAATGCCTTAGAGTAAATCTGTAGTCCTTATTCCAAGTTTCAGTCAGGCAATTGGCTATGAAGAATGCGCAATCGCAAATTACAAACAAGCGTATTCTGTTTCGTGCACTCCTTGCCCTGCACCTAGCCTCGCTGGCCGTCCTTCTTCCCAGAGGAGATGGGTGCTGATTTCTTAGGGGCACAAACCTCAGCTAGCAAACATTAAAAAGGATGTCTTAGCCCAGACTTTGTCTTAATTTTAATTTCGGTGAAATGCCTTGGTTTGTGCACTGGCGCTGCCAAAAGACGCATGCGTGCGGGTAAACGCGAGCGCCTACCTTCCCTTGTTACCACTAGGGCAGATACATGCAACAAGTAGTGGAAAAATGAGAGATTACTAAGTTTGCGCATTTGGCTTGAGACGAGACGGCCGACAACTGCACTTAGCAGTTACGTGCGTATTTCGTACAAGTGCTGCCAAAAGGAACCATTTTTTTTGTAAAGCTTCGTCGCGGTGATGAAGCAGACCCTTTAATTACCAATTTTGCCTGGGTGCCTTCATACCGTGATGGTGTAAATACAGCGATCTGTTTCTGATTGGACTTCAATATTTTCGTCGCAAGTGAAAGCCAATGACAAGAGGTGCTCTGAGATATCGCGATATGGAGTAAAATCGAAAAAGATCATGTACCCTTTCGTCTAACGCCGCCAATGGTTGAACGCGAAGCTTTCGCGTAATGGCTTCTTTGATTTTCGTCCGAGTTAGGACTGAGTTTCGGCCATTTCGAAATGGAGCAATCGGATAGTCGCCGGATTCATAACGCGAGGCACCCACGTTGGATTCAGGGACCCACTGAAGCGTCTTTTTCTTTCCCTTCAGCCACGATCATTCATCATCATCGTCAGGGATGTTGCCTTCCCTGCAGGGCGTTTTCGCGTTGCAGATGTCATCAGTGAGAAAACAAAGCTCCCCTTTAACGGCTTGCTCTGGGCTATTTGTGACGTGCTATTGATTGATTGATTGATTGATTGATTGATTGATTGATTGATTGATTGATTGATTGATTGATTGATCGTAGGGTTTAACGCGCCGACGCAACACAGGCGATGAGGCGCGTCGTACTGGAGGGCTCCGGATTAATTTTGACCACCTGGGGATCCTTAACGTGCGCTGAAATCTCGTACACACGGGCGTTTTTGCTTTTCGCCTCCATCAGAAAAGCAGCCGGCATGGACGGGATTCGAACCTGCGTCCTCGTGCTCAGCAGCACAACGCCTTAGCCACCACGGCGGGTGACATGCTATTGAACGCCTGCAAGCATCCATCGGAAACGTGAGAGAAAAATGCCACTTGAATTATTTTTTTCTCAGTGAGCCAGGCACTGGTGGTCGTCGAACAAAAGCCGAGAGAGCTACGAGATGTGGTCGCGCCGCTAAATGAAACATCATCGAGCCTTCATTGCCCTTTTAAATACAATTTTTCTGATGCTGTACTATTATATCGTTTACTATTATTGTACAATTACCAACGTGCGGATTTAAAATTGGCGCCGCTGTTTTTGTTTCATCTTTAGCTTCCCAGAGGTGTGTGTCATGTTCCTGATGGCTGTGATGATCCTGCTGTGGGTGACCATGGAGTCACTGCTCCTGCCGGGATGGGTGGACAGTCTCCCCTTTGGAAGGTAAGTTAAGACTTCTCGCGTCGTCAGGACGACACAACCATTACGCACTCTAGGCTGTATACACAGCGACTCTTGTGCGAATACGTGTGAGAGAAGGACTGCGTTCCTTTAGCCGCTGAGGGAGCAGTAAAAGTGTCTTGAAGATGTACAAGAAATACACGTCTACAAGCAAGCGATCGTGCACCTTTAGTGATAAGGATAACGTCTTGAAGAAATGTTTGTTATCTCGCTTGAAATGCTGCCACAAACTAAACATGAAAAAAAAAGCGGTGTTAGAACGGCAATACAGAAGCTGCACTTTAAATTAACGGCTACTTTGATGTTCTGGAAGAATCATTTACGCTGCATACAAGTTGACTGTACACGTGACTCTCGCTGAGTGCGACTCTATGTCGAAGAGGGAAGCATACGTGTCGGAGCATCTAAGCATGTACAGTTTCCTCTACTCATTGCTCAATATGCTTGTATGCTGTAAACTGAAGTCTTTAAAGACTGGGAGTTTACCGCGCCCAAGCAGCACCTGGGCTATAAGGCGTGCCCTAGTGGAACGCTGGGGGTCAGTTTAGACCGCATGTGAATCTTTAATCGGTGCTAAAATCTAGGTGCATGGGCGTTTTCTTTTCTTTTTCCTGAAGCTGACAAACATTCCTTCGTGGCTAGGGTCAAACTTGAACAAAGGTTTGTGGGAAATGGAGGCTGAAAACAATGCCATGTAATGTCCACACCATATATGCGTCACTACACGCGAATGACATTGATGTAGAATCATTCAGCCGTTCAAACAGCCTTCTGTGTTTGTTAGGCAATGAAAGCTGTTGTAATTTGGGATAATCATGATCAAAATATCTTTTCTTCTTATCGTCATTCCCTCTGTTTTCCGGTGACGTGAGAACATACGAACAATGGCGCTTCACTTTCACAGAAATGAGTAGGCTAAGCCCCAAAAGATGTCGAAAGTGCGCACCATTGCTGCGAATTTTGCAAGCGCGTAAGCCCATTTTGATTGCGAAATTTTTTTTAACAACATCCACTAACTTTATCTTTACACTTTATTACAAATAAAGAGAAATGCCCGGTTTAATTATTTCGCACCAAACAAAGCATCGTTGGTCGTGGAACCAAAGATAAGACAGCTACGAAACGTATTAACTTCCCGTTAAAGCAAAACGTTCATTGCCTTTAGTGTCCCTTTAACGACGGGCCCTCTGGCACGCTTCTGGCCAGCATGCAGCCGGGAAATGCGCTAGTACAAGCCTGGTTACAGCTTTCGCCGTGCTTGCATTACGTGTTCCTGCAATCGTCTTCCTTATTTTGCGAGTGCAACGCTCTGCCTAGTTTTAAATTTTGACCCCCCGAGCGACTGTGCCCCTGACAGTTGTCAACCGTCCGCGCAGTGCCATCAAGGCCTCCGCCCCGGCCATGCTGGTAACGCTGCTGCTGTTCGCCATACCGCGCAACCCGAGGCGTCCGTGGAAGAGCGAACCCATCATCACGTGGCGAGAGGCGAGCGACCGGGCACAGTGGGGGGTCATGATCCTCATCGGCGGGGGCATGGCCGCCGGAGAAGCCTGTATGGTGAGCACAGGGCGGATCCTCTTCACGCATTCAGAGACACCGCTACGATGTGGTTTCTCTGGCGGCGGGGATATAATAACGAATAAACACTCAGAAATACATAAACGGCAATTCGTATTTTATTGCCTAAGCAATGCATGGTCCGCGTCGCGAAATGGCTGCGCCGTCGATCCGCGGAAAGAAAGCGACAGAAAAGCAAAGAACGACGGGGCGCGCGTGCGAAATGAGGTGACGTCGAGCTAAGTTGGCAGCGCGGTGGCGCTGCTTTCGCGCAGCTTCCGGCTTGTCGCTCGGGAAGCGGCCGCTTTCCGCCGCCTAACGCGCCCATAAAATGGAGTGTATAAGCGAGTGCAGAGCCAAATAAGCCGCAGAAGACGATGATATTGGGTTAGTGGCGATGACCTTCCCATACTGATACCGGCCGCCAACAAATGGAGTGACAGGCAGGTGGTCACCAAAATGGGCATCATCACTGGATGTGAGGGCACTTCTGGCCACGCCATAGTTCTCTCGGAACGCTAGTTCATTTTCGCTGTGGTTCAGATGGCTACAAACCCAAAATCAAACCTTGCTCGTTTTGTAAAAACAATCTTTTGACAACACCCCATGCTCTATTCTGGCCACGGAAGATGTTGTCTTATCGATAAAACGCAATAAATATTACAAACCTTTCAAATTTTGTGTTTATTTGCTGGAATGGCGGTAACAGCGACGCAACAAAGGTTAGCACTGAAAACGTAGTTAACCGTGTGTTAACTGAACGTTAGCATTCAAGTTATACGATAAAACGGAACTAGATGCACCACTACAATCGAACAATCGAACACTACAATCGAACAATCGAGCACTACAATCGAACAATCTTTTTTTATGTGATTGGCGGTGGCCTACCTGAGCGGCCGCCAATCACAAAACCAAGATTCCGTGACGTAATGGAGAGTTCGCCAGAAAGGGGCTGGGTGTGGCCATTGGTTTATCTGTTTTCTTCAATATCTAGACCATTTGTTGGAAGTTTGCAATAAAATTGATACCATTGTTATAGGGACAAAACAAAACCAAACTCGTATTTTGTCTCCGTGGCCCCTTTAAAGGGCAGCCGCAGATAACGCATCAAGCGCCCTCTAGCCTACTGACACCATCTACACGCATGGTTGCGGGAAGAGTAGGGTAAGGTCCCTCACTGAACATAAGCGTAAGCATGCGTTTGGATTCTAGGCAAAATGTTACAGGGGCAGTTTTCAACGCAACGTGTTACATGATACACAAGCTAAGAAACGTCTGTAAAAACCACTAATAAAGACCTGACTATTAAGTAATTCAAACAGCATGGCACAAGTAATATCAACGATGTGATTCTCTTAGTACTTGGTGAATTGGAAATCTCTTTTATTTTACTTCCAGCAATCTGGTCTGTCGGCACTACTGGTTGAGCGTTTGAAGGGGCTCGAGGTGCTACCTGAAGTGCTCACCGTTCTGCTGCTCTGCTTCGCTGCCTCCATGCTGACGGAAGTGACGAGCAACGCAGCCGTCAGTTCCATCCTTCTTCCGGTCGTCTGCAGAACGGTGAGTAAGGAAGCTTGAAAACACGCAGGCTTATCATTATGAGTAGCAACCATAACCTGCTTGGGAATGACTTTTACAAACACAAAATTTTAGTGCTAACAGCGGTTGGCGGTCAGAAACGTTTAAGAAAAAAACAATTACATTTTAGAAATACGCGATTGACATAGCTACTCTTCTTCTTACCCCCAAGCAGGCGAAACATGTACTTTGTTTCTTCACACCACTCTATGATCTGTTTTTGTGGCGTGACGACGTTCCTTGGCGCAACAAACCTATTTCCGATTTCGTTATATCTTGTCGCCTATCCTCTGAAATAATCATCCCAACTCTTATATTAAAAGGTCGCAAACTTCAGTTTTCTGGTAAGCTGATTTGAGAGGTACCGTTCACCCCGATCATTCATAACCAGAACCACATTTGCAGTGTTCTATATATGAACGCGTCACGACAAGGCAAAGTTGAATTAAATGAAGTTCCTAAATTTGCCCGAAAACATTAACACTGCCGGGGCTTGGACAGGCAGACGTCAGGGCTCAATAATCAGCCAACTCGAGAAGAAGCATGTTGAGGCGCGACAGCGCCTAGACGAATTGAGTTAGACGAGCTTCCGAACTTATTTGACCGTCCAAACGCACCTGGAGAGCTGCCCGGAGTACGAAGCTGCGGCAGAGTTTGCTGCCCAACAACTCCACATTCGCGCTGACAAAACTCGTGTCTATGCGTTTCTGTACAGATCGACGTTACCCGGACCGTCTGGTGGATTCGCTCCGACTCGATTAGTTCCCGTCTTGTCCATGTGTACAAGGCTACGACTACTCGTGGGTCTTAGTTACGACCGCACCACTGGTGGGCTTCAGTTTTTGTCCACTGAATTCCTTAGTTGGCTGAATTGAACCTATAAATGTGTGGGTGTGCGTGGGGCACTGTGCACGCTCTTAAGTGCGCGCGTTTCTGTGCCTGAGTGTGTGATTCAATTTTGTTTGAGTGCTTATCTTCGCGGAGAGTTAAGCTTAGTCACATGCGTACACAGCATTCAGCAAATAACATTCCCATAAATAAAAGCTATTCAGTAGCCAGCTGCAGAATGATTAAATATATTCTCACTACACCAAGCAGTGACCGTATTACATCCGTAAATTGACTCACCTTTACATCAGCGGGTTAGCTGTACTTTGTCATTCAAGTGGTGAAGTCAAACGCAACTACAGGCACCGCCCAGTCTAAAATCACAACGGGAATACCGCAAGAACCTAACAAGAATTCCTGTCGCACGGCAAAAAAACTTTGTTGTGACAACAGAAGTCCTGTTGTTACGACAAAGCAATCTGTTGTTGCGACACACATTTCTGTCGTAACGACAAAGTCAATTTTCTCAACGACAAACATTTCTGTAGTCACAACAGAACGGCCATTTACTCTACTCTTCACAACGGGAAATAACATTCAAACCATGTGCAACTTCTCATGGAACGTCAGGATCACGACAATACAGGAATTCGGCACGACAGAACATCAATATCAGGACAGGAATACGACACACGACAAGAGTACGACAAGACGACAGTACGAAACGCAAAAATACGACAAACCACGGAAATATCTTTCTCGGCATTTTCGACTGGGCACTACAATGCACAGTCACGTTTCCTAGCTGTGGCTTTTATCAGCCGCCGCCAATCCCACAAACAAGCCCTTGCCACGTCATAAAAACCCGGCAAGAAAGCAGCTGGTCAGTCGCCACTGCTTTATCCGCTTTTCTTGATGTTCCGTTTACTTGTTAGATGTTTGCATTAAAATTGGTATCATTGTTACGGGGGGTAAAAAGTTCTTTGAATGAACCATGCTTTTTTGGCCCGTTTAAGCGGAGGGTGACACATCCCAAAGGGCGGTGCAGTCCTTAGCCGAGTCACTGTGTGAGTGAGAGTGGCGTCTCACGCAGGCTATCGCTCGCGGCGTTCACCCGCTGTACTTCGCCATCCCGGTGACCATCGGCTGCTCCTTTTCCTTCATGCTACCGGCCGCCACTCCGCCCAACGCCATCGTCTACGATCTCGGAAAATTGCGCATTCCAGACATGGTGAGCACCCATTCCTACCACACTCTACATAGTATTATTAAAATTAATTATGTACTGAATTGAATTTGTAATACACAGTTTGAGTAAATGTTGTTTTATAGTTTAGTTACATACATGCAATATACATATTTTAATTTAATTTAATTGGATATATAAATTTCAATTCTACGTTAATTTAACATGTACGCAATGAAGCGAAAATTGGGGCATCAGAAGTACCGGTAGCCACCGTGTCCTAACATTTTGTGTGTTCGTGGGTTCGTCTGATATGGGCCCACTTCCAATGCTTCCTAACATTTGTGTTAATTTCTATACACGCGTGGTTGAGCGGAAATAATGGAGACCAAATGATGCTAGGCTTGTGCAACAGCTGACTGTTTACCTATGCACAATTGTCTGAACCTTCTTCTTCTACTGCCCTAACTTTCAGCTGGGATAGCTCCTCAGTGCCGCATCCAACCTCCTGTAGTAAATGTGTTGTGTATTTGTGTATTCTATCGTGGTTCTGAATTTGCTGCCAGAAAAGGGAGATTTCAAACATTTTTTTTTGCCGTAATTAAGGGAACATTACTGGGGTATCCATATCGTTCCCGCCAACGCCTGCTACTTGAAACATTAGAGTGAAGTAGGAATATAGGTTAGTCTAGAAGACAAAGCGATGTCATAACTTAAGCGAGGCAGTTGAGGAGCAGATGACAGCCATTCCTGTAGTATGGGGCTCGTTATAGCCTATGCTTCCGTGTCTGAAATTACCGAATTAGGGCGACAAAATGCAGCTCTGTTGTCGAACGAAATGGCTTATTGTGATACCCCGGCCATTTTTGTTGCAGGACGTGTTACTCCAAAAGTTTCAAAACATTAAGGAAACCACTAAGCTTTAAAAGTTTGAACTGTCTTCGTGTTCTGAGGTGCGCAGACGAATGCAGGAGCAGGGCTCGAATTTTTAAAGCTTACGGTAATGAAATCGCAGTTGCCCGAACAGGGCATGCAAGCAATCTACTTCAATATAGAAGACAGTCCTACATACCGCGTCTAAAACCACCCCTTTAAAAAAAATAACGATAACAAAACTACTGCATAAAACGTTCCTGAAATAGCCTGAAACAGCCTGACGTGAACGTTCCTGAAATAGCCGGATCGTGCAATTCATGCCGCATCGAACGGCATATTCCTCAATATAACAGTTTACCCCCCCTTTCGGCAGAAAGAAAGACAATGCGAATGAGATGGAGCATTAAGGTATAGATTGTTTCGCGCCCACACACACCAAGGTTCACGTGCGGCGTGATCCCATGAAAGACTGCCGGCAGTTGGACGACAGAAGTTTTCGTCAACGCAGAAGGGTGTCGCTAATAAAGAGCAGGCGGATATATTACTGTTTCTGTCTATGGCTTGATAAAATCATTACGTCGACAAGAGGGTTGAGTTGCTTTAAAAGCGTGATGTTACCTTCTGGGGTGTATTCGCAAGTACTCACTTTCAATCGCAATCTCCGCTCAGTTTGCAACCATGCTACGGCAAGTTCCTCGTGCTAGCGATTGCCCTTAACATTTCACAAATATCTTGGGAACATGTGGCACAATTTTTACAGGCGCGTTTTTGGCAGTGCTCAGCTGGTATTGATTGATTGTGGATTTGAACTCGTCGACGCTACACAGACGATGGGGCGCGCCGTAGTGGAGGGCTACGGATTGATTTTGACCACCTGGAGATCTTTAACGTGCGCCGAACTCTCGAACACGCGGGCGTTTTCAATTTTCGCCTCCACCAGAAAAGTGGCCGTCGCGGCCGGAAATCGAACTCGCGTCTTTGGGCTCAGCAGCACAACGCCATAGCTTAGCTGGTAACTGCACCGATTTGAAACAAAGTTATTCGTTACTAACTCCCCTTAATATGAACAGGTACACAACATATGCGGATTTTTGAGGTAGTCTTAGGCAAAAGAAATAAGATCGGCGGATTGCTACGTTTTTTTCATTTCGTATAGCTCGACAATGCTGTGAAGACCTGCACTTGGTCTTACAAGGAAAATGTAGATGAAGCATCGAAGAACGGGGGGAGGAGGGAGGGGGGGGGGGAGGATAGGTAGGGTCTCCATCAATATCACAAAATGCACCCAGGAACTTGCAGATGTTATGTCAAGGGAATGTTGAATAGTCGTCAAAAGGTTGCCCCGACTACAAAAGCTCGCCAAACAGGGTTTTTAGATAACGGCCAAAACATATTCCCGAAATTCCGCATCGTTCTAATGGTAGGGACAGAATAGAGTCAGGGCTTCCCTTCAAGGACACTGATGGTTCCATTGACTTTGAAAAAGTGAGGGTTTAAGCACCCCATGCGTATCTATTTTAAACAGAAAGGATGTGTTCACTGACATAAAAATACAGTGCCGAGCTCCGTCGCTTCCGTCATGTAGTGGTAGCGTGGCGTCAATCCGTGAGCAATCAATCCCAGCGCAAACGAATTGGCTTTTTTGCATGGCGAGAGACGAACAGAGACGATAGAGAAGCAGCACCTTTACAGAAGAGCTTACAGCATGACTGGGACAGAGCAGCGCTGCTGACGGAAGCCCGATGCAGTCTGAACTCGGTCACTGAAAGCGCTGAATTTATGCACATAAGCGGCAATGGTTTCGCTGCCTCCCGGGACGTTGCACACGACACTAACAAATTGCAGAAGCACAAGAACACTCTCTCCCGGTCTCGTCAAAGGCAGTGCACGTTGAGTTAGAGATAGGGGGAACGAGAGATCTCTTCTGGAGGCGTCCGCTTGCTGATGCACACCCAGTGATTTCCCTACACCCCCCCTAGGGGGTGTGTAGACCCCCCCTAGTTTTTCTGGACACCCCCCCTTGAATCCCCAAATTTCACTCTTGTCAGTCCTTGTATGGACCTTTTCCTCCCGCACATAAACACACATATAACTTACTTTCTTCATTGATTCGATGCCGTTCTTTGTTTACAACCGTAATCTTTGCAGAAGCTCTTTCAGCATGTACATTTAAAATGGGCAATTTGGCGAGGCGAAGCGCTATGGAAGCTAATCCTGGCGTTTTAATAAATCGGGAGCGTACAATCGGTGCCTGATTTATAAGTGCTGCATAATTCGTGTACTACCTAAGCATTGTTTCAAGAACTCAAATTTCGTCACTGGCCCTGGTAACAAGTTCGAAAATGTCCTTATACGTTGAAAAATGGCGAGAAATTAAAAAAAAACTGAATACAGACCTTTCATGGTAAAAAATTAATTTCTCTAAATTTGTTTTTTTTTCTTAGATTGAATAGAAAGCACCGCCTCTTAGGTGTATATATATATATATATATATATATATATATATATATATATATATATATATATATATATATATATATAGAAAATGAAAAACGTACGTCACGGGGATGAGCGTTTGATTAACAGACGTCTATTATTTAGCTAGTAAGTGGGATAAAAAAAAACAGCTTTTCTAGTTTATGAACCCCCCCCCCCCCCCCCCTAAAAGCCATTGAGACACCCCCCCTTGATTCGATGCCTGGGGAAACCCCTGTGCACACCTCAACACGATCCTTGGTAGAACAGTTTGTGATTCACCGCCAGCGTGGACCCGCGCGGCGGACGCACTCCGGCTTGTCGAAACCTGTTGGAAGAGGGCGGCTTTACCGCAGAACTTAGAGGTTCACCGCACTACACCAAACTTGCATCACGTGCGCACAGGGAAATTGTGCGCTGAATCGTAACAATACACAGTGAACCCTCCTTATAAAGAAGTTCGGGACATAAAACGGGCTTTGTTATAAGCGATATTTTGTTAAAATCGGATACAATGCGCTCTCTACTCACTGCAGATGGAGCGATGAAACACTTTCAACAAAGCGACATTTCGCGTAAAGCGATTTCGTTATAACGAGGGACTTATTTTCTAGAGCTGGGTGCTTTTGTTTATTGCATTGTTTAGTTTGTTTTTTTATTTTGTTACGCAGGCAAAACCAGGACTGATGATGAACATGCTCTGCTCCCTGGTTGAGACGGCCATGATTCACGCGCTCGGCGTTTATGTGTTCGGGCTGCAGTCATTCCCCGACTGGGCCCGAGACAAGGATTTGGTATCGAGCACTTCTATTTTAAATACGACGGACGATTCCATAATTGGGCCGCCCCTTGTGACACCACTACATTAGGCGAACTTGATTTTTTTATAATTAAAGCATCACGTTAAGACTGAATGTGAATTAACTTTCGCATGCTTTTTATACGGCTTTAATTTGTGCGCTTTGCCGATACCATTGTGGTCATTATCATCATTGTCCTCGTCTCGGACGTCACCACGAAATGTGTGCCAACTTCAGGGTGGGAGAGACTCCCTGTGGCTTCCGCTCCACGTCATCGCAACCCAACTCTGACTACGCCTTTTTAACGACAACCTCTAGTGTACTCACTGATGCCGTTGTACGTCAATGCACCCTGCCGGAAAGCCAACTTTCTCTGCCGATGATGATGAATGATCGTGGGTGAAGTGAAAGAAAGAAAGTTGTGGTTGATCCCTCTTTCATAGGAATCGGTAAAACACGAAAGTGAAAGGTGTCTTCATGGAAGCAGTTGAACGTTCAAGGAACTTTCTTCATGTGCGAAGGGTTCGCGAACGTGACCCCTCCAGAGGAAGTGATGCCGACACGCAAGAAACAAAAAAAGAAATAGCTGGTTATTTCCGGGACACCAACCCCCCCCCCCCCCCCCAAAAAAAAAAAAAAAAAAAAAAAATAACCGGTTTATTTCGGGACAACAAAACCAAAAATGACATGCACAGAAACAGCAGCTTGAAACACAACGGTCATGGGAACAACGCCACAGCGGAGTGTGCCTCAATTCACGCGCGTCCCCCGAACACGAAGGCGCTAGCATCGAGACGCCAACTATCGGCGCTCATTATCGTCATGATGTGCTACTTCCTTTCGTCTCTCCTAGACGGCAGCACCATCTGAATGAGTCATAGCGAAGGACATCAGGCGCGTTCGTACAGTTGCCCACCTCTCCGCTCACAGCGCAGTCGGTAGAGTGCCACGTGCCTCCCGTTGTGCGAGAGGGCTCGAGGGAGCATGGGCTCGAATCCGGGCGCCACAGCGTCGATGGCAGTTTTTCTGGCGACGTCACTTCCGTGACGGATCTCAGGTAAGTGGGATCTCCATGTACCCGGGAATAAAACACTTTAGTGTTAAAAAACGCTTCCCGTGGCCGGAATAGAACCCTCACGTAATGAAGCCGGCGTCTATGCAATTGCTCCATTTCGACGTGGTCGAAGTGAACGCCAAGCTGCAGGTACAAATTCTCGCCGTAAACCCAAAACGTTACGCCTACGGTGCGCACACCCGAGAGTTGTTGTGGGCATTCTAGTAAAGTGGTGCGTACTTCCAGAGTAGCACATACTCGCAGTGTGGGATCGGCCAACAAAAGAACACATCACGAAAAAGCTTCGCGTTAAGCCATCATCGTCGTTAGACGGAAGGATAGTCGACGTTTTAAAAGACCTTATCGTCTTTCTGGGCTACCTAAACGCAAAAATTTTAGTCTGTCTGTCTGTCTGTCTGTCTGTCTGTCTGTCTGTCTGTCTGTCTGTCTGTCTGTCCATCCGTCCATCCGTCCGCCCCTCAATTAGGTTGCCCGGCCAAAATTTAAAAGCATACTATCGAACAAAAAGTATGAACAGGCAGAACCTTTACAAACTACAAATCTAGAATCATACCTCCTACTTGCCAACATTGGGCCTCTTCGATTTTCCACTTCTGGCTCCCCGCGGGCTGCCCGCGGGTAGTCCGAGGATTCCCCGAAGCCATAGGGATACACGGGAAAATCGAATGTTGGACTGCTTCTCGGGGAGTCCGTGGTGAGCCCGAGACTGTAAATCGAAGAGGCCCATTGAGTCAGCAAAAGAAAACATTGGGCACGTTCGAAGCGAAACACAAACACATAAGGTTATGTATTTGTGTTTACACGCCTAGTAAATTTTTACTAGAAGTGTTCTGTTCATTAAAAATAGACGACCCTAACTTTTGGTATAGCGAATAAATTAACGAGTTAAGAACAATACAGTAATCCCTCGTTAACTCGAAGTCGTAATATCAGTTGAAAAGTTTGAGATGAGCGGAGTTCCGAGTTAAGCGGAAGCCCAAAATCTGTGGCCAGGTCACTGACATTACAGCTAATGTTGGTAGTAAAAGCTGCACTGCACAGGGCAGATTTTGTAATAAAGGCAAAAAGGTTCGCAGGAAAAACGAATTTTTATTATGGCGCCCATGTTTGGGCGGAACCCGGTTTGTGCAGGGCGAAAGAAGCTGGTGGACTCTTCCAGATGATGGTTCAGTCGATTGACACACATTCTTTCAATGAGTTTGCATATGGTGGGGGTCAACGAAACTGGCCTCAAGTTAGCTACTGTGCTCGGATCTTTGGCTGCTTTAGGAATCGGCGTGACGACGCTTCAGGTGTGGTGGCAAGTGGCCAGTGACCCATATGTGGTTGATCGATTTAAGAAGGGTTTGTTTACTGTCCTCGGAGAGGTTTAGAAGAGTTGTCCATGTAATACCGTCTTTCCCAGGTGCACTTCTGACCGGGACTTGATCAAAAGCACGGACTAATTCGGCCATCATGAACGGACTCTCTAGAGGGTTAGTTTCATCTACATCAAGGTCCAGAGCATAGAGAGGGTCAGGAGGGGGTGAACCGGGTTGAGGGAAGAAGGCGTGTGTGGCCTCGTGCGTGATTTCCATGACCGATTTGTTTTGCTTGAGTGCAACTGTGTGAACGAGATTGTGAGTCTTTGTATTTCCCTGCAAAGCCTTGAAGGTATTCCACAAGGTATGTAGTCCCGTCTTGTTGCTGAACGATGTACCATTGCGACCATTTTAGCATGCCGTCTTATCTGTGCAGTTTTTTGGCGCACTTTCAGGAGATCTTTATACCTGAAGCCGTTGGCAAGATATTGCGCATGAAGTTGTAATCTTGTCTCCCATAAGTTTAACATGTGTTTGTCTGGGGTGGGAAGTTCTTCGGGAAGGTCTATTTCTCGAGTTGCAAGAATCATAGCTTGCTGCATCGCCTCCACGAGTGCAGTGATCTCACTAGAGGTGGATGAGGGGTCGGCTAGATGCTGCCGAAAAAGATCCCAATCCGTGCAGCGGACTTTGCGTTTACACTTTTTAAGCCCATGTTTTAGCGATACCCATATAGGGTAATAGTCACTGCCCCATGGGTCATTTTCACAGGACCACGAAGAACAGAGATTATGCGATGTCCACGTGAGATCCGGTGTGGTACCCTTTTGACGAGAGTGCAGTGCCGTCCTAGTGGGAATGTCAAGGTCGTTAACCCAGGTAAGGCCGTCTGCTTGGGCTTCATGCTCCAGCTGAGCTCCCCTGGGGGTATTTCGAGGGTATCCCCAGATAACATTAGGCGCGTTAAAGTCGCCTCCAATGAGGATGGCGTCACCGGGAAAAAGGGAGCGTAGATGCGTCATCCAAGTGAAATCATCCCTGTTGGAGCGGCCCGTTTCGGGACTTAAGTATACGGACACTAAAATGATCTTTTGTGGCGAGTTCAAGTCAATGCGTACTGCTACGACTTTCTGGAAGGCCGTGCAGTATGCTGAAGTATCCAGATGACAGTGCCGAATATTTCTGCTGATAAAAATTGCCGCTGGTGCTGTGGGTTCAAGTTTTCCATCATGAAGAATGCTTGGCTGGAAGTAAGCGCGGTATCCATTTATATTGGGTGTTGTACCCCTGGTGTTATTGTACCAGTTGTTGTACCCATCAATCAAGATATCATGAACCTGGGTTGCCAAGTAGCTAGCTATCGCCTTAGCCCTCATACACACGAAGTACCCAATCATTATCACGGATTCCCAAGCTGCCTGCCGGGAGGGTGGCCCCTTCTACTTTAAAGCTACTATTACCGCATCAACCCCGCCGGAAAGTTAATATCATCTGGACTCCTGGGCATTCCTCCCTGGAGGGCAACAACTTTGATCATGAGCAAGCCTGCGCCCTCTCTGCCCAGGCTACTGAGGAGACAACATCGTCAATCCCGCTCGTAACAAATCAAGACATCACGCAATATTACCGGCCCTACAGACAACACTTCCCTCCCCCTCACCCTGCCCTATTCAAGGAAGAAGAATCGCTGCTCCGCAGACTACAAACTGATACCTTTCCTCACACCGTTCGCCTGCATCGTATGTTTCCAACGCAATACTCTGCTGCATGCCAGTTTTGTTCACAACCCGGAACTCGAGCTCATATTATAATACACTGTAGGTGCAATCCCAAAATTCAACCTCTCCGATCCCCTCTTCCCACCCCTGAGCTGTGGGAGAACCTGGTGACCAGCGACCATCTGGACGTCCAGCGGCTCATGGCATCAAGAGCGAAGGCTCTCTGCTCACTTCATGGATTCCCGGACTAGGAAACCACTCCCACTTTAGAAAGCTCGAATAAACGTTTTTTTTCTCTCTCTCCCCTTACTTAAAAATGATTCAAAGACATACTGCTTATGTAAATTGTCTGTTCACTCTGCACATCGGCGTTCGTCAAAATGGCACCTCTGGTTCCCATCGAAGAAGGCTGTAAGATTATTCGCTACGAAGCTGTCATGTACACCTAAAGCGTGGTGATGAGATTGCCGATCTTTTCTGAATACATTACCTCATCATCATGGGCGTAAGCCCTAATGATGTATTTTGAAATATAGCTGTTAACAATACCAAGAGGATGTAGCCAGTCTATTCTTCGTTTTAAATTCGGGAGAGAGCAAACTTTCGCTAACCCTTAAGCGCGTCTATTCAAGTTGCAATTCTCCAATGGGCTGTCCACGGTTCGCCAGAGGGGAGGTCTACCACAACAGAGGAAGACAAAACAACGGAGTGCATGCACTCGCACCGCACCCGCCACGAGACCACGATCGCCACCTCGAGCAGCCGCTTCGATCGCGCGTCCCTTCGTAGCCTTCGCATCGCTCACACAGCTCTCCCGCCGCCGCCTGACTTTCCAACATCCTGGTTCGCGAATTGGCCTGCCCTGGCAAGCAGGCTGCCCCGATCGCGAGAACCGCGGGAAGCTGTGCCCGCATCCCGGCACCGCCTTGCACGTCCTGGACAGCCACCCATCCCCCGCCGATTTGGACGTCATCTGACCAGGCACTATGGAAGAGAGTAAGCCGGGCACCACTATCTTTTCCTTCTCCCTTTGGCGGAAACGGCGTCAGGGCCGCGTTTTGTAGTAAGTAGAACCGGAAACATATATTAGCTCCGTATTTTCTCGTGTTCCTTTCAACAGCGTGACCCTACTTTTTTGGTAGTGTCTATTATCCCGGCAGAAATCTCTCACGACAGTCGCCTCTCATTGGCTAAGCACGCTACGCGGAGATTCCATGGGATAAACATTCCCCAAGCAGGCGCGTTCGCAGCTGCCCCTGCCGCGCTGTGGTATAGTACTTGGTATTAAACGAGAAGGCTCAGGTTTGAGTCCGACATTGCGTTGTTTTTTTTTTTAGCTTTCAGAATTTTTCGGTCATCGTGATTTTGTTAATAGTTTTTTTACTCTGGTTTTTACTACATCAAGAGATCGACGCGCAGGAATCCTAGAATGGGTTTAACATAGGTTGTGTTCTCTGTCGTTGGGCTGGCTTAGCTTAGGTTTGTCGCAGTTGGGCTGGAGCTGGGAAGGTTATGATGCGTTCGGTTAGGATAGGTTCGATGAGGTTATGTTAGGTTACGTTGGGACGTAATATTATTCAGAATATTTTATGCCAGACAGCTTTTATCGAAACTGCCATGAGAATTTCCCGGAGGTGATTCTCACGGCTGCCGTAAGATTGGAGGTAGCCTACTTTTTTCAGTACGTCGTTGTGAGCCCAAAGAACGAAAATGCACGTTTTCGGCTGGAGGGACACGCTTATTTAGATGGCGATTTTGGAAACTTGTCACTATGTCACTCCGGAGGTCACGTGTGAAGTCGCTACCCAAGCCGCAGTCTAGCGAGCAGCATAAGAGCACCCCTGGAAATATAACAGTCGTGCACACACCCTTACGACCGGTCATTGTGCACTTTTGGGATAAACCTATTTTAGTTAACTTTGGATGGGTTGAGGAAAGGCTCCTTTTGCGCGAGCAACAAATGCGTTTTATATGAGTGCGTTATCCAACGAAGTGCTCTTATTGAATCGATTTGGAAATGCTCGAGCATGCGACCAGTTGCTACATACATTCTCAACGCATCCCCCTGCCCCCAGTATTACTCGCGGTCGATTACGTCCCTTAAGTTTGGAAGCGAAACTTGCGCGGCACTTCCGCTGGTGTTGAATACTGTGATAACAAACTGCGATACCGCCGCACCTGTAACGGCGAGACAGATGCGCGTCCGTGCTCCTAGCGGTGTTTTGTCCGCGCCGTGTGGTCGATGCCATTCTTTCCAGTATAGGCGGCTCCACGCCCTCCCTGTTTCACTTTGGCCTATATCAGGGGGGTGGGGGGGTGGGAGGGGGGGGGGTTGACGGGACGCCTCTAGTACCCCAACAGTGCCCACATGAGGAACTCGCTGAAAACATACGCTACGCCGCATATTTAGTGCTGACAAATTTATGCAGCTCAATGCTGCCCTGACCGGGGTAATCCAGTCCAAGGCTGGGACTTTCTATCTAGGCCTCTGCGATAACTCACAAGTCCCTCCAGATTTTTCACCGGTTGTACAAGTGCTAACAACAAAAGCGTGTAACACAAGGCAGGCAGCCAAGCCAAGCGCAAGCCTCAAGCTAAAAATCAGGTCTTACGCACAGAAGGTTAACGTATGCTTGAGGAACGGGGTACTAAAAGTGATTCAGACGACGAAGTATTCCATCATGCACCCGTTCGGTAGATTTTCAATTATGCAAATACTGAAGTGGGTGATCCTGCAAGCGCGTACGCTCCATCCTAAGCTTGCACATAATTCTTGTTTTGTCTTACAGAACATGCTCCATGTCCAGCTACAATTTGTCAGTATGTACGAACGTGTGTATACGCCATGAAGACACGCCACCACTACTATGTCCCTTTCAAGGGTTATCCAGCCCAAACCCACGCAATTTCACGCCGTGAATCGGAGCGCATTTCGATAATTTAACGGATACTATAACACGAAAGTGCTTTATGCCGGGCCCACCAAGATCTAACGACGTCATATTCGTCACGGAAAGGACATCGCCAGGAAAACTTCGAGTGATGCAGTGGCGCCGGGATTCGAGCCACGAACTCCTTCGCCGCAGTGGGAGGTACGAAACGCGCTCCCGACTGCGGCATAAAAAGACGCGTGAATAGGATGACTAACGCGCTTTACAGCCTTCCTTTCACATGGTGCTGCAATCTAGGAGAGGCGAAGCAAGTAGTGCATCATGACGCTAATGAACGCCGACAGATCGCGCCTCGATGCCAGCGCCTACGTGTACGGGGGACTCGCTGCCTAAGCTGCGGAGAACGCGATTTGCGGATATCGCCCTCGTGAAACGGCCAGCTGCTTCTTTCGCTGCAAAAGCTGCAGCGGACCGTGTGTTCACCAAACGATTCGCTGACAAACCGTTTGGTTTCGTCCACACGGACGGTTTGCGGAGCGCCTCTGGTTTCCGTCTGATTTACGCAATGCTCCGACGCGTGCAATCCAGTGTCTAACATTGATGCGCCTAGCGGTGCCATACGGACGAAATATAAACCGCAAAGTGCAAGTTCATATCGATGCACGATAAACATTCAACTGCTCCTGTGAAGGCACATTTCACTTTCGTGTTTTACCGATTCCTACGAAAGCCGGAACAACCACATTTTTTTAGCGTTCCTGGCACATAATGTTGCGACTCCTCTTCAAATAAGCGAACTACTAGTACGGGCCTATGAGGACAAACCTGAACGCATAATCATCGAGGAGGCATCGCTACTGGGGTACTCTAGGAACCTGTCAAAGGCATTAGTAATGTCATGACGAGCCTATATTTGACGCAAACGTAGAAGCAGGTTTTGAGATATGCTATGAGGGCGGAGAAACCTGGATACTAGGGAATCCAGGGAACTGTACCACGTCGACATGGGCGCTTTTGTTAACGTCTGGAATTGTGCGATAAATCTCGCAGTGTCACAGCTGGAGTAAAAGTTTAGTTTCGAGGTTCCATCAAACTACACGGTTTAAAAAACGTGCGCGGCCGAGAGTGTTATAATTGCATCTACATCAGAAATGGAGACACCACGCGGCCTTATTTAGCGTGAACTTACTACCAATTATATTTCGAAACGTCCCTCGACAAACTGACCGGCTACACCCCGTACAAATGAGACATAAAGGACACAGACTGGAAATTTTTTACCCACCCCTATATGAACGCCGCAATTAAGTTGCTTTTCCCCGTGATAGACAAAAGCGCGCCAAGCTCGTTACGTAATTAATGTGAATAAATGTGGTTTCCAGTGTCAGCGTCAAAAAGTAGCTTTCACACACATACAAGTGACATGCGGCCGTTTTCCTATTGCTCTTGGTTAGACCACAAGCGCTGCTTGTAGAAGTGTCACTAAAGGCCCCCCAGTAAAACGTTTCAAAAGCAGCCGCGGGTCGCTCCGGCCGGGCCCCCAGGCGGCAATCGCGGTTTCGGGTTCGCCTACATTGGCACGCAGCTGCATTGTTTGCTGAGAACATATGCGTGACGAGTGACTACGCATGGGACTTGAACCCGGGTCTCCAGTCGAGAGCAAGAGTTGAGTGCGCTACCATCGCGCTACCCGCGCGCAATGGCAGCTGTGGTTCCGTTCTTCGTGGCACATACCCCACATGGGGCATTGGCCAAGGATCGGGAGCTTTAATGGGCTAGAGAGAACGGTTCACAAAACTATAAATTAGAAACTTATAAGATAGTGCGCTCCGCGTCACACGTGAACGTGATATCACGTGACTAGAAGAGGTGCCCACCAGCCGCGCGAACGCCGATCGTAGGGAAGGCGTGGCGTGTTCCACTCTGCTTGTGTAAGAAAATCATCATGGGAAAGTATCGCCACGCTTCCGCCTTCACAGCACATCAGGATACTTAAGTGCCCGAGGGATATTCCTTACCGTAATAATTTTGTTAGACATTGGACACAAAAGCCGTTGCTCCGCAGACGCCGCGGAAAGGCGATCGTAGATGGCGCCGCTGTCGCGGCTCTCAACAACAAAGTAGGCGAGTACAAGCATAGTTTGTCAGCTTATTACGTTGCAAAGCTTGCAAGGTAACAGTGAAACGTGTGCAGCCTGAAACGGCATTTTTATGCGTATAAGGTGGTTGGCCTTGAGTAGCCTTGTGACGCAAGCCACTCAACTTTTTGTGAACTAATCTCATTGTGTACACTTTTAAGTGAAGTCAACATGGCACGTCTGTTGTTCACTACGTATGCAACTTATCGACAGTTATTTTAGCTTTGCGGAATATGACAAGCAGGATACATGCGAGAAAGAATATAGCTAGACCTCGTACCGAGTAATTTTCTGGATAATTTTTTTTGTTGAAGTGCACACCACGCCTTGAATTACCGCGCATAACCTTGGCACTTTTCTCACCCACGAAGGTATTATAAAGCTAGTTTAGCGCGCTCACATAACAGGATTACTTCAGTGATTAGTTCTGGTTTATAAAGTGTCTGGTGTATTTTATCATTTCGAACATTAAATACGAATCGTTTTCCTTTCTTTCAGGTTATCTTCAGAGCGATCCGAGTTTCGGTATGTTATGAGTTTCAAGATCATTTTGCTCGGGCGTGAGCATGGGGTCCTAGTCTGGCAAAAAATTATCCCCGTTTCACGCTGTGAGCGTCGTCGCGTAACGAGGTGAAACGGGTGCATGCCACCGCACACGAATGACGGGGGTGCAATCTGAGACGAAGCCCAGTTGTTTCTTATAGGAGATTCATCCCACTTTTGATGAACCACAGTTGAACCCTAGAAGACAAGTTAACTAGATGAACTATGGTTTAGGGCTAAAAGACATACCTGGGGCTGAAGGATCGATAACTGGTCCAGTTTGTATACATTAATAATGAGATAATTGCGTAAAATGCAGACGGGACAAAGAGAAGACAACACGAATGCTTAACACGGGGCTTTCTGCTCTATAATGTCTCTATACTGCTGCAGTGAGTTAGGAGCGGCGTCTTCATGTTATTAGAATCGAAATGCGACTGAAGGTTTTCGATGATGCGTGCTCAGACGAAGCTTCCCAGCGTTAAGCAGTCGTTTAGGTAGGCTTTGGATGGGCTAAGGAAAAGCTGCTTATGCGCGAGCAACGAATGCGTTTTTTCTTAGTGCGTTATCCGACGAGAGAGAGAGAGAGAGAGAGAGAGAGAGAGAGAGAGAGAGAGAGAGAGAGAGAGAGAGAGAGAGAGAGAGAGAGAGAGAGAGAGAGAGAGAGAGAGAGAGAGACCACTTTATTTTACAACTGGGATTTAGGGAGAAGGGATGGCCGAAGCCCATACGGCTTCGGCGACCGCAAGGGCGCGTGCGGTTAGAGTTTCCTGAACCGCGAGGTCCGAGCTGACGAAGTGCTTTCGTAGAATCGCTTTGGAAATGTTGCGGCACGTGACCAGCCGCAATATGCATTCTCAACGCATCCCCATTCCCCCAGTATTACTCGCGGTCGAATACGTCCCTTAACTTGGGATGCGAAACTTGCGCGGCGCTCCCGCTAGTGTTGAATACTATGATAACAAACTGCAATACCGCCACACCTGTAACGGCGAGACAGATGCGAGTCTGTGCTCCTAGCGGTGTTTTGTCCGCGCCGTGTGGTCGATATCAATTTTCTCTAGTATAGGCAGCACCACATACTACCTCGTTCGCTTTGGCCTACATCGCGGCGTAGACGGGACGCCTCTAGTACCCCAACAGTGCCCACATCAGGAACTCGCTTAAAACATACGCTACCCCACATTTTTAATCTCGGCAACTGAACGCAGCTCAACGCTGCCCTGACCGGGGTACTTCAGCAAAAGGCTGGGAATTTCTCCCTAGGCCCCTGCGATAACGCACAAGTCCCTCCAGATATTTCTCTGATTAGACAAGTGCTAACAACAACAGCAACAAAGAACGTGTAACCCAAGGCAGGCACCCAAGCCAAGCGCAAGCTTCAAGTTAAAATTCGGTTCTTACGCTCAGCAGGCTAATGTATGCTTGAGGAACGAGGTACTGAAACTGATTCGGACCAGGAAGTAGTTCATTATGCAGCCGTTCAGTAGGTTTTCAGATATGCAAATACAATAGTGTGTGACTCTATAAACGCGTATGCTCCATCCTAAGCTTGCATAGCTTTTGTTTTTCCTTACAGAAAATGCTCTATGTCCAGCTACAATTTGTCTGTACGTACGAACGTGTGTACACGCTATGAAGACCCGCCACCACTACCATATTCCTTTCAGAGGTTATTCATCTCAAACACACGCGGCTTCACGGCGTACATCGATGCGCATTGCGGTAATTCAAGGGATATTTTTATAGCGTTCTGCACGCACGCGAGTACACCTGCCTCCATGGTGGGCTTGAATTCAAACGCTGGATGCACGAACCCTAGCAGTTCATTCAGCGGGGCCCTTTTCGTTTTCCCGCTTCCAAACGGCAATACCACTGGTCCGTTTACGTACGCCTGCTTGTGACAAGCAAATATAATGGAAATAAGATTTTCCAGGCATTTCCGCTTTACCTCAATCGTGCTTCTTCGGCCAGGGGTAAAAACTTTGGGAAAGACAAAATAAGGAATAAGGCGGTAAGGGAACACACTCCCCCTTTTCTTGTTTTATACAGTCACACCCGATTATAACGAACCCGCATAAAGCGAATTATGCTATATATCGAACAAAAACAATTCAGTTACGAGACTGCACGCGAAACATATTCCTTATAACGAAGTTCACATCGGATGTATCGAACTCGGCGAACCTAGAATTGCCGCCGAAATGCACGGTCTCGCAGCGGTAATTGAGATGTTCATTGGCCGCGGTTGAGACGTTGAACCTCGCATGGAGCTACGTGACGCCCGAACCTTTTCGTCACTGAAGCAGCGTGGAAAGCCAGGGTAGTTGAAAATGGTTCATGACTGGAACTTCGCACAACAAAACGGCACCATAGAATTCCTTCGGGGATTTCCTGAGTGTCGTCGACGACCAGGTTGACGTCACTGTGAGCCCCTCTGACGCAGACACCATCGCCGATGTCATGGCAGCTGGTGCTGCTGAAAGCTCAAAGAAAAAAAAAAAAAAGCCGCCAAATGCTTAATGAAGCGCTTTCGGCAGTTGATAGGCTCAAACATTATTGCTTCGATATTGAAGGACGCGGACTCCAATGCTGTGCTAGTTGACTGCGCCAAATGAAAGTGACAACAAGAATTACCTCTTTTTTGCGAAGTAGGCATTTGAGGCGGAAAGTAGCCTTATTGCTTGGAATGTTTTGTGTATGGTAACGATATACTTTATTGTGTTGGTTTCCGCTTGCGGGGATGGGGGTGTCCTCCGTATTGCGAACTCATAACAATAAACTAGTTATTGGCGGGTTTCACTATATCGAACTCTCGGATATACCGAACTAATTTTGGCGCATTTTACAGTTCGCTATAACCGGGTTTGACTGTATTTTGAGTTTTTTCTAGCATTCCTGGCATGTAATGTTGCGACTCCTCTTCAACTAAGGGAACTACTAGTACGGGCCTATGAGGAGGTATACCAGGAATTTGCGTCGTAAATATAGCTCTAGTTCGGAATTTTTTGCTAGCTTTGCTGCACCTGAAATTAAAACTGAGGCAGAATGCGTTCAATTAAAGCGGTATTACGGTTACACCTTGGGTACCGGTGCCCTATGTATCAATCGGGGCAGGAAGTTTCTGATGGGGCTCGTATACTTCACTTCACACACCATAGTTTAATAGTTTACCTTCGGCGTGAATTTTGTTTTGTTTTGTTCAAATCGTTCTAATCGAAGACAATAATTACGAATCGTTTTCTTTTCTTTCAGACCAATCGGAACCGGATTATTACTCGGGTATGAGTACCAATTTTTTTTAATGCGTAGCATTCTTTGGCGGGAACTCCCCACCCAGGACCATGTAACGCCCTGCTTTTCCACAAAAATGACATTATCGCGGAAATTCCGTCTGTAATCGCTATAACGGCGTAAATGGTGACAACTGGTCGCATTAAATTTTGAAAAACTAAAAATGATAAAAATATAAAAAAATGCTGAAAATGACGAAACGTGTAACGCCTTACACTTCCACAACAATGCACATACAAAGAAAAATCCACCTGTAATCGTTATAATAGCGTAAATGGCGTAACTGGTAGAACGAAATTTTGAAAAACTAAAAGTAATAAAAATATAAAAAATACTGAAAATGATGAAACGTGTAACGCCTTACACTTCCACAACAATGCACATACAAAAAAAATCCACCTGTAATCGTTATAATAGCGTAAATGGCGATAACTGCTGGAACGAAATTTTGAAAAACTAGATAAACAGGAAAAAAAAAAATTCCGCAAAATGGCGAACCCTGTTAACGCCCTTTATTTTCACAATAATGCAGACTTCACAAAAGTTCCAAATTTAATCATTATAATAACGTAAATGGCGATAATAGGTCGCAGAAAATTTTGAAAAACTATAAAATAAGAAAAATATTTACAAACTGTGGAAAACGACAAAACGTACAACGCATGGCATTTCCACAATAATTCAGATTTCTTGAAAGTTCAAGTTGTAATCATTACAATAGCGAAAATGGAGATAATTCATCGAACTAAATTTTGAAAAATAAAAATATAAGAAAAATATAAAATATTTACGGGAAATGGTGAACCGTGTGAAGCCCTGCATTTCCACAATACTACAGAATTCGTGAAACTTCTAAATATAGTCGTTATAATAACGTAAATGGAGATAATTGGTCAAACTAAATCTTGAAATTCTAAAAAATAAGAAAAGTATTAAAAATGACCGAAAATGGCAAAACGTATAACGAATGACATATCCACAACAATGCCGATTTCGCGCAAGTTCCAACCGGAATCACTATAATAGCGTAGATTGAGGTGATTGGTCGAACGAAATTGTGAAAAATTAAAAAAAAAATGGAGAACCATGTAACCCAAAAATGCAGATTTCGCAAAGGTTCCTCTTCTAATCGCTATAATAGCGTAAATGGAGATAATTTTGTCGGACAGAGTTTAGAAAACCCCCCAAAAGTAGCTGGAAAATCTCCCATTCAAGACAAGCAGCATAAGAACGCTACGCATTAGTAGACAATTCTCTGAATTTCCGCAGAATTTCTTTTTTGCTCGTAAACTTACGTTTGTAGAATAATGCAACGAGAAATAAAGCCCCCTTTTTAAAAGAAAGATGTTTAAAACTCGAAGCTCTTTCAATGCAAACTGAGTCAAATCAAAGTCCGAATTCTAAACTGACCAAAGTCCAAAGTCAACGTCCGCGCAACGAACCCAAAGGAAACGGTGAGCGACCGCGAGGCGATTATGGCGCAATCGCATTTACGTAGGCTTCATAACGCGTGGCACCGGGGTTAGATTCCGCCCCTGTGAAGCGTTTTTCTTGCTCCATCATAATCACCATCATCGTATGTGCCCTCCCATTACGTAATGTTGGCTTTCCTGCAGTGCGTTATGGTTACGACATCGCCATCAGCGGGTCCAAAAAGATTCGCTTTAAATATCAAGGTTTGCACTGCTTTCTCGTCCTGCATTAGTTATGTTTACAAAGTGTCTGCAACATCAGTTTAGGATATTTTAGTTCGATCGAGCTCATCTGACTCACGCGTTAACCACCACCGTATTGGCAAGCATTGGCAAACCACTAGCGATGGCCACGTTCCTACAAAACGCACTATTGTAAAAACTGGCCGACCGAATTGACTCGCCTATTTTTTAACTTTGCCTGAAGTAAAACTGAAGCACAAGTATGATGGATTCGATGAAATTTCATAATGGTTCGACCTCAATGTCCGGGTCTTCTACAGTACTCGGGACATGAACTTTCTCGTGAAGCTTATGTGTCAATATACTCCACCTAAACTCGACGTTGTTTAACCCCCTAAGGAAAGATAAAACTTGTACCTCAGTGTGGCCGCGTAACGCAGTTAACCTTAACTATGAGTCTTATTTTTTTTCGAAGCATTGCCACTGACTTATTTACGAAACATTTTTTTTTCTTTCAGACGTATCCTTTCGGGATTCCCAAACGGGTATGAGTTTCAAATTTCTTTTGTTCTCAATAAAACACAGGTCTGTGGAGCCCCTTGGGTTTTATAACCGCAAGAAAAATGGTTAGATTGTTCTAGTTTATTGCCTAAGTTATATTTACGAATAATTCTGCTGAATTATTTTAGAGCATTTAAGTTCGATTGTTCTCATCTGACTCACCCCAAAAACCACCAACGTGTTGGCAAGCAGAACGGTCACTAGAGATGACCACTTCCACACAAAACGCACTAGCTTTAGTCTAGTCTCGACTTTTACCATGAATACCAATTCCGGACTAGCATCGATATCCCACAACTTCGACATTGTAGTGGCTGCTTTGTTCATCGCTGCTTATAGCAAAGGTGGTCATACCTTGTTCGCAGCGTTGGCCTTAACGTTGATGGTTTGAGACATCGGCTGCTAAAACCTCTAGACAATAGCAAACGCTCACCGAGTCCGAATAGCATGACTACTACGCTTACTTATAATCGAGGAGGCTATTACATACATCATTTCGAGACCTTAGAAAAAGCAGCAGAAATGAAGTGCCTCTGCCAGCGCCACAAATTATAGCATGCCTATATTCATAGCGGATGGTCTACTTCGGCGCATCTTTAAAGGGCATTCATGGCGTCGCAAGTGATATTCAGCCATGGGCATCGGCAGGATTTTGTCTTTAGCGGGCAAAGGCCGATGCATCGCAGGGTGGAAGGGAGAAGGCAGGAGGGGGGCAAGTGCTGGTGTGGCTTGAGGGGGGAGGCAAGCGCCCCTTCTGCACCCCCTGCCGACGCTTACGCTTAAGCTGCACGCAAGCTGCACCTTCCTTTCCTATCGCCCCGATCGCTCGGCGCATCCCTGCTGCGGTACCACGTGACTAGCAGAGGGTGAAACTGCTGCTTAGCCTGCGCTTGATCGCTCATCGGCTGGGCCTTCTTGGCATGAGCTTCAGCGCAAGCGAACCACGTGACTAGTCGAGGATTTAACGGCTGCTTCTCCGGCGCTTGGTCCCTCAGTCTGACCATCAATGAGGCGCCGGTGGGCTGTCCGTGTTTGCCCTACGGCTCAAGCTGAAAGCTGAACCCAATTATCCAGATACAGCTAGACGGCAGGCTGCGAAATCTCAAGCAAAGGCAAACCTTCACGATGTGTGCATAGTGTTCGCGTTCGCTCGGGAAAACTATGTCGGGAAGTGTTAAGACTGAGCCCTTTTTTATTGAGATTCGTTACTATCATTTTGTACCTATATTGTATAAACACCAGAGGTGGCAAAAAAGTGAGTGAGGGAGAATCAAATAAAGAGGACGAGAAGAAGATCAGACCTACGGTCCAGTGCGACCACCGGCATGAGAAATGATCAGCAAATCAGTGGCATTTATTAAATATTGTTGACATTGATATGGGAAGGGTAATGTTGATTCGGCTGTGACATCGGCCGTGAAAACTGTCTAGTCAACAGCAAACGCTCTTCGAGTCCGAGGAGCGTGACTAGTGTTGTTACTTGCAGCCGTGGATATTCCCGGATTGGAGCAGCCAACCTTCAGGCCAACGTGTTTCTTTACCAGCTTTGCAGGTTACAGAACTGAAACTGAAGCAAACTACATCTGCAGAAGGAATATATGGTTAGACCTCGTTACCAGCAACATTTACCAGATCGAAGCGTGCCTCTCCTACTCCTGGCTGGGCTAAAAATCCCTTCGTGCTGATAAAACTTTTTCGAAGGTCTCGGTCCAGATTTCAGGTTGTTGATTCGAACGCTGGTGTTGGTTCGGACAACGTGGCTTTCTGTAATTATTTCATTGGAAAAAGCAGGCAGGTACACCATTTCTTTACCGCACTGACCTCTGAGCTCGCTTTGTCTGCAACTTTGACCACCGTGCAATACGCAGTGTTGTTGGTAAAGCAGCGTGACCAGTTTAAATACAGTGATGGTCCAATTCCTTTCTTACAGGAAACCTTGCATTGGAAAGTAACCGCCACATGCAGCATATCACTCTTCCGCAAACCGGGGACAAATCACACGGGTGCCTTAAAACCGCCGGCGTGGTTTATTCCTCACACGCTCTCCTGTGATTGACTACGCGCGCGCAAACGTCACGAAAAACGGCCCGCGAAGCCAATCACACGAGATCATGTGAGAAATCAACCAAGCCGGGAATTTTCCGACGTCCCATAGGATTTGCCCCCCGTTCAGAACGAAACATAAGGTGCAGGCATGTGTCAAGCATACCCCGGTTGAAGAGAGTTACTTGGTTTCCGAAGTTACTCGGCGCTGAGTAACTTACTTCTGTCAATTGCAGACCTGGCATCGCGTAAGTACCATTAAAATTTTCATTGTCAGCGATTAAAACCCGCGCTCCCCGCGTATAGCCTGCTCTGCGCCTTTCGCTGCTGCCTTGAGGCACTACCATCTCCACGACACGCTCTTAAGGACTGTGTCGTGTCACGCTACTCCGCTCATTGACTCACTCGCTAGCTCTCAATCACTCACTCGCCCACTCGCTCTCTGTTCTTCGCTCACTCGTTCTGCACGACCAATGTGAGAATGCTTTCATTTGATCGCATGGAGCTGCGAGCGCCTACATTTGTCTCTAGCGTGAAAATTAGTGTGCGCGGCGACGGTAGGTGAGGGTGTCACAGAGCCATGCTGCCTTCTTATGCTGACCCCGGTATGATAGCGGAACTCTCCTGAAAATGGTATGCTTAAGAAGTACCACTGTCAAGCAGAAGTACTAAAGGGGCCACGAAGATATAATCTGACAGAGCCAGCCTTTAGTAGCTCACTCAGCTCCAGGCCAACCACGAAGGAGGTCTTTCCAACCGAAAGAGATGCATAGTGAACAACATTCAAATTTCGCGCTACAGTGACGTGTTAGCGGCAGGGGTGACGTAATGTGGGCCAGCGCTTAGAACACAGCTATCAGTGCGTTACCTGCAGGTTAGCATTCAAGTACCATGATCAAAGGAAACTTAAGAACCCACCACGATCACCCAGTCATGTTTCTTGGTGCTGTCTCAGGCCGGCGCCCGCCAATCGCACAAACAAAATTCTCCGACGTCAATGAGAAAGAAATCGCCGGAAAGTGACTGGATCGTCGCCGCTGCCTCGTATATTTGCTTCAATTTCTCGAAAACGCCTTTTGAGTTCGCACTGAAATTTGTATTGCTCTTGTCGGAACAAAGCAGTTGCTTTAATGAACCAAAGTTGAATTTCATCTTCATGGCCCCTTGAAGTGAGGGCCATTTCGGAATCGGAACAGCTGAGCGAGCCACAGATGCAAGCAGTTCGGCCGGCTGGATGCCAGCTTAGCGTAACAATGCGCCGCGAACACGAGCTGTGAGATACGACGAAGTCTCTCAGCTAGAACTGTGGTTTGAGCAACGCGGCACCAAATCCCTGGTTAGAAAAGAAGATTTAAACGTGGCTGGGTCAATGGCCCGTTAACTTCGAAGACTAGAAGCGCTGCAGCCACACTAGGCTTGGTAGCGAACGTAGCGAAGTGTGGCTAGCTCTAGACTATTCGTGGTCATTTGCTTATCCTGCGCCCCCTTCCTTTTGTCGCCCGCCGAGCGACGCACTATTTCAACGAAATGAATACTCACCAGCTCGCCCTGCTAACCATCTCACTCTTGGTTACTAGTAATCGCAAAAATGTAAACCCAGTGTAAACCCAGTGTGAAACATGTTGAAACAGCGGAGGTGTGGGTTGTCTTTACGTGGATTTCGTTTAGGTTCGGTTTCCTTCGTGTATGTAATGTTAGATCGTCGTAGTGGATAATTGTCATGTAATTTGTTTCCGGATAGTTCCGGTAAAACAACACTTACAACCGTTTTCTGTAACTTTACTCCCTCCGTTGATAGCCGTGTGTTGACAGCAAATTTTTGTAACGTTTGCAACTTCAGTGTGGACTGAATAATTAAGACAAGTGAATAAATCTCGGCGTGATGGCAGAGTCATCTTGGCCACTAATTGTCGTATAATTTTGGGGAGATACTCTTGATAGCACAAGGGTTAAAGCCGTTTTGTATAATCATACCCCCTCCGCAGAATACCATGCATCAATATGCAACACGCCGTGTGGGAAAGCTAGCCTTCAAATACCAAGCTAACAGAGATCTTCCTAAAGTCGGTTTCCCTTCTGGGAAGACATTCTTTTTCAGGGGGCAATATAAGCCATTTTATACCAACACACGAAGGCCCAGGACCATATTTTATGTCTTTTATGAATTTTATTACTTAGCACTTTTTGCCGAGTACCCTCCCCCCTCCCCCCTCCCCCCCTCCCTTCCCCCCTCCCCCCCCCCCCCCCCCCAGCCAGGCCCGTGTAACGCCCTGCGTTTCCGCAAAAATGCAGATGTCGCGGACGTTTCACATGTAATCGTTATAATAACGTAAATGGAGGTGACTGGTCGACGAAAATTTCGGAAAACTAAGAAATAAGGAAAATCTAAAAGAATTACGAAAAAGGCCGAAACAGGTAACGTCGGGCATTTCCACAATATTACAGATTTTGCGAAATTTCAACCTGTAATTTTTATAATAGCGTAAAAATGAGTACAATATATAAAAATTACGCCAAATGGCAAACCGTGTGACGCCCTACATTTCCACAAAAATGCAGATATCGTGGACCTTTCACTTCCGTCTCAACACCTCACAGCTGGACGGCAAGCACTGTTCCTATTAAAGCCGTAAATATAAGCTTTCATCGATACGTCGAAACCCCTTTAGAGTTCAGCCCAGATATATTACCTCGGAGGGGCGTGCGTGTGCGTGTGTGTAATTTCTATGTATTGGTGCGTGTCATCCATGCGCGCAAGTCATCCAGAATGAACTAAGATGTGTGTTTTACATCACTATTGTTGTGCCACTTGTTTTATCGAATGTACATCGGGAACCTGCATAATTTTTGCCTTCCTGCACGCAAAAAAAGTCGCTGTAAAACGATTGGCGTTGCTTCGTTAAGATGCATCGCTTTGCATTGAAACCAATCAATGTTAAATATAGACTTTCATCGATACGTCAAAAGCCCTTTATACTTCAAAAGTAAGAGCATTACACGTTTAAGTGTACAAAGACTTTGTTAACCAAGTATTGATACTAAATAAGCCAGAAACGAACGTATTACAAGCAAGTGCCAGTTTATCTTCAGGACGAAAACAAATATAAGAAACACTATAGTAATTGAGAGCATTTTCTTTGCGCAACGAACAAACATCGAACGTAAAACGCATCCAACGAAAATTTTCATTCATTTAAATCATCAGGCTCCTGAAACATTATACGAATACGAATGGCCGGGAAACAAGATTCTTAGAAAACTTGTCATTCGTCACAGCACACTCGCTCTAACAAGTTTTTGCCTGGTTTTCTTTTGTTCCAATAGACCAAAAGTAAGTCACGTGACTCATGTCCAATCGCACCTTTCTTCTCTAAATCATACCAACGAAAGTAACGAACTTTGTCTTTATTCTTTAAAGTGTCGTTTTCAGTTTGACGTGAGCATCGCGCAAAGAAAGTTTGCTGCGTAGAATTAAGCAGTTAGGGGGGCTCACGTGTTCTTAACAATTTTACGGGACTTCTTACTCCATGACCCACGGACTTAAAAACCATCGCGCAACAATACGAAAAGCTTTACAAATACATATCAATGCTCACAACGGCCTAGTTTGTGTGTTTTAGAGATGTGTCAATTTTGAAATGAAATAAAGAAAAAACTCTTGCTTGCTATACTGCTAGCGCCATCGAGTAAAAAGTGGATAAACCAGAATGTGGTTGATGTTTATTTTTTATGTCGGCAAATAAGTGGAATATTTGTTGAATAAGCAGACCGTTAGGAACATTTCTATGAATTTGTAAAACTTTTCGAATCAGTACATGATGTTTTTTAACCCCATGGGTCATGACTCATGAATTAGTAAGTATCAGAGGATTGTGATGAGGCGTGTCCCCATAGGAGTGAGTGTCTAGCAATACTTTCAGTCTCTGTGTGCCGCTTCAGTTTGTGATACAAAATATGCTAATGCCGCGCTCGAATTCAAAGATTGCCTATTTAGCCAGTGATATTTTGGGTGACACCGTGCGGCCAGTGTTTAATGGATTTTCCGCACTGTCGTTACTCGATTGATTGGTTCATTGTAGGGTTTAACGCGCCGATGCAACGCAGGCGATGAGGCGCGCCGTAGTGGAGGGCTCCGGAGTAATTTTAACCACCTGGGGATCTTCAAAGTGCGGCGAAATCTCGTGTACACGGGCGTTTTTGCTTTGCGGCTTCATCAGAAAAGCGGCCGCCGCGGCCGGAAATCGAACCCGCGACCTCGTGCTCAGTATCGTCACTCGCTTAGACATTTGCTGTTGGTTAAGCAGAATGGGTACGCAAAGGTAAAAGCCTTGTAATGCAAAGTAATCGACCCAAGAAACATTTCAACGGCCTGCATATGCAGAAAATGCATATTTGACATAGTTAACCAACCCAGTCATTGTGATAACGTAGATGTAGATTATATTTCGAAGAAAGTATTTAAAACAAATACATCCTGAACTTAACTCTCAAAATGAAAGGTTCCAATCTTATAGAAAACAAATCCTGAAGTTGACTCACAAAATGAAAGCTTTCAGCTATAAAAATTTAGCTTGTACACGATTACTATAACAATAAAAAAACACACTGAAATAGCGTTCCGCATCTGCATAGAATCTACAATTGGGGAAGTTAATCTACGATTGGTGAGTCAGCACATTTAACCGTTATAAAAGCACAGAGACAATTTCTGCAAGAAAATTTTAAAACTAAACACAATAACTACAAATATTTAGAAATTAGCTAACAAATACAAAAATATGTATCCTGTATATCGCCCTTAAAATCGGTAGCAAGAAATTTCAACAATTGCCGCAGAAAAAAATCAGCGCTTAATCAGTAATACTATACACCATTGGCAAAAAGAAACAAAGGGAGACTACAAACAATAATTCCCTAACCTATTGGGCTACCCTTGGCCAGCTCTGGCGGCAAAATCAACAACGAAGGCAAGGATCGCGAGAAGACTGCGTAATAATCAACAACTCTGAATTTCTGCACATTTTTTTCCGATTGAAGCTGGACAGGCATACACTCCATCTGACGAAAACACTCCTCTCGAATGTGCAGGCACAATTCTCTACAGACCCGTACTCCAATTGGATTGGATTTCTAATCCAATCCAATCCAATCTAAGTTAATTCAATCCAATCCAAACCCAATCCAATGCTCCTCGCGCTTGCGCAGCACGGCCCTTCAAAGTCCATGCGAAACTGCTCAACCTGGGTCAGTGTATCTTACGCAGCAAAATTTTCCGCAGCGCCGACGACAACGTGTGTACCAAGGTCATCCTGGCGCTCCTATTTATCGGATGCCTTGCGATCACCCTCCTGGCTCTTTTCGCTCTAAGTAAGTGCCCGTTGCGAGCATTCCTCAGACGGACTCAATTTAAATTCAGCCCACGTGGCTAAGTATAGAAAACGGTGCAGTACACGCAAAATGTGTACCATATGCGGTTCTTTTAGAGCGAAAGCTCTACCACGACTTATGTCGCAAGGTCATTCATTGTGTCGCAATGACCTTGAGCCTCCCGAACACAAGTCTGGCGTTACACTACGTGATTCGCTGCGGAGAGGCAACACAGCTGCGCTCGCTTGGAGTCTTGCACTGCGGTATTACGTAAATAGGCGAGGGTTAAACAGCTGCTTCGCCGGCGCTCGGTCGCAAAGTCGCGCCATAAACGGCGCGTCAACATCAAAACAAAATCGGGGCAGATGTGACCTAACTTTGATGAAACACTGTGTGCACAGTCCTCGCAATGCTGAGTTAAACGTACCTTTCGCTCTTAAAAACCAGCATTAAACTCGACCCATATTTTTCCGCTTCAGTCCCTCGTTCAATAATTGCAAAGTGGATCACATTTACTCACCTCAGACATTTCTTCCCGCCGCCGGAGCATCGCTAGCCTAGACCGCACTTCATGGCAATCGCTACTTGAGCGGAATATTGTGGTAACTGGGCCGCCAAGTGCTCGACGGTAACAGCCTGTCGACCTTTTCATTAGCGAACACTTCGAGACAGCGCGTTTTATGTAAATGTGTCTTCACATCTTTGAGGAAGGTACGCGTACTAACATCACAAATTTCCCTGGCCGAGTGTCACAGGTTTAGCTCGTTAGCTCAGACTATTAAAAAAAAAAGGGGGGGGGGAGTTGAAGCCTTATTCGCTCACGGTTTTCTTGTTGTGTACTTTGTGAAGCACATTTCGGCCGCATCCAACTCCCCTTGTAGACCGTATCTTGGCAGGAGGCATTCGCGACGCAGAAACTGTTTCACAACTTCCTGTTTGGAAGTTAGCTACGTGTGAAGTAAGACGTTCGATATGCTGGATGGCTCCTTAAATTCCCGTAAGATTTACACTTGGAGGTTGCTTACCTGCCGTTGTTATACGGGTGCTTCGTTACATCCACTTCTATCTATATGAGCGATTTCTAACACCGCCAATTCTGGCAATTTCTTTTAACAGCAGAGCTGTGTGCGCTTGTGCTTTGTCCGGTGGCGTTGGGAAAAAATTACCGAGAAAAAATACCGAGTGCTCGTGAGTGTGCGCCTCGTGAGAAGCGCACGGCGTCGTCAAGGATTGCGCAGCGTGATGAGTCCCCGCCTTCCTCGTCGTCGCTTTGGGCGCGGCGGTCGCTACAGGGCTCCACCCCCCTCCCCCCCTCCGGCTCATTGGGTTGCCCTCGTGATGTTGATGGTCGGTTGAGCTTGGGAGTTCCGGGTCAGTGTCGTTGAGACGGGAAAGTCGTGGGTGGGTCGGAGGGAGGCGATGTAAGCGGGCTTTACTCCTACGGCGGCGACGACGTCTTGGTGGCCGTCAAGGTCGAGGGTGACTGTCTTGCGTTGCCACTCGCCGTAGAAGGAATCCGCAGAGACTCGCTATTACTGCTCCCTCTCTCCTGAGACCCGCTTTCAGTGTAGTAGTAGTAGTGCCACTTTATTTTACACTGGGTTCAAGGTAGGGGGGTGGCGGAGGCCCGGGAGAAGCTAGGTCGACCCTGGGCTCTGCTGTCCCTCCAGCCTTGGACCACCAGTGCGAGCTGCGGCAATTTTTTTGTCCACAAAAATTTATGTTCAGAGTTCATAGACTTCTGCACACGACATACACGGGGTGTTTGGGATTATGCTAGTCTTATTGGGTCATCCACTCACCCGCAAACAAAATAGGATGACGGCCGTTTACCAAGTGCACGTGCAAAAAAAAACCTTTATTTTGGTCAGTTTGAGCTGGTCATTATAGCGGCCTTGGAGAAAAAATACAACTTTGTTTCATTCAAAAACGGCTTTGTTTCAGTAACGATGATACCAACTTGGTCGTATACTGGATATATGAAAGAACGCGTGTGAAGCAGTGGCAATTCCAGCCTCCTTCGGGCTAGGTGTCTATGACGTTACAGAATCTCCCTTATGCGATTGGCGGCCTCAGAAATCAGTCACCGCCAGCAAGCACTGGGAGATTGTAGTAGGGCCTCTAGTTCTGCTTACGTCCAGGCCACACACTGGCGTCTATTAGTGCCGGTCCATATTACGTCCCTGTAGGGCTCAATTTCAGTTTCAACAGAAGAGGTGTTTAGGCTCCAGTTGGGTTCGTTGGCGCTCGCAAAAAAAAAAAAAAATACCAAGGGGAGAAATGGTTGCGGCTTAGCTAAGCTAACCTTGGATATTAAAAAAAAGAGGACTAGTCTGGCTTATTCTTGGTTTCGCTTGGTTAACCTTTGATGTAGCTGTATTTCCCACCGCTGCCCAAAGCCGTTCGGTCCCGTCCAACGCTCACAGGAGGAGGCCCAGCCTCGCTTTCATTCTGGGCAACCGCGATGTTCCTCTTTCACGCCGAACGCGGCGCAAGATGAGTCACGTAGCCCGAGACAACCCGGCAGCGCATGCGTGGGAGGCTGTGCGTTCGGTCGGCTTCCGATCAGCTGAGCTACCGCTCCAGTCGCACCGCCGCCGCCGCTACGTGAGCAGAACTACTTAAAACGGGTCGTTGTGCGCAGCGCCGACAGCGGGCCCGGCGAATCACGCGATGCGCTTTGAGGGGTGTGTCGCCGGGAGGAGGAGGGGGGGAGGGGTGTCTCCGGTCGAAAGGTTAACTTTCGCATCCTCCGCAAAAACGGTGGACGAAAATAGTAAAGCTTTGCTTTAAAAAACCCATCCGCGCACGCCGCCTGGCGCGACATTCCGCCCAGCGGCGTAGGCAGAGCCGAACCTCGCTTAGCCATTACGTCATCGCGCGCGCCGGCACAGATCGACCTTCGGGGACGCTATGCCCCGCGTTCGCGGCGTGTTCTCTCACGTGCTGTTCTCCTTGTCCATTCACGTGCATTCGCTCCTGAAGTGGGGAGCACAGACGCCGAGTTCGCGAAGCCGGTTGCAGCGGGTTCTAACGTGCTAACGCAGTCCACTCTGGGAGAGATGCAAAAGGCTGCGGAAGAAACGATCCGGGCCTGCCAGTCATGGAGAACATTCAGCGGCAAGTTCGGAAATCCATGTGGGGTGCAACATCCGGGTCTCCGACGAAGGGAGAGGGGCTGCCGCCAGCTCTGCTGCTTCTCCAGCCTTGCACCGCTAGTGGAAGTTGCTCCAATTTATTTCAATATTCTTGCACCGTTTTCGTCAAAAATGTCCCTCGTGGCTGAAATGTGGAATAGTGAGTTGGCAACTGCTACTTCTTCCAAATTGAACAAAGCTGCATTTTGTCGACATGCTTTCCGACTTGTACCAATCTGAAAAGTGAGCGTCCTTAGCATGTACTGAAAAAACTGGCCCTGTGAAATGAATTGCAACTTCTCCCCCTCCAAACCCACGCCAAAAAAAGCTCACCTTACGGCTACTCCGCTTTACGGTAGCAGTGCAGGTGTTTCGTTGGGGAGGCAAACAAACCCGTGCAGCACGGAGCAGCTTTACGGTCTATGCAGTTTTCTGCTTGAAGTCTTGAACTCTCGTAGACTGCAGGCTCACGGCCCAGCCGCATAAAATGTTGGTGATGACGCAGGGTAGGAGACCAAGTTGCAGCAGTTATTGCATTAATGTGGGCTAGTTTATTACGTGAACTGTGAAAAATATTTAAGAACCCTGGAAGGACTGAAACCAGGGTACACACGCCGAACGCTGGACATCAAAGGCCCAACAATAGAGCATTGTGTGTTCTCTTCCCACGCGCACTCAAAAAAAAAAAATCGTAAACTAAGCGACTAAAACCCCGTTCAGGATACCTACTTTGTGTTGCTTGGAAACATGTAGGCCCATTGCTCCAGTTTTTTGTGAAGTTCGATGTCAATTATGGAGCAGCGTATACTATACGTGTGATAAATATTCTCATGGATGCTTGTTTTCTTGTTTACAGCCCTTGGTGAAGACGGTAAGGATCTGAGCTTTCGCTATTTAATGCAAAGAGTCTTCCTTTGGATACTTGAACGCAGTTTTGGTCTGTCTGTCACTCGATTCAGCCTCCCAGCCAAAGTTAGACAATATACCGAACAAGACGTTAATCTGCCCACAACCATTTCTAAACATATAGATTTTGTGGGAATGTTCATGCTTGTCGAAATCGTTGAGCAAGCTTGACAAAATACTCCGCATATAGGAGGCAACACATCGATACATAAGTGACATTTGCAGTGGTTCTTTATGGAAAATTACGTGGATGCTTGACTGTTGCGACAGCAAATAAAAAAGTACAGCCCCAGTAGCAAAAAAAATTTGCTGCAGAAAGAAACGGTCGCGTATGTGCTCCTTTCGTTGCAAATGTCGCCGAAAAACGATAGTCGAGTGCCGCCCCTGCGAAGTAAATACCTCCCTTCCCTTTCCCACCCACCTCTCATGCTGCCCCTTTCCGACTCGTTGCTCCCTAGATAGAGGTTTGTTCAGGTCAATTTAAATTTACCGCGCTCTACTTCCCCAAGTCGGGTGTCTCGATGCCAGCGCCGCCGTACGGCGGAGACGCGCGTGAATTGAGGCACTCTACTACAACATTCATAAAACCACGATGCCCTGCTGCACCAGCGTTCCAAGTGGAACGTCGATTTCATCCAGTGGAACCTTTCGTTTCTATCGCCGTTCGGTCCCTAAATGCCAACAGGAGGTAGCACTGGCAACAGCAGACGACGGCTTTATGCCGTTGAGTTTCATTTGCTATCACAAAAACCAAGCATCCGTGAATTTTTAAAATAAAGGAACACTGCAAATATCACGTATATGTTGATTTTCTGCAATATATTTTCCTAATAGCTTGTTTGTTCAACAGTGGTGACAAGTATGAACACTAACACCGGAGTTAGACGTTTAGATTTGGCTGTGAGCATATAAGACAATCCCGCAGATTTTATTTCACTTTGGCTGGGTGGCTGAATCGAGTCACAGACATACAGACAAAAAGTTCTGCGTTTAAGTAGCCCAAGAAAGGTTGCGTCATCGTGGAATTGCTCCTGGGAAAGCAATCGTGTGTTTATAAGGGTCAGTGCCAGGTGGCTCCGCTGTTCCCAAAACAAATATCTCCGTCAATGCGTTGCGCGGTTCATGTTTCTTGTCTCCATACGCGGCGTCGAATTTCGTTGTGTGCGGAGTGCACGTACCTCGGGAGAATGCGGGGCCAGAAGCCCGGTTTTCCATCCTTCAGCGACCGTGGCAGCGGTGATGAAGTCACAAGTCTAGACGCGAAGACGTGCCCACAAGATGCAAGGAAAGCGCCGAGGAAACGACACTGCTAGGGAGGAGCGCCGGTGCTCTCGTTGCTTGCAGGGGACGTCTGAGGCTCAAGCGAAATTCTCGACAAATACTGTCACCATAATACGAAGAAACTGGGTCGCGCGCTGTACCACGCTAGACATCCACTTCTTCCGACAATTCGATCTTCCAGCTGTGGTTTTTACTTCGGGGAAAAAGCAACATAATCTTGCTACGTTGCTGTAACTTCAAAGGAAGTGAAACAAAAAATGAGTTACGCAATACTATTGAATTAGCAGTGTCCCTCCCGCCTGGATCCCATGGACTCGTACAGCACTTTTGCGGTAATCAGACACGGCGGTAGTGAAGGCTCTTGGTAGATAACATCGTGGGTCATTTCATAAAAATGGCGCGCCGACAAAGCATCGATAATACCGGGTCGGCTTTGGCGATGCATGACATGTAATGTCATCGCCTTAATGGTAGTAGTGTCACTGCATACTAGTGTCTAGTGACACTAAATGGTACTATATACCCAGTAGTAGCTTTCTCAGGGCACCCTTCGTTGGTCCCAGCAAATTTTAACCCACTTGTACGACCGCTACGTTCGTAAGTCATTCTACTACTGATTCTCTCCGCGCCTTGACTGTGCATACTAATGTCAGTTAGCGCGGTTATAGTGATGCATTGATCTTTGACACTACCGGCTCGTTCAAAAGCAGGTTCCACCGTAAAGGTGGTCACAAAAGTTCCGCAGCCAAGCCCCGATAGATGATTAAACTCGGTCCCCACGTTCAGTATCGCTCGAATCGCATAGAGTAAAAAATGGCCGGTGGGGTAATCACACTTCTACTACAGGTGGCGATTCGTGACCCCGTTTATTTTCAAGGCGATAGGCTTTATTGGGTCACTTAAACGTGAAAATTTTTGTGTCTGTCTGTCTGTCTGTCTGTCTGTCTGTCTGTCTGTCTGTCTGTCTGTCTGTCCAACCGTCCGTCCGCCCGTCCGTCAGTCAGTCCGTCCGTCCGTCCGTCCATCCATCCGTCCGTCCGTCAGTCTGTCTGTCTGTCTGTCGGTCTGTATGTCTGTCTGTCTGTCCTAAGATTCAGCCGCCAGGACAAATGTTAGAATTCTGGAGCAATAAGTATACATAGGAAAAACCTTTCCAAACCACAAAATACGGCAGTATACTTCATACTTGTCCACACTGTTCTGCAAAAAGAAAAAAAAAACGAAAAACAGGCACATATTGGCGGAAAAAACATAGACATCACTGATACTAGCAGTGTTCTTGTAATGAAAAATAGACAAGAGCTTTATTTTCGCTGTAGCAAACAATAAACGTGTTAAAAGCAATACTTTCACACGAGGGGACTTCTCAGTCCCAACAGCAACAAAAATCCCAGCAGATTGGCGCCAAGCATTGCGAACACGGCGCTATTAGATTCGGTAAAGCAAACCTCCATCGAGTTGATCGCGGGAGGGGCCAGACAGGAGGCTAAGAGCGTGACAGGTGGGCGGGGAAGAGAAGAGATGGGGCAGTTACGGGGCACAGGAACGCCATCTTTCGGCGACGTTTGGAGCGAAGCGAGCAAAGACGCAGCCAATATTTTATAGGGCTATGAAGACAAAATGCACGTTTGGTTCATTCAAAAGATTGCCTCGTTAGAATCATGCTGACACCACTTTTAACGCAAACTTCGCTCAAATAAGCTGTATAATTAGGGAAAAAAAGGGGGAATGGCCATGCGACCCTCCAGCTTATTTCCCGCAACAGAACCTATGATGTCATACCAGCCAGCTCTGCTATTGGCGGAGGGCGGCAAAAGCAAACGAATATTAGGCACAACTACTTACCTTGCCGAACGAGCTATTTGCGCTTAAATTTAGGGCACACTGCACGCGCTATGCTTCGTTCAGATGTTCAGATGCACAGCACTGCGGGGCGTTGGGGTTGTCTCCGATGACACTGGCCGACTGAGGCAAGCGACGGTGTCTTACGGGACCATATTTGTCTAGCGAGCACCATGTTTCACGAAACTATTATTTTCTCCATGAACAAAAACAAGCCAGGTTTGAATACGGTCACAAACCAAAAGCAGAAAACAGGTTGCTGCGGTGTCGTGGCGCCATCTAGGTTGACTAACAGTAAGCAAGTCTCCGCTCCCGTGGACTCCGCGATTTGCTGCCGGCGGCGCGCCGCCGGTAGTCGAACGCGGAGGCCACGCCGCTCCACACCAAGCTTATCTGAAAGACCTGTTCCTATGATGCCAATGGAAACGTCGTTCAAACACACGTTTTGGCGCTATAATCAAAATTTTAGCTCAAATTGAGTAATTTTGCAGTGAATAAAGAATTGTTTGCTTGCGGACCAGCGCCGAGGGCACTGTAGAACACGAAATCTTTCGAACAAAATAAACTTGTATTTTGTCTTCATGGTCCCTTGAAGGATTTCTCTGGCACGGCTGCTCGATGAAAGGCGCTGCGTTTTTAGGATATCTGTGCTGCAACGTGCAATCCCGCTGCTAATTATGAAAGGTCTCTGTGTTCACCTGTACATATGCCTTGGTAATTATATTTGGCCTAACTATGCAAGGTTAATTATGCCACTATACACAATGCCTGAGCGAGAACAGGTGGAAAAGTTTACACGGCTGGTTTAACCTGTGTTTTGCTTCTTTCTAAAGGGCGTAGAATGACGATGTCTGATCCATCCTCCCCCCTGTAAACCCTTTACGTCTGTGTGGATGTGAAAAACCCCGCAGCTCATTTTTGTGAAGCGTTGCTCGCCGTCTCACGCAATACCTTGAAACATTTCTCGGTTTATTATGACTCTGGTCAGTTCGCAATTTCTGTTCAAGATTACATCGGTCCTACTCCCCCTCCTGTCTTATTTCCTCCACTGCACCTTCATTTTCAAGGTGAAAGCCTTGGAACTCTGTTTCATGGAAGGCGTCGTGAAGTACAGAAAATCGGAAGATTGTGCGGTACACAAAATAAGAGGCGCGTCAGAGGGTTTTAGAAAGGGCACCCCGCCGCGGTAGCCCACTGGCTAAGACGTTGTGCTACGCGGGTTCGATTCCCGGCCGTGGCGAATGCTTTTCAGATGGACGCGAAAAGCGAAAACGCCTGTGGGCTGAAATTTCGGCAAGCGCTAGAGATGCGCAGGTGGTGAAAAATCATCCGCATCCCCACTCTACGGCACGCCTCAAAGCCCGGGTGAAGCTTTGGCGCCTTAGAACAGCATAATCACTCAGTATAATAACCGTGCTACACGTACACGAAAAATAACATTAAGTGCTTAAGGCCTTAAGTTTTAATGTCATTAATCCGCTGCTACACCCGAAAATCCACAACCGTTCGCTCTACTGTCATTTTTGGTTTAAGGAGTTCCGCACAACTCATTGGCTATCACGAACGCCTTAAATCTCGAACGCGACGAGCACCGAATGGAGCCAACGAAACTCTCAGCACCAGAGTGTTGACGCGGAAACGTAGCTGAACTTCGAAATAAGACGATGTTTTGTGCAGTATTGGTGGCAAAGTTCTGTAGAATACGAATTTCTCTAAAACAGCTGCAAAAGACAAAACATCGTGCTACTGGCCATTTTTAATTCTTCGGACTTGGATGCCGCTGGCAGGCGACGACAGCTGATGAAGGCGCTTTTAGAAACGGCTCACACCATTTTTTTAGAAAACACTATTTTTCACTACGTTTTCTTTCACATACAAAAAAAAACATTTTTAACCTTTCTAAGACGATTCTCTACGTTAAATACTTCTAAAATATGAGTGTATTTGCCTTTTTGGCCACTATCGCCGTCATGCCTAACACATTTAATGCCTTTGCGTTTTCTCGTCTAGCACGGCCCGCCCAAATGTCATTAGGTATCTTAAGGCCCTAAACAATTAATGTAATTTTTCGTGTACGTGTGGCACGGGTAATAGGCTCCGGAACGATCGCCGGGTGGCGCTGCACTCTCCCCGGAGGTAGAGTTCCTGTATATGCTCCCTACGGGAGCAGAGTTGCGCCTTTGATTTCCATTCGCCGCTCACGACCCTATTCGCTGATCGCCGTCACGTGCACAAAAAGCATCCACGCACCGCAGAGAAGCCGGCGATGCGGCTGCAACGCCGCTGCTGCCCTCTGCTGTCGGCGTCTTTCGTACATTTCGCGCCGCTGCCATGTCGCATTCGTAGTTCGTAGCGCGAGAGCGACAAGCCGCAACACGCTAGTACACGAAGAGTATCTTTTTTGCACAACTTCAGTACGCGGTCAAGCCGACAGCCCTGAAGGCCTAGAATTTGTTTTGGTCTTCCATTTTCGCGGTTGTCGGTTATTAGCAGCTGACTGTTCCTTTTGTTCGAATGCTTACATGAGAAGCTGACGCCTAGCTGTATTTTGCACAGCCATATCTTCCCGATATTCGGATATGCGTTATAGGAAAACTGCACTCAAGAGGAGGAGGAGGAGTAAGGGGAGGAGGGGAAAACTTTGTTTAACAATTAAATCGATCTGGTTAGTGGGCCGGGTCCTCAGTCCAGGACAAGAGAGCAAAAGTAATTTTCTTCAAATCATAGAACGCCATCCCGAGTAGAATAGGATTTGTTCTTCGCGCCTGGAAGAGTTGAAACACGCCGTGTGGCAAGAGAGAGACGTGCAATTTTTGAATACCCTTATACACTGCATGCTTGTCCCTCCCCAGGCTAACCAGATCGATTTAATTGTTAAACAAAGTTTTCCCCTCCTCCCCTAACCTCCTCCTCCTCCTCTTGAGTGCAGTTTTCCTATAACGCATATCGGAATATCGGATGTTTGTGCAAAATGTTCCGAAATATCCCTCCAGGTCTTAACATATATGTGTTACTATAAAATTAACGAAGACGTGACTCGTTTTGCTCAATAAACCTCCATACTGGTTAGATGCCTGGTCACATCCTTTACGTTGTCAAGGCGTGAAAGTTTGCCGACATGCACTATAGACTGCAAAAACTGTAGGTTGAGTTCCAAATAACCCAGTGTGTATTTACGCGCGTGCTGATTCTATACCAGGCATCTAACCAGTATGGAGGTTTATTGAGCAAAACGAGTCACGCCTTCGTTAAATTTATAGTAACACATATATGTTTGTTAAGACCTGGAGGGACATTTCGGAACATTTTGCACAGCCATATCTTCCCGATATTAGGATTTGCGCTATAGGAAAACACCCCTAATAATAAAGCAAAGCGCGCGTTACAAAAAAAAAAAAAAAAAAAGCAGCGACGTCGGGGCGCGCTCACTCTCCCCTCGCGCGGTGCGCACGACTCCTTCAAGCCCGACGGTTGGCTTTCCCACGCTGCTTTGGATGCTCGGCGGTCAAGATGGCGGACCTATGCGCAACTCTGCTCCCGTAGGGAGCATATACAGGAACTCTACCCGGAGGGGGAGTACGCCGGGCCGGCGGCCTATTCGGCACGTGCTTTTTTCGCTGCGCGCGTGCTGCATTTCTCGCGCTAGGAAGAGGGCTGGGTAAAATTTTCTTTCGACTTATGAAAGCATATACATTAGCAAGTGTCCAGCAAGTTCGGTTTACACGTAGAGTAGCTACTGGGTCCATTTTTGCCGGTGCATGTCTTGTCGTCTGCTAGAGACGCGTCGTCTGCTACGCGCCGCTCGAACGGCCGAGCGCCCCGGCGGTTTCACAGGATAAAGAGTGCTCTTGTGAAGCAGTCGCCTCCCGGCCCGCTCCTCCGCGTCTGGCAAGTGCACGCGCAGCTCGCGCTGTCTCCCGCACCGCCTGAGGCATCCAGCCCCCTACTCACGAATGCGAAGAAAGCGACCGCCTGCTTCGCGAGCCACTTAAGCCAGCACGTACAAAGGGCGGCGGGAACACTCCTCACTCGCCCGAAAGGAAAATATTAACTGAAAGTGAAGCAAACCCCCCATATTGTTGCATGGTCAGCTGCCACGACAGTAACAAGGCGAAAGAAGAGGATCCATTCGTTAAATTCTGCATATTCCCGCGAAGGCGCACCAAAAGGATAGATGGTAAGCATGGATTACTGCGGTTCGAAAGGTGAAATAAGTTGACACATTTTTGTTTGTATCTGTGTGCTTTCAGTTTACATTACCCGACTTTGAAAATGCAAACTAGTGTTCTAACGAGTCCTCCCCTCTACACTTTTTTAATGCATGCTGCCAATGATTGTTTTCCGCTATAATAAATGAACTTCGGAGTTGTTTAGCTGGTGCCGTTCGATATCGTCCATATATAACACAATAGGTTGACATTTTGCATGGGTAAAAAAAAAAGTTTCTAGCGATTTACCTGGGTGTAGTAGCTCTGGTCCGTCTTGTCATTGTGACTTGTGTTCTGGACGGGATTTCTGCGTTGTTCGCTTTTTTCCCACATTTAGCAATACTGGTAATTAGAAGAGGTATACATCAAATTCTGTATATTATAGTAATTAAAAGTTAAACGCCACAAGCTGTTCTGTTGTTTCCGCGAACTGTCACGCTAACCCATACTTGTACTCCAAGCGGGTGACAAACATTGCAAACAAAAATTTCTTCAAGGACAAGTAAAATGGAAATGCGGCGCTGTCACCGCACCCCTTATTAGCGTGTGCCTTTCTAATGCGTTTTTATAAGATGCAGCTGATTGTTTCAAGAGTAAGAAATAACCTATTAACCATAATCAATCACGTTTATCTTACATTTCTTGCAAGCGTCAGTGTTTCTGCAGTCCAGAAAGTCCGGATGTCAGAAGCGCGAGCACGCGAAGGGAGTAACAAACAAGAGAAAAGTACGCTGTAACCAGCTGAACAGCTGTCGCCTTGCAGAAGAAAAGAGCAACCGACGACCGCCGAACAACACGTTTCCCTCCTTAAAATCGGGGCAGTCTGCCGGTCGAGCGGCGGGAAGCAGGCGGCGCGTCTGTAGCAGACGACAAGACAAACGTCGACAAAAATGAACTCAGTAACTACTCTACGTGTAAACCGAACTTGCTGGACACGTGCTCATGTGTATGCTTTCATAAGTCGAAAGAAAATTTTACCCAGCCCTCTTCCTAGCGCGAGAAATGCAGCACGCGCGCAGCGAAAAAAGCGGCGTACTCCCCCGGAGGGGAGAGGGCAGCGCTTCCCTCGCCCGGCAAACTTTAGCTTCGCCTCCCTATAGAAAGGGCGACAGAGCGGGCCTCAGGAGTGGGAAATAACAGGGCAGGAGGAAGGCAGGCTGCTTCCGCACGTGCAATACGAGCCGCCTTGAAGAGGAGGAAAAAAGTGTATCTAAATTTCTGAGCCCAAGGGAAGAGTCCTCATTCCAGGACCCCTTGAGTCCGTCGGGCTTCTTGGGCTCTCTTCACCAGCAAAATCTGGTCGTCAGGGTCCGAGCAGGACAGTGCTCTCTCCCAGTGCTCAGGGGAAAGGAAGGGCAGAGGGGGTGGGTTAGGGTTCTTATCACAGCCACACATGATATGGGAGAGGGTTCCCGGAGCCTCGCAGAAGCGGCATTGTGAGGGGTACTGGGTGGGGGCCTGAATGTGGCCTCTGGTGAGGTGGGGAAACGTGTTTGTTTGAATGCCTCGGAGGTGGCGCTGTTGTTCTTTGTTGAGGCTTTTGTGCGCAGGAGGATATAGCGTTCGTTCCAGACGGTAATGCTGAGTGATTCCGTGGAATGACAAGAGGTGGCAGGCCTGCCACTGCTCGCCTAGAGTTCCTGTATATGCTCCCTACGGGAGCAGAGTTGCGCATAGGTCCGCCATCTTGACCGCCGAGCATCCAAAGCAGCGTGGGAAAGCCAACCGTCGGGCTTGAAGGAGTCGTGCGCACCGCGCGAGGGGAGAGTGAGCGCGCCCCGACGTCGCTGCTTTTTTTTTTTTTTTTTTTGTAACGCGCGCTTTGCTTTATTATTAGGGGTGTTTTCCTATAGCGCAAATCCTAATATCGGGAAGATATGGCTGTGCAAAATGTTCCGAAATGTCCCTCCAGGTCTTAACAAACATATATGTGTTACTATAAATTTAACGAAGGCGTGACTCGTTTTGCTCAATAAACCTCCATACTGGTTAGATGCCTGGTATAGAATCAGCACGCGCGTAAATACACACTGGGTTATTTGGAACTCAACCTACAGTTTTTGCAGTCTATAGTGCATGTCGGCAAACTTTCACGCCTTGACAACGTAAAGGATGTGACCAGGCATCTAACCAGTATGGAGGTTTATTGAGCAAAACGAGTCACGTCTTCGTTAATTTTATAGTAACACATATATGTTAAGACCTGGAGGGATATTTCGGAACATTTTGCACAAACATCCGATATTCCGATATGCGTTATAGGAAAACTGCACTCAAGAGGAGGAGGAGGAGGTTAGGGGAGGAGGGGAAAACTTTGTTTAACAATTAAATCGATCTGGTTAGCCTGGGGAGGGACAAGCATGCAGTGTATAAGGGTATTCAAAAATTGCACGTCTCTCTCTTGCCACACGGCGTGTTTCAACTCTTCCAGGCGCGAAGAACAAATCCTATTCTACTCGGGATGGCGTTCTATGATTTGAAGAAAATTACTTTTGCTCTCTTGTCCTGGACTGAGGACCCGGCCCACTAACCAGATCGATTTAATTGTTAAACAAAGTTTTCCCCTCCTCCCCTTACTCCTCCTCCTCCTCTTGAGTGCAGTTTTCCTATAACGCATATCCGAATATCGGGAAGATATGGCTGTGCAAAATACAGCTAGGCGTCAGCTTCTCATGTAAGCATTCGAACAAAAGGAACAGTCAGCTGCTAATAACCGACAACCGCGAAAATGGAAGACCAAAACAAATTCTAGGCCTTCAGGGCTGTCGGCTTGACCGCGTACTGAAGTTGTGCAAAAAAGATACTCTTCGTGTACTAGCGTGTTGCGGCTTGTCGCTCTCGCGCTACGAACTACGAATGCGACATGGCAGCGGCGCGAAATGTACGAAAGACGCCGACAGCAGAGGGCAGCAGCGGCGTTGCAGCCGCATCGCCGGCTTCTCTGCGGTGCGTGGATGCTTTTTGTGCACGTGACGGCGATCAGCGAATAGGGTCGTGAGCGGCGAATGGAAATCAAAGGCGCAACTCTGCTCCCGTAGGGAGCATATACAGGAACTCTATGCTCGCCGAACTACTGGCTTGCCCGGTGGGTCATCTCTCGGGCACGCTGGTGGGTAGCTTTGTTGTCAGACACGGCGGAGTGGGCTGGAGTCCAAATAATCCTTACGGGATGTCGAGGAGGATGCTGGAGAAGTATCGTTCTGACAGGACGTGATATGCAACCACTGGAGAAGGTTCTACATGCTTGTTGGCTCTCTGTGATTATGATTTCTGTAGAAGTTTCTGCAATCTCTAGGCATATGGCCGCTTCCTCCGCCTGCAGAGAGTGGATGGTGGGAATAGATGCGCATGTAATGAGGTCTTCCGTAGTAGAAACTACAGCGGTCATAGCTTTTCGCCCAGGATATCAAGCGGCGTCTGTATAAACCGTGGCAGAGTTTCGGCCGTATTGATTAAAAATAGCTTTCGCTCTGGCTTCCCTACGAGACTCGTGATGCGTCGGATGCATGTTGCGTGGTCGTGGGGCCACATCAATGAACTTGCGAACCTCATCGGGAAGCTGAGTCGCATCCGCCTGCGGGTGTTGCAGAGGAGAGCGCAGGTGCAGTTTAGACAGAATGGCTCTACCGATTGGGGTAGAGCTGAGGCATAAGAATTGGCGGAGATGCTGGACTTCCAATAGTTCATCTAAGGTATTGTGGACTCCCAACCGCAAGAGTTTCTGCGTTGAGGTGGTAACAGGTAGCCCTAATGCTAGTTCGTACGCCTTGCGTATCAGTGCTTTCACCTTGTCCTTTTCGGTCTTGGAGAGTATGGCGTAGGGGAGGCAGTAAGTGACCCTAGACACGACGAAGGCTTGAACCAGCCTGAGTGCATCCTCATCTCGCATACCACTCGTTTTGGTACTAATCCTGCGGATCATGTGGGATGCTTGCTCTGTGGTGTTCTTAGGTCTGTTGAGCAGTTGGATGTTCGAGCGATCCGCTTGGAAAAGCATGCCGAAAATTCTGACCTGGGGAGTCGGATTAATTACATGGCCGTCCACGTATAGGGAGATGGTTGGCGACCCAGGAGAGAGTTTCCTCCTTGCCGAGACGATCAGCAGCTCCGATTTCTGCGGCGAGAATTCTAGGCCACACTGCCTTGCATATTGAATGACTATGTCCAGCACCTGTTGTAGATTGTTCTCTATGTCCCCTACTGATCCATGAATGGCCTTGAGGAAGTTACCGACGTGGCCTGCTGGCAATGGTGAGCTAGAGGAACGGGGGTGCTTTCCAGGGAGCTGATCAAGCAAGCAGCAACGGGTGGAACCGAAAAATTTCAACAGAAAGTTCAACAGCACATCAACAGAAGGACCAACTAGGCTTTCGCCTTCAAATTTGTAAGACGTCTTAAGCATCGCCCGTAATTTTCGCAGTTCCCTCCGCGGCTTTGCAGTTGATTGCTCATTTATTTGTTCAGCTCTTGGTGGCCAAGGCTGGAGTGGTGCATACTTGCACACTTTTAGCGGAGTAACACAGTAGAAAATGCACGTACAGTTCACGGTAGAGAAGAAATACCAAAATAAAATAACCACATAACAGGCTTTCGTAGGACATGTAAGTGTTTGGGCTGCACGAGCGCAACAAGTGTGGCATCGAGATGCAATAAGCTTCTTTATACGGCGCGGACTGGTAAACCATGATAAGTACAACTGGAATCTTGCACATGCGACGGCAATTTTAACAGCGGACTGCTGAAGCTTTCTTCTCTGCGGGCGAATCGTTAACAGAAAACTATCACCGGCAAAGTGGAGAGGGGGAAATGAACGCTAGGTGAAGTGGGAGGGGAAGTGTGAGGAGAAGTGACTTTTAACTCACTTTGCGTGGAGAAAGCTTCGCTTTTTAACCACCTTAAGCTGTAGAAAGTGGCGACCCTAAAAAAAGTAACATTAAAGCTAGTTCATATCACCAGCTCTGCTATTTCTTTAATATTCGCCTCCTAATTGCAAATGTGGTTGAATGTTCTTAGTACACACGAGCAGTGACAACTGATAAGGATGCGTTTGGCGCTACAATGCTGGTTACATCATGTGGCAGTGCATTCCAGTCCTCGGAAATCGTTCGAGGAAAAAAGAATGTCGCAGAGAATTTGTTTTAGTAATCGCATTACTATGGTTTGAAGGAACCTCCTTCCTGTGGGAAGGGTTCGCGTGCCCCAGCCTGACGAAGTGAAGGTGACACGCAAAAAAAAAAAAGAAATCATTCGTTTATTCTGGGACATTATAAAAAAATATGTGCAAAAAATTTCCGCTTGCAACAGAGCGGTCATTTGAGCAACGCGTCATTGAAAAGCAAACTACCCCGGCAGTGCGCATAAGAAAGCGCTTCCCCGACCCTCACAAAGATGTCCGAGTCCATTGTCCCAAGCAGCACCGTCCCCGCTAACCACACGTGCTGGCTATAATCCGGGCTGGCCAAGGGTCGCGGTTGCGGTTGACCGCCTCCCTCCGCTCCCATCCTGGCCATCCGCTGCGGCCAGGCTGTATGGCTTGCCACAAAGTCCTCGCTCTTAAGCAACCTGACCTCACCCCAAAAGCAAAGCTCTAGTACCCTTAGAGTTATCGTGGAGCTCCTACTTTCTGATATGACACCTCTCTTCCCTCTACATACCTAAAACACTCACGATTTCTTTTTTTTAAATTAGTTTCCAACTATTTTGCCTAATTAGAGTTACATGGCTCATTTTGCTTGTTCGCTGTTGGGAACATATTTCTTCGTTAACCTTTTAGCCATTTCTCGCCACTAAGTGCCCCGGCTTTATGCAGATATACCTGAACACTTTGTCTCCACTTACGGGGATTCATAGCTCTTATTCATATCTTATCATTGCTCTTATCATAAAGATTCTCGGAGTATCTGCTTGCTTTCCTGCAAATGTCGTGGAAAGACGATAGCCTTTTGCCGCCCCTGTCCCGTAACGGCAGGACACTTTTTTTTTTGCCTGCTCAGAGCAGCTCTGAGAAGCTCCAAGCAGCGCCATACTGCTCCCGCTTTACTGCAAATGTCGTGGAAAGACGATAGCCGTTTGCCGCCCCTGTCCCGTAACGGCAAGTCTCTTTTTTTTTGCCTGCTCAGAGCAGCTCTGAGCAGCTCCAAGCAGCGCCATACTTCTCCCGCCATAGACGTTCTATGGGCAAATAAAACACGAAACTGCTTGGAGCTGCTCAGAGCTGCTCTGAACAGGCAAAAAAAAAAAAAAAAAACTTGCCTCTCCATTTGGCCCCTACCCCTCCCACGCTCTTCATTTCCTGTCCAGCTGCGACCATGATAAGCAAGCACAACGGAGGTTTTCTCTTTAAATTTCCCGCGTTCGCTTTTTCGAAGCTTTTATTTGCCCTTGCAAGAACGAAGTCCGCGTGCATTTTTATTATAACAACAGGGCAAGTATCAGTCACGCATTTGTTTTCTTCGAATACGCCTAAGGGTTTCTTTTTGAGGAACAATGCTGACAAATGCGAAATACGCTACCAGATTTAGAAGTTCCGGAAGGTTTTCATTACACATACTACTTGCTCCAGAATTTACCTCTTCACCACGTGGCTGAATCGAGTGACAGACACTCTGGCTAGGGAATCCCCACAGCTTTGTATGTTTGCTTTTTTAATCAACCAAGCTTGCATTTTGTCTTCGTGGCTCCTTTAAGCTGCTGCTGAAGCGTTGTCAACAAGTGTTGCACATGCCTGCGTTTGAAATGCATTCTTGTTAGCGGATTCCTGGCCGTGACAACGCTTTCGCTGCGGCTCACACCATTATCGGGCGGGCGGAAGGACACATTTTTCCTCTTCTCGGCATTGCCTTTCACCGCGTCTTCGCCATCCAATTGGAAGCCGATCCGCTCCAGCTTGCCGCCTGTTAGACAAAAGTCGATGCCAAGAAAAATTTCTGTTGAGGCTGGGGTACTGAAGAGCTCCTCGGAACTAGGACACTAATGATGGTCAGAATGGTGCGGGAAGGCCCTTTCGAATGCAGGCTAGTGCGGGGCATATTTCAAGTGGTCGAAAGGCCAGACGCTTTGATTCTACATGAAAAGGTGGACCCCGCATGGTTTTTCAACTCCGGAGTGGGATGAACAGTGTCTGATCGTGGGCGCGATGGGTACGCCACCGTTCTTTATGCCAATTTTTACTTTGGCGGGAATAGGACAAAACATTACTGTTCCTGGCACCAATGGCCGTATTCTGAGACTGTCCTTTACTCCAGGGGTTTCCTCCATTCAACTGAATGGTGGACACCGCGATGCATTTGCATGCGAAAGTCGCTTTCAAGGATCTTCTTGACTGGAGTTTCGACTGTAGGACGGATTCAGAATACGGGTACAAACGATTACGTAACTCTGAGTAGGGCTTTCTTAATTCTTGTCCTTCTCTCAATGTCCTCTCGCGCTCTCGCGCAGTTGCGGGTGACGATGGGGAACCGACGACCGCCACCTACATTCAAGTCCCTGTGGACCATGGTGGCCAGCCCAAGCCAACCAGTAAGTCGACAACACTGCCACCGTCAGTGCGACGTACCGATCCAAGTGAAGGGCGTACGACGAGCTAGTGACTCCGCCTTCTACTCGTGACCAGCAAACTAATCAACATAAATATGGATACGTCAGTAGAAATTATCGAAAGCATCGTACTTTTCTTGACACTCATTGCGGAAACCAATGGCGACCCCGTATATGTGCCATACCTAAATCCGCAACTTCATTTCAGGCCGTAATAAGACTCCTTTTCTAAACTTACGGTTTCCAGAGGGTACACAGTATATGTGCTATGCCTAATTCGCAGCTTCATTGAAGGTCAAAACACCGTACTTCTTTCAAAATTCCACAATTTCCAAATGTAACTCCGTAATTTGCACCATGCCTAAATCCGCAGCTTCATTTAAGGCTAAAATACAGTACTATCCCGTTAACTCGAACTCGGATATCTCGAAATGTGGCTTAACTCAAAACTTTTTTTCGCCGTGCAAATACCTCCCATAGGCGCTATGTATTTCCCCCCTCTTTATCACCAGACGTTTTTTGGGGCTACCACGGATATCTCGAAATGTACTGGGCGCGGAAGCTCAAACACTAAAGCAAATCCAGACAATCACGTACCCAAACAAGTCTGACTATACAAAATGTTCCCTCAAACACACACACACGCTTGAAATAAATGCGGAACCCTACCCCCCTCCCCCCCCCCCCTCCCAACTTATTTCATGCGACGTGGGCCTGCCTAACCATCTGTCCTTCAGTAAACACCACCACAAATGCGGTGGTGCTGTGGGAGGTAGCTCTGGCCAGCTACGACTTGGGTATTCCCAAGGACTTAATTCCAAGGAGCAGAAGAGTCTGGGGTTCTCGAAAAAGGGCACCACCACTAGGACAATCGCGACACCTCGTCTTTTTTAAATAAACTTTTATCTCTCTCTCTCTCTCTCTCTCTCTCTCTCTCTCTCTCTCTCTCTCTCTCTCTCTCTCTCTCTCTCTCTCTCTCTCTCTCTCTCTCTCTCGGCAGAGATGACAAAAGGCAAAGTCCGTTTACAGGCAGCCGATAAGTCTCCATTCGAACGCTTATCTCCCAGCCCGCGCCGAACGCTGTCGTGAACGGCAAATTTACGGGAAGTGCACGCTGTACGAGTCCGATGTACCCGTTTTACGAGAATGCGGTCCCACACCTATTGCCGTTGAGCACGACCACGCGCGGAGCTGCGAAGCTCACGTCCGTGACGTCGGCTTAGGGACTCTCGGATTTGTTGTTTGCTTCATTCGGGCTCGCTCTTCCTGCGGTTTCTTTACGCTCGGTTGACCTCTGATGCTTGGCCGTACCAGATTTTCGCGTGCGCGTAACTTTTTATCATAATAAGGCACTTAAAATCGCATGCACTATCTCAAGGCGTTATTTAAATTATGGTTTTTTATACCGCTCCAGAAGAAACATTGCCGGCATTGTCCCATTCCTTGCGAAGCCGGTCCTGTGTGGAGCGCGAAGAGTCGGAGCTAGGTGTCAGTTTCCGTGTTCAGCAATCTTTAGAACAAAGGTAGCGCCGAGCTGCTAATAATCGACAACACCGAAAATGCAAGACCAAAAATTCCAAACCTTCGGAACTGTCGGCTTTGGCAGAAGGCATCACAATTCCCGGTAATTGTAAAACAATTTTTACAACCTTGCCGAACGATCGAAAGTAATTGTATCACACCACTTTACGTGGTTGTGACGTGAAAGTATGCCAGCATGCACGATGGGCTACAAAGACTGCAGGTTGAGTTTTAAATAACACATTGTGTAACAGGTGCGTGCTGGTTTTATACCAGGCTTCTAACCAGTATGGAGGTTTATTGAGCGTGTCGGGAACGCGACAGTGAGGTGAACCGAGACACGTCCGAATGCTTCGACGTGCCCCCAAAAACTGGGGCCCCGTTTTATTCCACGCTCGTGGCGTTCGTGGCTGCTTGCGCACCGGCGCAGCGTCGCCCGTGCTCATTGGTTGTCACTCAGCCCCAGCGCCATCGCCGTTGGGGCATAGCCCCCTCCCCTGGAGACGGAGTCTGGAGGAGGAGTCCTTGTAGAAAGCGGCACAGCAAAACGCACAGTTTTTGCGTTGCGAGGTTCACGGGTGATGGTGCGAACGGAAGGAAGAGTGGTGGTGTTCAGGATGAACTGATGGTGGACTGGAGCACAAGCGGGGCAGCTTTGGTGAAAGTTGGCTTGCGGCGATCGATGGAAACTATGGTGTCGCTGCCGTTGACGCGAACTGTAAACGTCTTGTCAGAGCGTGAAATGACGAGATGAGGGCCGGTGTATGGGGGTTGAAGTGCTTGGCGGGTACCGTCGACACGGATGAAAACGTATTGGCTGACAGAAAGGTTTGGAGGAATAAAAGTGTGCTTTGTGGAACACGACCGTGGTAGTTGGGGACGGGTATAGCTGAAAAACCGGGTTAAATAGTTTACGTAGCACAGGCCAGGGGAGGAAAGGTTGTCTTGCGGCTGCGGAGGGACCAGGAAGTCTGCCGGTAAGCGCAAACACGTGCCATAGACCATTTGAGAGGCGGCCCAACCAAGATGGTCTTTGATGACAGTGCGTAATCCTAGCAGAACAAGAGGAATGTGAACTGTCCACTGTTCAGGTGATTCGTGAGCCATCAGTGCGGTCTTTAGCTACCTATGAAACCTCTCGACCATGCCGTTGGCTTTAGGATGGTAGGCTGTTGTTTTCAGGTGAGTTACACCGACTTGGCATGTCAAACGGTGAAAGAGAGTGGACTCAAATGGCCGGCCACGGTCTGTGATAATCTGCGAAGGCACGCCAAAACGGGCGAAACAAGTGGACAGAAGTGTGGAAGCAACAGTCTCAGCCGTAATATCGTCGATTGGAACCGCCTCCGGCCAGCGAGTAAAACGGTCGATCGATCACTGTCAAGATGTAACGGTAGCCCTTAGATGGTGGTAGCGGGCCAAAGAGGTCGACGTGAATTGTGGAGAACCTAGAGACCGGCAAGGGAAAAGGGGCCAGAGGTGATGTGGTATGCCGAGAGACACTTGCATTGCTGGCAGGAAAGGCGGGAACGAGCCGATGCGCGTACGGCAGTATTCATGCCAGGTCAGACGTATTTCTCGGCAACCAAACGCCGTGAGGCACGAACTCCAGGATGAGAGGGACGGTGAATAGAGTTGAAAGCAATGCGCCTGAGAGAAGCAGGAAGGTACGGCCGTCTGCTGCCTGAAACCGGGTCAACGTCGCAAACGATGCCGATTCCCGAATCAGGGCAGTAATGTCCTGGAGTTGAAGAGAGGAACTGTTTGAAGAACGCTGAGTGCGCAGCTCCTCGTACTCTCGTTGGGCTTGAGCCAACTACTGAGTACTGAAACCGGAGCGTTGTATGGCCGAATTACGGCTAAGGGCATCGGCTGGGATGTTGTAAACTCCCTCGACATGCTGAATGTCCGTCGTGAACTCTGCAAGATACGCCAAGTGTCGCGTCTCTCCGGGAGAATATGTAGTCTTCGATGACTTGAAGGCGTTCGTAAGAGGCTTATGATCGGTGAAGATCACGAAGCTGCGGCCCTCAAGGAAAAAACTGAAATGCTTAACAGCGAGGTATGCGGCCCGAAGCTCCCGCCCGAAAGTGCTGTAGCGTTGCTCAGTTGGAAAAAGCTTCTTCGAAAAGAAACCGAGCGGATGCCACCGTGGTTGGAGACGAATGTAATGTGGTGACTTCCATTATCTTGTCGGCGTGCGCGGCCAATTGTGGCAAGGGAAGGTCAGAAGCCGTCGCGAGGACCATCTGAAAAGACGAAGGAAGCCGTTGCAGGAAAAGTTCCTTCAGCAAGCGGGAGTCCGTGGCAGAAGGTGTCGCCGAGAAGGATTTTCAGTTCGCGAAGGCGCTGCGAAGGTCGACGATCAACCAAATCCTCCGCAGAAAGCAGCCGCTGGAAACGCTGCCGTTCCAAAGGCCTCGTGCGGCTCAAAATGGCAGCCTTTAATGTGTCGTAAGGGTTCCTGGTAGGTGGGTTTGCGAGGATGTCGCGAACCACGACGACGATCTCAATAGTTAGTTAGTGACTGTTGGAGATGGCTGAAGCGGGTCTCTTGCGACGTGATGTGGCTCACTCGGAAACTTGCCTCGGCTTGAAGGAACCACACGTCGGGGTGTTGAGCACTGAAGGGAGGCAAACGGCAGGCGACGGCGAGATGCCATCTGAAGAGGCAGCATAGGACGCAGAATTACCACCGGTGTCGCGAGGAGGGTCCATTCTGGCTCCTTGACCCCGCTGCAGGGTCCGGGTCACCAATGTCGCGAACGCGACAGAGAGATGAGCCGAGACATGTCCGAACGCTATGACGCTATGACATTTTATTCCACGCTCTTTGCGTTCGTAGCTTCTTGCGCACCGGGGCTGCGTGGCCCGTACTCATTGGTTGTCACTCAGCCCCAGCGCCATCGCCGCCGGGGGCGCCGCCACAAGCAAAACTAGTCACGGCAACGGTAAAGATACAGTAACACTGTTTGTTCATACCTGGAGGGATGTTTCGGTACTAAGACGTTGACGGGGCTAAGTTTGTGACGGTGCAGAAAAAAAATGCATTGGGCACAGAAAAAAAAAGCATTGATCTGATACAAGCCAATAATATTCGGGTATGCGTTATAGGAAAACTGCCCTGAAGAGGAGAAGGAGCAGGAGGATAAAACTTAACAGGAAAATCTAGCTTATTATTGGGTCAGATCCTTAGTCCAGGACAAGATAGTAAGAGTAAGTTTCTTCAATTGATACAACGCCTTTCTGAGTAAACCAGGATTTGTTCTTATTGCCCGGAAGGGCTGGAAAACAATGAAGAGCTGCTAGGAAATACTCACCGGTTTTGATTCTTGTGATATGTGCCCTCACACTACTTATTGCGTTGGTTAGCGAGTTTATCACATCATCAACACCGTAACCATGTCATAATTGTTTGGGTTGAGAGTTGAGAGTCAGTTCGTTATGATAACAATGGTTACGAAGAAATTCGTAGCACAAAAGCCGTCTTCCAGTACTCTGGACAGCGTTGTCTGGGACTCGATCGCGGTGGCGAAGCTCGAACTTTTCCATTGTATTTGCATGTGAATAAACAACGCATGCTGCCTATATGCACCTTCTTGCGCGCAGCCACAACAAAAGCTAATTTTTGAAGAAGGGAATGTATGTCATACAGCCTGAAGACGATATGCACACCATCTTTTTGAACTTCCCGAACATCCCCAAACCTACTACTAAGACGTCTGTGGCGGTGCAGAAAAATTAATGCATTGGGCACAGAAAAAAAAACAAAAAAACATTGATCTGATACAAGTCAACAGCGAAAGATATAGAAGACAGCCGCTTTATTTCTTGCTAAGCAATGCGCGTGTAGGGGCCCGCTGCTTGGTACGTAGCATTAGACTGTGGAGTCTTCTCGAAAACACTGTAGGGAAGCCTACGCATTTGGAAAACGTATCGAGGAGCTCTGAGCGCTGAACCTCGCGAATAAGCTAGAAATGACGAGTTACACACGATCTTCTGACCGATGCTCTAAAGGAAGTTTTTCTCTCTCTTCATGTGTTGCAGACTTGTGGGGCATACACCTTGGAATTATTCAGATATGTCAGAAGCTGGCAAAAAAAACTGAATTACTAGAACTTCGCGTATTAATGCGCTACTACATGAAAGCGGGTGATATGTAGCGCAGGCAATGCTGTTCTCACAAGCGGAGTCTAGCAGCGGCGCGAGTCCTTAAGCCGACGTCAGAGCCAAGGGGCGTCACTAAAACAGGGACCGGAACGTGGAGTTTGCCTGGCGACACTAGCGCCACTTTTTTGCGTAGTGGCGGAAAGCGGAAGTTGTGGACGGGCAGTTGGCCGTTTCACCTGCAGCTGGCGGCGCGTTATTTTTTAAATGCGAATGCATTTCTTAGTCGAGCCATGTCAGGCGCCGTGCGGCATCCACGCGCCCGCAGGTGTTATCTCTCCGCTCTCACCCCCTCTCCCATAGCAACAGCTGCGAGCGCGCGCGCTCCTCCTCTCCCCTAGCAACCGGAGCAGGTGGTGCGGGAGGATCAGCGGCGAGTGAGTGGAGAGGAGGAGCGCGCTCGGGCGTGTGAGGGCGCTCGCATCGCGGGAGCTCGCCGGAGCTCCCGCGTGTGCGGGAGAGTGTAGGCGAGGGTAGGCGCGGTGCTTCGGTGCTTCTCCTCTCGACGCTCGCCCCACTCTCCCACGCCCGCATGCTTCTCAAAGACCCTTTGACTGTGCACTTTACCGACCACAAGGCAGTGATCGTGGCCGTCAAGTACAACGACAACACAAACAGGTGTTAAATAAATGGTTACGCTACAAATCACCGTCTTTTCATTATTTATAAATTCCGCGCACTCTCGCACAAAAGAAATGCATTCGCATTTCCTCACGATTCCCTTCGGGGAGGTGGGGTGAATTTTTTTGTTTTTGTTTTCGAGAGCGCGGTCTTCGCTCACCGGGAGTTCTTCCCGTGGCACTAAGGCCCGAACGTTGGACAGGTGGCGCTGCTTTTGCTGCTGCTGCTGCTGATGATGATGATGATTAGAGGCGCCGTTCAACAGCGCCACCCGCGGAATAAAATCGCAAAAATGGGCGGGAGTACCACTGCGTGTGCATGTGGAGCACGCGTGTTTCCGTCTTGCTTAAAAGTGCAACTGTTCATATACCGGGGTTATGATGGACATTTGACAAGCACATTTTCTTTTTTCAGAAAATTAGGTTCATGCGAGGAGCGTTTAGTATAATTACGTAATTTAGGTTATTTAGTTAATATGGCTTAGTCAGATTGGGTTAAAAGTGACAGTAATGCAGTCATGGGCACGTTACCGAAAAAAAGTAAGTGTTACAGTTACAGTTACCTAACCCAAAAAAGTAACTCTGTTACAGTTACAGTTACGAAGTTTCCAAAAGTAACTAGTTACAGTTACAGTTACTCTAAAAAAGTAACGTCGTTACTTTTCCGTTACTGTAGGAAACTAATTATTAGATAACAAATTTTAGCTTATTAAATAGAAACGTACTAAGGCATGGGGGCCCAGGCAGCGGTTGCACTTGCTCTGTGTCGACAGAAATGGCTGCCAAACATTTAGAAAAAGTACAAACACGGTGGCCGAACTTTAGTACTATATCGAGCTTGAGGACAAAACAGACGAAACAATCAATGACAACTAAATTTATTTTCACCTACAGTGTTGTCGCTTGACCGCCTTGCATAGTGAGGGCGAAGGGGAAAAAGGGGATGGGGGTGGTGGATCGCCGGAAGGCCCTTTGGAGGAAAAGGGAAGCGGATGTGGGAGTACTTAGGTTGTCCAGGTGTTTTTGAAAGCTACTAAAAAGAAAGCGCTGCGTTAACATTTTATTTCGTACTTGTCGTCGGAGACGGAGACCCATTTGAGCTATTGCTGAAGCGACGTTTGTCCGTAGGCCCTCGGAGTCGTTCTCCTTCCCCAACCCCCCACCCCTACCCCCAGAAGAAGCCAAGGTTATTTCCAAAGGGATTAGAAACGGAACTGGACGCTTTACTGTTTTTTCCTGCGACCCCTGTCCTCACAAAAGCGATTTTTGTCACCTCGACCGAGAAACACTGTTCTCCCAATCCCAGCCTTTCACAGCAACCACGTCCCCGATCCCAGAGCCCCCTTCCTTCGTTTGCTTTGAGGCGTAGGCCGAACGAAGCTCGCCCAAGTATTCTTTGCGCCCAACATTCAGAAACAGATGTAGCTACAGTATTCGTTTCTGCCCCAGCTCTGGAAATGAAGTCGCGAGGCTTTCCAAGAATATTTCCTCGTGCAGCGGCAGTGTGGTCAGGCGTCTTACCGGCCAAGATGCTGGGTGGTGTGTTGGGGTCGTCGTATGTGTGAAGGGGCGTGTAATTATTTACTTCCTCGACCTCGTTCGGGCACTGTTGACAGCTTGACGAGGGGTTTCAAACACGTGGTCCCAAACACGGCCAGGGGTCTCAAAAGCGCACAATGGTCGCAAGCAACTGCGACTTGTGAATCGAACACTCTACAGTGCGCACAGGGCTGGACGAGCGCGGGGATGCTGAGACTCCCCGCGGCGTTTTATGACCCCAAAAACGGGGCTGCACGTCGCTAACGAGAAAGTGACGCATTGACTGGAGTTTTCCAGGCTTCCGCGAAAGTGCAAAGGCTTCAGTGCGTTGTGCGGTGTTTGTGGATGTTTTTTTTTTTCGTGTTCGCCTTTGTGTCAAACACTTTTACTGCGCTCCAGATGTGGCGAAAATGGTGCAGCCGCGCATCGTACTCTGTGGTGTCAACATGCGTCCACGTGTGCTTAGGTGCGTGTCTCAGCGTTATTTATGGTCTAGGTGAGAGCGAAATCGCGCTGCTGAGGAAAATGCTCCAGCTTAGACTTAGAAACTTCGAGCCCTTAGCTGACCGCGTGGGACCCCACGCACACGTGTACGTCTAAACATTTATAGTCCAGCTGTTTTTCGCCCATGGGAAGGGAGTGAGCTGGCATACAGGAAGTAGGCGCAGGCTCTGCAGAAGAAAGTCCGAAAAAGTTGAAAGCGCGAACTCTACATCGGCCGTTAACGAGGGTTGCTGTTAGATACTTTTTACAGAAATGAAGTAACTGTAACGGTATTTATCGTTACAGTTACTCCGTAAAAAGTAACTAGTTACAGTTACAAGTTACTGAAAAAAGTAACTAGTTACCGGTAACGCGTTACTAGTAACTAGTTACCGCCCAAGACTGCAGTAATGCCACTAGGGCTTGCAAGGAACCAAATTATAGGTCTCGATGAGGGAAATCAGGTGGGACAAATTTTGCTTCCTGGTTATAGTCATGAGATAGTCACGTGAGTCATAAATCGGGTTAAACGTCAAAGTGATGCCACGAGGGCTTGTAAGGTATCAAATTAAAGGTGTCGATAAGTGGAATCACGTGGGACAAATTAAAATCGCTTCCTGGTTACAGTGATGAGATAGTCACGTGAGTCATAGATTGAGTTAGAATTCAGTGATGCCACTAGGGCTTGTGAGGTATCAAAGGTCTCGATGAGTGGAAGCACTTGCGGCAAATCCGAAATTGCTTCCTGGTTATAGTCATAACAGTCATGTCAATCATACATGGAGTTAAAAGTGATATTGATGACACTAGGGCTTGTGATGTGTCAAATTAAAGGCCTGGATGATGGGAGTCACGTGGGATAAATTAAAGGTCGCTTCCTGGTTATAGTCATCAAAAAGCCAGGTAGGTCATAAATTGGGTTAAATGTCAAAGTGATGCCACTAGGGCTTGTTACCGCCTGCCGGAATGTAATAACAGCTACACATGCGAGAAAGGGGATGATGGTGTGTTGAAAAATTGTGCTACGAATGTGTGTTCGCGCTGGTAGTGAAAGCAATTATCCAATATCTGCAGAAGATCACTGCACCCGAAAATCCGAAGTCGGCCATGACTCGTTCGGCGAAAACTCCTTTTTAAAGAACGGCGACGGGCAGACTTGTTCAGTTTATGCTTCCTTCAAGCTCACCTATCCTAAGGAAATATTTTGAGTCTTACATTTTCCAAGTAACTGTATGGATCGTATCTGAATGGGAACAGAAGGAGCTCTTCAGGCCGAATGGTCACTGCAGCTCTTAGGCTTCCGAATAGGACGTTATCTACCGCAGCCCGATCGCGAAAGGCAGCCAGGGGTCGGACCGCGACCCGGAAAGGGGTCATTAGCTTTCATGAAAGAAAGGCAGTTTGTGTGTATTTTCACAAGAAATAAACATGTTTTCCGAATCCCACCGCCAGGAAAACTAAATGAATGCTCCCAACAAATTCTTTTGAAAAGCTCTTCAGCAGCCCTTTAAGAGCATGTCGAGATTGTGATATGTTTGGAATGGTCTTTAATTTTCAATACGTTTCTAAAAAAACACGAAAAGAAGCTGTTTTATTTCACGCCCTTCATTATTTCATGGAAAGTTACATCTCTACTGAGATGTACCCGCCGCGGTGGCTCAGTGACTAAGGCGTTGCGCTGCTGAGCATGAGGTTGCGGGTTCGATTCCCGGCCGCGGCGGCCGCTTTTCTGATGGAGGCGAAAAGCAAAAACGCCCGTGTGTACGAGATTTTGGCGCACGTTAAAGATCCCCATATGGTCAAAATCAATCTGGACTACGGCGCGCCTCATTGCCTGCGTTGCGTCGGCCCGTTAAACCCTACAATCAATCAACTATGCCATCCCCTTGCAATTGTTCTTGCAAGGACGCATTACTTTGGGTACAGAAGCGGCTGTCCCAGAAACGCTTCACCTGATCATTATCATTTTATTTCATGAGCAACAATTTGAGATGACAATCGAAACTTCGTAGCATATGTAATACCACTCTCACGCGGCCGATCAAATGATATTTAGAGCGAATGAAATTTGGTCTAAATGTCATTAATTCAGCACTACAGGACAACACAGAAGGGCATTTGAGGCGAATGACATTTAGTGGCTAACAGAGGTTCGGGAGCACATTCAGCGGCGAAATGAATAGCCTCAAAAGCAGAGGCGCGTCACCAGGGAAGACAATTTAGTAATAAACCAGAAAATGTGGTTTCTAAAACCTTTCAGCAAACATATTTTTCCCCTCATGTTGTTTTTAAAATAACGACAAACAAGTATTAAAGGGGTCCTGAAATACCTTCCGCCGATGCATGGATGTACATGTACCCAAATAAAGCAATGTATTTGCAATCTCCTCCCGCAAGAATTATGTTAAAGCGATGAGTATTAGCTGAGAAATCGTAAATCAAAAACCGCGCATTATCGTCGCTCCGCGTTTCCTCCTCCTTTCGACTTCCTCTCCGCTGTTGACGGCGCGAAAGACTTGCCTCACATGATGCTGCGCTCCGCAGAGGTGACGTACTTCCGCTATTGTCGTCTGCTACGGGCAAGCTTTGTTGACACCATGAATCATGCACTCCGCTCAAGGCTGGAAAAGCGAACGAAAAATCTGGCCGCATGTATGCGGCGGCCTGGCCTTGCCGTTTCGCGGTGTACGTTCCTGGCGGAACATGACTTTTTATCGGCGGCGAACTAGCAGCCGCACAAGGAGGGTCGTGCGCTCGTTCCCTTGATGCACCGCGCACTGTTTATCCAAAAAGCGCCGTATCAGATGTGGCCCCGCTGGTGCCGGGTCTTATTTTGCGGCGGTGGTAATTCCTGCCGGCGGCATGTGAAGAAGTCATATTAAATCGATACAGAACACGTGCACAAAACGCTTCAATCATGTGACCAGTTCAGCTTGGGGCGACGCGTAATGGAGAGCGGCAACGTTGGCAAAACATGCTCCGTCGCGGCTCTGAGCTTTCTAGCGCTGGAGCGAGCGCCATTTCTTTGACAATCTCAAACATCGGTTGCCTTGGTAACAAGGCACAAACCGCTGCAGAAGTCAGTTGCGGTTGCGTTATCCCGGTTCAGCTTGGGGCCCCACTTCGCGACATGTCGGAACTGCAGGCGAACCACTCACTCCCATTGGGAAGTGCGAGATGCGTTTGGCATTACAGGAGGCGATGGTGTGTGTGTGTTGTGGACGCCTTTGTTTCGCGATGAAATGCGACGTTGTGCTTCTGCGGGTGGATAGTGCTTCCCATGGTCTGGATTATCTTTCTCGTGCGACGTACGACTCAACCTCGCATGGGGTATGTGCAGTGTGCGTGGCTAAAAGCCATCGGCTTGTGCGCCAGAGTTAAGTGACTTGCTGTTCGTCCCCGCAAACCGCGCGCGAGGTGAGTACCGAATTTACGACGGGCAGGAGGCAACCCATCCTCTGTCAATTGTGGTTCAGACTTTCAACGCATGTTGTGACGTTGTGTTCGTTAGAAACGCATCTCTGGATTGTTTTGAAGTTGAATAAAATGTATGCGTCAAACCCGGGCATTCGGCTCAGGGCGTTCTCTGCGATTGCACGAAAGAAGTGCCACGGGGCTTCAACGCTTTCTTTATGGAACGTACTCAGGTAACAGAGTATCCATGTCGTGTTATGGCCGTGTTGCATTCAATACAAACGGTTAAGCGTTTGTTTTACACTTGTTTCGTTTGTCGTAAAATGCCCAAGCACTCCGCTGGCAGATCAGCCGGCGAGCCGACGCTGAGCAGACGACTCATCTCTTTGCCGGAAGTGCGTGAAAAAGCCGCCCAATAGCAGGATGTCTAGCTCATGACGAACATCTGGGAATCGATGATGTAGACATGTGAAGATGGCGGCGCCCAAAAACACGAAGGGAAGGGTGAGAAAAAAACGACAAACTTTGCAACAAAAGTGTGAGCTTTCCGCTGCGCGTACAAGAGTAATACTTGGCACAGAGGACGTTGACGACCCAATCTAACGGTTGCGCTAGTTCTTTTAGTGTGTTCAAAATGCCTTTCAGGGCCCCTTTAACTAAAAAGCAAATCTCGTCCAGAAGGCGCGCTCTACCCTAATACTCGTTTTCGCGTACTTGCCTCAGCTTTATGATGTCTACTGATGTTACCTAAACTGGTGATTTTTCTTATTTTTATTTAAAAATAATCCTTCATCTTTTCAACAAATAGTTCGTATGAAAACATTCTAGATCGAGACCTTTAATTTGATACTTCACACGCCATAGTGCCATAGCTTTGACATTTAACCCAAATATGACTCATGTGACTGTCTCATGACTATGACCAGGAAGCAATTTTAAATTTTTCCCACGTGATTTCCATCATCGAGACCTTCGATTTCATACCTCACAAGCCTTAGTGGCATCACTTTGACAATTACCCCAATCTATGACTCACGTGACTATCTCATGACTATAACGAGGAAACACTTTTTAATTTTTTCCACGTGATTCCACTCATCGACACATTTATTTTAGTACCTCACAAGGCCTATTGGTACCCCTTTGACTTTTAACGCAATCTACGACTCACGTGACTATGTCATGACTATAACCCGGGAGCAATTTTAAATTTGTCCCACGTGATTACCCTCATCGAGACCTTTCATTTGATACCTCACAAACCCCAGTGGCACCAATTTGACTTTTAACGCGATCTATGATGACTCACGTGACTTATGAGTATAATAACCAGGGTGCAATTTTTAATTTTTCCCTCGTGTTTCCCCTCATCCTGACCTTTAGTTTGATACCTCACAAGCCGGAGTGGCATCACTGACTTCTAACGCAATCTATGACTCACGTGACTACCTCACGGCTATAATCAGGAAGCAATTTTTAATTTGTCCCACGTGATTCCACTCATCAAAACCTTTAGTGTGATACCTCACAAGCCGTAGTGGCATCACTTTGACTTTTAACCCAATTCATGACTCACGTGACTACCTCATGGCTATAATCAGGAAGCAATTTATAATTTGTCCTACGGGATTCCACTCATCGAGACCTTTCATTTGATATCTTACAAGCCCTAGTGCAATCATTTTGACTATTAACCCAATTTGACTAGTGTGACTATCTCTTTACTATAACCAGGAAGCAATTCCTAATTTGCCCCACGGGATTACCCCCACCGAGATCTTTAATTTGATACCTCGCTAGCCCTAGCGGCATTACTTCCACTTATTAACCTAAATTAGGTAAGGAATTAAACTACACGCGCCTCGCCCGGAGGTAATTTCTGACAAAAAAAAAAAAACGATGTGCATGTCATATGACTAATATCACCACGGTAACGAGCGGTTGCACTTTTAAACAATACGGAAACACCCCTGCTCCACGCCACGGAAACACGCCAGGACACACTCCTCAGAAACACGCCAGGGCATGTCCCGACCATTTCTGCAATTGTCTTGCGTGGTTGGCGCTGTTGAATGGCGCCAGCAGCGCCCCCTGTCCCACGTTCGGGCTCCTTATGGAAGACGCAGCTGATCATGTGGACGGCGAGTAGCATCAAGGAGTCCCTACAAGGGCAAAACAAGAAACATGTTGCGGCCGCTTCGCAACACGGTAGAATGTAGCGGTGGCGACCAACAACCGATGCGATGCGTTCAGCAGCTCGAGAATTACGGGGAGAGATAGGTGAGGAGGGAACGGAGACGCGCGCGGGACCCATGTCGCCACCTGACGGAGGAAGGCGAGGAGGCCGCCGCCACCGCAGCGATGAGCGCGCTCCACGAAGAAAGGCCAGGAGGCCCAATGCAGTGCAGAGCTGTGTGCAATAGAGGAAAGCGAACATCCGCCTGTGGTCGTTCGTACAATGGCGAAGCTTGAACAACGCCGTGAGGCGAAAAAAGATGGTGAATAAACAGTGTATTCTTTGGAGACATGTTTGCATATCACCGCAAAACCACACCTCGACAATGGGCGTATACCGGACAGTGAAGCTTTCGGTATCAACAAGGATTAACCAGAGCTAAAGCACAGCAATTTTTTTATGTCACACGCGCTATCTTAGTTGGTAGGGAAAGTGTTGTGCCCCGACGTCACTAGACTAAAATAACCTACAAACCCGCACAGAACATGCACTAACAGTCAGTTTTTTTTTTCGCACCACCGGTGATGAGATTACCAAGTTGCCTTACAATCGTATATAGACGAGCGACAGAGAACAAAGTGAACAAACATGATCTTGCACGTTAAACACCAATTTACTGCGCCCGAAAGTACGACCGTTAGCGTTTGAAAGGCCTTTGAAAACCTCAAAGGTCGTTGGTAGTGCTCCTTTGACTCGAATGACATTTTAACCAAAGGCCTTTGCAAAACGCTGTACAGCAGCTCAATGGTGTATTTCAGTAAAATGACATTCGACTCAAAGGACTTCGAAACGTACGTGTAGCACGGGCATAAAAAAAATTGGCGACTTTTGCTATAATTCGCGCAAGGCTTGAACCATAGAGAAGCTGGAGGGTTTCTTTCTATGCAAGCACTGAAAGACAACCACCACGCATTGCATGAGGTATGGAATCATCTACCTGTTCCGTCGTCGCTTTTCACTGCGGTAGTATTAGTAATCGCCATAGCCATCTATATTGTCGTCTTTCTCATGTATGACTGGCGGGCCCGGATCGTTTCGTCTGGAGGCCTTCACATTTCTCCCAAAGTGGATCAACACGTCAGCACGCTAGGACCGGCGGCAGCTGTCTCGTGCTGCCCTCTTGATGCGCGGACGCACGTGAACTGTTTTCTTGGTATTATTTGCGAGCGCCATACGCAAGCCTGGGCGACGCCGGGCGCTCCTCGTGAGGCGCGTGCTTGCGTGCGCGGTATACGGCGAGAGTAACTATAACCAAGTTTTCTGATGGCGCAGCACACATTACGGCCAGCAGAAGCAGCGGCTTCGCTGCTAAAATAAGTGCAGAGTGTCGCTTTCCCACCACCGACGACGACGACCGGGAATTCTAACCATGACTGCCATGGTCGCTTCTATAGATCGCATCGCCTTGAAGATATGGTCGCTTCTATAGATCGCATCGCCTTGAAGATAGACCGCTTTACCGTCTGTTTGCCGTGGTCTGTGTCACCTTTGTGCTGCCCCCGCGTAACATCAGGTTGGCTGGGTTCCAATCACAGCAGTGCGTTTAAAAGAGCGGTTTGCCAGTGCACCCCCATCCTCAAAAAAAAGGGGGGAGGGGGGGGGCTGCTTTGCCGGTAGGCCAGCAGATACAAATTTGACCTCTGAAGCAAGTCGAGCCGAACAAAAACCTACACAACACACGCTTCCGAAGAAGAAAGACCCGCACAGTGTTGCTCGCTTATACCGTTTCTCAACGTTAGTTAATGACTTGTAGAAAAGTTGCAGCAGTTGGTCAGGTCACATAATGTGCAAGTCACGAAACAATCATGGCGCCTACGCCAGCATACCGCAATTCTTGTGCCCAATCAGCGGAGGCCAATTTATCGATTTCCACTACTCCGTGGAAGCTGTTTGGGATTTGGGGTAGATGAGGAGGCCGGCCAGGGCATGGCACGTGGCGAGAGGGAATGACGTGCTGTCATCTAAAAGGGGATCCGTGCAGTATCGCAGGTTATTTCGAACCGTCCTCTTAAAGGTAGCAGCGCTAATCTGTATACACTAATGGCACAAAAATTTGTCGCGAACCTAGCCCATTTTCTTGCTCAAAAGACGCACATTTTGACAGTCATCTTTCTACTCGCAGCGACGACCACAGTGGAGACTTCGGCCGCAACCGTGAAAAGCCCATCCAGTACAAGACAAACTACGAGACAAACCACCAGTACAAGAACAACTACGAGACAAATCACCAGTACAAGAACAACTACAAGAAAAACCACCAGTACAAGAAAATCTACGAGAAGAACCACCAGTACAAGAAAAACTACGCTTCCTACGACGACTGCCAGACGAACCTCTCCCATAACGACGACACTGAAGGTAACCACTACAAGACCAAGACCAACAACAACCACCACTAAATCCACTACGACGACGACTACCACCACGACGACAACCACCACTACGACGACAACCACCACTACAACGACAACGACCACGACAACGACGACAACGACGACGACGACAACGACGACAACGACGACGACGACAACGACAACGACAACAACCACGACAACGACGACAACGACAACAACCACGACAACGACGACTACCACCACAACGACGACCACCACAACGACGACTACCACAACGACGACAACAACGACTACTACCACAACGACGACAACTACCACAACGACGACTACTACCACACCGAAGCCTACCACAACTAAAAGTAAGTTTTTCGTTATAACGGTCATATATACTGCGATCTATTCAAGGCTGGACTGAGTGCTGTCGCGCAAAAAAACTGTCGTAATCTTCCGCAAGCCACAACTGTCCGAGGTACATACTTCTCTTGATCAGGCGGGCATATTTAGCTTTGTAACCGTTTGCTTTAATGACTGTCTGAAGAACGATGCATCAATATAGCTAAATATTATTAGGTTAACGCTATTCTACGAAGCCGCACCATTCCCCGCTTGTCAGCCTTAAGATTGAATTTGTTTTGAACTCGACCATAAAAACAAAAAAATCACTGACGAACTGACTTTTCTTAAGATTTATTTGAGCGAAAAATAAAGGCTACCGAGTTAGCGGCGCCGTTTCGCCTCATTCAGACAGACTGCAGGAAAAAAATGGCTGACGATTACTAAACTCCCTCATGCGAAATGTATGTGCAGCGCACTCTTCTCGGTCACGGTGCGTAGCTGCTGCGTCTCAGAAAGTGATCGCATGATCAGCGAACACACGGCTGCACGAGCTGCTTCTGCCCTAATCTCCCAGCGCGTCACCGCCGCCTAGCGTGTTGCTGTAAATCGTGTTACAGTTTCGCCGACTTTCCTCCTCCGTTTTCCTTCTGCATTCGGTGTCCCCTTCGCTCAGTTACGAGGCCGGCGACGTCGTCAAACCACAGTAGCGGACGCTTAAGTGCTGCGCCCTAAAAAAAACGGTAAAGGGGGGGGGGGGGCACGGAGGAGGTGTTGACACACGAGGCGGGAGGTTTGAAGGCGGGAAGTTTGTCGCACTATTGCAGACTACGAGTAGTGAAAAGCGCACACAAAGCCAAATACAAGGACGGCTTGCCAGAGCAATAATCTTGCCATTTGCACGAGCCTCCGTGACAATTTTCTGTTTTTCAAATTTCTAGATTGCACGTAAACGTACTCATTTCTCGAAGCATTCGCGAAAATCAGGACCACAAGTGTACTCGATACTTTCCGTATGGGTCGAATAGTTCATGCTTCTCGGTTGGAGTTTGATATTAGGACTCGGTAATGGCTTCGACCGAACATTCGGCCGTAAGCATTGCTCGGCACACCAGACAGCTGTCCGTCCGTCCGTAACACGTGACACGATGCCCTCCATAGGCAGATATGGGCCCATAAAGAGTGTTTATAAAATGCCATAGGCACATTGAAAGGGAAGCCTAAGTGCCCTATTGTGCGAAATTCCGACGTTGTCCTGTCAGTAAAATAGCCACCGATGTAAAGAGTAACTAAAAAATACATTTGTGTTTGCATGGGATTCGAACCCACGGCTCCGTGGTCGGAGCCCAATGCGCTACCACTGCACCATCTTTTTTTCTTTATTGTCTGGTTGGCGACAACACAAAAGCTCACTGTACAGTACACAAATTAAAACCACCAGCCTCCAGTCTGCTGAAGAAGGTGGCTTAAAACTGCGCTAGTACAGTAAAAACTCGTTAATTCGAACTCGGTTAGTTCGAACCCACGGTTACTTCGAACTGACGCCCTGGTGTCGGCACAGCCCCGTATAATTCAAAGGGGGCAAAGTCCCGATAATTCGAAGGCGTCGGTACCTAGAACGGTCAATTCGAACTTGGACCCCATGGTTTCCATAGCTCCTCGCAGAAGAAGTCAGCCCAGGGTGATTACAATGTGTTAAATCCAAACCAAACCAAACTTCTGGAGATGCAAAACAACGAAACCGAAAAAATAACTAACTGATCAATTATTTTGCTCGATTTCGAGCTTCATGAACATTATGTAGGAAATCACCTGCCACGAACTTGCAGTAGCGCATAATAAGTGATAACGAGTTCAGAGGTGGATGGCTTCTTGCTTTCGAACATTTAAGCACGAATATTACTGCGCACATTTTCTCGGTATACAAGATATCAAGGAGAATAGCAGGGCAAATATTTTTGACATTTTCACAGATCTCCCATTCTTGACAAAAAAAATGTAATGGGAAGGGAAAGGCAGGAATGTTAGTCCTAGAGAGCGAAATGCATGATAGACAGCCTATGGATTGAATACTATATGCTATGTTTTAGTAGGCTGTTTCTTTATAACTGCGTGATTTCAGCTTAGCTTATAGTAGCTTTTTTTTCTGACCACCGTGGTCATAGAGTTCTTGACGTAGAGGGGCCACACGCCAAGCAAAAGAGAAATATAGCAGGTTGTCGTTTAGACAAACTCGGTTAAGATGATTTAATGGTTAAGACGAAAATTTTTGCTGTCTTGTAATAGACAGAATACAAAAAACGTGCGCTCAAGAAGAATTTTCTGATAATAGGAACAAATTTTCCCGGTCACTTCGAGTTCAACGGGAGTTTGCTGTCCTAAAACCGTTGCAACCTTGCCGGGATATTTGAACTTAAAGCTCGCGCGTGGATTGCTTACCAACTGAGTCTGTTTTAAATTGCAACTACCGAGGCTGGCGACAGTTGTTTAGTAAGCAAGGAAGGATCAAAGCATGTGCCTCATAAAGCTGCCGACCGCCACTCTCCTTCGCTGCGGACCACCCCAATCTTGATAGTATTTCTCCCTTGGCTTTTCTTATCTTATCGCAGCTACAGGCCCACGGAGGATTCCGAGGAACAGGGTGTGGTGTGTGGTCGGAGAGTACGCGAAAGACCTATCCACGGAGAATCACCTATCCAAGATCGACTTCGACGGGTATTGTGACTTTGCCATGCTGACAATGATTTACGACGGTGGTTCAAGTAATTATTTCAGCAACAATAAGTATACCTGGTTTCTCGATAAGGCCAGAGACGCACAAAAAGCGTCCTTCGCCCTCGTCACACCTGAGAGGTGAGTCAACAATGAATGGCGGGTTTGTTTTCGGGTCACCCCGCTCGGGTGGCTACCGTTGCATCGGTGGTGCATCGATATAAAATGTAATTAACCTTTCACTACGACAGGGCGGAGAAAACATGCGCAGCGCTAGTCTTCTGTGGTCGTATCGGAACGCACATCGTATTACATCCTCGAAACGCACGCACACACGCACGTGCACGCACGTGTGCGCATGCACGCACGTGTGCACGCGCGCGCACACACACTTTCTCAGCCATTTCGCGACCCGCAGTGCCGCATTTCAATCCCCTACACCGAGCACTTTGCTATACGCCTCGTCGGCTCTAAAATCCGCGCACAATTGCACTCAAGACTAGGATGTCGCGGCGTCGGCGTTGCTCTGCCGTTCCAAAGTGCAGAGGACTCGGAAGTGTTTTGAAGGTTAATAAGCTCGAGACGATCACTTAAGATGATGATGATGACTGTCAGGTTCGAAAGACACGCAGTCCCCTGGATGTCTCATCATCTCCACCCCCCGCCGAACCGCGTGTACTGCGACCGGGTGAAGGACGGGTTGACCATCGGCTGACCATGCGACTACTACTCCACTGCGTCGATGGGTCGTTGCATTGTTGTGGGGTACCCGCGCAACCACTCTTTGGACATTTGCTTCTCCCAGGGAAGACAGAATCCGGCGCAACCGACAATGCCGGTGCACGATGCGAAGGGTGACGCGTCTCCCGGTGATTGCGCCACGTTGGCAAACTGCTTTCACGTTGCAGGAGCCTCATGCCCTCAGCTGTGGACCTCCGGATTTCCAAGAGAATGGGCAAATATTGTAGGGGCGCAAGGGTCGCCGTGGAAGACGCGGTTGTGCACCGGCTAACTGGCCAAACGGAACCCGGGCCGGACGTTTCCCACTGCGGGCGTTGAACCGAGGGAAGCATATGCTGCTTCCTGACTGGGCTGCAAAGAGCGCTTTGTGTTTAAGACTTTCATGATAAAACACCGTGGAAATAGGTTGTAAATGGAGCCTGAGACGCGTTAAAAAAACGTTCTCTAATCCCACATGTATCAAGGCGCCAGCAGATCAAGGAGTTCGTCTTCGATCCCCACGAAAGCAGCATCCAACGGCTGGTCACTAGCCAGGAGAATGAGCAAAGTAGGGAGGACCTGACTATAATGATGATATTTGATTGATTGATTGTAGAGTTTAACGCGCCGACGCAACGCAGGCGATGAGGCGCGCCGTAGTGGAGGGCTCCGGATTAATTTTGACCACCTGGGGATGTTTAACGTGCGCCGAAATCTCGTACACACGGGCGTTTTTGCTTTTCGCCTCCATCAGAAGAGCGGCCGCCGCGGCCGGGAATCGAACCCGCGACCTCGTGCTCAGCAGCGCAACGCCTTAGCCACTGAGCCACCGCGGCGGGTATAATGATGATATGATGATGATGATTATGATAGTATTTTAACCTACACGAGAACCTGTGCTCGATTCCCATTTTCCTTTTACTTACACTTTATGCGCCCCAGTCATTACTTTTTAATGCGGAAGCCTTAGGTGCCTCATTCTGCGAAAAACCGTCGTAGCGTTGATGCTGTCCGGTCAAGGAAATACCCGCCGCTCTAAGGAGTAAATAAAAACACGTAATCCGATGGTATTTGAGCGCGGGCCTTCAACGTAGCAGCCCGATTCGGTTCCACTGTGTCATCTCCGCACGTTCGCAGCAGTAGAACAAGACTTCCGCTGAAAATCTAGCGCAGAAAATTCGCGGAAGCATTACAATGTACTGTAACCTGCTTAAGCCGCGGCGAGCCGTCATCTTGAGCGTGATTCGACCACTTGCTCCCAACACAGGTGCCATCCGTGGTCCCGGAGTGTCGCGCTTGTTACGACAGGTATATGAGGCGAAATGTGAAAAAGCCTGGAAGACAAAAATATTCGCTTTTATCGATTGCAACCTTCGATCGGAACGCAGTTGGCGCCGTCAGCGAGCAACTTTTACCCTGGCCATTATAGTGTCTGTGAAATCTTAGCGTTATATTTTGTTTCCCGCTACTTTAAGACTGAAGCGGATTATCCGAACGTTACATTTTAGTCCAACGCAGCGCCGCTACTGAAAGGCCGCCACAGAAGTGAAGTTCGTTACTTCAACAAGTAATTAAATCCTACATGTGCTTCGAATCGGCTCGCGCGTGGTTAACGTAGGGCTAAGCAAGAAATAAACAGTAAGGGCGACCAAAAAATGTTACGTCACATATGCTGCCAAGTGAATTCTTTAATGCAAAATATAAAAAGGCAATAAAGAATTCTAACGGCAACAGTTTTATGTTCCAGCTGTGGAAAAGGACTCCATATGCTAATAAACCTTGATCACTCTATTTGAGATTTTGAAACTTCACTGGACGCGCTGAGTGTTATTTCGCAATTTGTGCACGAGATTGCTTCACATTCATTGCCCCACACATGCGATTTTTCCGTCCAGTGTGTGCGCCACACGGCGGTTTCAACATGTGTATCTATGTAGCCGCAAGCCAACACAACGAACAGGCCACAGTGGATGATGTGTAACAGGTATACAAAGCTCACAGACGACGATTTTTAAATGGTGCAGCTTTTTCATCGAATGCACAAACACGAAGAAGCAGTCCAAAAAAGCAGAAAACGTCCATACCAGATGCAGGGTTCTTTTTTAGAGACTTTCATACTCATAGAATCGTGCATCCACGGCCAACCATTTTAGCATACGCGCGCAGGGAAAGCCGGTGAAACGAGCTTTAGAACAATATCAATACATGCAGAAATCTGTCGTACTGCATACAGTTTCTGCCCTGAGGCTTTGCTGCTGCAGGAGAGTACGTGGAAACGAGAGAGAAACTAAAGCCGTCGCTGAACTTCACGTAGGACGAAAGGCTTGAACAGGAAACTAGGCGACGGAAGCCAATCAAAATCAAAACAGCCCTCAAATAACGTTTATGTTTGATTTTTAACGACTAGGTAATCCCAAACATGGGTATACACTACCTAGTCGGACGTTACGACTCCGTTCATAGCAACATTAAAACAATCTCCAATTCGCGCGTCAGGCCGCGCCGGCGTTCGCCGATGCGCACGGGCAACCGCGAAGGTCACGGCGAGAAACGCTTTCTAGAAGGCCACCAATGGCGGATGACGTCACGTCATCCAACTTCGCCGCGCCCAGGGCGCTGGGCTGTAAATGGTCTACAGCCCCCCATCATGAACCTCCGGATACTGCAAGCGTTAGAAGTCGAAGTATAGCCAGACCTGGCATTGAAACCAAAGAATGGCAGAGTCGCCCCGAAAGTACTCTGTTGCTTTGGTACTACTAAATTGGTGGCATCTGTGCCGAGAGCACGGTCAAAGGCACCCTTACTCCCAATATCAAGCTTTCTTTGGCTTTGCTCTGTACTGTTGTATTTATAGGAATCCCAGCAATTCAGTCGAGACCGGGGTGATCATTTCGAATACTGGTTGTGCCCACTATAGTCAGAACTATACATAACGAAACCAGATCTTACGTAATTTTCTCAACCTAACGAACGAATTCAGGTTGCCCCACAGGTGCCTATACGGTTCAATGCTTTCGTGAACTCGAACTAACGAAATGGGTTCAGCGCCATTCCCGATTTAACGAAGTATTTTGAGAAAGAGACAAATTTTAAAACTTAGAATTTGTTTAGTCGGAACAGCATAATGATTATTGCGCCACGTCATCGTCGACTGCTTCAATTAGGCACGCCGGCATCGTAGCGTCCCCTGCCAAGGCTGTATCGAGTTCCGCAAGCCCTCAACACGAGCAAGAGGAGGCCATCTCATGGAAACAGCTTCGTCATCATAATGAGGTGGCAGCAGATTTGAGCTTCCGCGACCATCTGAGCACCGATGCAGGCGCTGACACGACGGCGGATTTAAACGACGAAGAAGCCGTACAGTTATCGGCGAACGAGAGGTGTCAGGGAATGGCATGGTGCTGACGACCTAGGAACTGGTGAAGCCACTGTGCCCGCTCCAGGCCAGGTGATGGACGCTAATGACTTTCTCAGGCGCTTTGCTGGGGCACACGAAGCAACCGAGGGCGCGTTGAACGCGCTTGCGTGCTAAGAAAAATCTGTCCGCCTAATCAATGCTAACGAAGCGGACGCCGGCGATGATCACAGGCTTTTTCACCATGAAATAAATTCGCTTCCCCCAGAACCTCTAGCGCCCCATTACAGCAACGCTTTGGTACTTTCGTCCAGCGATTTCACGCAGGATGCGCAGGGTGACTTTTTGACCGGACACACACCCCCGGCGACACACCTCTCCCAGCGCATCACGTGATTCGCCGGGCCCGCTGTCGGCGCTGCGCACAAGGCCCCGTTTTAAGTCACGGTGGTGGCCGCTACGGGAGCGGCCACTCAGCTGATCGGCAGCCCACCAAAACCGCCACCTTCCACGCATGCGCCGCTTGGTCGTTTCGGGATATGTTACTCATTTTGCGCCGCGTTCGCCATGAAACAGGAACGCCGCTCAATAATAATAATAAAAAAACAGGAACGCCGCCTTCGCCGAGAATGAAAGGGAGGCCGGGCCTCCTCCTGTGAGCGTTGCACGGAACCGAACGACGTCGAGCCGTGGTCGGCAATACAGCTGCACCAAAGATTAACCAAGCGAAACCAAGACTCAACCAGACTAAGCCAAGCTTTTGCTTTGCATATCCAAGGTTAGCTGAGCTGAGCCGCAACCATTATTTTTTCACAGCGGATTTTTACCACATTGTTAAATTTATTTATTTATTAACAGTACCTTCAGGGTCATAAATCATTGGAGAGAGGAGTGGTTACGTACAGTAAATTGATGACAAAACCAGTAAAGTAAAAAAATGGTTACAAAAATAGGAAGTATACAATCGTAGCTGGCGCATAGTAAGACAAGTAGAAAGAAAGAAAAACATACTCTATAATTACACAATGTTAGCTATTGCAAATGACTCAAGGTAATTAATGGCAGCAGCTGATGCAGGATGGCGGTTCCATTCGACTGAAGTCTTTAGTATAAAAGATTGGAAAAATGCATTTGTTCTTGACAATGGTATTCCAACTTTATTGGCACGATAAAGTGAGGAGGCAAAATGAGCTAATGATGTAGTGTTGGGGGATAAAATATTTTATGGAATAAACAGAGACGGAAAAGTTTTCGGCGACAAGACAATGGAGGCAGTTGAAGGCCACATTTCATCGAAGTTATGCTAGAAGTACGATTAAAGTTAAAAGAATGAATCGAGCAGAGTAATTTTGTACCAGTTCTAGTAAATGAGTTAGAGTATCACCACATGGGTCCCACGCTGATGCCGCATACTCGAGCTTGGGACGAATCAATGTTTTGTACATTTGTAATTTGAGTGATGGAGGGGCTTTTGAAAAGTTGCGTCGGAAGTATCCTAATGTGCGGTAAGCACTCGCAATTACCTCCACGGTGTCAGTGGTTCATGTGCAATCGGCTAAAATGTGAACACCAAGACATTTATAAGATGACACATCATCTAACCTGGAGTTGTTAATAAAGTAGGCAGGTAACTGGTGAGCTGTTCTGGTGGCATGTTAATGCTTACATTTGTTAGCGTTCAGTTCCATGAGCCAAATTTCGCACCAGGAAAAAAAATAGCGTTAAGATTGAATTGCAAGGCGGTTATGTCATCGTCACAGGTTTGCCGTTACACAACACAGTCGTCGGCAAATGAATGAATGTTTGAAGAAACGCATGAAGGCAAATCGTTAATGTAAATAAGGAAAAGAAGTATACCCAGCACGGAGCCTTGAGACACACCGAAGTTGACACGTGTTAGCTCAGAGTTAAAATTTTTAGCGGTCAACCAAATGTGAAGGGTTAGCAAGAAAAAACTCAAGCCAAGAAAAAAGTTTGGAATCAAGGTTAAGCTGATGTAATTTAAACAATAATTTGTGCCACCGTATCAAATGCTTTAGAAAAGTCACGGAACATGCAATGAGCAGCAGAGGACCGGTCAAGAAAATTATGCAGTTTGTGAGTGAACAATGCAAGCTGAGTTTACATAAGTACGTTTTTCTAAAGCCGTGTTACGACAAAAAAAATTTAGAGTTGGATTCCAAATATTAACTATATTAGAGAATAATATGTGTTCAGTTAGTTTGCATGGAAGGCTAGTAAATGAAATAGGGCGGTAGTTAAGGGGTCAGTACCTGCTACCTGAATTGTGGAATACAACTTTCACAATTTTAAATTGAGCTGGTAGGACCCCATGGTCAAGCTACTGCTGAAAAATGATTGTATTATAGGATAATAGAAAATTGTACTGATAAAAATTGAGCTGATCAGGTCGCACCAGATGCATTTGATGCTTTAATTACCTAATAAATTTTTTTCTACACCAGAACAATGGATGGTAAGAGGCGGCATGTACCTATGATTGTATTTGCCATGTAAGGGTAGTAGGACGTTATTAGTTTCCGACATGCAAGGGCTTTGAAATTAGAGGCAGGCGAGTGCCGCAGCTGCCGCAATTACGATGTCGTGGTAGCTGACGTCGGATGCGACTCCCTTTAGACATGAACTGCTTGTAAAATGTCACGATTTTACGAATCTCTCTATTTAACGAGATAATTCGGGGATCCTGGTGACTTCTTTAGGTCGCGTTTTAACTGTATTCCTACCACACTCTTAAAAAAAGGTCGTGGCACTTACTCACAGAGCACTAACCAGTTGCTTGTCACAGTATTAACTAGGTACTTAGTACTCTTACTAACTGACCTTGCATAACCCAGTAAAAAGATGTGCGTGACAATGTGTATCGGCTGAGCGCCCAGCATGGCATAGACACATTCAACACGCAGATATCACACTTAGACAACCAACAAATAAATTGAGCAAGAAAACCAACAAAATGCAGGAGGAGAGAGAGTATAATTTAGTTACCTTAGTAATAAATGTGCCCTTATGGTTTTTATAGCTAGCAGCGGAAAGTCCTCCGGTAGTTGTTGGTGGGCTTGTCGCAAAAATCAAATATTTTAGCGAAAATTGTCGAGTTATGCATTTTAATGCGAGTATATACAAATCAGCATGTGGATTTGCAAAGCCTTTTTGCAGTGCGAAACGTGGTGTAGCTATAAAGTAAGATAAGTCATAGAAATTTATTACTATCAGTGAATGTTAGTATCAAACAAGCAGCTGTTACTAATTGCAAGGGCTAGACTAGTAATGGTTCCACGCTTAGTGGCAAGACCTACGTACCGTTCTGGAAGGTAGTAAAATTCGTAAGCAGTTTCTAAATACTGCCGTTTACGAGCGTTTTTGTTAAGAGTGACGTGTTTTGAGTTACTAGGAGGAGATTTTCTAGGTCATGGAAACTGCAGATGCCGTAGCGCGACCTAAACATGGTGCATCATGCGCTGCTAACGCTTGGCACCACTGCACCGTTACCCCCGTAGAGCCTTTTCGCTGTTCTGTTTTGTTGTGTAGATCTGCCAAGATTGTGGCAAACGACGTGAAAAAAGCTGCTGGACAAGATGCGCTTAAACGTTACTGGAATGAGAGAAAGATACGGCACTACGGTGTGCTCGACCTTGAGCAAAAACCGTGGAGTGGAGAAAGCGTTGTCAAGACGGTTAAAAAAACGTTCGACCTGCTCAAGGCAAGTGATATTTAATCTACCGTGAATTCTCACTAAAATCAACGCAAACGAACACCAGGCGCCTGCCTTAGTGCACAAGCCGCAATGCGTTCCCCAATTTTGGATTTATTTTTGTGCGTGTGTCTTGTAGGACTTTGCTCCGAAGCCCTTAGTTGATTAATTTTAGGATACACTTTATGGTTTAGAAGAACAGCGACGACGCGGGTGCGTTCTTCAACAAAATGTGTTTTTATTATTGCGTTAAAATGTTCAAAAGGATGCGTATTAAGCCCCGGATTTCAATGAGAAGGGGCCACTGGCTTATTTAATTTGGTCAAATGTAGCGCTGACGAAATATGGGACACACCGTCGAGCGCTACAATTCGTGCCATGTGTTTCTTCTGTGCTACATTTGACCACTAGGAATTACCAACTAGCCCAGTCTACAGTTTTACTTTATTTCCGGGATTCGCGAAGCTTTCTCTTACGTCATATATGTCACGGAAGTGACGCCAGTAAATCGAAGCAAGTGGCCTGTACAGGGTGCACCCCTGCACACAGGGTCTTCTTGCGGGGAAGCAACTTTTAGTACTAAATAGATCGATTGATTGATTGATTGTGGGGTTTACCGCGCCGACGCAACGCAGGCGATGAGGCACGCTGTAGTGGAGTGCTCCGGATTAATTTTGACCACCTGGGGATCTTGAACGTGCTCCGAAATCTCGTACACGGGCGTTTTTGCTTTTTGCCTCCACCAGAAAAGCCGCCGCCGCGGCCGGGAATCGAACCCGGGACCACCTGCGGAGCAGCGCAACGCCTTAGCCACTGCGCCACCGCAGCGGGTAGTACTAAAGAGTACGTTTCTTATATATCTGTTGGTTTTCGGGTTTTATATTTTAACACGAAAGTGTTTTATGCCGGGATACACCAAGATTTCACTGTTATATCCGTCACAGAAATGACGCCAGTATACCCTTGCCGAAGCGACCCGCCAGCAGGACGTCGCTCGCCAAGCACGCCCACAAGACAGCCGCCGACCCGCAAATTATGCTCAGCTGCAGATTTCGCTACACATTTAACTTTCGTGTTTCACCGATTCCTATGACGGAGGAATCAACCACAGTTCTTTTTTTTTTGCGCCGCGAGTGCTGTAGGTGCTGTTTACCAACAATTACGCGAGCGAGTTTTGGTCAGGTGAACTACGGAAATATGGCGCTGTAATAAGCAAATGGGAGTGACTGCGTCCTGAGTGCATGCAAACGGCCGCGCGTTTCGCGGATGAGGGGAACGTTCTGCTTATTTGGGAATCCCGCCTCGAAAGACGACGACAGAGAACACGGGCGTTTCCAAACGAAGCTCCCTATGCCTCGACGTCCAGAACACACGGCCGGAAAGCTGACTTTCTCTGATGATGATGATGGTGAGTAAAGTGAAAAGTGGCTGAAACGCGAAGCTTTCTCTGGTTTAAAGCTGATGTCTTAAAAGTCCAAATTCCACAGTCCAAATCTTTACTCCCGAAACACATTGCACGAATACCAATTACACAATGGCTTTCATCGGCCTCAAGAAAAAAAAACGCTTGGGGCGGTAGGAGTCGAACCTGGGTCCTTCGCGTTATGAAGCTGACTTCAACCCGAATGCGCCATTCTTTTTTAAATGCGAATGCATTTCTTAGTCGAGCCATGTCAAGCGCCGTGCGGCGTCTACGCGCCCGCAGGTGTTATCTCTCCGCTCTCACCCGCTCTCCCATAGCAACAGCTGTGAGCGCGCGCGCTCCTCCTCTCCCCTAGCAACAGGTGCAGGTGGTGCGGGCGGATCAGCGGCGAGTGAGTGGAGAGGAGGAGCGCGCTCGGGCGTGTGAGCGCGCTCGCATCGCGGCAGCTCGCCGGAGCTCCCGCGTGTGTGGGAGAGGTTAGGCGAGGATAGGCGCGGTGCTTCGGTGCTTCTCCTCTCGACGCTCGCCCCACTCTCCCGTTCGCTCGGTCGCAAGTATATATAAATGGAATGTCTGCCGGCAACGGTACCTCGAGCAAGAAGTGTAATACAATCCAGTTCGAGCATTACACCTCTCGCTGGAAATGCATTCGCACTTCCTCACGATTTCCTTCGGGGAGGTGGGGGGTATTTTTTTTTCTTTATTGCCGGCCTTCGACAGTGCAACACAACGCAAAGGTACAACGGAAAACACACAATCTACAAAAAGGTCGCCATGCCATGGTGGACTGGCGTTGTCATTTAAAATTCCTTAAGCATGGCGAGGGGTTCCACCCTTAGCAACCACTCAGGAACAGAAAACGTAGCTCTCTGAACTTCAAGGAACTGGGAAACAATTTCGCGGAAATATTGTCTCGTTGGTCGCGCGTCTACCCCGCAGTTGAGCCATGCCATGCGCGACCGCCAAATACATCGCAGGCCCAACCCCATGACGAGATCGTACGGCACCGCATCCTCTCGCTCTATACATAAAAACCGTATTCCATGGGGGTTCAGTGAAAAGTCCTTTCGAAGTGCCCTTCGGAAGACATCCCATAGAGAGAGAGAGAGAGAGAGAAAGACTTTATTGGTGTCCTGCGAACGTGGAGAGGTAAGGGCCATGCAGGGCCTTCCTCCCCCCGCGACTTAGGTCGTCCTCAAAGCAAGGGCCCGCTGGCTTCCGCGCGGTCGGTTCCCGCGGGCTCTCGGGGTGGAAGCCCCAAGAGCGCGCGCCGGGACCTCCCTGCGCCTCTGCCGAGCAAGGGCGGCCTTGAGCCGCTGGATCTCTTGTGCTTGCCCGTCGGGGTCATAAGTGTTCATGGCACTAGTGGTTCGAGCGGGCAAGTCCTTCGAGGCACTCGCCTCCACCGGGTTGAGTTCACAGTCCCACAGTAGGTGGGCCAAAGTCGCACATGACACGTTGCACACACTGCACAACACCGACTCGTACACTTCCGGGCACACGTGCCGCGCCAGCATCGGCGTCAGCACCGAGTTCGTCTGGAGCTGCCGGTACAGTACCGCGTCTTCCCTGCTGAGGCGGGGATGTGGGGGCGGCCGAAGCCGGCGCCCCGCACGGTACCACTGCAGGATATCTCCGTAAGTCATCAAGGGTTCCATCTCTAGTTCCTCCGGCCATCCCTCTGCCGCCTGCGAGTCGCGGGGAGGCGCCGCGCGGCCCGTGAGTTCGCGCGCGACGGCGTCCGCAGTCTCGTTGCGGTTTGGGAAGCCGCTTCCGCTCGCCCCCGCACCCGCGTGTGCCGGGAACCAGCGAACTGTCGTGACGGTCTTCGGGGCCGAGGATCCTGCACTGCACTGTAACATTCTCACTGCACTCGCGCACACTGAGTCCTTGAGGAAGTTCGTGATGGCCGTGCGCGAATCGCTGAGGATCGTCGTGCACCCGGCACCCGTGAGCGCCAGGGCGATCGCCGTCTCTTCGGCTTGGCAGGTCCTCTTCGCTCGCACGCTGCAGGCGCTGTACAGTTCTCCCGTGGTGGCCTTCACCGCCACGGCCACGTAGGTGTCCTTTCTGTCGGGGTACTGGGCCGCATCCACGTAGAGCGCCCCCGTGTCGTTCGCGTGCGTCTCGGTCAGCACGCGCGCCCTGGCCTCCCTCCTACCCTGGTTGTGGTCCGGGTGGATGTTGCGGGGAAGCGGCAGGATGCGCAGGCGCTCCCGCACCGGTTGCGGCAGCCGCGGCGTCTTCGATGACTCCCGCACTTCTCGTAGGTTGTAGCCGACTCTCGCGAGGATCTCCCTCCCCGCCACCGTCGTTGACAGACGTTCGAGTTGCGCCGTCCTCTGGGCCTCCCCGACCTCCTCCAAGGTGTTATGGAGGCCCAGCTCCAGCAATCTCTCCGTGCTGGTGCTGGCCAGCAGGCCCAGGGCCGTCTTGTATGTTTTCCTGATGCCCGCATTGATCTTGTCACGCTCCGGCCGCTTCCAGGGGTGGAAGGCTCCGGTGTACGCCACGTGGCTCATTGCAAACGACTGTATGAGCCTCAGGAGGCTGGCCTCCTTCATGCCGCTGTGCTTCGTGGCGAGGCGCTTGATGAGCCTCATGGCAATGCCGAGTTTCGTAACTATACGGTCGGCCGACGTGCCGTTGCAACGACTGGCCTCCAGATACATCCCCAGCACCCGCGGGGTGGTGACTCTCGGAATGACGGTGCCGTCCCGCGTGCGCACCGTAATCACTCGAGAATCCTCCTCTCCTTTCTTGCGATATCTTCCCGGGGGCGGGACTAGCAGGAGTTCCGACTTCTGCGGTGAGCACCTCAGGCCGGTGTCCGTCAGGTAGTCTTCGATGGCGTATACCGCCGTTTGCAGCACTTCCTCGATGTGGCCGTTACTTCCCCCGGGGACCCACAGGGTAATGTCGTCTGCGTATATCGTGTAACACACCCGCGGGTCCGCCGAGAGTCGCCGGGCCACGCCGATCATCACCAAATTAAAGAGCACCGGCGAGATCACCGAGCCCTGAGGGGTGCCCACGCTGCCCAATCTCTTCGGGTCCAGGCAGAGGTCCCCCGCCTGTATTTCCACAGTCCTGCCCGTCAGGAAGTCTCGAATGTACTCGTAAGTCCTCTTCCCCATGTTGAGGTTGGAGACCTGTCTCAGTATGGCCGAGTGGCGGACGTTATCAAATGCGCTCTGCAGGTCGAGGCCCAGCACCGCCTTGTTGTCCTGCGTCGGTATCGACGTGTCGAGGATGTCGTGTTGTAACAGCAACATTGCGTCTTGCGTGCTGAGCCTCTCCCTGAAACCGAGCATGGTGTTCGGATAAAGGCCCTCCTCTTCCAAGTACCGCTGCCACCGGCTGTTGATCACGTGCTCCAGGACCTTTCCCGCACAGGAGGTCAGGGATATCGGTCGCATGTGCTCGATGCTCAGCGGCTTGCCCGGCTTGGGTATGAGGATCGTCCTCGCACTTTTCCATTGTTTCGGCAGCCTACCCGTCCGCCAGCACTTGTTGTAATACGCGGTGAGGGCCACCAGCGCCTCGTCACTCAGATTCTTGAGGGCCTTGTTCGTGATCTTGTCGGGACCCGCGGCGGACTTGCAGTTGAGCATCTGCAGGGCGGCGCGCACCTCTACCACCTCGATGTCGCGGTCGAGCCACGGATTTTCGTTGCCGCAGTACTCTGGGAACACTTCCTCCGGGGTTTGCGGTAGGTACCGTTCGTTGAGCCTCTTGCGAGTCTCCTCTTCTCCCAATTCCTTGACGGTGGTGTGCATGGTCTGCGCCAGCCGATGGCGCTGATACCCTCTCGTCTTCGTCTCGTCGAGGAGGTGGCGAAGCAGCGCCCAGGTGCGACCCCGGTGTAGCTGCCCGTCCGCCTCGCTGCACGCCGCGTGCCACTGCTGGGCGCAGAGCTCGCGGCTGTATTTCTCAATTTCGCGTCCCAACATCGCTATGCGTTTGCGTAACTTGCGATTGTGACGTTGACGTCGCCATCTGCGTTGCAGGGACTGCCGCGCCTCGATCAGGTGCGCCAGCCGACTATCCACGCTCTGCGTTTCCTCGTCGGTTTCGACCTTTGAGGTGGCCTCTTCAGCCGCCCTCACGATCGCGGCCGTCCACTGCTCGATATCGTCCACTTCTTTCTTCGGCTCCCTCAGCCCCTCGCGGAACTTGCTCCAGTCCGTGAATTTGTGCTTCCGCTTGGCTTCTCCCCCCGCCGGCACCGACCTGGGCAGGTCCAGCTCCAGTATGAAGTGGTCACTCCCCAGATTGTGCCCCGTGTTTCTCCACGTGGCCCCTGCCCGCGCCGACGGCGACTGTCGAACGAAGGTCAGGTCCGGGTTTGAGTCTCTTGATACGGACGTGCCCACCCTCGTCGGGTCCGCCGGGTCCGTGTGAAGGGTGAAGCCTGCTTCGGCCGCGTCCTCGAGGAGGCACCGGCCCTTGACTGTAGTGCGGGTGTATCCCAGCTCTTTGTGCGGCGCGTTAAAGTCTCCGCACACGGCAACCGTGCCGCCTTGTGCTTCCCTGACGGCCTTGTGCAGGAGCGCCCTAAACCGCTGCTGCCTGTGGGTCGGATTGCTATAAACGTTGACGAGGAGCAGCGTCTCCTTGCGCTTCCTGCCCGTCACCACTTCCGTTGCACAGTACTCAATCGTGCTGCGTCCGAGGAACCCCTCGCGCGGCACAAAAGTCAGACCCTTCCTGACGAACGTGCACACTCCCTGCGCTTCCCCTTTTCCACAGTCGCGCGCACTGGGCGGGGCGCTGTGCGTCCTGTAGCCCGGCAGCGTGGGGGGAGTTACCATGTGCGTTTCCTGAATCATTATTACATCCGGCGTGCGGTCCACCGTTTTCAGGTGTTGTTGTAGTATCGCGCGCCGGCACTGGAACCCGTTCGCGTTCCAGTGCCAGACCCTTAGTCCTGATTGGGCGATCGATCCGGCCATGTTGGGGCGTCCGCGTGTGAGGGGCTGTAATTATCGTGCGCGGCCTTGCCGCTGCCTCCAAGCTTCTCGTACAGGAACTCCTGCAGGGCGTCGAGTCGCCGCTCTATTGCCGTTATCCGTGCACTCAGTCTGTGCTCCATCGCGTCGACTCTCTTCTCGAGTCTGTCAATACGCTCCGTGGTCCTGCGCAGGCGCACCGCCACGCTTACTCCTTCCCTGTCGCGGTTCTCGTTATCGGAAACTTCTAGACTTTCCTCCAGGAATTCCTCCTCGACCTCGCTGTGCGATCGATCCCGGCCCCCCGTCATGGTCGGGGGATTAGGGCGTGGGGTGGCAGCCTTGTTAACCCTGGCGGACTGCTGGGCCGGCCGGGGTGCATCTTCGGGTCGTGGGCTACGGTGTTCGGGGACCGCTCGGGGCGCCGGGGTGGTGGGCTCCCTCGGGCGATCTCTCCTGGCTTCGGGTACTGTGGTCGTTGGCGGCTCTCTGCGGGGCCGCTCGGATTGGGCGATCAGCCGCTGAATCGTCTCCTCCATTCTCGACATCTTCGCTTTGAGCGACGCGTTCTCCTGCCGTAGTCTTTCCATCGCGTCGTCTCGCTGGCGCGACGCTTCTCGTTTCCGCTGCGGTGTCTTCGAGCGGCCGCGCCGCGACGCAGGTGCTCCGGCCACCGCCGCCGCCCACGACACGCTATCGGCGCTTTTCCCGCGCTTTCCCGCGCTCGCGGAGCGGCTGGCGTGACGCTGGTTCCGCCCCCCGCCGCCTCGGCCGCTATCTCGTGGCTGATGCAATAGCGGCGGGAAGTTGCGTTCGCCGAATCGCTCCCCCTGTTGCAATGTCTGACCGTGCGCCGGCGTCGCGCACTTCCTTTCCCATTGTCTCTTCTTCACCAAATATGGCGTTTTGAATCTGTTCTTACAGCGACTCGCTCCGGTGGGGTGCGGTCCCCCACACAACTTGCACTTTGGTCGACATTCTTCTCCGTGCGTCTCGCTCGGGTTGGACTTCCCGCACGCGAAACACACCCTCGTCTGCGGTCGGGGGCACACGTCTCTGCGATGACCCACTTGTCTGCACGTTCTGCACACCTCGTGGTGTTGCCTGTACAGGCTGCACCTCGTGAGCACCAGTCCGTATTTCACCGTAGAAGGGACTCGATTCCCTTGAAACAACACTATAATCGTCGTAGACTTGCCGATCCTGTGGGCGTCGATCGCTAGGGGATTGAATTCGTTCACTATGTTTGCCCTGATTTCCTCGGGTGAGTCCTCCGCCGAGATGTTGCGGATCACCCCCTTTGCCGTATCGTCCGGTGCCGCGTTGTACGCGTACACCTCGTGCTCCTGTCCGTTCAACGTGACGGAGCGCATTTGGGCGTATGCCCTGGCTCGGCTCTCGTCGGGCGTACTGATCACTAAAATATTTTGCGCCGGGTTCGGGCAGACGGTGTCACTCCTCGCCGCCGCCATCTCGAAACCCACCGCCGTCACCACGGCTCGCATTATGTCTGCTGCTCTCGCCCTACCGACCTGCAGACCGCCCCTCGGGCGCACCACTATCTTGTAGTCCTCCCGCGGAATGCTGCGCGGCATACGCGCCATTCTCGCCATCGTGGCATTAACCTTACGGGCAAACTGCGCCCTCGTGGGCTGAGACTTCAGCGCCGTTGCGGCGGGCTTACCGGTGCTCACGAGGGGCTGCGATCCCTCTTCCCGGCCTCGGTAGTGCTTCCTCGACTGGAGCGTCCAGCCCGCGTGGTCGTCCGGCGAGAGATCCTCTCCCGGCACTACTACCGCCGTGCGTCCCTCCCGCAAGTCCAGGCGGGCTTGCGAGTCGTCGTCTCGTGGCTCCATCACGTCCATTTCCGCCTCCGGGTCGCCCTCCGGCGCCTCGAAGCCTTGGGCCGCGTCCATCATCCGTCCCCGCCGCCGCAGCAGCCGGGCGTGGCCGACCCCGTGCTAGGCCTCGGTTAGGCTTAGCATGCCGGCGCCGCTTCGGAACTTGAAGTCCTCGTAAAATCCGTAAACTCGCTCGGATTTTCCAAAATGACGTATCCACAGGTTCCGGGCACTGAACTCAACACGATCGTAATGAAAAGGACTCACTGGGGTGCGATGGTCCGCCGAAAATCCGCGTAATCCACGGAGCCGAAGTGAGACACGTTCGCTCGCCTCGGCCGCTCGCAGCGCCCCCCCCCCACATCCCATAGAAACACTGCTGCCCAACAATGGAGAAAGACATGTCCCAACGTTTCCGGTTGTTTGCAAATGGAGCAGCCAGTTCCCCATGGCATAGAAATCCCCTTATTCTCCATCCATGTTGCAACTGAAAGTGTGCCCGTGTGCAGTTCAAAGAATAAAGACTTCACTCCTGGGGATACTTCCATTCGCTTAACCCTTTTTAAGACATATAGTCCTGGGTATGCACAGTATAAAACTCTGTACATTGGTACAGGTAAGACCACATCGCATACATCCTTATATAATTTTTTTCCGTGTGGCATTAGCCAAATAGTGCATCGAAAGTCGAGCAAAGAAAAAAACGGGATGATACAACAATCTCTTTAAAGTATCTATGGATGCCCTCCGTCATACTACTCGTAGAAACTAAGAATTGGGGCAAAGCCCGCATTAGCCGCACGTGAAGTACTGTGCGCAGAAAGGGTCTGGAACGTCCCGCAAAAGCAAAAATCGATTCACGAGCTGTCTTACAAACAGGTCCCTAAGCCGCCATCGCGGGTTCTTCGAAACAAATTCATTGTACTGGTCCTCTCCCAAGTAGAAGCCCATACAAATACAGCGAACACGCGGTGAAGTCGTTGTATATTCACCCGGGAACAATGCAGCGCTTGCATAACATACCATAATTTGCTAGCCAGAAAAATGTTGTACACAGTTGCCCTAGCAAACATAGACAAACTATTGGCTCTCCATTTATTCGCTTTCTCACGCAGCTCCTGAGCTTGCGCACGCCAGTAGGGCTCGCTGTCTCTGTAAAATTCTAGTGGAATACCCAAGAATTTCACTGGATGGGTGACCCAAATGACATTGGCGAAAATGTCTGGGGTTGTCAGCCAATCACCATGAAGAATCCCACGCACTTTCCCCAGTTTACAAAGCTACCTGTTGCAGCACCGAACCGTTTCACGATTTCTACGACAAGAGTGACACTTTCCTTGTCTGCACAGAAAACTCCAACGTCATCCGCATAAGCGAGAAGCTTGATTTCAGAAGAGTGTACACGAAATCCTCGAACCTGGTTGTTTTTTAGGATGGCTAAACACAACGTTTCTATGTAAATACAAAAATGCAGAAGGCTGGGGGGTGGGGGGCAACCTTGACGCACCGAACGTTGCACGTTAATGGGCGCTCACAATCAACCACGTGGTGCACCTTCACTACGCCAGGCCAACAACCTCACTAATGACAGATCGCAGATTTACATGTTCAAGAACAGAAAACAGAATAATATGGGACACGCAATCAAGCGCCTTTTCAAGGTCAAGCTGGAGAAGCGCGACGGTGCCTCCAGCTTCGTCGCAGCACTCAAGCACGCATCTCGCCATGTGTACATTCGTTGTGATTGTGCGACCTTTGATGCCGCACGTCTGGTGGGGCCCTACAAGAAGTGTGATAACAGTTTGTAACCTCTGCGCTAGCACCTTCATCAATATTTTGTAATCAACGTTCGACAAAGCGATTGGCCGGTACGCCGTTACAAACTTTAGTTTTTCCCGTTTCTTCCGTTTTCGGTATCAGAACCGCGTGGGAAGACGAAAACGACGGTGTAAGGCATTTCAGACCAAATGCTTCCAAAAACATTGCCGTTAAAACCGGTGATACGTCCTCTTTGAAGTGCTTATAAAAGGCCGCGCTTAACCCGTCAAAGCCGGGCAACTTCCCTGGGTTTAAATTATCAATTGCTGTCTTGACTTCTGCGATAGATATGGGCTGTTCTAAGTTATCTTTATTTTCATCCTCAAGGCTTGGCATACGGCTGAGGTACTCTTTTATAAAGCCTTCTACATTACGCGGGCGGTACGCAAACAAAGACTGGTAATATTCAAAGAAAAACTGGGGGATGTCGTCTATATTAGTTGGCGCGCGTCCATTCCATTCGATTTTGTCGATCGTATTTCGTCGAGCACGTGCCTTTTCGATTCCAAGCGCCCGTTTGGTTTTCGAAACAGTTTGAATTTTGGATGGAATTGGAGAAATGTGTGCGCTTGAACCACCCTTCACTTGAAAAAGGCGCTTTGATTTTTTTATTCAATTGTACGAACGAGGTTCATAGTTGAACGCTTTGGACTAATTGTAGAGAGAGTTTGCGTTCTATGACCAGAGAGTAATGTTTATGCTCCATTACTCCACTCCCTTTCTCGTCTGAAAAGTTATGCTGTTTTGGGAGAGCGAGAGAGTAACAGAGAGAGAGACGAGTGAGAGTGAGTGAGTGAGTGAGTGAGTGAGTGAGTGAGTGAGTGGGTGAGTGAGTGGGTGAGTGAGTGAGTGAGTGAGTGAGTGAGTGAGTGAGTGAGTGAGTGAGTGAGTGAGTGAGCGAGAGAGCGAGTGAGCGAGCGAGCGAGCTTGCGCTTTCAGTTCTGATTCTGAGTTAGGAAAGCCATAGCGATCGCAATAATTATCATTTTAGCCAGAATGCGCGAGAGACCTCGCAACACTTCTGCGGTGTACAAGAAGATACACATTTGGATAGAACTTGAATTCGGAAATAACATGTAAACGCCCGCTTACAGAAGACTAAACTTTGTTTCTTCGTAAGTCGGAAGTGATTCCCAGACAAGGTAAACGTGAAAATTCTGTCTACGTCAGTCAGTCTCCCGAACCAGCCAGAAACGCTAGTGTTTGGGTCTGCTCTTTATGGGTTCTAAGACTCACTAGAATTTGGTGGAGTTTGGCCCCAGTGGTGACCAATCACTGGCCCACTCATGTGTGGATCACGTGACCCGGGTGTTACATTGGCGGAAGGCGTTCAAGAATGGCCTCCGTCATGCCGAGGTAGCGTGGTGGACCAGCGGCTTGCAGGGGATCGTTTAATCCGTTTCTACGATGAAGAACCAAGAGCAAAACTTAACCTGTTTAATGCATGGCGAATAGAGTACAGCGGAGCACTGGTATGCTTTCAACGTGACAACTCGAACGGGCACAGGAACGTTCTCAGCAAGGCCCAGGACGAGCACTGACTGACTCGGGTAGGAGCGAGCATTTATAACCAGAATTCCCAACGGTCAAAACCGGCGTTCGACGTGTTCCGCATGTCACGAAGTGTGAAAACCCACAAAACACCCTCCACAGGTCCCGTGATAGAAAGCCGGTGCATGCTGCGCCGGAGAGATGACGGGAAAGGGGGGTCCAGCGCACGTTCGCCTCTGGCAACCGGATCCTTCCGGCTTTCGCAACCGCCGTGGCAGTGAATCATCGCCTCAAGGAACCATGCAGGACGGACGGACTCCGGAGTGTCGAAACTTGTTCGAGGCGCGGTATGAGCGGTGTTCACCGCCACACACGGAGCTTCCCCGCAGTGTACCAAACTTCTATCACGCGCGTACAGAATAACGGCGAAGCGCATCGCGGTGAAACCTAACACGAGGGAGGGAGCTGGATAAGGGTAGGTGGAAGGAGGAGGAAGAAATGCAATGAAATTGGGAGGGAGGAGAGGGAGGACAGGGCGGGTGAGGAATAGAGGGAAAACAAAGGTATGAAGGGGGCAGGAGAAAGGAGCAAGGCCGGCGGAGTGTGGGATACAGGCAAGGAGAATGAGAGAAGCTAGGTGTGGTAAGTGTAAACGGGGCCGACGGGCAGAGAGGACTGTTAGAAGCACTATCGTATTTCTACGCCATTCACAGTAAAGCAAGGGTATTTATATAGCATGGTCCAATTTTTCGTATCCCCTAGGGAAATTATTTTGGGCATGTATACGGCTTTAAATGCAACAAAATTCGCCACAAAGGAACGTATGTCCACATTAGAAACAACGACTATGAGGCAGGGCAAACAGGAGCGATCTATTGTAGCGTGCGTAATGACAAAGATGCTGCGCCGGTGCAGTGCAGGGATGAACGCCATTTCTCGAGCACGGGTACACCTATCGTATTTGCGATAAGCGGTGCTTTTCCGCTCGGAACAGACATGCCGTTTGAGCAGTAATCCCGAGCACGTGGGCCTTGCGGCCCTAGACAGTCTATGATCACGCGGTACATCCTAAAAAAGTAGCGCCCTCTCCCTAGATACGATGCAGACATGCTTTTCATTAAAGGGGCAGGTAACCGATTTTTGTGGATTCCATGTAGTTTAGGTCATATAAAAGCCATCGTTTTATTTGTTGGGGTTACCACAAGGAATTTCTAAGAAACTTGGTGGAAATAATTCCATTTGAGAACTTGAGTTTCTGAAATATGAAAGGTGGCGCCACGTAGTTTTTAAACGTGACACTACCGCACGTACACAAAGAGCTCCGTCGGTTTCGATGCATGATTCAAAAACCGCATTAAGGAATAAAGATTATACTTTATTATTGTTTAAGCTGGGCACAAGTTTTTGAAAACCTCTTTTCATCTCACGTACAGTTAAAAACGTTGAAAGCACTCGTTCTGGTACATTATAATTTAAAGCGTGTTGCCGCAATGTTCACTTTCATGGTTGACCCCATTTGTTTTGGTCACATAAGTTTTCCTTGGGCGCTATCAGAAAAACCGTTTTGGTTCAAGGTGTTTCAGATGGTGCCATTTCATTTGGAATAGAGAGCATACACATAAAAAACAGTCGGTTGTCTGTCCCATTGAACATTCATCGTAGTTGAGCAGTTTCAGGTAGAATGTTGCTGCGTAGTTGTATTTTAAAATACTTGCCTCTACAAACCTTAATCTTAGTGCTCTTGAAACAAACGTTTCGCCGCTATTTTACACACCAAGCGGGCATCAAATCACTTCGTGGAACATCAAGGGCACACTGCAGTATACATGCATCACCGTGCATCACCGGTCTTCTTATTACTAAGCTGTCCCCCAGCTGCTAGATGATGCCAGTTATGCCCGGACCGGGACATAAAGCTGAACAAATCAAAGCCGTCAAAAGCGCTGCTATCTTCTTGCGGGGGGACGGTACCCCGTCGAACAGGAGTTTCGCCATTGGTGGAGCGATCGCGCCTTTTCTCACGCGCACATTATCGCTTCCATGGGGCACACGCACGCACGCACTAACACACACACACACACACATAGGCGCACGCACACGCACGCACACACACGCACACACATACGCACGCACGCGCACACACATACGCGCACATACGCACGCACGCACATGCACGCGCACACGCATACACACGCATGCACACCCACATACATACACGTGCACGCACGCACGCACACACACGCACGCACACACATACACACACGCACGCATGCACGCACACACACGCACGCATGCACGCACGCACACGCATGCATGCACACACATACACTCACGCACGCACAGGCACACACATACACACGCACGCGCACACCCACGCACGCACACACACATGCACACATACGCACGAATGCACATGCACACACGTACGATATCGCACGCGAACACGCATACACACGCACCCAAGCACACGCACACACACATACACATTCACGCACGCACACGCACACACGCACGCACACGCACACACGCACGCACACATACACACACGCACGCATGCACGCACACACACACGCACGCACGCACACGCACGCACACACATAAACGCACGTGCAAACATACACACACGCACGCACGCACACGCACGAACACGCACGCACGCGCGCATACATACACATACGCACACACATACACTCACGCACGCCTATACATAAAAACACGCACGCACGCACACACACGCACGCCCGCACGCACACGCACACACACACACGCACACATAAACACGCACACGCACGCACACTCACACACGCACACATACACACACGCACGCACGCACACACACATACACACACGAAAGCGCCCACGCACGAAAACGCACGCACACACACTCACGAAAACGCACACACATACACACGCACACACACGCACGCACACGCACGCACACACGCACGCACACACACGCATGCACGCACACGCACCCACGCACGCACACGCGCACGCACGCACCTACACACACGCACACACCAACACACATGCACGCACACACACACACGCGTACGCACGCACACGCACACAGACGCACACACACGCACACACGCACGCACGCTCACAAATGCACGCATACACACACCCTGCTACTTTTGACCTTCTGACGACCGTAGGTGAACGCGCGCTAGGATGTTAATTTTTGTCTTTGCCTTATCTGCGCTCCGTTTTTTTTTGCCGTGTTAATGGCGCATACCGTGCAGCGACCGTGCCATGCTATAGCGGAATTAGAATCCTGCTTTTCTGAAATCTCGATTTAAGAGCAACCCCTGACAGATTGCTTGGTAATGCAATGCAGGAATTTTGGGGCTTATGGGGTACAGGTGAAAGTTGCGTAATTGTTTGTAACTTGTGTAATTTATTTGCTGCTGTCCTATCATAAGTTTCAACTGACATAAGATAATAAAAGGTGGATCGTAGCAATCAAGAGAGATGAGAGACAATGTTTTACTGTCTGCAATGGAATGAATGTTTGTTTGGATCATTTCGTGGAGACAAGAGCAGTGCCTTTACATATGCTTTCATCCTATCCACGAATCTTCTAAAAATATGAAACAGACTCAACGAGCGCCCTGCAAACAACAGGGTCCTCATAGTCCGTTCATAGCAGCCAGCCACTACTACCATGGAAAACAGACAAAATTAGAACTCGATGATTTAGAAACTAGGCAGCACTAAGGCTGATCGTTGTTAGTAACAAATCCTAGATTCATTTGCTGTTGTTTGTCATGATGGACGACAGTTCAACGCAAGATTTTATGCTGAAACTGTAGGAACTCTCTGAAGATCTGTTAATCAAAGACCTCGTCGAACGAAAAGTTGAGAATATGCTGCCATTTTAACAACAAAATAGCAGCAAGGTTATATACAGCCAGTTATGAGAAAAAGCACTTTACGGGTAGCGCATTTTACATTGCCACGGCAGACAGTTGCTGCTCATTGACTGCAGCCTTCTTGCTTCCTTCATGATGGCACGTGCAGCGAGTGCACAGCGTTGCCACAGTGGCTTACTACCCCTCCGCTAGCACTAGGGCCATTCTGGAAAAGGTCTATGATTGCCTACATTTATGTAGCTGTCTGACACCAGTGCCATTTTCACCGAGACGGTGGGAACACATGACGCAAGTCAAGAAAACCTACCTTTGCGTGTGTTGGAGTAACTACAGCGTTCCCCTCTTCTACTCTTTGGGGATGGCTTTCAGATGTTTCACCAATTTGTACGACTCTGAAAATACTGAAAGGAATTGAACGTTTTAGGTATATGTAAACTGTGAGAGAAACAATGCCTAACAGTTAACTAAACAAAATTTATCCATTTGTAGGATCAGGAGTTCCAGGAAATTACGAAGATCATTTTTGTGCATCCTGTCTTTTTTTCTCTAAAAAAACGTCTTGCAGAAATCTCAGCATTCTGAAAGGCCTTACTGACATTTCAGTTGCAAGGAACAATGTTACAAAAGCAAGAAAGGTGTAAATAAAGTGAAATAAACATGGGGAATCTACCCAAAAAGTTCACCTTTGGGGACGATTTTTGATAGCTGATCATTATGTTCAGGAATATATCGATTCCGTCACACTTGCATGGTCAGGTTTTTACACTCATCAATGGTAAAAGACATGATAGCAATCATTCAAGCCTGGCATGTCTTTTCGGACGTTTCCCTTGACACGTCAACACAATTTCATTAGCTGGCCAACAACAGCGCACATCATAAATTGCAGACAATAACTTCAGATCTTATGTGTTAGGGTTATCTGTATAATATATGGCTTCATCTTAGTCGCACATTCAGTAAATTTGTTGGTTTTGGAGCACTAAAGCTAAAGAGAGCAAGATAGACAGATTATGAATGAGGCGTCCTGGGTGAATGGGTCAATATCTTAACGTCAATATCGGCCTGTGCACAAGCAGACACCTAGCCAGAGGCAAGAGTTGAGGAGTGCAGCCTAGCATGAAGGACAAAACTGTCAGTGGAAACACTGCTGGCAGTGGGCCTGACAGCGTAGGGAGTAGGGCAGTGTGAGGACTAGTATCCCAGGGAAATTAAGCAATAAGTGAACATCAAGCTCAGCATGAAATTGAAACGACTGACGTGCATGAAATGCTGGTGCAAGTGTATGGGCCGAAAGCCTTAACCAAAAACTGTATTTTTATTTGGATCAAATGCTCTTGCAAGGTAAAAAAACTAAGAATGAACCATGTTTGTACCTGATGTTAACAACAGCTCCACACGACTGAATGAGTGGCACCAGTGTTTATATGTCATCGGCAATGGATCAGTCAGGTAGAGCTGCATCAAAATGTTATGTCGTATAAGGCTCTACCTGCCACATTGGCCACATCTGACAGTCGAGCAAATTTACGACACGTATTCCCATCCACCCTAGATGGCAGTTCTCAACGCGTCTCTCGTTTGCATTGTTACTGTTGAGATATGCGACCATTCAACAAACTTTTTTAACGTCATCTCTCTTTGTGCTTGCCTTCTTCTTGACTAACACTTTTAAGAAATCTCTATGAATTTGATTTAAGTTCTTATTTTGTCAAAATGTTTTGACAAAGCTACTTCTCTTGAATGATTTTCCTACATATTGCATTCTAGTATCACTGTAGGTTAAAATTGCTAGCTTACCTCGGTAGTTTTGCAGTTCGGCCACCTGGAGCTTCAAAGCATCGCTTTCGGCCTTCAGGGCCTCGTTTTCAGCTTGCAGCTGGTACAGAAGTTCTACATCGGATGTCCCTATACCGAGAGGTTGGCACTGGAAAATTTTTTTCAGGCAATGTTGCAGTTGCACTTAGTATGATCCATGCACACGCTGTACACTACAGAAAAACCCACCGAGCCCAAATAATTCAGTAGGACATAACTGTGTACCTTAAACAACCTAGAAAATTAACCACAAAAGCCCGAAACTACAATAGGGTGTGTTCAGGTGAGGACATCCAAAGTTGCGCCAAGACCATTTTTTGTTTCAGATGAAACTTTAATGTTGTGTAGAATATTGTACCTTCACCATGAAACCGGCATTAGTTTAGTGAGAAACACCATCGTTGATTGAATAAAAAAATATTTAGAACACTACCGGGCTGGGCTGCTTTCCACATTGCTTGGTGTGCCAACTTTGGGGACCTGTAAAACGAAGCGAAAATTTTTCCAACATGTCCTAATTTAAAAAAAAATATTTGCAAACTCTTCTTCTGAATTCTCGAAAATTGAATTTGCAATATTTATTTTTTTGAGAATATATTTCTCAAACTTAGTAGGGAGAGAAATGTCGTTCAAAAGTGGAACTTCAAAAAACTTCTTTACACATCGGCCTAAAGGCTAAGCAGTCTAGCTTTTTAGGCGTGTTTATGAGGGGCTGCTGAACATCTGATACTCTGCTCAGTGCTCTAGAAAGAAAATTTGTCAGAATACCGCTTCGTAAAGTGCGAGAAAAAATGAGAATTTCGAAAAACGGCCAACTTTTCGACGTCATTAAAAAAACCACGGCGATATTTTGGTGATATTTACACGAAATGGCCCTCAACTCCTGAGTATTACAGAAAGCTAGAAAACTGTGCATTTTTGTTCCAACTTGGAAAAATTAGGCCACATTCAACGCATTTTTTGATGGCCGATCAAAGGTTGAGTAGCAGTTCACAGTGGAAAACGACAAATAAGTATGTCTGTTTTTAACATATTTTAAAAAATAAAGTGACTGATACAAGGAAAACTGATCATAGTAGTCATGTTTACCCTTTGTAAACTTGTTTTTTGTGGAAGGCGTTTAAATAATTGTGAGGTCTCTTAGCTTGTGTTTCCCACCAGAGTAAGGCTGCCATTTTAACCGTATTTCTTTATCGCCTCGACCTATCTTTGTCAGAAATTCATATGTTTAATTTCTGACGCTGTTTAACCACACATTATTGGTAATTTACCCCTTTCATAAGCAAGTAACCCCGCTGATTGCACTGAGAATATTTGACATGCGATCGTCATGGTCAAAGGTGTATTTCCGTTCTACCTGGTACCTGCAAAGTGCTAACTGCAAAACAACTTCGGCTTCCCAACTGTCCGTCTTTGAGGCTTCCGGGGATAATAAATACATGTTATTCTTGAACATTTCCTTTTTAATTGTTGGAAAGATAAACAGTCATGCCACTACAAAATCTGCCAACGTTTACCTGGGACACTTCAGGGTTAAGGGTAAGGTGCAGCTTTCTAGTTACAAGGCCCTTCAAAGTGTCGACAAGGAGAGGTGACAACCTTTCTGCCTCTCCGAGTCCGAGTTGGATGTTGTGTACCTTCAATTTATTTTGTTTGATTTCACTATTTCCGGGAGGATACGCGATGCGAAGTACCGGTGGAACATTTTTGCTTTTCTCTTTCTTCTCCTCAAATGTGGCGAGATCGCAATGAAGATATAGCACGACGAAATTCACTTTTCCAGGAAACTGTCCACGAACTGTTTCTTACTTTGCGCGGCTTCGCTTGAAGGTGAACGCAAAATATGCACAGCGGCTTGATGTTTCACAAGGCCCACAACGCCGTCGTACACACTTTTGTCATGTCCGGTTCCAGAGAAAAGCCACTTGGTCACCCTACATTCGCTTCTGTGCACGTCAGGGAACTGATATTGGTTCTTAAATTTCGAGGCACCACCAGTATTTCTATTGTCACGTGCCAAACTGTGGGATCCAAACTGTTGAATGACAGCGTTATGTAGGACGGACATGCTAATCCCCCGACTGGGTATGTTCCGTGTGATGCGACACAACAGCTAGCTAACACGCTCTTTCGTCGTCCTCTGCGGTGTCGCATCAAAGGGAACGTACCCAGGCGGGGGATTAGCATGTCCATCCTACATAACGCTGTCATCCAACAGTTTGGATCCCACAGTTTGGCACGTGACATTACCCCCTCTCCTCAAAAGCATCGACTCGATGCTACAAATATTTGTAGCCTCGACTTGATGCTACAATTTGTGATTGGGATAAATTGCCGCAGCATGGCTTCGATATGCATTAGATACATATTACCAGCGAAAAAACAGACAGGGACAAGGAAAGAAGCAGACGGGGCACTCGCTAGTGTCCCGTCTGCTTCTTTCCTTGTCCCTGTCTGTTTTTTCGCTGGTAATATGTATCTAAGTCAACACCAACTAGCCCAACTTTCAGCCTTAGCTTCGATATGCGTTAGGTATGAGGTCATGGGAGTCCGCGACCTAATCTGACGACGGCGTTCTCCTTTGTAATTTGGAGTGACGTCTTCGGAAAGCGCTCCACCCAGAGACTCATTCTCGTAGCATACTTTGGCTGAACTGCGAGCACGCATAACCTAACGAAACAATATCAGATAGATTTTGTCCAACGGTATCGGGAATCAACTGCATTCAGAGCGCCCAGAAGGGCCTTCGCATCGATCCGCTTTTGGACACGAGCGCGAGTTGTGCTTCTAGGCAGACTTCGGTGTTGTGGTCGATCATCTAGGAGAAAAACTTGCGCGCAGCCTCGTCGACGGGTGCAGTAAAGGTTTTCATTTTATGCAATTTCACACGCAGGAGTACAGGAATCTACAAGACAAGTTGTCGGGATCCGGACCGAAGCTTGGCTACATCTTCCTGGGCATTCGTATTTGGCCGGACAAGCAGGCGTCATTTTTAAAAGAAGTCAGCGAAAATCTCAAGTGAGTAAATCCCTTATGAAAACCGTGTTCGTTCGCAGGATAGTTTAAGGAAAGTACAGACAAACCACCAAGCGTAGTCAATTCAACGTTTGGTTTGACAATGTACTATTTTTCTGGTTGACAATACGCGCGAGGGAATTTATAAACGACACCGAACACGCAAGCAACCCTGATAGCAAGGTTTTTTGTGAAACTCAGGCATATGCTTGTCTAGCGCCAATTTAAGAAAACATGGAATTACCAAGGCTCGAAGTAACCTCGAACTTACGCTTTGAAGAGTTACCAGAAGACGCCTGATTTCGTTAATTTGACCTTCAAGCTCAACCAAGGTCAAGAGATCATTGTGCGCTTGCGAAGTAAAAGCGTCTGGTCGCTCGTTCGTTCCAAGGGGCGGGGATCGGAAAGGGAGATATGGGGGAAAGCGCAAGGCCGAGCTCCGGCAAAGTTGAGCCAACGCCTCCTTCACTTGCGCAGTGAAAGTGTACCCAGGCAGCACAGGACTGTTCGGCCTAAAACAGGCCGGTGTACTTTGGCCGGTGATTTTCTGTCCGGCCGTTTTCCGGCAGCCATGTTCGGCCCATGTCCAAATGTGGGCCTTTTGGCCGTATACGGCCGTACTCCGATGGCTGTCCAACGGCCAGTGTCCGTCGGCCAGTCGACCGGCTTACGGTCATACGGCCAGATTCCAGCCGCAGGGCTCCGGCCATTCCAAAGCCACCCGTGTACGGCCGAAGTACGTCCGCCGGAGGACAGCCGACATGCGGTCGTCGGACTCCAGCCGGACTACAGCTACCGGAAATACGGCCGTGCTACGGGCATTGGAGTTCAGCCACAGTACGTTAGCTGTACTGAGGCCGGTCACTGCATGTCGCGCAAGCAGATGACTCATTCGCGCAGTGCAGAAGCAGCACAAACCCAGCATTTCGGGTCCAATGCAGCCACATCAAAGTGAGTTCGCGCGCAAGCACCAGCCGTCAAGCTTTCAGCGCAGCTTTGCTTAATTACCAGCCTCAGTTGACAGCAAAATTCATTTATTAAACAGTGCTCACAAATTGTCGGTCCTTTAATTGCTGTGCCTCTTTTACTGCCGAACACAGAAAATATTCAGTTCTTTGTAGAGCTTGAATAGATGTATTGTCCAGATCCTGATATCCTCTGTGGGGCGGCTTACCTGTAATAAACGGGGAAAGAGAGGGGGGGGGGGGGGGGGGGGGCGGCGGAGGGCGCATACTTTAGTGGGTTGAATTTCAGAGAGATAAATTGCGCTGCTTTTAGCCAATTTCTTTTAGGGCAATATTCCGGAACACTTTCATGCTATGACTACATAAACTATTTTTATAACAGTTGCTTGACCAATTTTGATGTATATAAAACCGGCGTGAATGCCTTTACGAAGCGTTTTGGTTCTCAACAAAACACTCAGGAGCATTTAATATAACTCCTTCACAAAAAAGTATGTCCAGTTTTTTGCCCATTTTTCTTGCAAAGACATTTTCTACTCGATCAACTTTTCTGATGATCTTGCGCAGGGCTGATCCTAAGAAGGAGCGAACAGGTACTTTCATTTTCAATCTATTTTAATGTTGTTTTCATGAGTGTACGTCCACACCACTCAATAGTATAAAAGAACTTAATTTTCTTCTAATGTCATACTACGTTCAAAAAATTCTAGACGCGTCGCGAATGACGCCCTGCTTCAGGTGGCTGCAGTTGTATCCCTTTGTGTTCACGCAAGGAAAGGCGTAAAATTAGAGTTACATAATTTGTTTCAAACCAATAACATAGCAATGGTAGCATGTACACAGGAAACCTTGCATACTGCAACGAATAGGGCAATAAATATTTTATTGGTCAAGGTTGAATGCGTAGGGTTCTCAACCCGTCGGAGGCAAACTTGCACCTCTGGAAGTTTATTTATTTATTTATTTATTTATTTATTTATTTATTTATTTATTTATTGTTTTTATTTGTTTGTTTATTTATTTATTTATTTTTATTCATTTATTTATTCATTGTTTTATTTATTTATTTATTTATTTATTTATTTATTTATTTATTTGTTTATTTGATACCTGCTTTCCTTTGCATGCATTACAGAAGGGAGATACATAACACTAAGCATTAAATATGAGACAAAATAACAAAATAATTCTACAAAGCGCGCTGAAAATCGTCAATATAAACAGTTAATGCAATCATACGTCGAAGATAATTACACTGCAGCATTGATGTAAAATAAAAGGAATCGCGCAAGGCGTCACCTTTAAAGAAAAGTTAATAATTTGCTTTAGGCTAGCGGTCCCACTTTGAGATATGTAGAATGGCGCTTGGACATACTTCTCCCCTTCTACAACAGTTTTCGAATAATAGAGATTACGAAAAAAGTTAAACCTGTGGTTTCGTCTGTGATCTTTCACGTCCTGCCATTTCAGTTTACTTTTACTTTCTCTCATGCTAAGTTGAGCGTGCCAATTACCTAATACGAATTGCACTGACATATTCTGTATGTTTTCGAGCGTATCAACGAGCTCTTTGGTGTAGGGATTCACGAAAACACATGCGTACTCCAAGATTGAGCGCACATGAGTGAAATACGGTTGTTCTTTTCAGTTAGATGAAGGTTCACTGAAATTTCGTCTCAGAAAGCCAAAAACATATGTAGCCGTAACTTTTATGGTGTGAACCTGCCTATTTAACCTCTAACCGCTCCCTAAATAAACTCCTAGGTATTTATATTCCTCGGCCGTTGTCACAGCAGCATAATTTACGGTATACGTATCCAATTGGAATGAAGGTTTTCTTGTAAAGGTGCCGTTAACACACTGTTTAACATCCAAAAACTTTTCTGATTCAGCACACCAGGATGTTATTAAATGCGAATAAAGCTGCAGGTATACGGAATCACGTTCATTCGCTATAGTCCGGTTAACTACACAGTACTTTTGAACAAAGCTATAGGGCCAATAGTAATAACAATGCAAAAACCGATTCATTCAGTTCTTAGGATGAAATGTACTACGCAGAAGGTGATATGCAACACCATCATTTGCTTTTCTGCAGTCCAAGAATATACAGTCAACCACTTTAAGCTTATCTATTTCAAGAGCCAAATCGTGCGTGAACTCAACAATCTGCGTTGAGCAAGAAAATCCTGACATAATCCGTGTTTGCTAGGATGCTGGCGATTATGTTTACCCAAATGAGTCATATCCCAAGAGTAGCTAAGCTCACCTTCAAACATCGCAACTAAATTAACAGCTAGGCTTCGTCAGTGACAAGGCTCTGTTGTTATCGCAAACTTAAAATAATTTTTTTTCTAAATAGGCAGTCGTAAAATCCCCTGAAGTAACATAGTGCAGGGCATGAAGTTGATCCTACCAATGCACGAGCGAGTCTCTTCTACGTTTATCACCAACAACATAGTGCAACATTGCTTGTCGCAGTTTAATTGTAAGCAGAATAACTTGCGCTTTTGCTCGCACTTGCCTTTCTTTGGTGGGGAGTCCTTGACATGGTGGCGGTTTAGCTCCTGCGTGCTTGCCGCTTGCTCGACGCCCTTGAAGGCCAGTTATTTTGGTCAACCATCCCCATCTCGGATCGGACATCTCTGGTGGATCGATGTCTCCAATGCTCTCCATTTCTTGAGCGGGCGAATAGCCTCAAGATGATGCTTCGACGAAGCCGGAGGCAGAAGCGTGGTAGCGGCGATGACTGGCGAGGCTTAGCTCACCCGTCGGTGTGGCACAGTCTTCTTGTGGCAATAAATGACATTTCGATGGCCTAAAAGGTTCCCTGCTAATGCCCAGTGAGTCCTTGTACCTTGCCCGTTCACCGAGAACACTCATTACTGTTTGACAAACGATGTTCGTTCATTTAAAACGTAGAAACACGGAGCGGATGAAAAACGCGTCCTCGTCGTTCGGCTCCCTAACGGCTCTTTGTCCCCCCAGAAAAAAAACCGGTCGGTCTCCTTCCAAACACGTCTGTGCATGAATTCTCGGCGCCCAGGCGCGAGCCGTTGTTCGGCTGGATGCCGTTTGCCGAAAAAAGGACGTATAACCAGATACCTTACGTAGGCCGGTCTCCTCTTGAACACCGGTTGCCAAATATTCTGTGGCCATTCGCTGGCCGTAATTCGGCCGAAGACAGCTAACCGAATGCAAAACGTATATTCTGGGGCCGTACGTCCGCCGGAAGCGCGGTTCACCGTTGAAACAACGAATGCACGGCAGCCGCGCTCCGGCCGGTCTCCTTTCGAACACCAACTGCCGCAAGAATACGCATATTCTGTGGCCGGTCGCTTGCCGTGCTTCGGCCGATTACCGCTTCCCGAAGAAAAAACGGATGCCCTAAGGCCGTACTTCGGCCGTTCTCTTTCTCAACATCGGCATCCGTAAGAGAACTGGGTATCTGGCAGCCGGTTAGCTGCCGTTGTGCGTCCGGACACGGGCGGACGGAAAAATGCCGAAGCGCTGGTTGCCGAATGTTGGCCGTTCAACGCATGATCAGTGGCTGCCAGAACCTGGATGCTGGCCGGACATGCCAGAAAGCGGCCATAGACGGGCCGGTCTTCGGGCACACTTTCTGTGCCGCCTGGGTAATGGCTCGTTCGTTCCAAAGGGAGGGGTGTGGAAAGGGCGATGAGGGAACCAGTGAGGGCGCGTGCCTTAAGAAGAAAATTTGTTCATACCTTTCGCCTAAACTCTGCTTACTCTATGTCGCATGCTAAAAGTTCACATGGTCAAGTAGCGCTGTAAAGACGGGACAAAAGTAGAGACCACACAGGACTAGCGGTAGTGTGGTCTCTACTGTGTGGTCTCTCTTGTGTGGTCTCTTTGTGTGGTCTCTCTGGTACCTGTGTGGTCTCTACTTTTGTCCCGTCTTTACCGCGCTACTTGACCATGTTTCACAGTTCGAACCAACTAGCTCACATGTACGCTTTGACAAGTAGTCTAAAAGTTTTGCTGCTCCTTCAGCTCCGCATAGTGGAAAAGCCTCCCAATTTTACAGCATATCAATCTTTGCCGAGCACCCCCCTCTTTACCCCTCCCCAACAATCCCGAACCGTGTGACGCTTTGCATATGTGCAGAGATGCATAACTTTCAGAGTTACTGCATTTAATTTCTCTAACAGCAGAAAAAGAGATAATTGCTCAACAAAATTTTTAACACACAAAATATAAATTTAGAATATAGAAAAACAGCGCTAAAACGGGACAAAAGAACGTGACAAGACTGGGCGCTGGATAGTTGGGCGCTGGATTGGGCGCTGGATAGCGCTCAGTCTTGTCACGTTCTTTTGTCCCGTTTTAGCGCTGTTTTTCTATATTCAGTTATGTACCAGCAAGCCCGCACCAACACACTTTTTCAATAAATTTAGACTAAAAAATATTAAATTCAACGTACTATATCCAAAATATTAATCATGCACACCCCTCTAAGAGATGAAGAAACAAATATTCGAGCCCTGGAAAGAACGCCAAAAACACGAAAAAAGAAACCGTGAAAACGTAACACCCTGCAACGCCCTGAATTTGCACAAAAATGCGCAACTTAAGCATTTCCTGATTTTGCACAAAAATGCGTAACTTGCGAACTTAACACTTTATCGTTAAAATAGCGTAAATGGACAATGAAACAATAGAAAATATACAAAATTATAAAAGCTCACTTATGAAGAAAAAAATTTTGATCTTACACACCTCCCCCTAAAACAATGACGGAAATAAAAAAAAAAACATTCCCGGGTCATCTCCACTAACGTAAAGACTGGAGAGGGCCCGCGAAGCATGAGTGTATAAGTGGATTCTCGACGGCTTTGCGTTTTTGCCCAGGCATATGACCATCGGGGGCTATAGGTATGCAGCTTTGCTGTAAGTCTCGTGCTTTGAAGCACGAAGCCTTCTAGCGTTAGATGTTGGAAAATGAGTGCCCGGTGTTTTAGTGCCGTGACCATATGACACTACGTCGACATGAGACGACAACGACATGAGACACCGACTGCCCGACCCCCTAAGGGGCTTCGGCCCTAATAAAAAAATCCGGAAAAGAACGACGGAAACACGAAAAAAAATCGTGAAAACAGTGCGACAATGTAACGAGCGACAATTGTAACATGCATTTCCGCAAAGATGCGTAAATGGCAGAGGCACTACATTTAATCTTTATTATAGCATAAATGAAGGTAATTGGTAAAACAAAACAAAAATACAAAAACTAAAAATCAAAAACAACAATTCTACACACCCCTCCAAAAACTAGGAAAACAAAGCCGAAAAAAAATACCAGGGACACGAATAAAGCAATCGTAAAAACTGAGCGTAATTGACAAAGTTAACACTCAATCGTATAATAGCGTACGTGTAGATGATTGGTGGAACAAAATGCAAAAGAAAACAAAAATACAAAAAATAAAAATTGAAAAATCATAAAATTATACAAGTAGCCTGAACCAGAAAATAGAATACCGGATTCAAATTTCAAGTTTGCCAGAGCGTTAGTTTTGTATAGGCAATGAGGGAGTAAACGGTACTAAATCTGGGTTGAGATATTAAAAGGTAGCCAAAAAAATTGAAATAATTCAGGACTGAGAAAAGAATCCCAAATAAAACTCACGGCAATCCCAAAATAATCGCGCTGTCATCGTCATGGTTGTGTCAATGGGTTTCGGGAGCGTATATCGTTGGAGCTAATTGTGTTCGCTGAAATGGGCGGCCGTTTACCCTTTTTTTTCTCTCCTTCCCTATCAGAAATTTTTCTGTGGACGGCTTCGTCGCATGGACCCACTTCAGTGAAGACGAGTTTAAATGGCCACAACGAGGCTGCGTGATCACTGGAGGGGCGCCACTGCAGTGGCGAAAAAATGCCGCGGTGAAGAACAAGAACATCTTGAATATGGTGAGCGCCACTTGCTCCGTAGTAAAGAAAATCAAGCCAGCGATCGAGAATTTCGAATGGCCAGCAGGGCGAACGTAAAGGGGCCGCCAAGACAAAATACGAGTTTGGTTCATTAATTAAAAGGACTGCTGTGTCCTGATGACAATCATACCGATTTTTTTGTGAACTTCAAACAAGTGATGAAGATATTCAGGAAAACAGATGAAACAGTGGTGATCCCCTGTCACTTATTTCCGGCAACGTTTCTATGACGCCACAGAGTTTTGTTGTGATTGGCTCCCACCGATTAAAAGCCACCGGCCCACCGCCAAAAAACGACTGGGCTACTGCACACGGTTGTGCGACTAATTGTGGAACGCTTTGAAAAATATCCCGATCCTCACTGTTCGCGCTCAAACTTCACACGACGATCGCATTTCGTGGTCTAATTTGTTTGAATCCCGAAACAACGACGATACTTACCTGTTTTACTGAAAATAAATAAAAATGATTTCCACCTATGGAAAAATGGCGGCCGGCTTAGACGAGCGAGCCAGCGCAAACTGATGATGATGATGATGATGATGTGGCTATCCCCTTTGTATCGGGTGGGCACAACTTTGGCACCCTAGCCGTCACTTCAAACTATATCTATATGAAGGAAATTATCAGAGGGAAGGGAAGGATAGGCATGTAGGGCCGGTAGTGTATGCACAAGTCACGGGGTTCCCTGTGAGTCAGTGTCACCGTGTGCACCACTTTTGTCTCTGGGCCCTGGTTGCCGGGTCCGCACCACCACTGGCGCAGTCTCTCCTTGGACGGTGTCACCAACGCGGATCTGGTGCCGCTGTCGCAGGTCTCGAGTCCCAACGCTCATGGTAGAGTGGTGCCCTCTGGGTGGGTTGGCGACAACACAGCACCCTGGGTAGTCACGAGCTCCGCACTCTCCTTTGCTTCCCCGCAGGATCGGCAGATGGCACTTTGCATCGCTAGGGAGTTGGCTGGGGATTAATATTTCTAGGGACCACAGGATTAGAGTTCCTCTATATAGCTCCCGCAGGGAGCTTAGAGTTGCGCGACTGCCCGCCATCTTGTTATCCGGATTGCTGCGGGAAAGGGTGTAGGAGTCACGCCACCGCGCTTCCGACGGCGGCCGACGCGTGGTGGGGGCGCTTCGGTCAGCGGCTCCTTACAGGGGGGTAAAGCGAGCTTCGAGACCGTACGAATCGCGGGCGCTGACATGATACAATTCCATTGGTTGCCACATCAATTCTATTCAGCATTCTAAAAAGTTGTTCCGTAATTATTTAACTAAAACAAAGAACTGAAGCAAAATATTTGCAAATAATTGCCTCAGCAATTGAAACTGGCTCTATAAAAACTTTGTGTAATTAAGCTCTAATCAGTGAACAAAGAGTAAGTACGTAGTTCAGGGTTGGATTCGATTTTCTTTAAGTGTGCTAGGAAGTGGCCAGGCCCTTGCGCCTGACTGGCGCAGTGTGTGTGTGCAGTCTCCAGCTCAGATATGCGTGCGTGCAAAACGTGTACAACTGGTACAGCTCGGATGCACGCGCTGAGCAAGTGCCTCCCAGGGCGCTTGCGAGGCTGTCATTAGTTTCTTCACATTAAGCACCCTATCTATTGTCCCTGAACTGACGCCCAAACAGCGATTCCGATCTGAACTTGATTACCGCAAGTTCACTACAGGCTACGGAGTGGCAGCCAGCAATAGTTCCAGTTGGAAAAGAAATAAAAGGAGCTTTTATAATCGTTCGATTTCAGTTGTTTTGTTCATGGTAATACTTACACCTCTCCGTGCTTCGAACTTTCGCGCAAACGTTCGTGAAGGTAGAACCAAAAATGGGTAATGAAATGCGGATTCTTTTTAATCATTCACAATAAATCAATGTTCTCTCTTTGCGCGCTCTGTGCGGCGAATTACTGCCCATTCAATACTGCCCATTGAGCCCCGCAAGCTTTCCCTTTGAAGGGGTCGAAAGCAGCTAGAACTTGACGAATACGGACAAAAAAGAAAACGGTACACGCCGCTGACTGTATTTCGCATACTACCTTGGCATGCATTCTGCCACTCCGTTGGCCTGCGATCGACCGCGCTCTTTCGTTACAATGCTTCAAAGGGCCGCGACTCACCGGCAATATCAGCGTTGGCCCATGCGATAACAATTTTTTTTTGTGTCAATAAAGGTTTTACATTCAGCTAAAGCCACAGCTCACTTCACTTCGTTTCAAAAGCATTGAGCGACTCGCAAAATGTCACCGAATGGCAAATACAGCGGAACAGCGCAAAAATGCACGGAGATTATGACGGAGATTCATTTTTCTGTGCGCCCCAGTAAGGATCAGATGATTCCTCGGCGTCCTCGCGCATGCGGTCAGTCGCATTCGAGCTCACCCGCAAGTGTTGTGTTAGCATTGCCACATCTTGCTCAAATAGTCTCAGTATATACAAGTCAGACGCTAAACCGAAAACACCTCGGTTACCTACCCACAGGTGATAAACTACGCAATACTGTCGACGCCGCATACACAAAATACGCCTGGCCAGTGGTCCGCCTTGTTACAATTAATCCCGGCATGCTTTGCTAGCCGGACGCGGAAACGCCACAGTAGCACATTGCCAGATTACAACCCATCGCTCACGCCGTTTTTAGTAAGCAAAATCTCAGGTCGCAACCTTCAAATCGTTGTATCATGTCTGCCACTGTGTGTCGTGCGGTTCCAATGCATTGGCTCAGCGGTGCGCTTTCCCTCTAGAGTCAGTATATCTCTATGGCGCCTCACAGCGGCTACGCTGGATTCCTGCGATGTCGCTCACGCTGCTGCTGCTGCTGCTGTTCCTGGGCGAGGCGCGGTGCCGCCCGCGTCGGCGGCTGCGGCGCAGCCGTAGTGGGGGCTTCTCTGCGGGGCATGGATAACCGGAGTGACGTCATAACAGCGGCGCGTGGAAAAGGGTCGCGCAAATCTTAGCTCCCTGCTATATAGAGGAAGTGTATTGGGGATGAGTCGAAGCGCTGACGGTAGAGGAGGGTGCGGAATGCTCCCGCGCGGGCCTCGAAGAGCAGTGCACTCCCAGTGTCGTTGTAAAGCGTTTCCGCTGCTGGGGTGGACTTGTAGGAGCGATACAGCGCCGTGGTGGACTTTGAAACCATGGCCGAGAACTACTGGCCTGTTTCTACCTCGCGCACACGTTTCCGCGCCACGTGGCTCAGCTTCTGGGCGCCTGATGACTGTAGCGGTTCAGCATGAAAGCCGAACTTCGACTCAAAGTGTGTACTCTGGAGTTCCACACAGTCTGGGTGTCATTGAAGCCCAGGTACCGGAAGACACGTCGCCCCCACCGCTGATCGTCCATGCGCTGAAGTCAAGCCTCGAAGGCTAGCTTGCTGCTTGCCTCTCGAGCTTCGAAAGACGACCATCCTAGGTCACCCTGGATGGCCTCAACGGCCACGCGACCATGGCAGCCGAGCGCCACGCGCCCCACATCGCGCTGGCTACTCTCCAGCCACGCTCGGGTGCTGGAGGAGGAGGAGGAGGAAACAACTTTTATTGTCAGACAGAGCGCGTTAAGCGCCCGATGGGGTGGCTCCCTCTTCACGGGTTCCATATGCTTCCAGGGCCGCCTGGCCCCTGTGGATCAGTCGGAGCTGGTCTTCCAGGGCGGGGCTGGATAGCAAGATCTCCCATCGCTCGTCAACGGTGAGGATAGTAGGGGAATTACTTATGGGTATAGGTGGGGGGCGCTCTTTGGAGAAATTGCACTCTCCTATGACGTGCTGGAGAGTGCCTAGTACATTGCAGTGAGGGCATCTGTTCTTGTAGATTTCAGGGTACATTTTATTATGGAGGCAGGGGTGAGGAAAGAAGCCTGCCTGTATTTGCCTGTATATCGCTTGTTCTGCTCTAGTCAAGGAGTGGTGGGGGTGTGGGAATGTCTTCCTACCGTCCCTGTAATATTTGACTATATCTGTGTAGCTGGTGATGGGTTGCCATCCCCTTCCCTCCTCCTAGGTGGCCCGGGAGTTGAGCGCTCGTGCCTGTTGATGAGCATATTCGTTGCCCTCAACAGAGGAGTGGGCCGGGACCCAAACTAATTCGATCTTTTGTTTAGGAGGCCTAGCTTTTTCGAAGAGTTTTAGAGCCGCAAGGGACATCCAGCCAGATCTGTAGTTCTTGTACGCAGCTTGTGAGTCCATAACGATCTTGGTGACGTTAGGTTGCAGGAGTGCGAGGGCTATCGCCACTTCTTCTGCTTCCTCTGAAGATGGAGTGTTGATCGATGCGCAGGTGACCAGCTTGTCCAACCCGGTGACCGCGACCGTTGCCCTTGTGGAGTGTTTGGGCAGGGAGGCGTCTGTGTAGAGGACTGTGTCGTCTTCTTCCAGGGTCCTGGAGAGGGCTCTGGCCCGGGCCTCGCGCCGTCCGGCGTGCCTTGTGGGGTTCATGTTGCGCGGCAATGGTTTGCTTTCCATCTTCTCAGTCCACTCTTCGGGTAATTGGCCGTGACAGGTATAGTGGGATTCCTGCCATCCGATCTTGCGCTTCTTCCCGCCTTGGTATGCCTAAGGCGGACCTTTTGATTGGACAGGTGGGCTTCTATAAGCTCGGCTACTGTGTTGTGGACTGCCATTTGTAGTAATTTTGTTGTGGAGGAGTTTGTGGGAATACCCAGGGCCTGCTTTGTGGCTTTTCTGATTATTGTGTCAAGTTGTATTACATAATTTTTCAGGAGTTTCATATACGGCGCTGCGTAGATAATTCTTGAGGTAACAAAGGCCTGAACGAGGCGCAATGTGTCTGATTCTTTCAGACCCCTCCGCCTGTTGGCCACTCGCCTGATCATGCTGAAGATCTGGTCTGACGCGAGCTTGATTTTTCTGATCATAGCCATTGCCTTGCCGTCTGCCTGGATCAAGAGGCCTAGGATCCTGAGTTGAGGTACCGGAAGGATGCGGAGCCCTTCTAGAGTGATTCCAATGGTTTCTGATCGTTTCCCTGATGTACGTGGTCTAACAATGGTCACTCCGACTTTTGAGGCGAACAGCAGAGGCCACAGGCCTTCACATAGCTGTTGACCATCTCAGCTGCTTTTTGGAGCGTGTCTTCGATCCATCCATCCGACCCTGCTCTCGCAGTCCAGAGGGTGATGTCGTCGGCATACAATGCATGTCCCAGGCCATCAATGGACTCGAGAAGCTTGGGCAACGGCAGGAGAGCAATGTTGAACAGGAGTGGGGAGAGAACTGAACCTTGCGGTGTTCCTCTATCCCCCAGGAAGATCGGTTGGGATGTCTTCTCTCCTATTCTGATCATGGCCGTTCGGTTGCTAAGAAAGTCTCGGATATAGTGGTACGCTCTCACTCCGCAACCCGTGTTGCGTAGGTTGCGGAGGACACTATCATGCGTGACGTTGTCAAAGGCACCTTTGAGATTGAGCGCTAGTATCGCTCGCGGTGCCTGTTTCGTTGCCCGCTTGATTACTAGCTCGTTAAGTTGTATGAGAACATCTTGGGTGCCTAGGTGTTGCCTGAAGCCATACATTGTCTCCGGCATCTCGCTGCGACCTCTTGTCGCTGCAACCTCTTGAGTACCATACGTTCCATGACCTTCCCCACGCAGGACGTGAGGGATATCGGTCGCATGTTGTCAATGTGAGGTGTCTTCCCAGGCTTGGGTATGAAGCGGACTTCTGCCTCTTTCCATTCCGGTGGGAGTTTGCCAGTCTCCCAGACTTGGTTAGTGTACTCGAGCAGCTCTCTGCGGGCCTTGTCCCCGAGGTTGTTGAGCAACTTGTAAGTAATGGTATCGGGTCCTGGCGCGCTGGCCTTATTGCTCTCGGAGATTGCCGCGACCAATTCGGTGTCGGTGAATGGTTTGTCTATTGCTTCGTTGGTAGGTCCTGCATAGTCCTGAGGTGCAATGTCTCCCTTCTCAGTTTTCAGGTACTTGGCCTTCAGGTCGTTGATGAGTTCATCGACACCGCCAGTATAGTTGTTGAGGGTGCGTATGAGGCTTCGATTAGTGGCGCTTTTGCTGCTGAGAGGGTCGATCAAGTGACGGAGGAGAGACCACGTCTTCCTGGTAGACAGGGTGCCCTGCAGACCGTCACACACGCTCAGCCAGTTCTCCTTGCACAGCTGGGTCGCGTATTCAGCAGCTTGCTTGTTGAGCTCATGGATGCGTCTGCGAAGTTTCCTGTTGTGTCGTTGTTTCTTCCAGCGTCTGGTGAGGCTGTGTCGAGCTTCCCAGAAGTGGGCAAGCCTTGCGTCCACAAAGGGTGTCTGTAGTGTGGTCGCAATTTTCTGGGTGTATTTCTCTACCAGCTCGATTTGCTCCTTGGCCCATTTCCCATACGGTCTGGTGCTGTTCATGTTCTTATCTTCGTCGGCTGCTTGCCTTTGTCGAAGCTTGTCCCAGTCAGTTAGCTTTGCTGTTCCCATTCTTGCCTTGAACATGGGCCCCTGATCGTGATGTTTAGTATATCGTGGTCCGAACCCAGGTTTACCTTCGTGTTCCGCCACGACACGTCTGAAGTTCCACTCAGCAGGGTAAGGTCTGGAGTGGTGTCACGGGACGTACTTGTACCCATGCCGGTGGGAGTGTCTGGTTCGTTTAGGAGGGCTAGTTGTGCTGCTCCATGAGGTTCACCAGCATCCTGCCTCTCTTTGAGCAGAATTTGTAGCCCCATATCGAGTGAGGCGCATTGAAATCTCCTAATATTAATAAAGGCCGGCTGCCCGCCTCTCTCTTGCTGTCGAGTAACGTGCCCTCTATGTCTAGGTCCTTCTTAGAGGGCCGGCAGTACGCGTTGAGTATAAAGATGTTGTCTTTGCTTCCTATGCTTCTGCTGTGGATTTCCAAGAGAACATGTTCACACCCTCTCTGGCCAGTCATGTGTTGCGTAGCAGCTATATTGCTTCGAGGATTGTCGTGCTTTTCTCACTGGGATCGGTGTATGTGATGTACCCAGGGAGTTTCGGTCGCGAATTCGTTTCTTGTACTGCAAGGATATCCGGCTTGTCTTCCGCAATATATATGTACTGCTGCAATTCCCCTATTTTGTCCTTTATTCCTCGACAGTTCCATTGGACCAAGGTCGTTGTATCTCCCTTCCTGTTCTTACGACTGTCCTCCATCTTGGCTCAGGCTGGTGGTCGTGAGACTACTTCCCATGCATGGGTTTCCATACGGCGCTCCCTTTTTGGCTTTCTGGGTGGTTAGAATCAACTGGTTGACATTAGCCTCGAGCGTGTCGAACTTGGCCATCCTGGACGTTACCAAGCCGAGCTGGCTGGTAAGCTGTGTGACCATGGCTGTGAGGGCTTGAATGGGCTCGGCCCACGCTGGCTCCTCCGATGGACGCGATTCAATTTTCTCTGCCTCCATAGCTGTCACAGGGGGCTCTGACTGAGCGTCCCTCTTGGCAATTTTGCGTTTTGTGTCATCCTAGCTGCTTTTTTATTTTTCTAACGCCTCCATGCACGCAAGAAGCTCGCTGATTTGCTGATTCTGCCTAACTATAAGCGCTTTGAGTTGCGTGCATTCTTCACAATCTTTCTTAGGGGTACTGGGAAGTGGAGGGAAGTCATTGTTGCTAAGAGCGATAGGAGATCTATCTGCCCAGCCCACCTGTTTAGCGGCGTTCTTGGCCGGCGTCTGTCCCCCCCTCCTGAAAAGTTCCGTATATACGGAAATATGGGAATACGGAGTACTTTCGTAGAATGACACAAAGCTGCAAGAAAACATGAAATATTTTTGAGAAACACTCATGAATGAATGAGAGCATACTTATTCAAAAATTTGACACCGATTTTATGTCTGTAAGTTTACTAGAACAGCCAAATCATTGTCCGTATGAACTCCGTATATACGGAGTATATGGAAAACATACGGAGCGTCATTTTGCTTATTATTGAAGATAAAAACACGGAACCTCCGCCAAACGTTTTTATGGCGCCTACTAATGCGATTCCCTTTTTGTTATACTAACATCTACTTTCGGTGTGCTGGGGGGGGGGGGCATTCTCCGTATGAACTCCGTATTCCCATAATTCCGTATATACGAAACGTTTCAGTAGGGCCGGGTCTTCGACCTTGAGCGCGGCTCCCGGCGGCGCCCGCTGCAGCTGCTCCCGGCCACGTCACCCGGCAACGACGCTCTCGAGCCCGGCCTTGAGGCACAGCTGTCGCTCCGCCCTTTCTTGTCGTCACGGGATAGAGAGCGGCTCCGGTTTTCTGACGTAGCTGGTCTCTCCTGACGTGGTGGTTTGGAGGCTTCTGGTGACGTGTTGGCGTTCCTCCGCTCCCACTGACGTTTCCGTACCACGTACGGGATCTTGAAGCGAGCTTTGCACACCTTGTCTGCGGTCAAATGTTTGCCTCCGCAGAGGTCACACTTGGGGGTACACGTACGCAGTTCATCGGGATTTGGAGCCCCGCATCCTCGGCAAATCCGGTCTGTCGGATTCGGGCAAACATTCATGCGGTGACCCAGGCGACCACACTTGTAGCAGATATCTATCTGCTTCCTGAACAACGAGCATTTGGATAGGAGGCCCCCGTATCGAACGTAATTCGGCACCTTGGGTCCATTGAAGGCGATCACCACAGACGTCATATTGGCGATGCGGTTGGCCTCCACAGCAGTGGGATTAAATTCGTTGACGATGTTCTCGTTGATTTCTTGAACCGTGTCTCCGAGGGGGACGCCTCGTATGACTCCCTTGCTCATGCCGTGTGGGGCCGATTCATAGGCGCTGACCTCGTGCATGTTGCCTTGGACGACAATTTGGGTGACTCTTACGTATCGGTTAGCGTTTTCTCTCTTCGAAGTACTGATGATAACGATGTTTTGTTGGTAATTCAGACATATCACGTCCCGGATCCGTTATTCTTTAGAGAGTCCCACCGCAGCATAAATGGCTCGGCAAACTTCCACATGGCCGACCTTGCTGATGTTGAGACCCCCGTGTGGCCTCACCACAATCTTAGTATCGTCTCGCGGCAACGCAGGCATACGCGCTCCCTCGATTAACTTGCATTTGGCATTCTCGGGTCCACGACCAGTACTGGAGGGTTTTGACTGAAGTTCTTTGGGCAGGCCTATAGGTCTCGTTGACGCGGGCGCGACTTGCGTTCACCGGCGATGCGCCATCCCAGGGTCTCGGTGACCTCTTCGGGGTTAATATCCTCCCCCTCTACTTCAACACTCATGGAAGTGGCCATGATGCTGGTAGATTTCGGAACAATGTCCGTTCCAGCAGCGACCGCCCGTCGGCGCAGGCGGCGGCGAAGCCCAGCGGCCGATGGAACACGTGTAGGCTTAGCAACGGCTCGGCTTGGGTGAGCACGAAATTGTCCTTAAAGTCCTCAAAAATGGTCCCCTACCTCAAAGGCGGCCATCCTCGTGGTCCTGATGATTTCACGGAACACTTGGGGCAAGCATTTTTGGTCCACAAAGTGATAAGCCGGCACAATCATTGAAAAACTGCGGACCCGATGTGAAGCGAGTACCACCGGTGATGGTGATGATGATGATCCTCTCTCGGGTGCTGCATGAAACGCACACCACAGCGTTGATGAAACGCACACCACTGCGTTGGCGAAGGTCAGTGCTGGGACATGGACTGCTTTTCACAGCTAACGAACGAGGGTGTATCTGTTGCACCCCCACAGTGAAATCCGGCGTAGCACACCACAGGCTCTTCGGCAGGCCTGCCTGAGGTGTTCCTCGTGAGGCCCTAGAAGATCCGATGAAGAGGAGAGTATCACCCCAAGGTACCGGTACTCGGTCACCCAAAGGATGGTGTCGCTGTTTGGAAGGAGCACGGTGTTCACTCGTGGACTTCCGGTGAACTGGAGCACCGCGGATTTCTTGGGGTTGAAAGAGAGGCCAAACAGGGAGAGATGTGTGGCGCTCAGTGTGATGAGCCGCTGGATGTCAGGGATGGTTTCCGCCAGGAGCACCAGATCATCCGCAAAAGCCAGTCCTGGTACCACCCAAGTATGTGGTAGTCCCTCGTACAGGAACTGGAACGGGAATCCTAGTCCAGAGTAGATCAGCCTTCGTTGCAGCCCAGGAACGTACAGCATGTTGAGCAGGAGGGGAGCGGACAGCCCTGCTTTAGAACCCGCCGTACAGGTACCGACTGCGATTAACAGTTCCCTATACTGGCCACAACGGTGTTGTTCTCATACAGCCGGCGTAGGATGTCCACCAGTGTTTGTGGCACACCCAGGGCCGACATTCGGCTGAGCATCGGCTCATGAGGCACGCTGTTGTAGCATGCGAAGAGACTCCGTGACTCCTTCTATGCCAGTTCAATTGTCTGGCTCAAGGTGAACAGATTGTCATCCAGGCGGCGATTGGATCGGAAGCCATTCTATAGCTCCGTCAGGGCCCCGGAGCACTCCACCCAGGCACTCATCCAGCTTTTCACCACAAGGGTAAAGAGGCGGTACATTACACTGGTCACCGTGATGGGTCGGTAGTCCCGTATGTTGCCAGAATGCCCACCTTTCTTGCGGACGAGGCGCATGCGGCCGCACTGCCAGTCGGCTGGAAGTGGCTCCTCGGCAATGATTGCGGTGAAAATAAGGGCCAGTGTGTCGCGGGCCAGATTCCCTAGGCTTTTCACCAAGCCCGCCGGTATTGCATCCACACCCTGGGCCATGCTCCAGCTCATCCCGGCAGGTGCGCGGTCCAGCGCACGCTGAGACACCAGCCAGTCGCACTCGTAATTGTCGCGATACTGCAGTGTGCAGCGGACTCTTCACTTCGCTCTTCAGTTGCATTGGGCGGCAAGGGGTCGTATAGCTGCGCCATGTGTCGGGTGAGGTGTTCCACGATGTCCCTGACGGCCGCGGCTGCTTTATCCCGGTTTCGGTCAAGTGTTGCCACATACGCCCAAAACCTCTGGCTCTTTCGTCGCCCAGCAGTAGTTATGGATTGCAGCTGCGCGTGATCGTGAGCCGCGATTTTTGGTTGTACGACCTGCTGCATGCTCCGCTTGCAAGCTAAGTACTGTTCCCACAGCATTTGGTACTGGATTGTGGGGAGTGGCAGCTACGACGACCAAGTAGTGGAACGCTTCTATGAAGATGTGGAATCGACAATGGCTAAAGTAAAAACACAGTATACCGTAGTTATGGGGGACTTCAATGCTAAAGTAGGCAAGAATCAGGCTGGAGACAAGGCAGTTGGGAACTATGGTCAAGGCTGTAGAAATAGCAGGGGGGACCTACTAGTTGAGTTTGCAGAACGGAATAACCTCCGCATAATGAATACCTTCTTCTGTAAACGGGAGAGTCGGAAGTGGACCTGGAGGAGCCCGAATGGGGAGCACAAAAATGAAATAGACTTCATATTATGCGATAACCCTGGCGTCGTGCAGGATGTGGAAGTGCTAGGAAGGGTAAGGTGTAGTGACCACCGTATGGTAAGATCTCGAATTAGGCTAGATTTGAGGAGGGACCGCAACAAGCTAGTACGAAAGAAGCCGATAAACGAACTAACAGTAAGACGTAAAGTAGAAGAATTCAGGATCGCGCTGCAGAACCGATATTCCGCCCTTAACGAGGAAGCCGAGCTTACGACACAGGAAGCCAGCGACAACCCCTTACACGCATCATCACGGAGTGTGCAATAGAAGTCGGGGGCACTATGGCTAGACAGGATACTGGTAAACTTTCACAGGAGACGAAAGATCTAATCAGGAAACGGCAAACCATGAGAATCTCTACCGCAGCTGACAGAATAGAACTAGCCGAGCTCTCGAAGTTAATCAATAAGCGTAAGACAGCTGACATTCGTAAGTATAATATGGAGAGGATCGAATACGCTGTAAAGAACGGAGGTAGCCTGAAAGCAGTGAAGAGACGTCTTGGCGTGGGGAAAAATCAGATGTATGCACTTAAGGATAAGCAAGGCAATGTCATCACAAATAGGGATCAAATAGTCACAGTGGCCGAGAGTTCTATAGGGATCTGTACAGTAGCCGGGACATACAGGATAATGCCGAACGAGACAGTAGTTCAGAGGAGATAGACATCCCACCAGTAACGACCGAAGAAGTAAGGAAGGCTTTGAAAGAAATGAAAGGGGGCAAAGCACCTGGTGAGGATCAGATAACAGCAGACCTCTTGAAGGATGGCGGAGAAATTGTACTTGAAAAACTGGCAAACCTGTATACGCAATGCCTAATGACCGCAATGGTACCGGAATCTTGGAAGAACGCGAACATCATCCTAATCCAAAAGAAAGGCGACATGAAGGACTTGAAAAAAAGTACAGGCCGATCAGCTTACTGTCAGTCGTCTACAAGGTATTTACCAAGGTAATCGCTAACCGAATCTCTGCAACCTTAGATTTCAGTCAACCTAAAGAACAAGCAGGCTTCCGTAAAGGTTATTCAACAATGGACCATATTCACACGATCAATCAGGTGATAGAGAAGTGCGCTGAGTATACTGAACCCCTATATATGGCCTTCATAGATTATGAGAAAGCATTTGACTCGATCGAAACCCTAGCAGTCATTCAGGCATTACGGAACCAGGGGGTAGATGAGCATTATGTAAGAATACTAGAGGATATCTACAGTGGGTCTACAGCTACCATCATCCTTCATAGGGAGAGCAGTAAAGTACCTATAAGGAAGGGTGTCAGACAAGGAGACACAATCTCTCCAATGTTATTCACAGCATGCTTACAAGAAGTATTCAGAATGTTGGATTGGGAACAGGTGGGAGTAAGGGTTAATGGAGAATACCTCAGTAACCTCAGATTTGCTGATGACGTTGCCTTGCTAAGTAACTCGGGGGACGAATTGCAAAGCATGCTTTCCGCACTGGGCGAACAGAGTAGAACCGTGGGCCTGAAAATTAATATGCAGAAAACTAAAGTAATGATCAATAACCTCGGGACAGCACAGCAGTTTGAGATAGGTGGCGAGGCAGTGGAAGTAGTAAGCGAATATATCTACTTAGTCCAAGTTGTGACCCCAGATCCCAACCATGAGGCAGAGATAATTAGAAGGATCAGAATGGGGTGGGGTGCATATGGCAGACATTCTCAGATAATGAATAGCAGCCTATCATTGTCGCTGAAGAAGAAAGTGTATGACAGCTGCATCTTACCGGTACTCACCTACGGGGCAGAAACTTGGAGGCTTACTAAGAGGGTTCAACTTAAATTGAGAACGACTCAGCGGGCAATGGAGCGGAAAATGATAGGTGTAACATTAAGAGACAAGAAGAGAGCGGAGTGGGTCAGAGAGCAAACTGGTGTTAAAGACATATTAGTAGAAATTAAGAAGAAGAAATGGACATGGGCAGGGCATGTAATGCGAAGGCAAGATAACCGCTGGTCATTAAGGGTAACAGAGTGGATCCCTTGAGAAGGCAAGCGTTGCAGGGGGCGGCAGAAAGTTAGATGGGCAGATGAGATCAAGAAGTTTGCGGGGATAAATTGGTCACAGTTGGCACAGGACCGAGGTAATTGGAGAATAATGGGAGAGGCCTTTGCCCTGCAGTGGGCGTAGATAGGCTGGTGATGATGATGATGATGATGATGTGGGGAGTGCTGCCGTCACCGCGACCCTGTGCTGGTGATTGGCTGCTCGACACGCATTCAGAGCCGCCCTCACCTCATCGTCCCACCATCCTTTCCGCTGCACCCCCCCTCGCGAGTTGGAGCTAATCTCATAGGCATGCATGATACGCCGTAGTTCCCCCACGTATTCTTCGTAGCTCTTTGGTGGAGTAGCTTGTATATGCAGCTCAAATTCCTGCGCTACAGCCTCGTACGCTGAAGCGGGAAAAAACCACCGGGAAGGCTCACGCTGTTCCTTGCGCCGCTCTCTCCAAGGAGATGTGGTAAAGCTGACCTTTATGCGGTTGCGGTCGCTGCTGGTGCTGAGCTGTCCCGCTTCATCGATGTGGACGTGCTGAAGGTGTCGCGCCAACTTGTGGGACACTAGCGCGAAGTCGATGCAGCTGCGGCTGCTCCTGGCGCACCACGTAAATTCGCCCTCGCAGTCCGGTCGCAGATTGAGCACCTCGAGTGACAGCTCCTGAGCTGTCTGGAGCATGAGGTCCCCGTTTGGATCTTGTAAGCCGTCCAGGGGCTGGATGTGGCCGTTGAAATCACCCAGCAGCAATACTTCTTTATCGTTGCGCTGCTGAGCACGAGGTCGCGGGTTGGATTCCCGGCCGCGGCGGCCGCTTTTCTGATAGAGGCGAAAAGCAAAACCACCCGTGTGTACGAGACTTCGGCCCACGTTAAAGATCCCCAGGTGGTCAAAATTATTCCGGAGCCCTCCACTACGGCCCACCTCATCGCCTGCGTTGCATCGGTACGTTAAACCCCACAATCAATCAATACTTCTTTATCTGCTACCCACCGTTCGACATCCTCTCTGATGCACTGCATAACTTGTGCATTCCCGATGTTGTGGCCGCGGTCGACCGCAAGGTAGGCTGCTCCAAGCATGACCGGGAGGACTAGGATGTCGCCAGTCACCCACATGTGTTCATTGCGGGGACAGTCGAGCCTGGTCCATGAGGTACCAGCCTTCCATAGCAACCCGATGCCGCCGCCTTTGCGGCCATTTGGAGCGTGGTTCAGCACTGACCAGTGCCAATGAGGGTGGATCGGTGGCTCTTCATCGCCAATGAGGTGCGTCTCGGGGCCAGCGTACACCATATTTTCGTCGTCCAGCGCCCTGTAAAGCTCCTCCCACTTTCCGCATTTACATGCTTCATGTAGGTTTAGGAAGCCAACATTTTGCACCGGTTTACGGGCGCAGCGGGTGCGGCGATGTCGGTTTCGGTGTCTACGAAGTCGCTGCCTGTTTGTGAGTTCACCTGCATGGTCCGTCCACCATTGGCTCCTTTGCCATTCGGCAGCCAGGGTGTTTCCGAGGGCTTCCGCGACGCGTGCCCACCCCCCGGCGGAGCTGCAAGGCTACGCGTGCGCTTGTGCCGGCTTTTGCTACTAGGGAAGGTGGGCGGCCCTCATGAGATGGTGACGCACCAGTTCCTCCACAACACTGCTGAGCGCTGGATGTGGGTACCTTAAAGCGACCCAGAAAATCTTTGTGAAGGTGGCAATCAAATGCATTCAGGTGGTAGAAACCATAACGGGGGATTTTTGAGCCAAGTGTGAGCCTCATACGTTGTACGGATAATTTGTAAACAATTTTTGAAGATCGCCTTCTCAGCCGAGGAGCACGACGCCGCAGCGAGCCGACCGCGGCTGACGCAACGCCGGTCGTGGCTGACGCAATGGCGGTCGCGGCTGACGCAACGGCGAGGCGCCCCCTTGATTCCGCCGATCGTCGGCCGCTGGCAACGTCACTGCCATCGGCTTACGGCTGCTCTTCCTCCTTCCTGCGCGATCCCGAGGCAATGGCGGGCCCGCAGCGTTTGACGCGTGCCTAGGCGCAGGAATGTAGCTAGTGGAGAACGGAAGTCGAGCGTCGCGATGTCACATGGCTATTCCCAGTGTTTCCAGCTGCTTTGAAAGAAGCAGAGAGGGAGGAGGAATCGATCGGCAAGGGGGGAGAGGTTCACTTAATTGCTTCTCGCGCAGCTAATACAGAATGTAGATCAATAATTCCAACGGCATTGCATCGCTATATTGGTACTATGCGACAATACATGCCTTTTGTAACTTTTACAAAAGGCTTTTCTGGGTCCCTTTAAAGGAGCTTGCCCCCATGCTGGTAGCAGTTGTGCCCGGTGTGGCGTATGGAGAAACTGCGGCGGTGTAGCCGCGGTTGCAGGTCCCCATGGGAGCAGCACTTGTGGCGGGGATGGTACTTGAGGAAGTTGCAGCGGCGGTGTACTGGGTGCTGGCCACTGCGGATGCGGTGGCAGTGTGTTGCACCTTCTCTCCGTTGGTGCCGTCTCCACGCCGCTCGGTTCCAGCTGGACCGGCGCTGTCTTGGATTTTGGCTCGACTAGCTCCTGCTGATGATAGTGCGGGGAGCGCTGGCCCGAAAGAGGTTTTGCTGCCTGAGCAATCTTCATCGCAACGAAGGTGGTACCCCCCGCACTGTACAGCCGGCCGTCCCTCTCCATCATGCTTGCCTCCCAACCCTTGCTGAGGTTGAGAAATCTATGTCACGTACGCTTGCACCACCTCTTCAGCCTTGCATTGGCCATCAGGATGTCAGCTCATGTCTCTCCACCCCTGGTCGTAATCCCAGGGATGGAGCATACAATGAACTCACCCCGGCAATTCGCGAAATTCGCTTCGGGGCTGCGCACAATCTCTTCCGGTGCTCGACGAAGGACGTCTGTCAGGCCCACATGGAGAACGTAAATACGGCGAGTAGGCTGAGCTTTGCGCTCGTAGGTCTCTACATACCTGATGGCTGTTGACGCCGTCGCTTTCTTGCCATACAGCAGACCAACTGCCCCTCGTGCGCCGATGGCCTTCTGGGCGTCTGCCACAAACTTGCCGACGTTGGCGTCTCCTACCAGGATCACCTCTCTGGCAGTGTTCGTGGGAAAGGTAGAACCATTTGCCTCTCTTTCTGCCTGGCTCTCTGTCTTGCCTGGTAGGCTGACTGCCCGAGTGCTCCACATGGCTTGTCCGGCGAGTTCCCGGTCGCTTGTGCTGAGTGCTGGGAGCAGGGGCATCGTCACTCTGAGCTGCTGCATCCCGCAGACTACCTTTTTCCTTAAGAGTGGGTGTACCATTTCTCCGCTGCGCCGAGTATTCCCGGCCATCTCCGTGAGGGCGTTGGAAGCCTTGTGGAAGTACTTCGTCCACACAACGTTCTTTCCCGGCTGTGTGAACCTCCAAAGCACGCGTGAGCGTTGCCCTGTTTTCGCATGTCGTAGCTACTGCAGGGTTCGCTGTGCCGAGTACAACCACATGGTCTTTCTCAGGCGTGTCCATGGGGGTTTGTTCCGGGTCAGCCGGTCTCTCTACACTTGGCAAGGTCTGTGCTGGACTGCCCAGTGCCACATCGTCACCGCTATTCCCCGCTGCGTCGCTCTCTGAGTGGGCGATGACCGATGTCAGCTCATGTGCCTGCGAAATTTCCGGCTGATGGCTGCACTTCATTTCCTCTTGCATTGTGTCGTTCTCAGCCACACTGGAGGTCACGTTGAGGCCGAGATGTGCTGTTACCTATAATAATTGATCTTGCAGGTGCGTTATCAGACCTTGAAGCATTGTCGTATCTGCTTCCAGCGCTTCCAGTTTTGCGGCGGATGCAGTGTCCGACACGCAGAGCGTGCACACGAAGTCGCTCGCAGCTCGGGCTTCCCGGAATGTCTTATAGCCAGTCTCGTCTAGGTAGGCCCACCGGTTGCACTTGTCGCACTTGCCTTGTGGCGCGTCAACATCCTTTCGGCGTATCGTACCTTTTAAGTGCGATGCACTTCTTAAGCGACCCTGAACCTGCGTCCACCGGCGATTTCCGCATAGCATACCCACGTGGGGGATTGGCCAGGAATCTCCTCGTCTTCCTTGGCAACGGGGGGAGATGGGCGCGCGCTGCCTGGCCGCTGACATGGCACATACCCACGTGGGGATTGGCCAGGAATCGGGCGTGAGAAGGGCTAATGCACCCGCTTAAAGGAGTACTGACACGAAATTTCAAAGCTGAGATCCGCTCTAGCAATCAGGTACAACGACAACACAAATAGGTGTCTGTGAATAAATGCATCTTTCTTTCTTTGTAGTTGTGTGTGTGTGATCTCTCTTTCACGAACATTACCGAACCGCGCAAATTAAACTCGTGCATTCGCACTTTCACATTCTTCCCCTCGGGGAAATGCAGGGAATTTTTATTTTGCCATCTTACCGCTGTCGTCGGCGCGGAGGCAGGGGAGTCGGCCCGCAGGGAGAACAGGTTTGACGGAGGGCGATGGGGAGTGAGGGGAAGCCAACGGGGAAATTAGTCCCCGACGCCTGCACTCTGCAGCAGAGGCTTTCGGCTGCACAGCTAGGCCTACTGCCTCTGTGCCGCGGTCACACAGACTGTTTGGCAAGAAAACTCATCGTGAGTTGCCTGGTGGTGCATGGCATGGCTTAAAACTCCCGCCGCTAGCTCTACACAGCAAAAATAGATGAATAGCGCGCACATTGATTTCAGCGCCGTGCGCAGGCCTCGGAGGCGATGGGCGAACCCTTATCTCGGAACGACGACGCCAGCTGGGGTATGCAGGGCGAAACACACGTTTGGGATTCACGATAGGAAGGAGGCAAATGGTGTAGCAGATGGTCAGAAAATGTGAAAGCAGGTTTTCTGATCGTCTACTACCTTATTCGGCTTCTTCCACTGTAGGGAGACGCTGCAGTAGCGCCAGAGCGAAAGATCACGTTTATTTCGTGCTTCAGAGGAAAGCCTTACTTCATGGTTCCCGTCCTCGGACATTTTTGTGGCTTTATACAATCGGGGAAACTGACCCTCCGCACACGTGAGGAAAATTTCGCTCTTTTTTGCGCACTCGTTGGGCATCATACGCAACTTTTCTTTCGAGCGTACACAGCCGAACCAAAGCTAACCCTAACGACAGCAGTGGCGGCAGGGCCGACTACGGCGGGATGGCATCGCCATCTATCGCTGGAACTGGCAACTCCACAGCTGCAATTTCATCAGGCGACTTCACGTCATACCCGCCCGCTGCGCCACCCCGCGGAGCGGAGCCAGCGGAGCTCGTGGAGGTTGCGCTGGACGGCGCACCGACGACGGAAGGGGAGCTACGCCTGCGCCGCAAACCATCTGTAGCGGCCGCTGACGGCCTAACTACGAGAACTAGAACTTACCGCCGAGAGCAGCATGACAGAAAGCTACGGCGAACGGAATCCGAGGACGCCGGTGAAGCCACATTACGCAAAGCGGCAAGTTTCCAGGCCGACTGGTGCAGCCGAGACCCGGAAGATGGCGCTGAAGGGGGCGGACTTATAGAGCGCGCAATACTCGCGCCAAGCGAAAAGCAGCGCTACAGCGCAGAGGGACGTCCGCAAAATCGGCAAGAGCCACTGAGCGCACCGAACTCGGCACCTTAGTGTTGTCAATACGACCCAAAGAGCGCTGTAGTATCACATCTCTCAACCCTCAGGAAGTGAGACGGGCTATCTGTGCCCTTTCGCGCAACCAGCAGTTAGCGAAGCACCAGCTTCTGCGCTTCAACAAGGTGTCTAACACCCTCACTGTGCACACCTGCGAAGAGAAGCAGGCGTCGGCATTACTTAGACTAAGTGCGTTAGACACTCCATCGAACCCATCCTTTCCCGTGACTGTACACCAGGTTCCCAGTGATGGAATGTCGCGTGGCGTCATATACGACTGCACTCCAGGCGAAACATCAGAGACGTTGGTTGAAGCTTTGGAGTCTGAGAGCGTCCAGGTGCTGCAAGCCCGTCCCATGGGAAAGAAAGGGGCGGTGTTGATCACGTTTGCGTCGCGTGATCCACCCCGGTACGTGAAATACTGGGATTTTCTGAAACAAGTGAGCCCGTACGAGTCGCGATCCGTGGGCGTGTTTTCGTTGTCACGGACAAGGCCACAAGCAGGATGTGTGCCCAAAGGAGAAGGCAGTGTGTTCGCAGTGCGGTTCCTCCCACGAGGAACCGCTAGAAGCCTGCCCTCAGAAAGACAAAAAACACTGCGCCAACTGCGGGAAGGATGGTCACCTGGGAACCGAAAAAAAGTGCCCAGCTCGTAGGCTGAAAGTCAATAAGAAAGTCAAGGAACCGACGCAGGAACGTCAGTCACGCAGCAAAAGTCGACGGCGAAAGGTTTTCGCACCGTCTGCCAGCCGGGAAACCGACACACTAAACGGCAAAAGCACGAGCCGAAAACCGCAACGCGGCCGCTCGCAACGCCTAGCAAAAAGCAAGTTCTCGGAGCCCAGTGACAATCAGTCGCTGCCTCAACCTGACGCATTGTCATACGCCGCGGTAGCGTCCGGAGTCCAAATATCAGCCAGCAAGCCGGGACCATCCGGCTTCAGTTCGCGTTGCAAGGAAGAAATCGAGAGTGAGCTGAAGCAACTGGACAGTGAAACAGAAGTCAGCACTAGGATTTCGAGAACACCTTGGCGCGCCTAGAGAAACAGCTTTCGGAAATCCTGCGCTCCATAGACGTGACTCGTTCAAGGTTCCAGGAACAGCTCAACGCGCGAAACGAGCAAAAACTGGTTCTTGAGCACCGACTGAAAGAATGGAAGGAGGAAAAGGCGCGCATTGACAAGGCGAAGTCGAGGCAGTCCCCATCGGACAAGAGAGCCCTAGTAGCCACTCCGCCAGACGCGCAACAAAAACAGAAGGCAGCGGGCAAGTCTACAACTGCAATTACTACTGCTCAGCAGACGACTCTACAAGAGCAGCAGTCACAGCAAGCACTGTGGAAGAAAGGAGTCCGAAGCCGCCGTAAAAGAAACAATAACTCTGTTTACATTACGTCTCTATGAATGCCCATCGTGTCCGATCATACTCGTTTTCTTTCTTCTCTTCTGTCGGCTCATAGCTTTCACTGTGACTCATCCTCTTCTTCATAAATATACAACATCCTGCCCGCCCCGACAAAGAGATGCAGTTAGCCAGCTCCGAACGTTGATCCGTATTTATAGCCTTTCACCCGATTGCCACTCGCCTGGTTCCTCCGGCAGACTCTGCCGACCTAGGTCATCTCGTGGTAAAATTTGGTTTTCAGAAATCCGTCGTTACTCTGAGCATCCCACCACTTTTGAACTTAGTTAACTCGCTTGTGGTTTCGTGAGACAGATACGCCATCATCTGTCCTGTTCCGTGATGGGTTAAATGGCGCTTCATCGTGGCTAGCCCCATGTTCTTTGGCGTTTGGATGATAACGTCCTCTATTGAGTTTTTCACTGCTCCAATCTTGGATCACTCTATGTGGGGAGCGTTTGTGCCGGAAACCCTTAGACTCTACCTTTGAAGATGATGTACCTTGGTGCCGGTAAATTCCTGCAAGGTTTTTACGTTTTGACCTAAGCCCTGTGAATTTTGTTGTTCGCTCTTGGTACTCGATAGTGTCGGAGTCTGTTGCAAGCTTGATGCCGTTTTCGCGGAGTTGCTCCACCGCTGTCGTCACCTTTCCAGTGTTTGGAAGATACGCTCATTTTCTTTTGGTCATCTGGTGCTTTTGCTTCAGAAATCTCTAAACTGTCAAGAGGCCACAATGGCTCAAGAACTTCGCCCGCAGCCTTGTACTTGGTGCTCACTCGCAACACGCAGACATCCGATGCAACCAGCGATGAACTGAGTACAGACAAGGGCCCGTGAAACATCCAACCGAAGATTGAGTTAAGTGCAACTAGACAGTTGTTCCTGGGGTGTCGACGCAATTCTCCTGTCATGACTTTCCAAAGGTGGTTGGCTCCAATCCGAAGACTAATCCCAGGTACAGAATCCATGCCCGGCCGGAGAAGTTTGTCCGCAATTGGCTCACCACTGGTTTCGATCGAAGTAACAAAGTCACTTTCCGTGGGTACTTTCATTATGTCATGGCAAATGAAGGGAACTTCAATTGCCTCTATAGGGAACACATCGTCGCTGTACTGACTCCGTAAGAACACTTTCACAATACGGCATTTTTTTTCGATGAATTATCGTTACCGAACGCATGAAGCTGCAGGCTTGTCTTCCCAAGCTCTCTAAGGCGGAGGTTACGGGAGACATCTTCGCGTATGAAGCAGCGCTGACTCCCGCCATCCACTACACCACGGATGTACGCGCACTGTTCAGTTCCTGTAATACAGAGCCTGTACGTCTGCAGCAGTACAGCCGGGTCGACAAGGGGACGAGTTTGGCAGTGCAGGTTGCTAGTGTCCAATCTCCGTATTCTGTATGCTGCGCTGCGTTGCCAGCCAGGATAGCACACCGATGTCACATGTCTGCCAGTGCAGTTCCCGCATTTGACGTCAAGGACTCAATCTCTAGAAAGATGCCCTGTCCTGGTGCAACGAAAACATCGCCTTTCGGCTACCAATCTTCGCAACTTATCCTGATGGCTGTTGCTTCTATCACACAGTTCCGTAGAATGATTGCCTGAGCCACAAAATAGGCACTTTTGCTTGTATGAGAGGGTAGAGGTAAGCACAGCTGTGCTTGGGGGCGTCTCCAAACTTTCCCTTGCCTCGTTTACTATGGTGTGAGCTTGTTTCTTTCTGATTGCTATCGAACTTCTCTCTCTACACTCCAATTCAATCTGAAGATGCGCCAAAAGGGCATCAATCTCGCCATGAAAAGACGTGGACGATGACGTTGTTCCGTCTACGGACGACGCTTCCCCTTAGGTACTTGAACTCTGCGGAGTATGGGCCATTTGTCGGTGGTAAGCAAGGACAATATCCGACGGTAAGGATCTCAGAAGAATGTCCGTCATCATAGCAGAATACGTTGCTGAAGAAATCTTCAACGCAGCCAGTCCCCGCACGTGACATTGCACGTGGTCCAGGAGTCGCCGAAGTCCGCCGATATCGTTAGAGGACACTACCGAAGGAAGCGATCGAAGCTGTCCCAGATGTTCTTGCACAATTCGGCGGGTGTCCCCGAAGCGTCGAGAAAGAATTTCCACGGCGTTGTCGTAGCAGTCGATAGAATCAGCTGCTGGGCCACTGAGAAGAGACTGAAGACACTGAAACTTTTCTCCTTTGGTTAGGCAATGGTTGTGATGCACGGAGGCTTTATACTGCGTCCAGAAGCTGAGCCACTGGCACAACTCGCCGATGAACGTTTGCAGCTGTAGAGTGGGGAGCTTCACCGAGCTTTTATGGCGATGACACTTATTACAATGAGGATGATCCACCGGTAGAGGCGCTTGGTCTGTCGACATCTGCCGGCCTTGTCCACTGCGCAGTGTGGCCTCCTTAGCCTTTAGCTTAGCTGGCCCAGCATTCCTTTGACGGCGTCCTCGTATTTCATCACCGAGACAAACTCTGCCGCAAACTCTTCTTCTGGTATTAATATTTCAAGCTCTGCGTTCAGCTTGCTCAACTCTTCATTGTTGAAATGCAGCCGTTCTGTGAGTGCGCCCAAAGTCTCCAAATCGGCAGTATCCAAGACGCCCTTGGCTTCATTGATGAGCCGTGTGCTCTGCTGCCGCCGGGCCGTTCTCTTTTCTTTTAGCTTGTGCATGCTATACCGCAGGCTCGGTCTACTTGTAGCACAGTTGCCGCTTTCACTCAGCTTGGTCTCTGATCCGTCGGCTCGGTGGCCCCGACCTTTTCCTTCCCGGGTTTCCAGGCACCATAAGATGTGGAAGAAAGGAGTCCGAAGCCGCCGTAAAAGAAACAATAACTCTGTTTACATTACATCTCTATGAATGCCCATCGTGTCCGATCATACTCGTCTTCTTTCTTCTCTTCTGTCGGCTCATAGCTTTCCCTGTTACTCATCCTCTTCATAAATATACAACAAGCACCTCCCGTAGCTTACGAAGCTCCTCCGTGGGTCACACAATTCCTTCAAGAAACAAGGACACAGTCCATGCGATTGCAAGCGGAAGCACAAACACAAGTGACAGCCATAATATTACAGCATGGCCAGCCAGCCCGTCATAAGCCAGAATAAACCGACTGTGCGGACGCCAGACGTCCTGCAGTGGTATTGCCGGTCACTCAAGTCCTGCGCTGCCGAGCTTGGAGCCCTTTTCAGACACGTAGGGCAACCGGCGGCCCTTCTACTACAGGAGACAAGAGGTACTAATCCATGCATCCAGGGATACGAAGGGAATTTTCAACCTACGATTGTGCACACACAGACAAACAAGAAGCAAGGTCAGCAGCCAGACGAGGTAGTGGAAGCACAGGCGGCAATCTTCATACGTAGAGATGTTCCGCACGTCAAACTCGACACTGGGAAGTACTGCAACAGAATACAAGAGGTGGTTGCTGTGCGATGTGAGCTTGGCGGTCGCCAGACCATCCTGGTGTCTTCCTACCTACGTCCCGAGAGCAGTTGCTACAGACAGGGCAAGTCGGAGACGGCAAATTTCGCTTGGTTACGCGAACTCCGACATCGGTACCCCGAAGACCGGTTCCTGGAAGGGGGGACTTCAACGCTCGACACAAGAGTTGGGTATACGACAAGGAATCACAGAGGGGGCGCCGACTTTACGAAGAGGCTGAAGCGGCAGGACTTACCTTAGCCAACGACACAGACTACCCTACTCGTCATGCACTTCACTCCAGGCAGCGCGACACTATACCAGATTTGACTTGGACAACGTCCAGGCTTGTAAAGGACTGGAGGTGCGGTCCCGACGGAATGGGTAGCGACCATTATCCGATCTGGATTGAACTTGAAGTACGAGCCACAGGGCCGAAAAAACGGATGACCGTAGCTGTCGCCTGGGACAGGTTTCGAATCGGCTTTGACGCTTACGACGAAAACGTCCCGTTTCTTCAGAAGCTTTCCAGTGCTGCCTGGGAAGCCACTAGAGAGATTCAGGTGGATGAACATCTAACTACACCCGACAAGCACCTTCTCAGCCTTTGGGACACCCGTAGCCAGCTGCATCGAGTTTACCTCGACAGGGGGAAACGGCATGTCGACCTTGTCAAGGTGCGCAATAAGACCGCACAAGCGCGCCGTTACGCCAAAATGCTCTCTCGGGAATGGTGGCACAACCACTGCGCCTCGTTCAATGAACGGACTGGCGGGCGGGCGGAAGCTCTGGCAGACTTACAAGGCCATGTCAGGCAACCGCAAGACTGGGAACACCATCAAAAACGTCAGGCTGGCGACCGGTGACTCGGCATCCGACTTCGAAAAAAACGCAGTAGAGACGCTCTTCCCGCAGCCAGCAGTGCCACCAGACCCAAGAATTTATCAACGCACAGCACCTACTTCCGACAAAGATATTGAGTCGCTTTTCACAATGAAAGAATTAGTGATGGCTCTCGAATCCGTCTACGCCAAGAGCGCACCAGGAAAGGATGGCATCACCTGGCAGATGCTGCGCAACCTTAACGAACACGTGAAAATGCAGCTGCTTGAAGAAATTAACAAGGCGTGGCTGTCAGGCGAAATTCCTGCTGAATGGAAGCACTCCGTGGTGAGCCCCATTCCCATACCAGGGAAGCCAGACATCAGCATCAGTAGCTTGAGGCCCATCTCGCTTACCTCAACACTCAGCAAACTCTTGGAGCGGATGGTTCCCACCCGGCTTAACTACCACCTTGAAGAGGCACAGAAAAAACCCTACTCCGACCCGGGCCAGGCAGGATTCCGACGCAGGCCTCCGCACACAGGACAGCCTTTTCTTGCTCCGTCGTTGTCTTCAAAAGCGGAGAGGAAGAAAAAGCCGTCGACCTGCGGAAGGCGTTCGATACCGTAACTCACGATGCAGTAATCGCCGCACTCGAAGACACGAAGCCAGGAGCCCGCATCCTCAACATCGTCAGGTCATTCCTGGAGGGACGCACCTTTGAGATTCGGAGTGACATTAGGAACCCTAAGATTTACAGCAGCAGCATTGGCGTTCCCCAGGGAGCCATACTGTCGCCCACGCTATTTAACCTGGTGATGCGAGGACTGGCTACACGTCTGCGACGAATTCATGGTGTGCTCCTCACCACGTACGCCGACGATGTGACGCTGTAGACGGAGCCCGGTGACCCTCTCAGAACAACAGAAGACGCAGCCAACGCTATGGAAGACGCCATCAATACTTTAGCCGACTACTTGAAGAGCACGGGAATGGAAGTGTCTCCGGAAAAAACAAAATACATTCTCCTGGGCGGCTCCACGGCTTAACACGAAAAGGTCAAGCTCTGCCTCGCCGGCAAGACACTCGAGATAGCGTCAGACCGGCACATCAAGATTTTTGGCATCCCGATACATGAAAGCGGAGGTGCGGCAACGTGGCTACGGCAGCTACAGCCTAAGTGGAAACGGCTTATGCATCTTGTAAGACGCATAGCCCACAAATCCGGAGGAGCCAGCACACGCACAGCTCGTACCCTCACAACGGCAGTACTTACGTCAAAAGCTTGCTACGGAGCTGTGTGTTTTGACCTCAGCCTGGTCACCCATGATGTACAGCAGGGCGTCGAGTTGGTGTTCTTCAGGCTGGGCACGGAGGCCAGAAGAGGTGCGAAAACGTTCGAAGTGCTTCTTCCATTTCGGCCACTCGTTGGGCGACGAGAAGCAGAAGGCTTCCGGAGGTTGTATCGCGAACGAAGCTATTGACGCTGGTGCTGAGGTGGGTGCCGTGGCAGTCGGAGTGCCGGCCGTTCTGTTTGCTGCGTTGTCCAGCTTTGATGCCGTTCCAGGCGGATTCCTCCAAGCAACTTGGCTTAGGCCCGTGGAGCGGTCGGCTTGGTTTAGACAGAACTGGCCTTCGCTCGAGTTGTCTAAACGTTTCAGGTGGTATCACCGTCTCGTCAGCGCCCGTGTCAATCTTGAGTTTCAGGGGACGCCCTTGCACTATTACGGTTACTTCCCAGTTTTTTGCCGATGAAGAGCTCACCGTGCCCAGGAATCCACTTTCGGTTCCATCATCTTGAGCTTGAACTGCGTCTACGCGTTTAGAAAGACAAACAGTTGCGTAGTGGTCCTTCTTCAGGCACGACTTGCATTTCTCATTCCGTGCTGGGCAAGCAGATCGTGGGTGACTTTCTCGCCCGCACCAACGCAAAACTTGTTTACATGCTTCTTAACAAGTGGAGTTGAAGATCTAGTATTCTTACAACTAGAGCCAGAGAAGGGCAAGAGGCGAAGCCTTTCTATCAATTTCGCCATCAACTAAATGTTGAAAATGACCTCCTTTTGTGCGGAACAAGAGTAGTAGTCTCAGTCGCCTGCCAGGCTCACATTTTGCGCCTGCTATACGAAGGACACTTCGGAATATCAAAAACCCTTGCAAAGGCCAACAATACGGTTTGGTGGCTGGGCATATCAAGGGACATCGAACAAACTGTCCGTACTTGTCGGAAATGCGTGGAGACAACAACAAACCGGAAAATGCCGCTTCAACCTACACCTTTCCCGGAAAGGCCCTGGCAGCGGGTGGTTATGGACCTGTTTTACCAAAGCAACAAATGGTGGTTGATAATCGTCGGCTACTACTCCAGGTACCCTGAAATCGCGCTGCTGAACAAGCTTACTGCTGCTGAGGCGATCAACCATTGCAAGTCAGTCTTCGCACGCCATGGGATTCCTGAGGTAGTTGTCTCAGACAACGGCCCGCAGTTTTCCCGCGTAAGAGGATCCGAGTTCGCCGACTTTGCGCGAGACTATGGTTTTCAACACATAACCTCCAGTCCCCACTACCCACAGAGCAATGGATTGGCGGAAGTTGCCGTCAAGATCATCAAGACATCTATGTCCAAGACGCAGGACCCGTATATTACCTTGCTGGCCTACAGGACTACACCATTAAAGAACGGATACAGCCCTTCCCAACTCCTCATGGGTCGCCGCTTGCGCACCAAGTTATATGAGGCAACCAGAGCATTACTTCCTGCAACGCCCGATACCCTCGTAGTCCGGAAGTTCGAAACAGAAAGCCGGGAGAACCAACGCGAATATTACAACAGTCGTCACTGTGTCCGAGATCTAGTTGATCTTCTGAACGGCGAAGAAGTTTGGGTGAGTGACATGCAGAAGAAAGGCAAGGTAGTGGACACCGCCTCTGAACCGAGGTCTTACATCGTGGACACTGGGGATAGCATTGTACGTCACAACCGCCCTCACTTGGTACCCTTGCCACGAATGCAAGAGTTTACGCCACCTGCGGAGCAAGCACAAGAAGCCGGTGCAGTGACGCATTGCCAAGACACATGGCATGGCCACACCCGAAGCGGTCCCTGCACCATCCCGTCGAAAAACTACATAGTGTTCTTTCGACAGGAGAACCTACATAGCCTCGTTTCTTTCGGAAGGAGATGTTGTACAGCCGGCCGCCGCGGCGCTGCTACCACGCGGCTGGAGAAGGGAGAAGAAAACGCTGAGTGGTAATAAACCGTGTTCGCTGTAGCTGGAGTCACCCGTCTGTTCGCATTTGTGTACACCAGTCGAAGTCTTATTAAACATACGACAAGCTGGAAAGAATACACCGGGAATGTCTTCGGGTAATAACGGGCCTGCCCCGCCATGCCCGGGTCGAGGAGCTGCACCGCTACTCTCGCGTCCCGCCGCTCACAGACATCATCGCAGAACGCAAGGCAAGACATGATCGCCGCCGTCCCTACACGCGAGCGGGCCAGTCGCTCTTAGAGCTGGACGGGGAACAGCTGGGTGAACAGATAGTTCTCCGCATGATCGCTACCAGGGACGACGTTCAGGTTCGTGTCACGAAGCCAGTCACGCGCCGACTGGCTCGTGATCACACGGCCCAACGAACCGCCTTTGCTGAGAGGGCTGACTTCCAGGACAACGCCATCTTCACGGACGCCGCCTGGGATCCAGATACCTTCTGGGGAGTGGTAGCTGCCCTCCGAGGACAGCAGCGGGATGCGCGGGCGTTTCAATACTGCCAAGAGCAACCTGTGAGGTCACTTGAACTGCAGGCCATCCTTTATGCACTAGAGAAGTTGACTGAATGTGCAAGGACCAGCCCACTTAACTGTGCGAGGACAAACCTTCACCGTTTTTACCGACTCATTGGACGCCCTCAACAATCTGACGAAGACACCTAGAGCCGGCACTTTGGCGCACAACGTGAAAGTCGCCTGCGCAACCCTTCACGAGCTCTAGAGCTCTACGGCGTGACGGTGCGGGTGGACTGGGTCCCGGGGCATACGGGCAGCATCGGAAACGGCGCCGCCCAAGACGCGGCGAGCGAGCTGGTACGTTTCCGCTCGTCCCCCCTTGACGTAGTCCTTCAGGCTCCGTTGCTATTTGACCCGGACGAGGAACTCGAGCGGATAAAGGTGCAAGCCAAACGAGAACTGAGGGCGAAGGTGCCGCACAATCCCCACCCACTTCCCAAAGGGCTTCTGCGCGGCGCGGAAGTGCTAATCAACAAGACTAGGACAGATGCTGCCCTTACGGAAGATATTCTGGCAAAGTGGCGAGCACACGCTGCATCCAAAAGAGCTCGTGGCGGTGACCCACAGGCGGACATCACCGATCAGAACGAGGAGGGCGACCAGGCAGCCACTGGGACGTGCTGCACATGCAATACCGGTGCCTCTCCAAGGTTAAGGCACCTACTGTGGGACTGCCCCGGCCTTTCACCGCTCAGGAACAGGCACAAGGGGCCGGTGTTACATCATTGGAAGAATGGACAACCCTGCCCCCTCACTTGGACGCCGCGAGCATGATCCTTTCCTTGTGGGAGTTCGTGCGAGCGGCAGACCTGACCGGACGACTCTGACGGCCACCCCACTCCCTTTCTCCTCTTCGCTCTTCCCCAAGTAGGCTAACAAGCCCCCCCGTATCATTAACAAAATTTCATTCATTCATTCCACTGTAGGAAGGAGCCAAATGAGGTAGCAGACGATCAGCAAATGTAAAAGCAGGTGAGGAAACGAATCCAACGTTTATTGGCAACGATGAACCGTGGGTATATTCTATTATGATTGGTATCAGCTGTTATGCAAGTATTTGTGATTATCGTAAACTAGGGACGAAAGATTTTCTGATCGTCTGCTACACCATGTGGCTCTTTCGTATCATGAATCTCAACATGGCCTCCGCAATGGGCTGCCTGCGGTAGTATTAACTCTATGGCCTGCCGTAAAGCCCCTCTAGCCGGCGGCGCGCCGGTATAGTGAACTAGAATCAAACATAACCATCATGAGCAAGTATTCTAGTTCACTATTTTGCCGCCGCGCCGTCGGCAGTTGATCGCCGAGGCCATGCCCCCAAACGTGCGTTTCCCCCTGCAGGCCTCACGTAGCGCCGTTCCAAGATCAGTTTGCGCTGGCTCACACGTACAAACCGGCCGCGATTTTCCCGTAGGCGAAAATCAGATCAGATCAGATTAAACTGTTATTGTTGCCACGGGTGGCGCCGTTTTCAGGTCGACTTTAGTGTCCTTCCGGCGACGGCAGGATTCATGTAGATCTCTGCGGCGTTTTCGGCCATCTGGGCTAGGGAGACCTCGGTCATAGGGTCTGTGCTGAGCAGCGCGGCCTCCCACTGCTCCTCGTTCGTAATTTGTAATAACCTGGGGTGCTTTTTAGGAGTTTGAGGGGATTTTTCTTCACAGGACGAAATCACGTGTGTTAGGTCTGCGTATTGACTGCAAGGAGGGCATCGGTTAGAGTGCAATTCGGGGTAGTAGAGTGATGGGAGGGCAGGGGTGGGAGATGTGGATGTTTGAAGTTGGCGCCATACAACAGCGTGGCGGCGGGAGAGGGAGGGGTCGGGCGGTGGGAAGCGAGCTCTGGACAGTCGGTGGTGATCGAGTACCGATCGGTAGGTGAGAAGGCGGTCCCTATGGGAGAAGGGTTGAGGAGATTCTGCAGCGTCACTGGGCTCTCGGATTACCAGTTCTCGAGCAACCTCGTGCGCCAATTCATTTCCTGGGAGGTCAGAGTGGCCCGGTGCCCAAACAGTATATATTAAATGCAGAGCATTTCAGTAACTCACGATGTCACCCGCGTTGTCCCGTCGTAGTCCGCACCGTCGTTGTCCGCACCCCTCCTCCTAAACTATATAAAAGAAAATACTATCCGGCGCCCGGTTTCGATCCCTCGACCCTGCGGGCGGAACGCAATGTACATGCATGGTGCTCTACCCACTGCGCAACAAAGCCGACACAGAATGGGACGCTACGAACGCGCCTTATATTGTTGACTCATTCAAATTACTGCTGACGAGCGCTCTCTCGTCAGCAATTACCACAAGTGCAACAACATTAACGTAACGCAAACTACTTAACGTCGTGCGCCCCCGGGAATGCTCTGCATTTGATCGTGCCCCTCGCGAGGGGGATATTTCACTGCGTCTTCTCTCGGTCGCGGGACCCGTGGCGCCATCTGGAAGGCGCGGCAGAACTCGTAGCACTTTCTTTGAAAAAGCGCCTCGAAAGCGCGGCAAATATGAAATAGGCATGACGCGCTTTTTTCTCCTCGACCAACACTTTCCCTGCTGTGGCATGCCGTCAGCGCACGTGCCTCGAAGCGTCTCTTTCCCTTGCCTCCAGGTTCCTCATGCAAGCCGGGTTCCGATGGCTGTGGTTGAAGCGAACCATTCGATCAGCCGGGGCTCGGAACGTGCAGACTCGCGGGACATCTTGATAGGTGGCGGTCCGTGGTAGTATCGCAAATTCCTCCAGCCGTGCCGCCTTTTTTTAAATGCAGAGCATTTCATTAACTCACGATGTCACCCGCGTTGACGTCCGTCGTAGTCCGCACCGTCGTTATCCGCACCCGTCCCCCTACACTATATATAAAAAAATACTATCCGGCACCTGGTTTCGATCCCTCGACCCTGCGGGCGGAACGCTATGTACATGGTGCTCTACCCACTGCGCCACAAAGCCGACACAGGATGGGAGGCTACGAACGCGCGTTATATCCTTGACTCATTCAAACTACGCCAAGAAGCTGCTGATACAACTCATTCACTACCACCAAACTCCAAAAAAAGTGGCAGTGCAACTCCAGCATGCGCGGGAGGGAAAACAAGCACAAAAAAAAACAGAACTCCTGCTGGCGCAGTTTCAGGCAGGGGGCGCGCCAGCACTGCGAAGGCGGGAAATTTGAAATGCGTCGGGTGGTAGCAGTGAGCGGATAACGGCGCTACAGCCCATTATGGCGAATCAGTGCTCTGCATTTCCGACAGTTTTCACGTAGAGTGGAACGGCTGTAACTTTTTTCGTTTCGGGAATTTCGGTGCCTGCAGGAGAAGGCGTAAAGTTCGGGGGTCAACTCGCCCGTTGGAGCAATTGGTAATGGCCGATTTGGAGTCGCTTATTATAGTAGTAATCGTAGGGTTAGAAATAATGGCAAGAGCGATAGCCATTTCTTCGCCTACGGTTAGAAATTTAGCAGTGAAGGAGAGGGCGGCCAGTGTTCGGTGAGATGAATCAACTACGACCGCTGCCATGGCTTGGCGTCCTGGGTATTCTCCAGCGTCCACGTAGGCCACTTGTGGGTTGGAGGAATGTTGCTTGTGTAAAGCCTGTGCTCTCGTTTGGTGCTTTTCCTCGTTATGAACCGGGTGCATGTGTTTAAGGAGGGGGTGTATTACCAATTGGTCTCGAATGACTTGGGGAATGTCGACGTGGGTGTCAGAAATAGCGGGGTGACTGTGTCACTCCTCGTGAGTCGCTCAAGTTGCGAGACCCGTTGGGCTTCGATAATTTCGGCTAGTGTATTGTTAAGACCGAGCGAGAGTAGTTTGCCTGTTGAGAGTGCAACGGGGAGACCTAGAGCCTGTTTGTAGGATTTACGTATCATAGCTTCAATTTTGTGCGTTTCGATGACTTTGAGGTTTAGGAAGGGAGTGACGTATGCTATGTGACTGATGAGGAAGGCTTGTACGAGACGTATTAGATTGTTTTCTTTCACTCCTCGATGTTTTGTAGCTATGCGGGAGATGAGTCGTGTAGTTTGGTAAACCCCTTTTTCTAGGGCACGGAGAGTATCTACATTATGTCCCTTTGCCGGTATACGGAGACCTAGAAGCTTGATGCAGACAACTATTGGGATGAATTGGCCGTTAGAGGTAATGATTTGGATCAGGGAGAGTGGGGAAGGCGGTTCTTTTCCTGGTCTTTTAGGCCTGTATAGAAGAAGCTCTGATTTTGTTGGGGAGCAGGACAGACCACGAGAGGCAGCATACGCTTCGAGAACATCAGTTTCCGTTTGGAGGGTATTTTGGATGTGATTCTTAGATCCTCTAGAAACCCACAACGTGATGTCGTCGGCGTATATGCTGTGGTGTAGGTCGGGGATGGCGTCGAGGAGCGGGGTAGACCTCGTAGGGCCATATTAAAAAGAAAGGGGGAAAGGACCGATCCTTGGGGGGGTACCTTTGCTACCGAGGGGGATGGGGGGTTGAGTCAATTGTCCACGGGTGAGTGTGGCTGTTCGAACCGTCAGATAAGTACAAACGTAGTGAAAATAGTTACTTTCAGAATAAACACATAAGTTCCGTCGTTGTGAAGTACCTCCGTGTGAAGTTTTTAGCGCGAACAGAGCAGTGGTTCGCTGCGGAAAAAATTTCAAAAATGTCCCAATTATCGTCGCATCACCCTGTATACGTGGGGCCTGTAGTTTTGTTGGATCGTATCGCCTTGGTGCTAAGGTGCACTGCACGCACGGATGGTCGTTTTTAGAGCTGGTCTCTCTTGCGTACCCCTGCCCATATTAGAGCTGTGCACGGGCCAAAAATGTGGGCCCGAGCCCAGCCCGGACCCGGTGCTTATCGCACTAGGCCCTGCCCGACCCGAACCCGACAAAGAAGGCTGACGGGGCCCGGCCCGGGACCTTAACCTTATGGCCCGGGCCCATCCCGGCCCGGCTGCGTGTTTCCAATCCAAATACCGTAGGGGCCCGGGCCTGATTGGGGCACGTTTGAAAGCGAAAACTACCTAAAGGTGGTAAAATGCATCGTAAGGGAAATGATAACAGGCAAAACCAACATTAAACGGGCCAAGCAACCCCAATTAAACATAACAATCATGCGCATATCCCTACCGTAGCTGTCGTTCGCTCAGCTGCATACGAAAGAATTGAAACCGACGTAAAGGTGACCGAACCGCGCAACCTAAAATAAAAAGATGAACCAAAAACCCCACAACCAGGGACAAATTCATGGTAATATTGAAAAATATTCAAGAAAAGTAGCCGAAACCGAAATGGCCTAAACCACTGAAAAGTAGAAAAAAAAGAGCTGGAGCTCACCTAAGGGGAACAAAACCACCCGGCATTTTGTGTAGAATTTCATAATGTGCCATAACGGAAATAAAACAAGCAATTAAAAATAGAATGGCACCTTGGGCATTTGAACCTGATTCTTGCGATTGCTATCCAGAAATTTAACCTGTATGCCAGGGGACCAGCCGGTTCGTGTTTTTTTAAACAGGGAGTGTACTTGCTTTGTTGTTTCGTCCGTATACGTTTCCTTTTCTCAAGAGTATATAGGGCTGTCGGACTCGGTCCCTCCTTCTTATCGAGACGCAAAGTACGCATGTGGATTTATGCACATTTTATCGTTGCTGCTCCACTACGTTCTATAGCGACTCATATCGCTTATCTATGAAGTTTCAATCATATTAACTGTTACTGTTTAGGCAGCTGTTGGCGCATTTCAACCACCCTACTTCCCTGCTGCGCTTTTCCTTTCGTCTTAGTCTGCCGGTCACGACGCCCGATGGCACAGGCCACCTCCTACCACCAGCTACGCTCACCACGATGTTTTCCCGCCGAAACAAAGAGCAAAACTAAAGTTGAATTGTCACCTCAGTCCTTGACAGTTGACAGCTTCACTTTTGTTGGCTCAGAGAACGGAACGCAACTCTGAATAGGGCACTGCTACAGAAAACAGATGGAGACGCAGGTTTCTCTAGCAGTGTTAGCAGTTCAAAGTGTTCCATCTTGAAAATTTGTTTTCTCCCTAACTTAGGGGTGGAAACTAGTCATGCTGAATTGTTATTCGTTGTACTTCCCTAGGCGGTATGTCGCTCAGCCGCATGTGTTGCTACGTTCATCCCAAGAAATGCAGTTGCAGATCTCTCACACTTACCGGCTTGCCATACCTCAGGGCCTAACGATAAGTCCCGTGGAATGTAAAAAGAATCCTGACACGTGGTTCTACCGCGTCAGCAACGTGTAGTTTCTGTAATACCATAGAGAACCTAAGTATTGCTTTACTGTGCCGGGCCAGCCCGGGCCGTCAGGATGGCCCGGCCCGTCCGAAGCATTTACATTTCGGGCCGAGTCCGGCCCGGGCCCTTGTGAAATGTAAGTCGGGTGGTCCGAGCCCGGCCCGCAGGCTTGGCCGGGCCCGGGCTTTTGCGTAAGCCCGAGCCCGTGCACACGTCTAGACCATATTGCGTCACTGTATCGCTCAAATGGAGTTTCGTTATCAAAATGTTTCGCTTTTTTTTTGTTTAAAACGCCTTTTGTGACTGGAATGGAGCTGAGTCAGTTACCAAAGGCTAGTCTTTTTCAATCTAAACAAAACTGCATGGTGTCTTTGTGGCACCTTTAACAAGCGGGACACGAGATAGAGAGATAAGAAAACTTCGTTTAGAAGGCCGGGTTAGAAAGGGGGGTGGCGGAGGAACGAGCTCGGGAGGTGACCAAAACTTCCCTGGACTCCTCGGAGCTGCCCAGGGCCTGCTCTCAGGGTAGTGAGGAGTATGGTTCAGCAGAACACCTGCAAAGAGAGTGATATAGTGTATCCAGCTGGCCGCACTTGGGGACGTGGGGTGTGTGGAAATGATATGGATGCGTATTTATTAGTTGAGTACGGTGCGTGAACGTGTGTATTTGTAATATCCTCCACATAGGGGCAGCCTCGTGGAATAGGTGTGGGTGTGGTGGTGGGAGAGCACGGCAGAGTAGTCGATAATGAAGGGCAATTTCCCTGAACCCAAGGAGATCCTCGGAGGTCTCCTCTTCGCGAGGCCCGCATACAAGGTGTAAGAGAAACAGTGACGCGGAAAGTAAGATCTTCAGCATGTGCGTTCGCTGCCTCGTTAGCACCTACGCCAGTAGCCCCGTGTACATGGACGCGACGGGGGCGGGGTGAGTTGAGTGGCGGGTTCAGCTTACCTCGACGCGTCCGAGTTTATATGAACCCCGTCCAAAGAATCGAGGTGAGGGGAGCGGCGGGGTTCACGGAAAAGGGGCTACCGTATTTTCACGATTCTAACGCGCACCCTCTTTTGCTATAAGGTAGCTTAATATTTGTGTGCGCGTTACAATCGGGCTCAAAACCGAAATAGGCTTTAAAGTGACAAGCAGCATTGCCATGCGCAACGGACACGAAGTACCCCCAAAATCCAACTCAATCCAATAAAAACAATCCGTCAACCCCACGTGAGTGAATTTCGGCGCACTGATTCCTCAATGGCATGCCGCATACCCTGGTCAGCTGTTGCACATTTTTTTTGTGCTTCTGCTTAGCCCCAAACGCTTAGAATTATGAAGATCAAGGCACTTGAAATCGCAAGCAATTTCAGTGTCCCCTTTATAACTTTATTTCCAGCAGCAGCTGGATCAGCAACCTTATGAAGCACAATTCATTTTTGGCTTCCAGAGCTGCATGCCAAATAAAATTTCCCTCTTCCAAGTACGTGGTGTCATGTCTTTTCCGTCTGCGCAGTACCGTCAGTGTCACATTTTTTTTCGAATTTTCCTGCAAGAAGTTACCCGCGCGTTACGATTGGGGGAGCGTTAGAACCGCGCAAATACGGTATTCTGCTCCCCGCGGCCCGCCGACTCAGCCCGACGAGCGAGCTAACCCACCCCCTGCCTCCGAGTTGACTGGACTCCCGCGACGGCTCTCTGACCCACCCCGTCCGCTTATACATGGGGGTGTCGAGTCCAAAAAACCTGTTTATTTCGACTCAACGCGCCCTCGTCGGGTCAACGTAAACGGGGCTAGTATGGGCGGGGGTCCACACCAGTTGCACGGAGTCGGTCGGGGTGTTTGCAGAAGACATTTGAGGGCTACGGGGTATATAAAACCCTTGGTGAAGTGTCGGATGGCCTGCTGCGAGTCCGTTAGGACGGTAATTGGTTGCGACTCGGGGAGAGTGCAACGGCAATGTCCGCTTCCACCGCCGTAGTTGCACATGAGGTGGGGATTTGTGTCAGGGAGTTGATGTCAGGTCCTGTAACTGCGAGGGTATGCATAGGCCGGTTTGTGCTGGTATTTGGCTGCACCTACGTACAGGGTGTGTTTGGGAGGGAGAGGAGTTTTTCAGGGCGACTTGCACGAGCTGCTCCCGGCTGCTAAAGAATGTGGGGTGAATGTGACGGGGAAGCGGTATGACGCGGATGAGAGCTCGGACGATGCGAGGGGTGGGTGAGGGGTAGGGGTTGTTCTGAACGGTGATAAAGGCCAATCATCTATTCATGTGTTGATGCGGTCACTTATTTGTACTTTCCGCGATTGACCCGAAGGTTTGCCCATCTCGGATTTTTTTAGTATCTCCGCAGTTTTGGTTGGCGGTGTGGTCACGTTTTTGTAGTTTTGCGCTCCTGAGTCCTGACCCGCAAGTTTGGAAACAGGCGTTCTTCCCTTTGCCCTTGCCATAGTTCAACACCGCGAACCCACCACCGTTCGCTCCGACTCCCAGCATGCCCTCTCCAACTACCTTAAAGGCCGACTACAAAAGTAAATACTCCACTTGGGAATTGCACAAAAATCTAGTACATTGTTTTTGGGGAGGAGCAGTTTAGTTACCTTTCGCACTTCGCGAAGTCTACGGCCGATATTTGTGCGGATCTTTTATTACTACGAGAAAGGCTGATTTTGGTTCACTTACCGAGTGAGGCAAAAGCCGCACAAATGTTTATACCCGCGTGTACAACTCTAGTTAGGTCGTCAAACTTTCGGCAAGGTGAAAAGGATGGAGGTGGCGTTGGGCACGCCCAATATGGCAAATATTGGACGCGGAAGTGCAAGGGGTCAAGAATTTCCTTTTTCTGTGGTGAATGCAATATTATGAATGACAAATGTAAGGCGAGTGCGCGTTTCGCGATATTTTTCCTTCGAGTAAAAATATTTTTTTCAAGGAGGAGGAGGAAAAAACGTTTATTGCCCCCATGGACCGGGAAGAAAGGACCACGGGATGATTGTCGATCATCTATGGTGGGTGGCGTCCCTAGTCCGGGATGCCATGGTCAGCTGCAGCTCGAATGGCCCTGGTCACCAGGCCACGCTGGTTTTCAAGGACATCGCTTGTCAGCAGGACCTCCTACTGCTCCTGTGTCGGTGCGATAACTTCTGGTTCGCCTTTACACTCCCACACCATGTGGTACAGGGTGTTGGGCGTCCAGAGCAGAAGTTGCAGTCGTAGCTGAAGAGCGTGGGGTGTATATGGGACAGCTGCATGCGTGGCGAGCGGAAATGAATTTGTCGGCAGTCTCCGGCATTGTATGGCTTCTTCTTTGGTTAGCTTCGGGTGGGGTGGCGGATATCGTCTTCATGATAGCCTCTAGAGCTTTAGTACGTCTCTGCTGCGCTTGGGGATGGACGGGTAGTTGAAGCCCGGTGTGAGTGGCCCCGGGCTGCGGTATCTGCCATTTCATTACCCCTTAAGGATATATCACCTGGTGCCCAAATTATATAAATGTCCAATGGAGTTTTTTTTTTTGCTTTTGAAGACTTATGTCGTAGTGCAAGTGTCACCGCTGGGATACGGCCCTTTTGAAAATTACGGCAGGCCAACTGCGAGTCGGTGATGACGGTCACCCGGCCTTGGGTATCTGGTACTGTGGTGGTGGCAAGCACGACAGCTGTCTCCACTGCAGAGTCGGTGTCATCTGCATTGACCGTTGCTGAGTACAAGTCAGCTCCTTTACTGCTTGTCACACTAACCGCGTACGCCCACTTCGTTCTTGCCGCGTACCTCGCAGCGTCGACGTATCTTGTTGAGCTATCCTTGCTGTAGGCTTTTCACAAGGCCTTGACCCTGGCTTCCCTTTGCCCCTTGTGGTAAACCGGGTGCATGTTGCGTGCGACGTTTTCAACCATGATGCATTCCCTCAAGGCATGGGGGATGCATCGTTTTTGGTTTTGTGGTCCCACGCTTGACTCGTAACCGAGGCGGTACAAGGTAGCTCGGGCGGTCGGGGTAAGCTTGAGTCACTCCATTTGGCTGGCAGTCCCAGTGCTAAGTTGTAGATTTGACGAATTAAAATGTTGAGCTTCTTTCTTTCAGCGATTTTTAGCCCCAAGTACGGGGTGCCGTAGGTGATTCTACTAATTACCAGGGCCTGTAGCATTCTGATAATGTCCTCTTTTTTGAACCCGTATTTTTTGCTTGTCACTCGCCTGATTAGGTGGGTGGGTTAACTGGGTGACAGTGTTGTGTAGTTTCTGGAAGGTGGCAGGCCTTGCCCCATTTTTTGTTTGAAAATTTAGACCCAATACTCGGAGTGTATCGACCTTTGAGATGGTAGCGCCTTGAAGCGTCACCTTTGGGTCGGAGTCTCGGCGGGAGGTCTACCTCTTGTTCGCTTCTTGAGTATGAGAATTTGAGATTTTTAGGGTGAACTAGAGAGCCCACATCTTTTCGGATAGGTTTCCGTACAGTTAACGCCTTCCTGCAGGACTTCCTGTTGTAAGACTGCTGGGCCTTTGGTAGTCCAAAAGGTCACGTCATCGGCATAGATGGCGTGCCTGAGACCTGTGACGGCATTTAGCTGGTCAGGTAGGTGCATAATTGACAAATTGAATAGTAATGGCGAGATTACCGAACCCTGTGGGGTGCCCTTCGCGTTGGCGTCGAACTTGTCGCTCCGTAATTTGCCAAGTCCCACCGTTCCCATGCGGTGCGAGAGGAAGTCCCTGATGTAGTTATAGGCTTTCTCTCCGTATTGGGTAGTCCTCAGGTGTTCAAGTATGGCCGCGTGCGACACGTCGTCAAAAGCTCCGTTGATGTAGAAGGCGAGGATGGCGCTTGTTTGTGAGCTGTTTTCAAGTAAAAAAAGTTTTGCTCACTGCAAAATGTTCACAAGCGCGTGGATAGTTTGTAGGCTTCTAATCTCTTTTATTGCATTGAAAAGGATGGCGGTTATTGCTATCTATGCGGTTAGTTTTAAAGATGCGATGGCGACGGCTGTAGAGCGCGCTGGCGTAGCAGAGAAACCCCGGGCGAACGCATCCCTGCGCCCGGCGGAGCACCGTGCTAGTCGCCGGAGAAGCGCGAGCTGCACGGCACAGGTTCCTCAACCTCCGTCACAGACCACTCGGAACTTGTTTCGGCGACTCTCCGCAAGGTGCAAACGTCGACTGCTCGGAGCTACTTTGAACGACGGTACCTAGCGTGTTCTGTAATTACAAAGCTTAGGATTTTGCCATGGTGATTTTAAGGGCTTATACTACTGATTTGGATCAAATTTGGACAAAAAAATTCCCCTCGCACTTCCCCGAGGGGGAGAGTGTGTAAGTGCGAATACACGGTTGTTGATGGCGCGATTATGGTGGATATCGTGATCTTAATGAGTAGTCGAGAGATTACACACACGCACACAACTGTAATGTTCGCGAAAGAGAGATCACACACACACACACAACCACAAAGAAAGAAAGATGCATTTATTCATTGCTAGAGCGGATCTCAGCGTTGAAATTTCGTGTCAGTACTCCTTTAAGCGGGTGCATTAGCCCTTCTCACGCCCGATTCCTGGCCAATCCCCCACCTGGGTATGTGCCATGCACAGACACCTATTTGTGTTGTCGTTGTACTTGATTGCTAGAGCGGATCTCAGCTTTGAAATTTCGTGTCAGTACTCCTTTGCCAATCCCCCACGTGGGTATGTGCCATGTCAGCGGCCTGGCAGCGCGCGCCCATCTCCCCCCGTTGCCAAGGAAGACGAAGAGATTCCTGGCCAATCCCCGACGTGGGTATGTGCCATGTCAGCGGCCAGGCAGCGCGCGCCCATCTCCCCCCGTTGTCAAGGAAGACGAGGAGCGCGCGCACCCGCAGCTGTTGCTATGCGGACGTCGGCGGAATGCGGACGGCGGCGGACGCTTCAGGCTCGCTTAAGAAGTGCATTCGCACTTAAAAAATTGAGTGCGGTTGACCTTTAAGGGCCGTATCTCTCCACAAGCTCTCCATATCATCGTCCGACACCCTCCCCTGGATCCTGTGGAGCTTCTGTGGACTCCGGCCCACACTGGCTTAGGAGGCAATGAGGCAGTACATTCACATGCTCGAGAACTTGTTACCCGGGCTCCCACTTCTTTTTCTCCTATCCACGGCTTTCCCACGCCCTGTACGCATACACCGACATTGCAACCCCCCCCCCCCCCCACAGAGCTCCCTCTCAGCAGAGGAGGCCCCTGTGTGGCGCATCATCCAAGCGCGCACGTTATCCCCTCACCACACGATCCTCCAGCACACCCCCACCACGTTTCCCCGACCCCGCTTAGCGCACTGTGGTGCACTTGACATACACTTTCATTCACTCTGCCAGTGCCGCAATAATCCTTCCCCCCCCCCCTTAGGCCTGGGAGCAGGCGATGCGGAGCTCCGAGGTTTCGGACCAGGTGCTAGACACCTCCCGAGGCCTCCAGGTGGCTGTGGCCCTGTGGGAAGCCGCCACCGCCCCCTAAGCGGGAGCTCTGAATCAATTTTACTTCTCACCCTCCCCTCCAAGTTCCCTGTCGCTCACTTTTGTTCACACTGTCTCCTGCATTTAAGTGCATTTAAGTGGGCAAAGTGCCTTCTTCTGGTTCCTAGCTCACCCGGGGTCACGGTATCTAGCCACCGCAGTGACGCGGCGTCACGCATCCAAACAGAGGCTTCGAAAAGGTCACCGCTTCCCCAGGTGGGGATATCAAGTCTGGGTCCTCCCGTTAGAAAGTCGATGTCAATCCCATTGCGGTACAGGGGCGCGCGTCAAACATATGCGCGCGGGGTGATGTCTGCGCTGCGCCGTTGCCACGGGGGCTGCCGTGCTAGGCCGCTAAGAAGTACACAACGACAAACAAATTACTACTTAACCCACTAACTTAACCCACCACCCATTACTTAACCGACCTGTTTATAGGCATTTCCAGGGGCTGCGGCGCCCTATCGTGACTACTTTCGGTATCAACACCAGGCTGATAGTGAAACAAGTCAAGAGAGAGCGTTACGGCCCCTCTGGCGAATCACTGCTCCGCACTTAACGTTAGGTGAAACTGCTTTAATTTTTTTGTGAAGGTGGTCGAGCCTCATATTTCTAATATTTGAGGCACCAAACAATGGAAGGCTACGGGAAAAAGAATCGGGGAAGATGGAATCGGGGATGCTGTTCTTGAGGCATTCGATACAAGGTAAGGGCTAACGTCACAGGACTTCTGCGACTGCCTCGTGTACGAGAGGCAACCGAGATAAACCCCTTTTTGCAACAGTTGATGTTGCCTCCTTGTACACTAACATTCCGCATAATGACGACACGCAAACAGTCGTCAAGGCGTACGAGTAGCGGAATATGAAGCGGTGGTGGTAGTAACACGTAAGCGTAGCTGTTTTGGCTTGAGCTTGGTCCGGTAGAGTTTGAAAAAAATACCGAGAAAAAAAGACGCAAGCGGTGCCTCCTCGCGAGGAGGGAGAGAGCGAAAACAGCGCGCGTCAGCAAAGCGGAGTCCATGCGCTAGCCCTACGGTTTAGCCTCGCAGAAGGGCTCAACTTTAGTCGGACCCAGCTTCCAGCAGCGTCGAGAGCAACCCTCGCAGCCGGGCTAAACTTTACACGGGGAATGCGCGGCATAGAAGGTCGAGTGGCGCAAGAAGAGATAGCGGAGCTATCTCTATTCTTGCTACGTTTTGATATGTTTTGCGATGTTCTTGCTCTAGGTTAGGCTAAGCGTTGAGTGGTGAGGCCATGTTTAGCCGGATTTTACAAGGCTGTTCGGGTCGGTCTCCTACACAATCCCAGCGGGGGAGAAGCTAGGTCGACCAGCAGTTCCGCTGTTCCTCCAGACTTGCACCACGAGTGCAAGCTGCGGCAATTTTTTATTTCGAGACGGGCAAAGACGCCGCGTTACTTGGTGGGATTTTTCCCTCAGAAGAACACTTCGAAATTCTATTGACACTCTTGCAATGGCTTTGAAGTGATCATGAAAACTTCTGTTGAGTAGAGCGCAAGGTGTTGTGACCACTCACCAATGTAAGGATAGTGCATGAATTCTTGCCTTGGCGACCAGGCTCCTCTCGTCTTCAAGGCACGGAGTGGGCTGCAGGGTGTCCCACTGCTCTAGGGCTGGGAGTGAGGAGGCTAGCTGGTGTGGTGCTGCATGGGGCGCATGGACAAAAGCTGCAGTCTTGGAGATGTTGGGTGGGATCGGTTCTATTCGCAAGGGGCACGCCCTATAGGAGGCGCTCAAAGCGATCCAAGATGGCTGTCCTAAGGAGGATCGGGTGTTCCCTCTACGGGCCGCCGCTTGTGTGCGCGTTGAAATCAAAGGGGTTAGCTCTACTTTTAAACGTCGTTAGGTGGCGGTGACGCCAGATTTTAATGGATGTCCTTAACTAAGATATTACGCGCCCATTAGAACTAAAGACGAACATTTTACCCCACAAGCCAAGGTGAAGAGATACGGCAAAAGCCGCTCACGTCGCTTGCTGCGGTGGTAGGGCTGCCAGCGCTAGATCTATGACGCTACAAAGTTAAGTTTCTGCCTGCAAATATCGCTGGTTCACTAGCCACCACCACAATTAGTAGATTTCGCTCATTAGCGGTTCAGACTTATCAGAGTACGCGCGCTTAATTACTTGACAAATCCTGCCTGTGTAAGGCATTTTCATAGTATACCGCTCGGAAGTACGTTGTGTCGCTCCGTGCAGAACACGCAAGTCAATGGCCTGGCCAGCGTGAATAGTAATAGTTTCCCACTAGGTCTGTTTTACCACCAGCGAAGGCAAGAATATAAACGTTTCCAATCAAACTACCTAAACGTGACATTTCCTTTTTGTTTAAAACAATACCGAGCGGTCGACGCCATGGCAGTCTTAGTCGCATTGCTCTCTACTAAAACCAATACTTTGATAAGAGGCACTATTAGTAGAGCGTTGGATGCTGCTTACAAAAAAAAACACACACCCAAACCAGCCAAACAATTTTGTGGCTCCAGATTGGAGCTGATTAAACGCTTGAGGCTTCTATGCAGAATGTTAACCTGCAAACCAGCTTGAGCTGCTTTCTTACTATCACCTAACGTTACACCCGCCGCGGTGGCTCAGTGGCTAAGGCGTTGCGCTGCTGAGCACGAGGTCGCGGGTTCGATTCCCGGCCGCGGCGGCCGCTTTTCTGATGGAGGCGAAAAGCAAAAACGCCCGTGTGTACGAGATTTCGGCGCACGATAAAGATCCCCAGGTGGTCAAAATTAATCCGGAGCCCCCCACTACGGCGCGCCTCATCGCCTGCGTTGCGTCGGCGCGTTAAACCCCATAATCAATCAAATCAATCACCTAACGTTTTCTGCATTGCTAGATGCGGCCTGAAACAAGGACAACCAAGGAAGAAACACAAAGCTCTTCGCACGTAAATCATTAATTGTAATATGCTGGTTCTAAACTAGCGCGCCTGGGCAAGCCTGTTGTCTGTGAAATGTGAGGTGATGGCCAAGCTGTCCCCAAATTAAAAACTGCCCTCGCGGTGTCGTACGTGCAAACAGCTTTGTTAATATGAGCCTACATCTGAAAACGAGTCCGCACAACGCACGATGCGCAAAGCAAAGAAACGGTCAACAGCCGTTGGTTTTGAAAACAGATTATGGTTCAGCGTAATATCTCACTAGTATAATGTGTCATGCCTGCACTCTCACACCCTTGCTTTTCTATGCAAGAACATGAGCACGAAGAAAATAAAATTATAGCAACGAATTGTTATCGTGCCTTGCACGATTAGGGCGACGGACATGTCAGCGACCTGGATCGAACATGTCATCCGCATACAAACGTCAAGTAAGGGCGACAGAAACTAAAGCCGCCCTGTAACAGCAGAGTTGTTGCTTAGACGAGTTGGTACATAATTGCAAGGATTTAAAAGCATTGCACGAAGACGAAGCACTAAAACATCACAATACACACCATGCGCACTGTGTTCGGTTCGTGTTTCGGTTCCTAGTTTTCGTGCAGCGCGGCGCAATGTCTTGCACGCGGTGTATCAAGCACGAGACCTTTTCAAACATAACATGCATCCGGTGAATGCTGTGCTTGTTATCACGTGAAACGGCGTCAAGATCCACGTCATAATACGCTGCGGGACAACGTGCGGGCGTGCGGGCTCTGACGTTTCCGTCACTCGCTGATCATCCATGGAGTGATTTCTCCTCCTGCCGCCGCGCGGCGCCACCGTCTGTGAGCCTTGCGAATAGAGTAGTGTAAAATGTGGAAAGTATTGGTTTGTAGACTTCGCCGGGTTGCTTCTTTCTTGCTCAGTTAGGATTTGGTGGCTTGCAGAAGAGGGGCGCTACGCGGTAGGGCGGTCTGCGTAGCGCTTGGCACCCGGTAAGGTTTCGTCTGGAGGTGGGTCAGGGTATGTACGTGAGAGGGCGCGGGCGGTGCGAGCGCAGCTTGATTTTCCGGGAGGGTTTCGTGACCTGGTGTGCGCACAGTTCGGTATTAAATCCTGTGGCTGGTAATGCGGCATGTCGACTGAAAGTCGGAGACCATATGTATACGTAAGCGAATGTCCCAGCTGAATGTGGAAGCAGGCCAAAGCGATTTCTTTTGAAACTTCTGTGAGGGAATTCTTGGCACTGGTATCGATGGTATGGCCTTCTGAGTCGACGACTACCACCAGCAGCGTCGCTAGGGGGGGCGGGGGCCTGGGCCCTGGGTACCAGCCACGCTTCGGTAGGGGGGGGGGGGGTGCCACTCGTGCCTCTTCAGTGTCTTTAGTGGACGTCGAAAACTGGAAGACGACTGCCACTAAACTGCGGCTGCCTATTCAAATTCTCCTCCATTTTCAGTATAATGGGGAAGGCAAGGAGAATTATGGCATTCAAAAATGCGTGGGGGATTATCCGCTAATGTGCGTGGCGTGAAGAGTTACCGCAATGCCGCCGAAGGGTGTGGGGAGCAACCTTGTTCCTTCCCGGGAGGGGGGTTGGGGGGGGGGGGGGGTGACAGACAGATGCGTGTCCCCGGCAGCGCTTTTCTGCGCCGAAATCTCGACTCACTGGCGTTTAGCTTTCATTTGAAAAGCAGCCACCCCAGCAGGGCTTTCATGTTCACAAGAATTCCCTTGAAGCCCAGCGCTTCACGGTAACGCAGTGCGTCTGCTGCTGGGCGTGTCTGCACTCCATTGCGCATGAAGGCACGACAAAGGAGTGCTTCTCCTCTCGAATCTAAGAAAGGGAGACACACACGTTTCCAATAATTTCTGGGTTGCTGTTCTCTGCCCTCTGTGAGACCTGACAAAGATGTATACGGGGAAACTTGTGGACTGTAGCGTCGGTGCTTCACCTGCACGTGGAGACACCACTTTCCCCGTTCTCTCAGGAAAGCGTTCTCAAGGAGAGAGAGGGAGACGTAAACCTTATTTCGAGCTCCGGTTCAGGGGAAGTGGAAAATGTCGTTTCTCAGTTGCAATGGACCTTTTTCCAGTACCGGTCCTTTTAGCAGCCGCCACGGCGAACCTAAATGGCAGTAAGGTACGCCCCAAGAAATGTTTGGCTTTCGGGGAACCCGTGCACAAAATATCCTGGTCCTGCAATCCCTCCCCCACCCAACGCCACCCGTGCCTTTCACATGAATGTCACAGTAGCAGGCTTCCACTCCAACAGAGACCAACCATTACCACCAAAGGCAAAACAAAACAGCCACGCTTGAGTTTTCACGATGTCAAAGAACATCTTAAACGTCAAAAGAGTTAAAATGTACGCATTGCCCTAACTTAAAAGGAGAGAAGAAAACCTTCAGGTGGCGTTATAAATGATGTTGCCAAAATATTTGCATGTCTCTAAATGAATCTTTTTACAAAGCTCGATCTTGTTTCCTTTCGCATAACTGCAGGCTATCAGAAGAATATTTTTTGCTGCTATTTTACACCATCCGCTAACGCAGGATTTTCTAATGACCTGCTCGACGCACTATATGTATTTTATTACAAAATTTCCTAATCGTGCCATGTCTGTTTTTGTCAATTTTAATTTCCCCCACATTACCTGGAAATCCTTTACGACTGTGACAACGCTGTCGGAATCCTCTACTTTCCGATCTTTATGCGCCTTTTACTTAACACAAGCGACTACCCAGCTAAACAGGACAACATCTTCATCTGTGTGTTCGACCTTATACTAAGTGTCCCAGACATTGTTTCAAGTATTAGCCACATCGCATGCCTGACATTAGCGATCTCTGTATTGTTTGTATTGCCTTCGTCCCGCTGAATGTTCCGTCCCATCATTCGTCCAACAACCAGAAACAATTTGCGACTATGGAAAAGCCACTTTTGCTGCCACTGGCAACCCGATTCACAAATAAATGTATGAAATTTTTTGAAAATCGTTTGGTTGACGAAAACTGGTACATGTTTAAAGCAGTTCTTGTATATTCCCGAAAAGATAATTTTAATGAACCGTAGTTCGCATTGGTTTAATGCAATAATTACCGCTCTAAAAACCCGAACAAACGGCTTTTCTGTAAGGGTAAATATTCAGGTAATCCACAAGCCTGGATCCTTCAGAAAAAAAAAAAACGAGTTTTCATGAAAATAAAAAAAAACATTAAAACAAGCAAAGCATGCTTACTTCAACACCATTCTTCCTTCACTATTGCCAAAATATCCCCAAAAGCTCTACATCGAGGTTAACTGTATCGAACGCTCCGATGCACCACTTTTTGACTCGCAATCTCAGCCATTTGCTGAATATGACTGCGCCACAGCTTGTAACGAAACTTGCCCAGAAACATTTTTTCCTGCTCCCAAGAGACAGCTACCTGCTTTTGATTACTGATCCAACTTTCCAGTTATTTCTATTTGTTATTACAACGGCTTTGTGAATATTATTGACAACTTGAAATTATCCTTATCGTCTGGCCTCTACTTAAAAACACTAATACCCCTGTCACACGGGCACTTTCAATCGCGATTGAGTCGATCCGGATCGAGCTCAATCCGGATCGGGCACCTGCTACACGGCAGTTTCAATCGCGATCGAGCTCGTACCCGCTCGAACTCAATACTGGTTTCTCAAGCGCGATCGAGGCAGAGTCGAGGCTTCCAAGCGCGATCGAACGAAAGCGGCGATACTCTCGTCCCCGCTCAGTAATGACACCGAATGTGACAACTTCAACTAACGCCACAAATTGTGTCAAATAACTTGACCAAAATAAGCGTGAGGTAATATTTACATAGTTACGGATACCTACGACCGCGCGAAGTTACCAGACGCCGGCCGCAAGTACATGGTTAGCGCCATCTGGCGAACACGAGCGCAACCTGTGCAACTTCTCAATCGCGATTGAAACGTGCCGTGTAGCAGCGGCAGTACGCCGAGCGCGCTCGAAAACTCGATCGCGATTCACTTCAATCGCGATTGAGTCGGGGATGCTGTTCCCCCATTCCACACAAAATTCTTGAACAATCGCTTTGACTTGACGTGCCCCTGGACTGAAGGATGGAAAAAAAAATTCCATTCTACAAATCTGAAAACAAGCACTCATCGGTCAATGATCTCCCCATTTTCTGGGCAAGCATGTGCAGTAAAACCGTGGAGCACATCGTTGTCACTAGTCTTGTTCGCTTTATTGAATTTGGCTCTTTCTTTACACCCACTCAGCACAGCTTCCGTAAATCAATTTTCTTGCACTTTATAACCTTCAAAAAGGACATTATGTGATTCTCGGCTGTGGTTCCACACTTCAATGCATTTTTTTCATATTTCCCTAAAGCATTCCGTAAAGTTTGTCATAACTTGCTCATTTATACTATTGCAATCTCATATTGGTTGCAATGTGATAGCTTCAGTTGAATGCTTTTTGGTTGACCGCAGGGATTTATACACACATCCAACACCCCCCCCCCCCCCCCCCCCCAAATGATTCCACAATCACGACCACCCCGCCCAGGGATTGATACACACACACCCAACAGCCCCCCAACACCCCCCCACCCCACCAGGAGGATTTCGACACCCCCCCCCCCTAAAAAAAATTGAAATTCTGGATAAACCCCTGGTTGATCGTTTACTCTCCGTGTTTGGTAATGGCTGCAATTCGTCGCGTCTACTGGTAACATTAGGAGTTCATCAGGGGTCAGTCCTACTACGCCCATTGCTATTTTCCACATGCATTATGACTTTCTTTACACCTTCTCATAAATGATAAGTTAGGCTATTTTCCAAATGTTGTGTTGTCTGTCGAGAGGTGAACGCTTTAACGGCACCACAGAAGTGAAATCGTAATGTTAATAGTATCGCAAACAAGAGTTAAAAATGGTAAAATGCCACTTCATGCGTGTTAATGAAGACTTACGCGCCCCTCACTTTGCCACCTCTGATCACCTTACCTACGCCATTAGAGACATACGCCTACGCACAGTTTCTCCATAAAAATACGTTGTCGTTTTCTAAACAGAAATTTAACATAGAATGATCGTGCTATTACGCACATCATCTTCAAACTTATACTTAAGTGTGTGTCCGGCAATGCTCACCCACGGCCGCTCGATGGAAACTAGGTTGTTTCCATAAAGCGGCCGTGGCTCACCTATAGATCAGCTTCGCCATTGAAATCTTGCGTGTGAGTGCACGCTTCCTTGAATTTTTTTTCAGTACAAGCATATATACCTGGTATTTGTTTCCTTTTTTGGTCATGTTCTTGTATTGTACCACCCCCACTCCTGCCTGGGCTATTCTTAGCCTGCAGTATCTTCTAAATAAATAAACAGGGGGGAACACCGAACGCCGCTTTATAGGCTTTACGGATAATTTCGTTGAGAGTCTCCTTTTCTGACGATTCCGAAAGGATAAAAGAATGCTGTAAATAATACATACGGCCGATGAGCGTGTTGGCCTCACCATGTGCACAGCCCGTTGGAAACCCGAGCATCACGAAGGCAGGCGGCGGGGCTTCTAAATTTGAAAATCGCTGTTATTCTGCTTTTTCCTCAAGACACGCGTCCACATAATAGCATTTGCAACCAATTGAAAACGATTAACGTTCCCGAAACAACGAAGTACATAAAAAGTGGGCGGATCCTACGCAAACGTGGCCATTGTACGCCGTAACGGGACGCTTTCTTTCATTATGGCGTATACGTATGCGTGGGTTGAAATAAAGTGGTGTTTACGTGGGACATTGTTTAGTGTTCTTGCGCTTGGCGTAGGTGCTGGTAATTCATAACTGTGAGCTATGGTGAGCGTGTCGACAAATACGAGACGTACGGAGAAGCGTTGAAACTTTCAATCTCCCTGGCGAAGACGCCACCAGCTCCATGCGCAAAGAACGTGACAAAAGATTTCTCCTTTTTCCTCGCCACTGGAGGCTAGCTAGCGTCGGTGATGTAGAGTGTAAGATAAGACCAAGCTGCGCACGATACCAGAAACAGGAGCAGCAGCAGGCAGCAGCATGCCCCCTCCAAACCTGGCTGAAGAGCCAGAAAGCTCCGCTTTAAAAATCGCGTCACACACTAGGTTGGGCCTGTGACGGTCTCAATGACCCCTTGGGAACAAACATTTGCTGCCCTGATTCTATGCGATCTCGTACCCGAGCCATTGGTGTACTGCTGGTACTACTGTATACTACTGGTGCACTGCTATTTAAATCTTTTCCTGTTCTTCATTTTGCTCTTGACTTAGTTCGAGGTGATGGCATGGGTCAACAGCAGCACAGCGTGGAACCAGCAACCATCGCTGGCCATTTCAGTTGATATGTGCCTGCGCGTGTACCACTCAACTGAGAGCGTCACCGGCATGGACTACAAGTGCACACAACCCAATCCTCCGACCCCACCGGGCCCCTCGGGAAAGGTGAGGACTTTGTATGCGGTCAGCGCGCATGCGCACTGTAGTGCGGTAGTTGTTGGTGAGTGTGTTGATGAATGTGATGAGTCAATTTCCGCCATTAGCGAAGCTATCGGGTCTTGCCCCTGTCGTGAAAACGCAACAGGGACTCCACTTAGCCGTAAAGTGTAATCTGGAACGTAGGGTTAGCCGGTGGTGACAGATAAAAAAAAAAAAAATCTGCTGAGGCCGCAGCTATCGAAAAGTGACTTTTGTTGGTTTTCGCCCTCCAAAAATACAACTGAAGTTTAGTTGTAGTAGCTTAAAATTCGGCAGTATGTGCGACATTCTGTTCCTTTAGCGTAGAATATCACCAATATGTCTTCCTCTGAAGGAAAAAATTCATGAGTCATTCCAGTCTGTGAAGGTACGAGACCAGCTAAACTTCAACACATGACATAGAAATGAGACAGAACTTCCGTGAATTCGGCATGAGCAAATTTTTATCGAGTCGAGGAACTCTCCTCGACAGAGACGCTGATGCCGTCCGCTGAGTATAACGTTGGGTGTAACTTGCGTCGAGCGACCTTGCCACTAACTCGCGTCCAAAGCGTATTGGGAGTGTCAAGGGCTACATGGTAGACAAGGCTCCTGGGAAGCAAACTGCAATGTTTTTTTTAAAGACGATAATTTTTCTTGGGCTACTTAAATCCAGAAATTTTGATCTGTCTGTCTGTCTGTCCGTCTGTCTGTAACTCGATTCAGCCACCCGGCCAAAGTAAAATGCTTACTGCGCAATAGTCTTATATACTCACAGCCAAATGTAAGCTTAGACGCTTAGTTTATAGCTTAGACGCCCTGTTTATATGTTCATACTTGTCAACTTTGTTGAACAAGAACAAGACATTACGCAAATATAAGACAGGAAATTACTACACAAGGGATATTTACAGTGTTCCTTTATTAACAAATTCCTGTGTGCTTGGTTTTTCGATAGCAAATAATATTCCACATCTACTGAAGAACAACGCGTAGTGCCTGCTGTTGCCCGCGCCACCACCGGGCGGTATATGAGAAATAACGCGGCAACAGCAAAGAAAGGTTCTCCTAGCTATAGGTTTCACGTTCTGCTTGGAACGAACGTGGAGCACGGCAACGCGGTTCTATAAACCTTGAAGTCGGCCGCCTCGATTCACGCGCGTCTCCGCCGTACTGCAGCGCTGCCATCGAGGAACCCCGCCTGTAGCAGTGGAACGCGGTAAATTCAAGTCGCCTTGAGAAAACATTTAGTGTGTTTACCTTGGAATGAGCGCGACGGAACAGGAACAGCATGATAGGTTAGCGGGAAAGCGAAGGGGGTATTTCCTTGGTAAATGTCTACAAAGACTATCGTCTTTTGACGACATTCGCAACGAAAGGAGCAGATACGCGGACACTTTTTTTTGGTAAGTGTGGCCCCAAAGGAGCAATACGACGTGACCGCGGCAAGCAGCAGCGCGTTCGGAGAATGGATTTCATGGTAGTGCGTTGTTGATGGCGTGGCCTTCAGCATAAGAGGCTGCATCTGCTGTGGTGTACCACGTCGAACAGGTCACCGTGCAGCACATGGGAGTACTATATATGATACTCCCCATGTATAGGTGAGGTATCATCGCCTATCACAGCACCGCCAAACGCTCTCACAAGCCATGGTGCGTAGTGCTGTACCTTCGACGCCTGCTGAGAGATAGGATGTTTATTGACCTGCATTGGGGCTACTCTAGCCTGCCGCGATGGGTACTCCTTTTTAAAGCAAAGCTTCACTACTTTCGTCCAGCGGTATCGCCGCGGATGCGCAAATTCACCTTTTGACCCCAGGCACGCTCCCCCCCCCCCCCCCCCCCCCCCACCCTGCGACACACCCCACGAAGTGCATCGCGTGATTCGCCGGATCCGCTTTTGGCGCTGCGCACAAGGTCCCGTTTTCAGTCGTTCTGCTCAGCTGAGCGGCGCGCGGTTGCGGGCGCTCAGCTGATCGGCAGCCGACCAACCTCACCGCCTCCCACGCATGCGCCGCTGAGTAATCTCGGGCTACGTGACTCGTCTTGCGACCGGCGAAGAGGAACACCGCGTTCGCCGCGAATGAAAGCGAGGCGGGTCTCTTCCTGAGCGTTGCACGGGACCGAACGGCGTTGAGCTGTGGTCGGCAATACAGCTACACGAAAGGTTAACCAAGCGAAACCGAGACTCGTACTAAGCCAAGCTCTTGCTCTGCATGTCCAAGTTTACCAGAGCTAAGCCGCAACCATTTTTTTTTAATTCCATGCTTGAAAAAAACTACAAAAATGGCGGGGAACATAACGTGCTCTAGCGAAGCTATGGCAGGTTAACAACCAATAAAAAAACTAAAAATGGGCAGAAGTCCAAAATTATTTTCCCATAAAAATCCAACCTGTAGATGATAAAAGAAACATCAGACACTAGGCACTAAGAACAAGACTCAGAACAAATAGCGGAGATAAGGGGAACAGGTGTAGGACCAATCAGTAAAACTAAAAATAAAATAACGGCAGAGACAAAAAGACACATTAAAGCTGGCATGGTTCCACCACACCAGTTCTGACACTATTACGTTCGCCGCAAATATTTCTACTGCGCACAGCTTCAATTGTGGTACCTGCCATCTTCAGTCCCACGTTCCGCTACATCTGAGGCCTTTTCTTCCGTGCAACTTAGACTATGGCACCGACTTGCACAGTACTGACACAGCAACAAGCGAGTGAGCCGAAGACATCGTTTGCACGATTATCTCAGCCAAGGCAAAAGGCGACTGCAAGCGCAAGCATAGGCACCCTGCAATCGTCGGGCGGCGCCTCCGTCGAGCTGATATGCGCGCCGCCAACGGCGGCGGCGCCAAACACGCAGGCGCTCCGCGCGGGGCTGCGGCCGTGTTAGCGTTGCTTTCCGTGATGGGGGAATCCGTGATTTGAGCGTTTTAACGGCGCGCGTCGCTAGATTTTGCCGAGGACATCTTTCTGCTACGTTTGCAGCAAACGTTACACTTGGATTTGCCATTATAGCCCAGCAGCATACGGTGAAAAACTGCGAGCCGCCGTGTCGCGAGGCTTGCATTACGCGTTCAAATAAGCCATAAATACATGTAAGAAGGCCGCTTGTTCGAAAGCAAGCATTTTTACGGGAAGTGTACGAATCTGAAGTCACCGAAACACGTCTTTAACAGCAGAGCATGACGCGTGTACTACATTGGTCTGAAAATAAGTAACCAAAACAACGTGGCCTAGCAGCTGTTAAGGCGCGTTCACACTTGCGACGAAAGCGAGCGAAAGCGACGGAATTCCGTCGCTTTGTCGCGCGACGACCGTTTTTGGCGAATGGTCGGGACCAATTTTTGTCGTCGCGCGACAAAGCGACATAATTCTGGTCGCTTTCGTCGCAGTGGGAACGGGCCTTTAGCTCGTGAGTTCCCATCTTTCAGTTAAAAACATTAGTCGGATATTGCTGGCGTTAAACGTTTGTTAGTACTCCACGCGCCTTTATTTCGTTTCTCCGTGTGCGTCAGCTTATACTTCGCAACTGAAGGTGAGGCCCCGAAAAATTAAACTTCCTGCAAGTGCACTTGGTGATGCGGCAGCGTGACTCGATGCAGCACAGCAAGCACGTTGCCGCAGTTGCGTTTTATTTGAATGACATTTACAAGATGACTGGAGTACCCAGAGCTGCCAGGTTGAAGAATCCTTTGAACTGAAACAGTTAAAGAATGAGGGATGATGTCAAAGTGCAGTAATACCAAGCTGTGTCATACAACAAACGTGACTAAAAAAAAAATACACTGCGCATATACATTTTTTCTCCCTTGCTTGAACGTTGCTTATGTTTTCATCTTTAATAATGTACCACGCGTTATTCACTAATATTGCAGTTCTTTTCAATCTGCATGAATGAACAGCGAGTGGTCCACGAATAAGAAACGCGAGCGACAGCGCGTGACCGTGTTCACATCTCGACTGCAGACGCCAAACCTGCACAATGAAAAAGAAAGGATGGCTTCCGACGAACACGCACATTTGCTAAGCACGTCACGACGAGTGGTTGGGTCATTACTTTGGAATACATAAACAAGCCACAAGAATGAGCACACGGAGTCGAAAAGTAGGGCAAAGTATGATATTTGTCAATTAAATTAGAAGGTATTGAACTACAAACCACCAGACGTTACACAAACGGTAAGCTACGACGTCGAGGCGACCGCATTGTACCAAATGCAGACTGACGCTAATTAATGGCTTTCGTAACATGCCGTGATTTCCCGAACTAACAGAGTTCACTTACTTTACTCGCCACACGGCGACAATCCACTTCTGTCTTCACGTTTTATCCCACGGCTGCGACGGGAAGCTGTAAAAAGATACGGGCCTGGCGTGCCCACCCGACTGGGGCATTTGAGGCCACAATACCTGTGCCCACATTTTTTTTTATTTGCGACTTTGGGGTCACCGCATGATTTCGATGACGCCATCAAACACTCAGCTGCAGAAACATCACCGCGAAATAAAAAAAAACCCTGAGCAAATTCCCAAATAGTCCACGCTCACGCAGCAGCAGCGAACGCGGGCATGCGCGAGCGAGCGCCTTCAAGCTTATAAATTCAGCCGCCAGAAGGCGCCACCTGCTCCTCAAACTGCATTGCAGGGTGCCTATACGCGTATACTTCAGTCTGACTGAAGTTCTCGTGGAGTTCTCTGACGAAGTCTGAGGCTTCGTTTGCGACACTTCTTCCTGTATGGCACCCTGTGGTCTCCTTATCGCCTTGCGCTTAGCACAACACTTAATCTTGGCCACTAGGAATACAGGAAATATTGCAGACGCATGTCGGCATTTATCTGGACCGCATTGTTTACACCTCCTTTGGTGACAACAATTCCACTCGTTTGATTAGCGCCTACCATTCCATAAGAACGGTGGCTGCTACAAAACAATAGAACGATATTCAGTAGAACCCCGCTGATACGTCCCCCGGACTTACGACAACCCGCTTCTTACAACGGGTCACCGTGATCCCAGCATAAAAACAATGCATTAGAAACCCAAATGGTACGACGCTCGGGTGCACGCGGTCTGCTTCATACGACGGACCCTGGCGCGAATAAACAGGCGTTTTTACCATATTTTCCACCACTTCACCTCGTCGTCCTGACCTTTCTTTATTCTTAATCCCCGTTTGACGGTGCGTGATGTGCAAACAGATCCGCATGCGGGCCAGACCACTTGCTGAAAAGAATCAAGCGAGCAGGCTGGTACTCTTAAGCGGGAGTTAACTTTCGACGGCCCCGCCCCACAGGGCAGCAGTACCCCAACGCCCCAACCGCGAGAAGTCGAAGTTGAGGTGGCAGGTGGACCGTGACTTTCAAGCTCCCGTCGAGACGCCAACGAAAGCGAAAACACGACTCAAACGCACGGCGGAACAGGGATCAGACGCTGACGTAGCCCTTGTTTTCAGCTTTATATGAACAAGAATGTCCTTTAAACTGCTGGTATCCGCCTGCAAGAATACTAGAGGATATCTACAATGGGTCTACAGCTACCATCATCCTCCATAGGAAGAGCGGTAAAATACCTTAAGGAAGGGTGTCAGACAAGGAGACACAATCTCTCCAATGTTATGCAGCATGTTTACAAGAAGTATTCAGAACATTGGATTGGGAACAGGTGGGAGTAAGGGTTAATGGAGAATACCTTAGTAACCTCAGATTTGCTGATGACGTTGCCTTGCTAAGTAACTCGGGGGGCGAATTAGCAAAGCATGCTTTCCGCACAGGGCGAACAGAGTAGAACCGTGGGCCTGAAAATTAATATGCAGAAAACTAAAGTAATGATCAATAACCTCGGCACAGCACAGCGGTTTGAGATAGGTGGCGAGGCAGTGGAAGTGGTAAGCGATCGAATATATCTACTTAGGCCAAGTTGTAACCCCAGATCCCAACCATGAGGCAGAGATAATTAGAAGGATCAGAATGGGGTGGGGTGCATAGGCCGGCATTCTCAGATAATGAATAGCAGCCTACCATTGTCGCTGAAGAAGAAAGTACATGACAGCTGCATCTTACCGGTACTCACCTACGGGGCAGAAACTTGGAGCTCACTAAGAGGGTTCAACTTAAATTGAGAACGACTCAGCGGGCAATGGAGCTGAAAATGATAGGTGTAACATTAAGGGACAAGAAGAGAGCGGAGTGGGTCAGGGAGCAAACTGGTGTTAAAGACATATTAGTAGAAATTAAGAAGAAGAAATGGACGTGGGCAGGGCATGTAATGCGAAGGCAAGACAACCGCTGGTCATTAAGGGTATCAGAGTGGATACCTAGAGAAGGCAAGCGTTGCAGGGGGCGGCAGAAAGTTAGATGGGCAGACGACATCAAGAAGTTTGCGGGCATAAATTGGTCACAGTTGGCACAGGACCGAGGTAATTGGAGAATAATGGGAGAGGCCTTTGCCCTGCAGTGGGCGTAGACCGGCTGGTGATGATGATGATGACCCGCCTGCAGGTGACGCGGTTATTCAGGCTACTTGAACCGCACCCCAGCCGGGCACGAAACATTTCGGGAAAAAGGGGGGGGGGGACTGCTGCGCACCCCCCTCCCCCCCTTGCTACGCCCCTGGTTTCAACCAATTTTAACATACGTTTTCGTCCTCTCTTCGTTTCTGTCCACAAAGCAGATTAGTCCAATAAATTGGTTCTTACCAATACGAAGTGTTTTTTTTTACCGACGCATGAATTGATGGGAGTACGTACGTTTTCGCGTATTATGAACGATCGAGCCAAACCACGGAATCGTGTCGCTGCGCTATATCCTTCATATCCTCTTCCGGGCAAAAGATTTCGACACATACTCGGGGGCATCGGAAACACTGTCGGCACGGCATCTTTGGCTAGCTGGGGCACATCACGCGGAATTTTAACTACATCACGTAACAAAGAAGCGTTTTTGTGTATTAGTGTATTTAGTGTATTTAGTGCATTGTGTACTTTGTGTATTGCCAGAAGTATTTAGGAACAGGTTTTTTTTTAAAGCATTTCACTACAGATTTTTTTTTTCTCGAGCTGGCCTGGCCGGCTATATGCCGACCACCTTTAATGCATGACGTTCGGTCATAACCCAGTAGTGTTCATTAGTGTTCATTATTGGCTCTCTTTGAACGTGATCTCACTGTCTCAACATTTCGCGAATTAATGGTTCCAGCGGCGGTAGCGAAACGGCTACTCTCGTTGCTGCGGTTTCGTCCTTCGGTCTCCCTCGCGAAAGTCAGCGGCCGCAAATAGGCTCCGTAGCCCGATTCGCGAAAAACCTGGGCCGCGAAATTAAAGGGTCTTATAGTAGTTTTATCACAACTTCATTTGTGAGCTGATGTACCTCGAGCCATTGGATTTCACCACTCTAACTGGGAGACAAAGCGACAAACCCCGAAGCGCGCCAGCTCCCGGCGGCCGCATGGGCGGCAGTGGTGGCAGTAGTGCGCGGCACAGCCCGGACGGCGGCCACTCTCGCTCCGACCACTCCGGCGCTCCGATTGCTCGCAGTGCGCTCTGCGCAGCGCTGTGCGTGCATCAGCGGCGCGGACACGCCTCCCCAAAAAGAAGGCGCGGGGACTGCAGAATAGCGAATATTTCTAGGGACCATAGAACCGGTGGGGCGTAGCGCGCGGCGCGTGGCTGGCGGCTTAGCTCGGATGCATGGTGGCGAGGGGGGCACAACATAGGCGTTGCTTTTTTTTTTCTACTTGGGATTTCCGCTAAAGGTCGGCAAATCCCGCGAGAACGCGCTAAATATAGTAGCTTAAATAAGTTCTTAGCCCACCTGTCGCGCGAGACCGTCTATTAGGGCGGCATTTACCCGCACCCCGGTCGTACGACACCACTGTGATACGACGCTTTCTCGCGGGCCACTTGAAAGTCGTATTATCGGGGTTCCACTGTATTCGCATGCACGCATGTGCACATGTATGTAAATACGTACGTACCTACGTATGCAGAATGTATGTGTGCATGCGAGTTTGCAAACATGTTGCACGGTACATGCAATGTAGTGCGCGGTGCATGTTGTGTACATGCAACATGTTGCAAACATGTTGCATGTACACTACATTGGAATCACAGAAATTTCTGCACCGGTGCTGTGCAGTGCTTCTGAGTCGAGTCCAGGTTGAGTTCAGGGTACCCTAGGGTTTTTCTATATACCTATACGAGGAACTCTAGGCATCCCAGAATAGGGACCTAGTTAGATTTTGCCTGTCCATTTTCTTGGTGAATGATGAAGACGAAATAATGAGGTTCTTTTGATGCTTGAACCGAGGGGACGATCTCGACTCGCTATGATGACAGACATCCGATGCTTGGAGCAGGTGAGGCATGAGAACTGCCCTTCTTGCTGGATATTAGGTTTATTTACACTATTTACATTACTCCAAGTATTATTTACATCAGGACAGAATGACGGTTACATTGTCACTCTGCCCGCAGCATCCTGTTCGGCCATGATCTATACGGAACTAGATCCCTATCGACCGACCAACCCGGGACGAAATCGATCCCAAAAACCACGCCTTTAAAGAGAGAGTGCAAACCCTTTCCAACATGATTTACATGGACCACGGATTGGCCACAAGAACCAACCAATCCTAAACATGTCCCCACCTGCAGTCTCATGACCCAACACTCTCTAATGCACTCATAGTACGTTTCCCGCGCACATTATTGCAACCGTTAAGCAAATACGTTAAGCATCTGCCACCTAAAGTCACTGACCGCGCGGAGTGGTCGAACCATTACGTTAAGCAAGCGGCACCTGCACAAAGCCAAAGCCGAGCGCTTACAGCGGTCTTCGCGCGGCAAACACCTTACAGTGTCCTCGCTTTGCCGCCTCGTCTTCGTCCACGCGCGCGCTGGTACAATGAGGGAGTCGTGGGCTAATCCCTTCCCTAGACCAAGGGATGCCGCTGCCCGCCGCCTTACTGGTTAAGAGCTGCTCAAAATCCAGGCGAGCATTCTCCTACGCACCTACGCCGGCTTCACAAAATCCTCAAAGAGTACGCCGTGCGCCTTTTCGACACTGAGACGGCATCCTTTCCCTTCCCGTCAGCTGTCAACCTTGACGGACGGCCGAGCCACCTGCCAACGTGAAGCCATAATAGCGGCGTGCGCACTGTACTAGAGAGAACGTTCAACTCGCCAAGATGTTTTCACTGCTGTGCACCCATCCGCCTTTCTCTGAAACCGCCCAGTCGAGCTCACCGCATAGCAACACAACAGAAGTACTCGGGCTAAGCACCGTCTTTTGCCATACAAAAGGAAGGAACACAAAGCATGCTCTCAGCGGCCGCCGACTTGGCGTCCCTGCGGCTGCATGAACGGACCGGAGCATTGGCAGCTACAAGCGGAGGCAATGCCGATGCCTGAGCTACCGGCGGCTTTCATTAATTGAATGAGAAGCCCGAACCTAACAGACCTCACTGGGCGAGGGCCCTAACGTGTGCCCTGAAACTCAACAAATGAAGATTTACTGATCATCACTTCATGGTCATTTTACGCTGAATGCAGCTGGGTAAGCAAATGCAGCCACCGTCATGTGGTAATAATGGGCTTTTACGTTAGCAGTCTCCCCTCTGTGCAGCTTTTTCGAAGTCGCTAGGTCTAAGGAGGGCGTACAGAAAATCCGCAGAAAGTAGACCCACCCGCGTCGTCTTCTTGAGCAGACTACGTGGCCATGGATGCCTTGAAAGGACATCCACTGTGCGCCTGCTTCATTCAACTGCTGAGGCAGCTGCGACTGCTCTCCCAATCGGCTGATGATTGCTGATGCTTTACTAGCGCTGCGCGAATACCACGAAACGCAAAATGTAGCCCAATGCAGTCATTCTAGCTAAGTGAGAACATCAACAGCACTTATCGAGAGTCTTGACAACAATTCAGTGCCCCTTGAAACAACTACTGTGCCTAGCGTTTTTCTCGTCGAAATGCCGTGTAGCTGCCCTTTTCAACCGATACAAGCAGTTGGTATTGAGTAGGGGGCAATAAACATCTGTGCATGCTTTGCTCGCACAATGTCATATTGCTACTGCATACTGGCAAACTTATTTGTACGTAAATTCCCACAATATATCAAGTAGTATCCCTCATTTGTGTGCAGCTAACACGTGTTCAATTTGTATTTGCACTTGCAGTACTGCAATGACGGCCGCCTTGACCTGGACATATACACAGTTGACCAAGAGTCTTTCGTTGGATACACCAATCATACTGCCAATCATAGACAGGGGGATCCGTATCGGATAGTAACCTTTGAAGCTACAGTTGGTGTCCAGAACAAGGTAATGCCACCTGCCTGTTTTGGCTAATCAAATCCCGTGAACACAGCTACCAGTACTGAGAAGCAGTGGTGTACGCTGGATATCATTTCTGGGGGTGGGGGATGTACCTTCCAACACACTGACAGCGTGAAAGAAAAAAAAGGACAACAAATAATAAGAAAAAAAGAGTAACAATAAAAAAAGTAAGAATCAATTCAGAATTACACAGAAACTTTTCTTTTCAGAATGGCTGGCCATCGCGGTGAAAGCATAGATTCAGTGAATATAAAATTTGTAGTGGACATAGTTTCTGCTTTATTAAAGCATATACCATATTTAACACCTGTTTTTTAGCAGAACTTTCCCTCATTGCTTCAAATAGCAAAAGTTGTTATACAGTCAAATGCCGCTAAAAAGAACACTTCCTACTACCCAATAGCCCGTACAACGAAGGTTTCCATACGGTCTGGCCAGATTCCTACATTTCCAATGAATTGTGAACGCCACTACAGCGAACTTGCCTGCTTGATGAGAAAATTCATGCGTTCACGAACTGTTGTTTCTTAACAAATACGCGTATCTACGCATGTGGCCAAACTGGACGACCGTGAGTCATTCAGTCCAGCCACGGAGCTGCAGGAATTTGTAAACACGTACACTGCGTGTTGCGACACAGCAGCAGTTGGGACAGCCGAAGATTACATCTTAGTGGGCGACCAGTCCTCGTCTGCTCTGACCTTGCAACTGACATCACGGAAGCCATCACAGCATAAAGGGACACAAATGAAGATTACGTCTTAGTGGGCGACCAGTCCCCGTCTGCTCTGACCTTACAACTGACATCCCGGAAGCCATCACAGCGTAAAGGGACACAAATGATCAGGCGTGCCGTTATAAAGAGCTTGCACTGGAACCAAGCGTTATGACTACCCGTGAAGCGGCAGCGGCCTGTGACGCGCTGCACATATATATCTCGTCACCCGCTGACCTCACGCCGCAGCACGCCGTGAACCTCGACAGCTTCGGGTCCATGGTTGATGGGCATTCAGTACGTCATACCACAGTAAAAGCTCGTTACAAGAGACACTGTTACAAGAGACACTTGGTTATAAGAGGCATTTGTTCGTTCTCTAAAGTTCGACATGTTAGCAACATCACATACAAGAGACCTTGGTTACAAGACACGTTTATCTGGTCCCTTGAGTGTCTCTTGTAACGAGGTTGGCCTGTACTGTGAAGAAAATTGTTGACCATTTCTCGCCTATTGGAGTTTAAATCTGCTGTAAATAATTTGTTTTCTCTCAATATGCTCACCTGCTTTATAGGGTGAAGCGTGCGAAGCCTATAACGAAGTGACGTGTGTAACGAACATTTATCGCGGTCCCACACACGTTGTTATACAGGCGTTTGACTGTATATAAAACATGACAAAAACAATCTCGGCAATTAACTCTATTTCTAATTTGCCCACTTTGTTTCCTGAAGTCTTGTAAAAAACATCTTTTACAGATAACTAGCATTCATTAACAAAATCCCAGTACGGATTTTTCAGGAATTGTTTTAACGAACTTTCATTTTGGGATCAAAAAGAATTTATTTTTGAGGTCCAAAGCAAAATTCCAAGCAAGGTTCCAAGCAAAAATTACTAAGGAATCACTAGCCTGGCACTGCACACAACATTATCTAATCTTATCTCAATAATCGTATCCAATACATTTTATGAAATAATCACACTTTCTAAAAATTTTTGGTGTCCCACCGAGGAGTATACTAGGCTCTTACTAACAGTATCTATATAAACGACATTGTTCAAATTGGTTCCTCAGTGAAATTCACATTGTATGCAAGTGATTACAGCCTATTTCGGATAATAAACTTGGTGAATGGGGATCGTGTAATGCACTAGCTCTTAACACTGACAAAATAAAAGATGTTATATTCTGAGCAAAAGGTAAACTGCTGAACCAAAGTGAAGCTCCCCCTATTCAAAATGGCTGTCCCATTAAGATAGTAAACAATTTTAAGACATAAAAAGTAACCTATTGCGAAAATATGCTGCGAGACTTACATGCAGATCAAGTCGTTACTTAAATATCTTGACAGGTACACTCTACCATCACCAAGACTTACCGCCACCGAAATATTAGTTAACATATCAACCACTCTTTTTACCTTACGTTACTGTATTCTTGTATAGGGTAGAATTCTCCAACGTTGTCCCTGACCACTTCATGCATCCCTTGTTAAACAAGTTTAACTTCATTAGCACTTAAAAGCTTGAAGACTACCATCTCTCCCAGAAGAAGAAAAACAAGGAGAGTGGGGGAATATATAACAGCCTTGGTTGATGGGCCGCGTGTCCTAGCAAAATGACTCGAGTGTAGTGAGCTTTGTGCTTTGGACCACCGCAGAGAGTATTGTATTTTTTGAAGCCTTGACTTCCATAATCGTGCTAAGATCACGTGGGGATATAGCCCCTTTGTTTTGACAACAGGGGGTTCAAGAACCTCCCTCCCTCCTTCTGGGGCCCCTGCGTGTGCGCAAAGGTAGCAACTCCAGCTCACAATCACAAAGTGCCACGTGCAGACACTGTCCTTAATTTTCTTCAGATTTCGTGCTCCTTACTTGCCGTGCTAATGCAGTAGTATGCAATGCGGTAGTATGTGGGAAATCTTTTCCCGGGGCGTCTTGATTCGCAATTGCACCTACCGATCGCCGACCGCTTTCAGTGCAGCTTTACATTAAAACTTCTGTTCTTCCTGTTATTTTTCGCCCCATTATTCCAGCTCTGCTATGTCAAGCGCAAATACCCCCACCTGGACATCAGCTTAGCCCTATTCAACGTGGAGTGTGAAGACTGGACAAGAAACTGCACGGACACGAAAACAGCCATAGATGGAACTAAAAGAATAAGATCAATCTACAGATACGCACACGACTTCACGTACGAGAAAGTGCAAAGCCGCTCCAAGTGCCCGTGACGACGACGTGATAGAATGCAGGACGTTGACGGATAGTTGAAGGAAAGCCGGCGGTATTTTGTTTCGCTTTTTGTCTAGGAATGATGGTGCCTCATGCCTGTGCACGTGTATGTGAATTATGGTGGTTCAATGGAGGTACTTGGGACCACACAAGATTTCGTCAAACTTTAAATACCCTTTGAAGGCGACAGATTTATATTTCTGGCTCGCATCGCACCCTACCATGGCGCTCCTTTACGGCACTCGTGTATAACCCTACGGTGCTTGATCATACTTTACTTGAACTGTTTGCACAACCTTCTGGGCAGAAGGTGTGGTCTGTCTTTTGTTAAGGTTACCTGTGTGCACTGTGCGCGAGAAATCAACTGTTTTTGTTCTCGGTGCAAAGTATTGTGTCCGGGAAAGAGAGCATCCACTTCCTGCCGTAGAACAAAATCATCATCATCGAAGAAAAGGAAAAGCAGTCAGGGAACATACTGGTGTCATTCGCACAAGCACAGCAGCTCGTGCGATGTTGAGCCACAGTTACCCAACAATGTGCAGGGCAAAGCACTGCATATCCTGCTTACAAATCTTGATGTCTCTTGTTCCACTTATTCAGGCAAGTTCACTAAATGTCATCGCACTCACCCAATTGCAAGAAATGCTGTGGGTTCCGAAGTTTCCCTGAACTCTGCCTGTGACATACTGCAGCCGATTTAGGAATACTGCCATGTAACCGGTAGTCGGGAAAAACAGGAGGGAATGGGGGACAAGCAACATGGAAGCAAGCTCAGCTTAACGTTTCACAGAGAGTGATCAAAGCTTTCAGCGTCCGCTTTTGCCCCAATTACACAAGCCGAAATATGGCTACCAGCTAGAACTCCCTCTTCCAAAGGTTGAGAAACATTTCTCTTCACCAGCTCCTTCAAAGCTATACTATCTGGTTCTTCAGCTGCATCTGACTTGCACTAAGTTAGCTTGATCGTTAAGCCTCATATGAAGACTGCAGGACTCAAAAATAGCACAGCCGCTTTACTTTGCGACCGAGTTTTTTAGTCTGTGTGGAAGTAGATTCGTAGCCTAAGGGTTTTCGTTGTGAGAGGCATTTATCTTATCCATTCCCACCACTCACTTCACCTCTTTTTTGACACAGGTGCAGTCTTCTCACAAATGCTCCTTTTCGGTTTCTTTGGCAGTGACTTCGACATGTAGTTTGATGCTGCCAGAAAAAATGGGAAAATGTAATTGTAAGGGGCAATCCTTTAGCTGAGCGAAAAGTTTTTTTATTGGCGCTCACAAACACTGGCATCTGCGCTTGGCTGCTCGCGAGCATGAAACCTGCTGTGGCTACTAGCTCATAGCATCCTCGATAAACACGCACCGGTGTTGCCCCCAAAGCCAGCGTGTTGCACAGTGCCCCACGACGGTGCGTACCAGTACGGAGCCTTGATCGTGGACAAACGGAGAGGTTCAACCCAAGCGCCATCTCAAGCTAGGAAAGCAACTCATAAAAAACGTTCACAAGTGACAATGCAGCGCTGTAATTAGACACAGCGCTATTAGGAAGGGATATTTATTGAAGGCCAATGATTATATGTACGCACAACCCATATCCGTCACACATGTGCGACAAATGTCCCTCACCGCTTCCACTAAACAGCTACATACAAGGTGCTTCTCATCTTCATTTGAGCCAAAATGCGAGTGTCTGTTTTGTTCCGCCCTTCCGCTGCAGGAAAGCAAGGCCCATGCGCTCCAGTGAAAGTTCATAATTCAATCGAATGAAGCGAATGCCAATCCCCAACTGGCTGGCAGCCTGTTTTGCAGTCCCGAAGTTCGCGTCCTCATTTACGATCTCTGGCCGTTGTTACCGCCCGTTCGGAGCCTGTCGTATCTTTTCCAGATGAATTTACAAGCAAGTCATCCTTGTCAGCAACAATATACAGCTCCTTCACCTTGACATGAGTGCGTCGATGCGCCGTCGCTGCAGCAGACGGCGGAGGAAGCCACTTCCCCGAAGTAGTTCGCGATGTATCTTGGGGTTGCACCATGCCGCCCCATCGACTCTCTCAGTGCGCAGCAGTGCAGCCAAAAATTGCCCCGCGATGGTGTGCTCCGGTCTATAGAAGACAGACGGTGCACACCGGTGCGGTTTATCAAGGATGAAAAGGCGCACCGGTGCGCCCCGGTGCGGTTTATCGGAGATGCTATCAGTAGTGCGTGGCTGATGTCATTAATAAAGGCATACATTATTTGCTGGCAAAGACGTATGCATTCCGCAAATGTTCCGGGTTACATATCGTATTCTTAGCCGAATGGGCTGCATTTCTGGTGGTGGTGATAAACAAAAGCGCCCATGTGCAGAGATTCTAAAGACCAAGCGTTGTAAATTTATTCGCCATCCACTACAGCACAGCTTATCCCTGAGGTGGTCTCCCAGTGCATAACACCCAAATTAAAATTTGAATGGCATGGCCAATCATGGGGTTCTGCCATTTATTAAATTGTCACCTTCAAAAGGTGACGCAGTTGTCTTCAAAGAAAAACAAGTTGATAGGAACAAACTTGTGCTCCCCTAACAACAACAAAAAAAAAATGCAGAGGCGGCGAAGCAGTAGTCAACAAAGTGCCGTGCGCAGGCGAGTGTTGGGGAATCGAATACCGCACCGTCTGCTCTACGGGCATCTCTCGGCGCAAGTGTTTCTCGAACTGTCAAATGCATCCAGAACACTGTAGATCAGATTATTCTGGGCCGGTGAAGTTAGTTCGAAACTCTCTGCATAAAAGAAGATAACACGTGCGGCATAAAGATTGGAACACGCAGTTCACTTGGCCCACGGATGAAACATAACACAGCACAGCACGGCGCAGCTGGTCGGCAAAAACAAAACATAAATAAGCAAACCCAATGCATGGTTCGCAGCAATATTTAGTCTGTGTTAATTGAGGAGCCGGCGCGTTCAAGTATACTAGCAGCCAGTTTAAAATGATAGGCCTGTTCCCGGCATCCAGGTTTCCAAAGTGCCTGTGTACAAGTTAAAAACTCTTGGCCACCTGTGGTAATATCATTTTCGTCACACATTGCAAAACATTATCCTAGGCTTGCGCTAGGCATCTATACAGAGAAAGTGGTAGCCACACATCAATAACATCTTTCTGCGATATTTTATGGGAGACAGCATTCAGGAAACTCACCCACCCTTATAAAAAAGAAATGAGGGCTGGTAGAGAAGACAGGATACCTTTATTCAGGCACGCCTTGGCTCTTCCAAGCAACCACAAGCCACAACAAGAGCAGGCAACCATTGCCTAAGTGAGCTACAGCAATGTATGTGCCAAAATCTATCGTAGCTAAATTTTTCATGCAAAATCTGTACGGATTTTAATGAACTAGGGTGTGCAGAATTAGGTTATGCATATGCAATCGTGAAGCTAGAAGTTTCATTTTACAGCGAAGCTATTAGCCTCTCATTGGTCATAAAATTTCGTGTCGTAATCAAAATAAAATTCAGTGAAACTTGCACTCACGTGTAAGCCTTGAATGGCGAAGCTGTTGTAGGCGAGCATTGCCGGACACATAGTTAAGTTTTAGTATCATTGTTCAAATTTGCATTGTTGCAGTGCTAGTAATCGCCCCTGCATTGAAGAGGTCGCCGTCTTCGCGGAAATTGTGGTGGCTGTAAAGTCATCGTCAGCAGTGTAGACTTCTACCAGCTCTTTGTCATAGACTCGATCGAGGCTGTGGTGGCGGGATCTGCAAGTCACCTCAGTAAGGATTGGCATACTCGTAGCCTTTTCTCCAATTATCCATAATGGCTGCTAGGGAGTGCGGCGGCCGCGGTGACCTCTCCCAAGCAGGGTGTCTTTTCAAAAAGCTTTAGGAATAGCGCTGGAGTTTCTTTTACGTACACGGTAGAGCTTGATGACACCAGCGCAGATTTTTTTCTTGATAAAGCCATTGCACGAGCCGGGAACTGGGTGGTCGCTGCTAACGAGCACTCGGCATTTTCTCGCTTCTCAAAATTTTTGCCTGCTTTTTTTCTACTAAGGCCACTGCGCGTGCCGAGGACGACTAGCGGTCACCGTGACGGACGCACTCATGAGCGCTCAGCATTTTCGTGGTCTTTTATGATGCAACGATGAACCTGCAGCCAGTAACAACGGCTCTGTTGTTAAAAACAGAGTGGGGACCCATGCAATTGTTCTCGCCCAAGAAGCTGAGCGCACGAGTCAGGATAATCAGGTGTGCAGCACATCAGGTGTGCAGCATAGAGCTCCGTATTTGTTCCAATAAAGAAAACTATGAAACAAGCATCAAAACGCATGGCGGATGATAAGCCCTGGCTGCAATGGGAAAACCCTCCCATGCGTTCCTGGTAAACATTAGGTTGCAGCTTCTTTTGAAAGGGAAGTCTGACGAAATTCGAAGCCCTCGTGTAAAGGGCAAACCGCATAAACTCATTGAGTTCATTCGAAGACTTCCATGGGCAGACCACGAAATGCCGTCGGCATGTGTGGTCAGGTGCAGGCCGTGACTGAATGAGATTAAGATTCTCGGCCGGGGCAGCGGTGATGTCGCGCATGAGATAATGGAAGCCTTCTTGATAAAGAATGCGCACAATTGCATGAGTGGCACATCCTTGGCTTTGTATAAAAGAGAGTTTGATTTTTAAAGTCTTGCTTGTAGGGTGTGACGATGAACATGTTCTTTCTATGCGTTTTGCATATGTATGTTCCGTGCATGCACCAATTTGTCTCATATTTGAGGGCGTAAGCCCTTGAATAAATCAGTTGTTAGTTGCGCTCGTCCTGTTGTATCCTGTTTGTGTCGTCCTTCCACGCAATCCTCGTGGCTTTTCAAGTCCAGCACCCATAGGAAGCACTGTTGGCGTCGACTGGAAGGTAAGCAGCCGGGGATTAGCATTCTTTCTTGATTCAATGCCATAATTTTGGCAACTGTCACTTCCAGGAGGTGTTCCAAAGATGGTTCTAGTGAGACAATGTAAAATCCCAGTTCAGACGGTGTCTTGACGGCCAGGTCATTGAGCTGGATCACAGCTTCGAACTGTGTAGCATCCACCGTATACGTGGTGTAAACTCGCTGTCAATTTTAACAAGGCGGGCGTTGTTAGCGAAGAGCTGATTGTGCGTTCCAGATAATTTCATAAAATCATTTCATCGTCAAGCATGCAGCAAGCCTCATTTAGCTGTCTCGCGAGTCGGGACATTGAGGCCGAATGCCTGACCTTGAGATACCTAGACGCTGCATCATTGACCAGTTTCTTCCCGTTCTTTGCATGTGGCGTTCAGGGCCGCACGTTTCAGACGATTCCTCCTTCCCTCGCAGTGCCAAGTGGCGGAGTAGACAAAAAAATTACCCCACCTTCCCGCGAGGGGAACCCTGTGGAGATGCGACGCATCTTGGGGGTTCACTTGGTGTTTCCGTTGGGTTGATTCTCTAATTGCGTGAAACGTGTGAGGAACGCGTATGATGTATTCTTTATTTCTTTGGCCGGTCCTGGAACGACCACGGCTATGACGCAACACAATCCACTTTAATCCAATCCAATCTAATTCAAGCCAAGCCAAGTGAACCCAATCCAATGCCCCCGCGAGAGAGTGTTCGCTATCGGAGAGGGGGTGAGCGGCGGAGAGCGGAGCTCGCGTGGCGAGGAGAAAGGGGGAGGGGTGTGGACGGACAACAACAACGCCGTATGGAGGGAAAAGGCGAGTGAATGAGATTCAGTCACATCTAAAATTAAGCCCTACCATTCGTGCGTAGAATCGAGACGTTTCTGCATGGTACTTCAGCACCAAATGTTTAAAACCAGTGGGGCAAAGAGAAGCGAGGCAGAAGGCAGCCATTCCGAACAGCTGCTACCCTTACCTCTTGTACCCTCCACGTCTTCTTCTAAAATCTGTATACAAGGCAAGCATGATGCACAGCTACTTAAAAATGAGAGCTAAACAATGAACTAGGGGAGAAAGGGTACCATATGGTAAAGTAGAAAGCCACCGGGCATACCCTGATGACCAAGCCTAAAGTGGCATAAAAAGTGTACCAATTTCGGCCAAAAAATGTCTTTATTTTTGTCATTTATAAATGTCTCGGTTTCAATGCGTATGGCCTAAACCAACCCGTCCTGTAAAGCTCCAAGTATAACACCCTACTTTCACGCAAACTTGTTTCTCACTGTCGCGATTGAACAAAACAATTTGTGTTCACGATGTTTCCACAGCGTCACAAAGGGTAAACAAAGGGCAAACGATATTTCCTTCATTATTTTTACGCGCTCCCACTGGTGACCCTGCGGAAACCCACCTGGCGGCACCTGGAGGGAGACCACCGCAAGGGGGTCCGCGCTTGTCTCGGCCTGCCCCAGAGCTCGCCGTGCGAGAAGACGCTGGCCGAGGCGGGGGCGTGGACTCTAGAGATGACAGCTGACTTGCGGGCACTTGGCCAGATTGACCGGCTGAGACGCGCCGAGGGGAGCGGTCCGCTGCTGCGGCGGCTGAAGAGCCACCAGCACTCGCGCATGGGGCGCATGCTGATGCTCTATGAGGAGGTGGTGGCCCCCGAGGCCCGCTCCTGATCTGGCAGCTGACGTGCGGCTGGACATTCCGGGGCTGCACAGCAAGCGGCGGACACCCCACCGCGGGCAATTGCAGCTGGCCCGGGGTGTCGTCTGGGGCGACCTAGACGGCCACGCCCTAGTATACACAGATGGCTCAGTGCGGCAGCAGCAGGGGTCGGCCGCAGCGGCCGCCGTGCTCGGAGAGGCCACCCGACAGGCGCGGCTGCCCTATGCCTCTTCTTCGGCCACGGCTGAGCTGGTGGGGGTCGGACTGCGCCTGTACCTGCTGCTGGAGATGGAGCCCTTGCCCGAGCGCTGCGCCCTGCTGCGCGACTCCCGAGTGGCCCTGGTGCGTCTTCAGGACGGAGACTCGCACTCCCTGTTGGTGCGGGGCATCCGGGAGAAGGCGGCACAGCTGGCGGACCGGGGCACTCAACTGTGCCTGCAGTGGGTCCCCGCCCACATTGGTCTGGATGGCAACGAGTGGGCGGACGAGCTGGCCGCCGGGGCACACACGCTGCCTCCGTCGGGCATATGGTGGATCAGGCGGCAGCGGACGATGCCCGCCTGCTCATCCAGCGACACATCCGGACCAGGCATCCGGACCCGCGGCTGCGTGTCGGAGGGGGCCTGCCGCCTGTGCGGGCCTCACGCCTGCCTCGACGACTGCGCTCGGCCATCCTGCGCCTCCGCGTAGTGGACGTGTGGACGGCGGAGCGGAAGCACCGTCTGGGGCGGGCGACCAGCCCCGCCTGCACTCACTGCCGAGTGCCCGTGCAGTCCCTGCGGCACGTACTATACGAGTGCCCCAAGCTTGCGGCAGGGCGGGCAGAGCTGCTGGTCGTGCTTCATGGAGTGCGGCCACTTGAAGAGCTGCTTTGGCCCCCGGGAAGTGCTAGGGAGCGAGACAAAGTGCTCGAGGCCCTGGGTACATACCTGCGGGCATCGGGGCTGCGCAGCGTACTCCACTACAACTCTGCCTAGCTGCCCAGATTGTGGTAGAGTGCTGCTGCTGAAGCTTCTTCTGTACTTGCGTGTGTGTGACGGCCCTTTTACATGTGTGCTAAACATTGTCCTTTGTAGATTCATGTGTTGTCTATATCTGTAGTGTTTCGCTGTAATGTTAATTTTCTCAATGTGTAGCTCCTTTTTTTTCTTATTCCACTTTTTCCTTTTTGTCTCTTTTGTGTTTTATATTTACCCTTGTGCGTGTTATATACATTGTAATCTCAACCTTCTCCCCTATCCTCCTATTCCTATGTATTATTTTCTCCCTATCCTCCCCCCCCCCCATACACCAGCAGACGTTCCGGTGTCTGCCCCCTAGGCGAGACAATTTACGCCTGTTGGTGGATTTTCCTTTTCCTAAGAACAATAAATACAAACATACATATTTTTATTAGTGACAAAATATTAACCTCTTTTTATACAAAAGAAGCTGATTACCAAAGGAAATGTGAAACTAGACATTGAAATGCAATGAGTGTTGCAAATATTCGGCACGACCAAAAAACAAGAGAATGCCATGTTGATGATTACAAGTATGTGTTTTAGTGAGGCACATATGGGTTCATCTACATATGCACGCCCACACACATACGCAAACAGATCGGACATATAAGCAGACATTGACGCACTGGGACTTTGACTAGAGAACAGAGACACAGATGTGCCTGTTGAGCCATCTCAACATGTCGCAGGTTATTAACTGTTGGCTTCAGGTTCACAAACCGTCGTGCAAAAAATGAATTCACGTTGCAATGCAGTTGCAAGCACTGCCGAGTCACATGTGATAGGGCAACTTGCTGGAACATCAGTGGGCTCTTGCGCGAGCTGGCGGTGCACTGCACACTGCGACTTTGCATGTCGACAGCAGAAGGCGAAGACGTCCCTGCAGTTTGGCGCCAAGTCGGCCGTTGTACACTCCTGACAGGAGCTGGGGGCAGAGAAGAAATCAAGGGATGCTGACGTTTTCCTTAAAACTGCATGAACTTCAGCAACACACGAGAAAAAAAAATACGAAGAGAAAAATTAAATCCAGTTCCACCCAGTGTGAAATCTGTTGAAACAGCTGAGCTCTGGGCTGTGTTTATGAAGATTCCGTCAGCTTCTTTCTTGTGTGTAATGTTAGTGTCATCTTACGGGCTAATTGTCCTATAATTTGTTTCTGTATGGCTCTGTTAAAACAAGTTATAGCCATTTTATGTGAACATACTCCTTTCGTAGATAGCTATGCTGCACTACGCAACAGGGAAAGCAGGAAACCCAGCTTACAACGACCAAGCTTACACAAATATCCTTAATGTTGGCTTCCCCTCGAAACAAGAATGCATTATTGAGAAGACACTTTTTCAGGGGCAATAGAAGCCTTCTTATATCAAAATATGAAGACCCTAGGAATATTTTTTATCGGTTTATGAATGTTTTCTATACTGGGCAACGGTTTTTGCGGGGTGAAAAAACCTGCCCCAGAGGGAGCGTGACACGACACCAGCAGAGACTGTCGTCAAGCGCAGCACTAGAACAGCTCCACTGTTAAAATGTAGCGCCCTTCCACTCCGTGAGAAAGGATGACCAGTAAAGCTGGTTGCAGTTCTAGGAGTGCATGAAAGAAAACATGTTCGTAATTTGCAATTGAGCTTACTTCCTAGATAATCAGCTGAATGAAATTCTGAAGAACTGTAGTGTTGTTCTAGCAACTGCCCGTTTCCTTCCTGTAGGTGCCCGTGTATTGAGGGCACACAGGAACTACACAATATTTACGACTTCACTGTGAACTATGCGAATAATTGTGAAAAGTAAATGAAACTCAGTGTAATGTTGCAGTTGTGGCTATTTGTCATGTAGTTTCCTTTGGGGTAGTTTCAACTAAGCAAGAGTTAGCCGTTTTCTGTAACCATACTTCCTCCATTGATGACCATGTACTGACAGCAAACGGCAATTCAGTAAAGTTCACAACTTCACTCTGAACCCACTTACTGTGACAAGTAAATGAAACTCGGCTTAATAATATTACTCATCCTAGCAGGTAATTTCAGTACGATTTTTTTTCCAATACACGTACCTATCACGACGTCAGATGAAATGGCATCTTGTGCCGTAATTACAAGCTTTCCACGAGCAGAGCGTTTAAAGAAGTCGTCGTTCCAAAGGAACTGCGGGAGCCAATCCTTCGAGTGGCCCATGAGGGCATCACGGTGGGGCACCGAGGTGTATGAAAGACGGTTGACTGAGTTCTGCAAGAATTTTACTTGCCTGACCCACACGGAGACGTACGTTTCGTAAAACCTTGTGATGCGTCAAAAAACAATGCCCGAGGGAAATGTCAGAGTTGTGCCTTTGGTGAGCACGCCATTAATCAGAACACCATTTGAACAGGTTGCTGTAGACATAATCGGTCCATTCTCCCCCAAGTCCCAGAAAGGAAACCAATACATGCTCATGCTTATTGCCTTCGCTACCCGGTACCTGGACGTTGTAGCTCTCCCAGCGATTGACTCAGCACACGTCGCCGAGGCCCTGATTGAGATATTCTCCCGTATCAGAATCCCGAAGGAAATCGTCACCGATCAAGGGGCTAGCTTTACATCATAACTTAAGCGAGAAGTCAGCCGCTTACTGTCAGTCAGGCTTCTCCGCACTGGTCCCTATCATGCCATGGCAAACGGGCTAGTAGAAAAGTTTAACGGGACCTTGAAAACCCGGATGAAGAGACTGTGCCAGGAGAAACTCAGGTCGTGGGACCGATATCTCAAGCCATTTTTTTTCGCTTATACGAGGAGTGCCCCAAGCAAGCCTGGGCTTATCAGCCTTTGAACTTATCAACAGACGACATGTACGAGGACCACTAACCGTACTCAAGGAGCTTTGGACGAAAGATAACATAGACGGTGAAGTCCGGTCTACCTATGGATACCTCGTTGATCTGCGAGACCGACTTGAACAGGCGTGCCAAATTGCCCATTAGCAGTTACAGAAGGCTCGAGAAAAACAAGAGTTATACGACAGGAAAAGTCACCTGAGAAAGCTGAGAAAGCTCTCTCTTGGAAACAAGGTCCTTATCCTGCTTCCAACTGATTTGAACAAACTGCTCATGCAGTGGGCCGTTCGAGCTTACCAGAAAGAAAAATGATGTCGACTACGGGACTAGCTTGATCGGAACAAGGAAAGTCTTCCACATAAACATGTTAAAGTTGCACAAAGAATGGGAGCACTCACCATTTCCGCAAGCATCAGTTGCCACTACAATTGATGACACCACAGATACTCTGGACGATCTTGACAACAAACCAATGGTCGACATCCTTCCCACACTTCCGCCTCATTAGGCGCAGCCTAGCGGAGACGTCAAGTATTCACCTGATCTCAATGCAGACCAAAGGGCTCAAGTGCAAGACATAATACATCAGCGTGGAATGACCTTCTCAGACCTGCCGGGAAAAACACCTTGTACAGTTCCCGTTGAACATAAGGTCTGACAAACCAATACACGTTCCACAGTATCCGCTCCCGCTCACAACTCATGAGACGATGTTGGAGATGGGCATCATTGAGAAATACTAGTCTCCCTATAAATCCGCCAGTGGTGGTCATAAAGAAACCTGGCGGCACCCTCCCGCTTTGCACTGATTTTAGAGAATTCAACAAAGTTCTCCTCCGTGATGGCGAGCCGATTCCACGCATGGCGTCGTTCTCCCCCTCGCTAGGAGGAAAATATTCTTCTCCAGGTTCGACTTCGCAAAAGGCTATTGGCAGGTTCCGATGATTGCTGGCGGCTGCGGGATGACTGCTTTTTCGAGCTTGTCAAGGCTGTACCATTTCTGGCATAATATTCGAACGAATATTACAGTATTCAATTTCGCTTCGACTCAAATTTAAATTTCCGATATTTTGAAGTATTCGGGGTGAACGGATATCAAAACTGCGTTCAAGTTTCTCGGTTTCGTTAGGCAATCCCCAGTGCCATTGACATCGGGCCTACATCTTGACTACATGCGAAGCCAAGACAAGCTAAGCCAGATTCAGAACGTTGTTGTCGTAGTGAACCCGCATGGAGGAAAGAATAATCTTTCCTCCATGGTGAACCGCATGGAGCGTTTTCTGCCAGCGAAAACGCGCCGCGCACGCCACAGGCGCGCTGACGCTGCCGCGGAACCACCTGCACGCTGCACGCGGCGGGGCCGGCGGAGGGAACATGGCGGCGGCTTCGGACGGTGGAGTCGGGAGCTCGAGCGACCGCTTCTAAGCGCTCTCTAAAATGGCGCTCTAGACATGCACGAAGTTGCTTGTGCGGTAAAAGAGCTTGTAATGTGGGCTTGTAATGTGTAATAAACATAATTCGCGCCGCTAGTGAAAGCACCTATGCAATATCTGCCGGGGTGGTAAGCCTAAAGATCTCTGGCGGATCCAGCCGGCTGTCTCGAGCGCTCCTCCCTATTAGCGCAAGTCGTCAGGCTCCTCCCATTGCCGCGTGCGACGCGCGTCATTTTCTAAGCTAGGCAGAAAGCGTGACCCGCATGACGCGTTTTTGCACGCGATTCGGGCGCATCGGCGCTGTGCGTGCGATTTTTTGACGCCCACGTGGACGATTCTGCGCGCACGACATCTTCTGCCTCGCTCAGAAAATGACGCGCGTCTAGCCAACACCACCTAGAACTAGAGAAGGCCTGCGCAGGGATGCGTGACGTCATCGCAGTGAGATATGCCTAAAAGCTGGCTTCACCTGATACTTCTAAAGTTTTTCATTCGAAGATGCAGTTTTGCCTACATAGCCTTTTTTTTCTCCTTGCGATTTTGACGATACAGAAAATATTTGTATTGCCGGATATTTTCAGGATGTTTAAAGAAGGTAGGCTTGAGATAATTCATCAGGAACTTCTCAGACAAGCATACGAATTTTGTAACAGAACGCACGGCTAATTCATGCAGTTCAGAACAGGTACAAATTTTCTTTCGACACACATTTATTCATGACACAAAAATGCATGCAGGCAGAATAATTCTTCAGAAAAAGGATTATGCTTGAAGAGTGTTCAGCTTCCGCTTCGCAGCCTTGTTTTCAGTCGGCTTGCTTTCATCTTTGTTCCGCTTTTTAGACTTGCTTTCAGCCAGTTTGTTATTCTGCACTTTACACAGATTGTTCAGCAGTGTATTAGCAGCAGCACTGAGAACATAGTTTAGCACTACTTCAGGTGAGTGGCCATCATCGCAGAAGTCCAAGTCTTCGTTACATTCAACAAGGGAAGTCGTGAGGCTGACAAGCACTTCTTTTTGTTTTGCACAAGCAAAAAATTTGGATGCATACTTCGCACTTCTTAGCTTATCAAGGACAATTTCCATTGTGAGCACAGCATGAACAACTACTGGCTGTGGAAATTTCAGTCCACCCCGTGTTGCATTGGCAATCAGCACATCATCTTCCAGTTCAATGCTCCGATTCTCAACAACCAAGTTTTCTCGGCATGAAGAACAGGCAAGTTTTTTCACTGCAGCGTGTGCGCAATATCCAGCTACATACGTAATAGCTGGTAGCATTGCCTCCTTCTGCTTCACATCATCATCTGTCACTGCAACGTCAAATTGTTTGACGACAACTTGCACGTCTGTGGTGGGGAGACAAGGTGCAGTGGCATCCAAGTTGGGAAGATCAAGTAGCTTTTGGAGTCTTAGCTTCTGCTCACATTCATAAAGCTGACGTATTGAAACATGATACTGGGAACCACACAGCTGTCTGTATCGGCCGAACCGGTCCTCCAAGCTGCCAGTTTGAAACTTCCCTAACAAGACATACTTGAACCCAAGTTCTTCAATGCAATATGCCGACACCTTAACAAGAGCATGTGAGGTATGATGCAGCGCTGTGTGTGTTTCACGGGTTAACTGCCCAGCATCATGTTTCAAGCTCTGCCAGTAGTCCAACCAATCAACAATCTTGTTTAGGTAGTCAATCTGGTGGCAGTTGAGTGCACTTATAGGTTCTTGAAATGGGTCTCGCTGACGCTGGCCCTTCAATGGTGTCTTGACGTTGACTATGTCCCACCACTTCAACACAATGCTAATAAATTCCAATGTTCCATTTGCATGATCAAGTGTCACTTTGGTGCTCCTTAGTGCTGCAACAGTCGAACTGTGGAAAATCCTGAGTGCGAGCTTAACGTTCTGTCGCTCAAGATTGGATGGATTGAGAGCTTTGAATGACAAAGTTGGAGCAAGCCGCAAAAGCTCATCTTTTTCTCCCTCATGCAACTTGCATAGTGTGTTAAAGGAGGCTGTCAGCACAGATGGGGTTTCTGTGAGGGAACTGAAATCAGGAAAAAAGATGCATCTTCCACAATTACGCTGGTTCAGCCAGTTATTTCGGATGCATTTTAGGATATGCACAGTGTCCAGGATAAAGAACAAGGGCCTTGATGAGTCCGAGGGGTGCCTGTAAACAATGCTCAACTTGGGAGGATCCGCAAAAAACGACATTGCCTTTCGGTTGATCGAGTTGTTGTCGGACACCACTGCGACTACTCGTATGCCAATGTCTTCTAGTTTCCTGATCAACAGATCAAGAAAATCATGCAGTTGTTTTGCTCCTATCTGTGCAACTGGAAGTATGTGCACAACGTCCTTGTTAGATGATAACAAGCTTTGCAGCATAAAAACATATGCTGCTTTCGCTGCATTCTCACTGTTCGTCGCTGCACCTGTTACACATCCACCCTTGTATTGAAAGGATGCCTGCAGGTGGATCTCATCCATCATAAGCATGACGAAGCGCTCGTGGTCTTTTAGTGTTGACGCCAGCCTCCTTGCATAAAAGAGGAAAGCATCCTCTTCTTGCTCCCTGGATGGGCTAGCATTGTAAGAAGCACAAATGCGTCTTATTGTTTGGGGATGTGGAAGCTTCAGTTTCGCTGTGCTTCTGATGAATCTGTACGCATGAGGCGATATTGTGTACACAAGGCTGCAGAACACCATAAAGTCAGCTGGGTAAATCGATGCCTTGTTGAGGAGAACTTGAAGCTGCTGTGTCACAAACTTTACAACTTCCACTTGCCACTCATGTGGCAGAGCTGAAGATGACAGTTCCTCCAGGAGTGCCACAACACGCTTCAGCAGAATCTCTAACTGAAGTTCATTCTTTGCAGAATCCTTCGTGACCTCTTCCACGTCGCACAAAACGTTCTGAAGCACTCTGAAGTCGGAGATGGTCAAGGGAAGCACAGATAAACCTAGGCTTTCCAACCTCATTTCACCGACATACACTGCCAAAGAAAGGTCGGAAGACACTGTCACCGCACAATGCACAACTGGCGCTTCTTGGTTGCGGAAGTTGAGGAAAAGTACTCGTGTTTGGGTGACGACCATGCTCCAGAAATCAGTCAGAGAGAGGCCACCTACTGCTTTCAATAGGTCTTCGAAAGTTGCAATGGCATTCTTCTTTTCTTCCGCTTCGTGAGACTGCGCTGACAATTGTATAGCTTCTTGTAATGCTTCTGAATCAAGACGAGCGCGCTTTTCTTCGGGGCTCTCACGTGCTGAAGTTTCTTGGCGAGACAAGTAGGCAGGACAATTGGGAAAGACGCTTGGAATTGCAGAAGGCTTCAATCACCGCAGCTTGAGGGGTACTTCAATTACTTTCCCAGTCATGCTGTCGGTGTAGCTCGCCGAGTCAACGAAGTCGCTTTCATGGAAGTGGTGCTCACAGACCTGCAAGGTAAGCCCAAAAACGAAGTGTAAGACGAAAGCGACGTTTTACAGAATTATGAGATCCCAGCAAGCCGCTTGTAGAAACCAAGACAGTTACTTTATCTCTGCTTCAGTACGGCAACCAGGATATAGCGATGAAGAATGCTGTATTACACTGGAGTCTCGGTTTGATATGTTAAACCGCGAGCCATGGTTAATTCTGAACTCGAATACATGGCGGACGCTTCACATGTATCGTAACTACGCCTTGCACATCGTCTGTTCGATTAGATTTCGGTGCACGTTAAAGATCCCCAGGTAGTCAAAATTATTTCGGAGCCCTCCACTACGGCGCGCCTCATAACCTTAGTAGTTTCGGTGCGTTAAACAACCCCACAATCAAAAATCGTCTGTTCGATGTAAATTATACTGCGAACGCATAGCGCGAAATAAATTTATGATTAGACAGACGCGCAACTAGGCCTATACATTTAAGCTACACTTAACAGCACAAACACACAATTAAATTACACCGAAACACTATCCGTTCTGTTTTCATCCCTCTAAGTGTATAGCGCGCCGTAACGGTTGCAAGTATCACGCAATACGATCACCTAAACCTTGCTGTCACGAGAATTACGACCGCGGAAAGCAAACTGAGCATTCGCTTACCACTGTGTACTTCGTAGGTACGAAGTTTTCCCGTCGCACAGCCTTCGTGCACGCTGCATTTTGTGCGGGGTCCGACGGAAACCTGTACACGCGCGCTCGCGGTCCGTTGGGATAGTTTGACCGACAGTTCGGTGCACAGCAGCACCCAGGCATTTTCGACGGCACGGCAGCAAACTCCTGTGTCGTACCATTGAGCTACTGAGAACAAAGGAAGACTGCACACCAACGACCATCCAACGACCAAAAGCAGCGCTCTGAACTGGTGTCAACGTTGCCAGATGCTGAGGCTGACGCCGCTAGAATCAGTCCTGTATGCGTTCGGGACTGCATTATTTAGTCATTTTTACTCTCAGTACAGCACCACGACAATGGGCGATGATGTAAATAGACGTATGTAATTTTTTTTCTTTTTTTTGCAAAAGAAACGTACCTTATGAATGCCATATTCAATAAACCGTTTTCATTTCCCAACGCGTGCGCTGGCAGTTAGATTCCATACAAGCCATATCCGAAAGTCGCGCCAAGTCGAGCCGGTCTTCACAGCCATCGCAGCTGCGTGCGCTGCGTCGGCGCAGTAGGCGGCGCTGTGGTCGAAAGCCCGTCGATCCTCCCGCATATCTCACTGTGGTGACGTAGGTGCTGTGGAGAGGAGGGTTTGCGCAGGCCTTCTCTAGTTCTAGGTGGTGTTGGTCTAGCGCGGCAGTGGGAGGAGCTTGACGACTTGCGCCAATGGAGAGGCGCGCGCCTTATGGCGGCAGTTTTGAAGCGCTCGAGACAGCCGGCTGGCTCTGCCAGAGATGTTTAGGGTTACCACCCCGGCAGATATTGCATGTGCGATTTTACTAGCGGTGCGGCTGATGTTTTATAGTAACGCTTTCGCCCACATTATAAGCACCTTCACAGCACAAGCAACTTACTGCGTGCCTTGAGCGGCATTTTAGAGGGCTCTTAGAAGCGGTCGCTCGTAGAGTTCCTCTATATAGCTCCCGCAGGGAGCTATATAGAGGAACTCTACATTGGCGCAAGTCGTCAAGCTCCTCCCACTGCCGCGCGCTACGCGCGTCATTTTCTGAGCGAGGCAGAAGATGCCGCGCGCGCAGAATCGTCCCCGCGGGCGTCAAAAAATCGCACGCGCAAGGCCGACGCGCCCGAATCGCGTGCAAAAACGCGCCATGCGGGTCATGCTTAAGCGAGCAAGCGACGGCGACGTACGGGCTCTATCAGCCCGCTTTGTCGCTATTTCTCCGGGAACGGCCGGGCTGTTGTTTTCTGCTCGCGAACATGCGCCGCACACGTCAAAGGCGCGCTGACGCTGCCGGGGAACCATGCTGCGCGCGGCGCGGCTGGCGGCAACGTGGCGGCGGCGTTGGCCGCAAAGTGGTGTCGGGAGCTCGAGCGACCAGAGTTCCTCTATATAGCAGGGAGCTAAGAGTGGCGCGACCCTTTTCCACATGCCGCCGTGATGACGTCACTCCGGTTATCCATGCCCCGCAGAGAAGCCGCCACTACGGCTGCGCCGCAGCCACCGACGCGGGCGGCACCGCGCCTCGCCCAGGAACAGCAGCAGCAGCAACGTGAGCGACATCGCAAGAATCCAGCGTAGCCGCCGTAAGGCCCCATAGAGATAATACACTAAGGCGCCGCCGACCGAATCGCCCCCACCACGCGTCGGCCGCCGTCGGAAGCGGAGCGGCGAGGATCCTTCGCGATGGGCGGCCTTCCCGCAGAAATCCGGATAACAAGATGGCGAGCGGTCGCGCAACTCTTAGCTCCCTGCGGGAGCTATATACAGAAACTCTAGACAAAACTGGCTGGCAGCACTATCTATGAATAGATGCACCGCAGACAGCGAGTGCGCGTGGGCACATCCGGCTGGCCCATCTCGATACTCTGACGCTCGCCTTATCGCCAGCTCAAGCGAAGGCGCGCTGCTGCCATCCCTACTCGCCAGGGGTGCTTCCAATGCTTATATGTGGTGGAAAAAAAATAGGGAAGAGAGTGGGACGTAGGATGAGTAATATACCGAAATAGAATCAGCAAGGGGGAAGCTGAACCCGGGTGCAAGGGCAGGAAGGGGGGGGGGATGGGAGTTAAAAACCGGGGGGGAGGGAGGATAACCCATTAAGTTAGGGAAGGGTAGGGCAAACAATTCGAACAACACAGACAAGCAGGTTGGTGACAACCGATGTCCCGATACTAAGGGACGGCCTCTAATCATCATCATAATCATCATCATCATCATGTCAAGCTGTTTTCGTAGGGAACCCGCATAAAATCTTTGACCTTTTCAAACAAATTATTTGAATTGACTGGAAAGCAAGTCTCTAATTAGTTTCTTCCAGAATATTACATTATTAACTGCCAGCTTGGTTTGCAGAATAGTAGCCGTAACTGTTCTCGCAGAGTCAGTGAAAAGAACAACCTTTATTTGTTATTTCTCTACCTTTAGAAGAGGATGATTTATTTTATAATTATGCAATTTCACATTCTTCGCGTTTTTCTGGCATTGTATTTGAATTTACGGCCGCTAACAAGTTTCAATCCAAGCCAGTGAAGAAACTAAGGCGAGCGCACGGTATAATGGCGGCCCATGATGACACGGACGGCCTCTAGTGAATATAGTAAGGAACTCTATATGCACTCTCGCTATGTCCAGCGCATATATTCATAGATCGCCCTGGCAAAAAGTTTTGTCCGCTCCACCCACGGCTTTCGCGCTCCATTTCACTTATGAATCATCTGTACAAAAGAACGCTGGAGCAAATTTGCCCAGCTGTAATTTTTGACTGCATTACTTGTGTTTAATCCCTATAATCTCTTACGTTTGCACACTACTGCGTTCAGGTCCCCATACACAGTCCGGAAAACAGACAGAGGGAACGAGGGAAAGGGTGGGCTCACCGCACTTCTCCTTTGCTCTCTTCAAGGAGGTGCTGTTGGTCCAATTGCCCCATTTTAGGTTATATGCGACCTGAAAGAATTCAGGAAGAACATTTCGCGCACAGATTTAGAACTGTGAAGGAAAGGTGCACACTAAGCACAAGGAAGCTGGCTCCAGTCTTCAAGTGCACTAGCTAACACTCGTATTATGGCAGCATGTTCGCAAGAAATATTTGCATAGAGGTGCAAAGGCTTAGTTTCCACAACGGCGTATCAGACACCAAGAATAAAATATTTTTGTCAATGAATTTCTGCCCATTCCACAGATAAGCTTTACAACACGGCATTGCACAAGTATTTGCTGTTTAGGCAATAACTCATTCACAATAATCGGCAATCCTTACAAGGATTGTTGATTATTGCCCCCAACAGCTTTGCAAGCCTAATTAGTGTCACTAGATAAGGTTACAGAGTATCGACACTCTGTTCTCCTATTGTTCCGTGCCGCCGCCGTGATCATTGGTCAATTCGCATCACGTGACATTTGTTTACACTGCGACGGTTGATGGGCACCGCCATTTTGTTGCTTATGCGTTTTCTGTCGGTCAACTGTGGTATTCTCAGCTTGCCATCTCGGTTCTGCGGCTGCGCGCGACTGGCGTCGTTCCGAACGCGAGTTAAAGATAACGCTATTCGCAGCATTTGAGCTGCAGAAGTGTGTCCGAAGATGCCGTGTTGCTGCGTCTTCAATGTGTGTGTTGTTTACAAGCGACCTCGTCAAAGTGAGCGCTGAAGCCGCAGAAGCGGCAATCTGGCAACACTGATAAACACCAAAATGGCTGCCGTTTTTCGCTTGCATGCCTCAGTGACGGTACTCTGTAGCTTATCTAGTGACACTAAGCCTAATGACATAGCAGATTGATAGGTTCAGGATTCGAAACGGACTTTCCAGAGTATGCACCGCAGCTATTGTTGCGGGGCTCAAATTCGACGTCTCACGACGGACGAAGGCAAGACAGAAATAAGTAACATCTTGTGCTGCTGGCATGTAATTTTGCAAGAGCTCCCTATGCAGCTGCGGATCGCGAAAAAAAAGTGGTAGCAGCGGTGGGCGTCGGCACCGCTGGCACCCACAGGGAATACAGCGCGGTCATGTCCCACTCTTCCCTTCTCACCATGCTCCGCCTCTTCTGGCGTCTGGGTCCAGCAGCGTGCCGCTGGAAACAGTGAGCGGCACGTCGGCTGGAAGCTCAATCCTGACCTTTCGCCGCTTCGTGAAGGCCGAGTGTCTTCCCGCATACTGAGCTCTGAAACCGCTGAAACTTCTCCGTCAAGGCTGTGAAGGTGGCAAGGGGGGTGTGACATCCATAGACATTACACCATCTTCCCGTGGGGAACCCTGATGAGGATGCGAAGCATCGTGGCGGTTCCGTGTGGTTCCATTGTGTTGCCGTTATGTTGAGTGATCTGGTTTGTACTAGCGCCGGAGGGAATTCCGCATCCGGGTCCACACCGGTGGCAAAAGCACGCAAGTACTGTTGTGTTACGGTGAGTAGGCGGTGGTTTTCGAGGCGCCGAAACTCGTCCATCATGTTCTTGTCGATGTCTCTGTGGTAAAATCGGTAGTCTCCGTCAGCGTTGGTGAGGTAAAGGTTGTTGACATTGGTGCACCGGCTGAGAGCAATGTACACGCCCTCCTCTTCGCTGCTTTGTCTTCTCCTTCTTCTTCTTCGGCGGTTCCCCTACGGGAAGATCACGACGGTGGTTGAACGCGAACCTATCTCGTGATGGATTCTTTGGTTGGCCAATCCCTAGGGGCATCCTGCCACAATCAGCATCAGAGGCGCTGCAGACGGGGCTGGTTGAGCTGCAAGGCGCGTGGCGCTTCCCGCCACAGCTTTCCCACGGGAAATTCAGCATCCCCCTCTAAAGTTTCCAGTTCGTCGTTTCCGTTGACGTTCAGCTTCGCGTGCCTTCGTTGTATCAGTAGCTTCTTGCCGTATTTTGAATGAGTCAAGGACATAAGGTGCTTTCGTAGCACTTGCTCCTGTCCCGGATTTGTAGCGCTGTGGGAAGAGCACCGCGTACCTCCCGTTGCGGCCAGAGAGTAATGGGATCGAAACCGGGCGCCGCTAACTATTTCTTCTTTTATAGTGTAGTATCGCGCAGCTGTGGATGTGAGGAGGAGAGTTCCGCATGCGCAGCGGGAGTGCGGACGCCGACGCGGGACATGCCGAGACCATAAGATGCTTTCGCATCTAAAATGTTGCCCGTATCATGCACCCATACCTAAACTTCGAATGTGGCCGGAGCAGTTTGCCAAGACGTGCCTTCGCAGGGGATTGTCAACCATACTGCGGCACGAGATGCACTGTAAATAGGCCGTTTGCTTGAAAGCTTTTCTTCTTGATGGCCGCAGAAATACAGTTCGGACACTGCTTTTCAGTTGTACCAATTAAAGTAGTCACTGCAATTAAGCGGGACTTTTCAGGCAAGTGTTAGTTAGGTGGTTAGGACCATAAGAACGCACAGGAACTAAAAAAATTCACAGCATATCCACGGGGTGAATGATGATGAGTGGGCGAAGCTCCTGAGGGGAAATCATCGGTAAAACCGTGACTCTTCAGTGAAAGTTCGCCCACTACATCTGTGTCCGAACGTAACGTCTAGAAAGTCTCGCTTAAACCGCGCGTCGGCACCTTGGGGCTGAGTTCGCCTGATGCGTTTTGCAGACGCCTCACGAGCTCTCATTGCATCGGGGTCTGCCTGCCGATACGCGCGCTTTCTCGCCGCTTCCCGTTCTCTGACGTTTTGGAGATCCTCTTCGCGCCGCAGCCGTGCCGCTTCGCGTACGGCAGGGTCCTCGCGCCGTTGCCGTGACGCTTGGGCCTCTCGTTCTCGAACGCTGGGATCTTGGCGGCGTCGTCGCGCAGCCAGACGACACGCTTCGGCCTCCCGCTCTCGTACGGCAGGATCTTGGCGGCGGCGTCGCGCAGCTTCACGGAGCGCTTCTGCCTCGCGGGCTCGCACATCTGCAGCCTTATCCATCGGGCGACTCCGAGCGCGCGCCAACAGCGAACGGATTTTATTACAACGCTCCCCGCCATCTAGTAAACAATCCAAGAACTAAACTAGAGGTAGCCACGCCATCTATTAAACAATCCAAGAACTAAACTAGAGGTGGCTACATACATACGTCGAGGATGGACAGACCCACGCCCTAAGGAGCTTCGCCCCTAAAACGAACTTACCGAAGACTGTGGCATGTCGACGGTGAAAGGCGTCCGGTGGTGGCTAGGCGCACTGATGGCCACGGCGAAAGCAACGTGTGGTTGGCGACGCGTTCGCAAAGATAACGTTTGTTCAGCTCGCACAGCGTGTTTCAAACAACCCTGTTCGAATCGACAACGTCTTTCACGCCACGTGAGCTTCGCGACTGACCCGCTCCGCCTTCTGGCGCTTTTCCGCGGTGCGTGGCTGTTAGGGGCTCATGCGGGGTCCTAACTTTTTGCCTTCGTGTGCTCTTGAAAAAGTTTGGGTTACTTTTGTAAGCACAGAATACAGGCGGCCACAAAAAAAAAATTCCCCCGCATTTCCCCGAAGGGGAGTATGAGGAAGTGCGAAGCACGGGGTGATGCTATGAGGGGGAGTTTGTTGAAGTTTGGTGGAATTTTGCCCGTTAGTTACATTAACACCCCCTCGTGATCACGTTCGGCTTAACATGCCTCGTTTGTCCCTCTGCGGAAATCTTGGTGAATTAACGTGTATGTTCGAGAGATGTTCGAGAGGGAATGTAATCACGCACACACACACGCACGACGAAGACGCGCGCGCGACTACAGGAGCCGAGCGAGAGAGCACGCGCGAGCCGACCCACGGAGGTCTGGCCGTTTATTGCTGCATATATAGGGGAGTGTGCCGCGCCGAGCCAGGCGACTGAGAGAGAGTAGGCGCGGGGCGAGCGCGGCGAGCGAAGGGGAGAGGGCAGCGAACGCGCGCAACGGCAGCCGAGCGAGGGGAGAGGAGGCGCCAGCGCGTGACGTCACGGCGCGCGGATGGGGAGGGAGGCGGGAGCGCGTGACGTCACTGCGCCGTTGCTATGGACGCCTTCCCTCCGCTACCGCGCCGTTGCTAAGGAGAGGAGGGCGCGATAACACCTGCGGGCGACGGACGGCGGTGGAAGGAGTAGGTCCGACTAAGAAGTGCTTCGCACTTAAAAAAACGGGCAACGCAAGCCGTGCGCGAGAACTGTTGTCGCGAAACCCAGCGGGTTTTTTTGCTGGTAAATGCATTTAAGTTTTGTCGATTGCGACTGCAGAGATTTGTTCTCCTGCAGGTGGCACCGGGCAGCGAATTTCGCCGAGCGAGCTGCACAGCCGTCATTATTATTGGCATTATGGTATTTTTGGATGTAAAGCAAATCGGTGTTCAAACAAAACGATGATAAATATTCATCCTTTGTCGTCGTTGTATGGAACCCTTACCAGACCTGGTATGAGGCGAATAGAAAGCTGGTATCAAGCACTGATCACAACCACAACGGTTTATGCGCTCCATAAAAAGAAAATAGAAATAGAAAAGCGGGCTTTACGTAGTCAGGCCGTACTATGTGACTTTATGGTTAACAGCTATGTTACTACTCCATCGTATTTTCGTCTCTTTCTTCGTTTGCGTTTCTTTGTTTTTGGCACAGAGATATGTCGAGAGGCGTTTGATCTGCGGCACAGTATTTGCTCCGCTTTCTTCGGTTTTGTTTTTGCGTCTTAGGGTACGAATTACGTTAGCAGGTACACTAGCCACGCGCCACAGCTTCCCTTGAATCCCGGTTCTGTCTGGCTGGTGGTACTTGTTTCACTCACGTGCCATCACGTCCTGATGTGAGGCGCTATTCTACTTATTTTACTTCTTCAAATGTTAGTCTCGAATTTCATTAAGTGCGCCCGTCAGCCGCTCAAAAGGTGCCGATTCCTGGCGAATCCACCAGCTGGGTATGTGACACGAAGAACAGAATTCAACAAAAAATTTTGTTCTACCGAAGGCGACGTGCGGGGTGCTAACGTATCGACGCTAACGCATGATGACCCACAGACGCTGCGTGGTTGCTTACTTCTTTTTACTGTGCACTCTACTACGCAACCGGTAATTCCTGTCCCCGATTATGGGCAAACCCCATTTCTTACCCCAAACTCCGTTCCCAACCTAGGAGCAGGGCGGACTAGCTGGCCATTTCAGACTGCTCAGTCCATCGTAGCCTGGTAGAGGGAGTCTGCACCGCCAGCGCGGACCAGGGTTTCCCGGACTCAAGGAGTATCTCTCGCTTTCTCTCTCTCGTCGCCACCATTACATCGCCACATGAAGCTCGTGGAAGCAAAGTTTGCTCAATCACCTGAACGGACGGGGCAGGAATTTTTAAGGTACAGTTCCGCGCAGAAGTAAACGGAGGACAGGAGCGATGTCCAAATTGCTTCGCTGCGCCGCGCCGGAGGACCGTCGGGAACCAAGGAGCGGCGTTCTGTGGGCTGTTACGATTCATGGCGCAGCTAACATCTGCGCGCGTGCTGCTTCGTGTAGTGCGGGGAAGCCTCGTGTGCTTGAAGGCAGAGCCCGCCTTCCCCTAACATGCTACGACAGACATGTTCGCAGGCATGCGTTACCGCCACGCAGACGCTTTCTGCGGTGACGGACGCCCAGGGCAGTTGCGAAATAGAAAACAAACTGTTATGTGTGTAGAGACTTCAAACTGCCAGCGGACACTGTTCAACAACATGTTCTCTCCACCTCTCTGACTAAAGTGCGCCGCTACAGCCGCTATCACGAGACCGAAAGAAAGTGTTCTTGTGCATCCGTACTGTGTTCGAGCCATGTGCAAAGATGTTTCACAGCTGGCGCTTCGGGTTCTAAATACGCATTTACACTTGGTCGACAGCACCTGGTCCTGCTGTTGTTCTTTTAAGGTGCTACTCTAAGCTGGCCCGAAAGGGTGCTGTTCCTGTATCGTCGCTGTTCACCTCTCGCCATGCAATAAAACAGTTAAGTTTGGCCTTCGGCCCTTTGTCGTCAACACCAAGGCTTGCGCTCGCGCCTCGTACACCGAGCTGCCACTACATGACGGAGGCGACTAAGCTTGGTACGGGGACGTCTTCGCCAATGTAGCAGGGTGCGTTCGCGCTGCCTCTGTCGCCTTGTCTGATACGTTTAATCTTCGCTCTACTGGCGTGTTAGACTGGGCGCGACAATTTTCAAATGGCAGCTATAGGCTTCACCGCCGCGCTCGCATCCATCAGTGGCGACCGAATTCGTCGCTCTTAGGTTCGAGAAATCGGCGCGGGCTCAGATAAACGTAGCTTAATTGTTACTCTTCATCAAGTCTTGACGGGCGGCACAATGTTGCCTGCCTATCCGATATCTCGCACGTGCTCTTGCGATACAGGACACTGCAAAAAAAACAGCAAAATGTACCTGAACAAGCACACCCCAAGAGTGAATCTCTAGGGGAGTTATCCCCATTTAAAAAACTGCTGAAGCCTGCACTAGGTGTGCAACACTGGAGAAATGTTGAACAGACGATTCCAGGAGAGAGGGAGAAGAAAGAGAAAGTCTATGGACGTTCTTCGTACAACGAGTGCCAATCCAAGATTGTCACCTTCAACGTTAACGGCCGCCAAGAGGTCGTCGCCGCCGACGACGTCTTCGCGTCGATCTAGTGAGTATGTTGTGGCCTCAGAGTTTAAAATATGCACTGAAGAGAGAGAGAGAGGGAAAGAGAGAGAGAGAGAGAGAGAGAGAGAGAGAGAGATACAGAGACAGAGACAGAGACAGAGACAGAGAGAGAGAGAGAGAGAGAGAGAGACACACAGAGAGAGAGAGAGAGAGAGAGACACACAGAGAGAGAAAGCTTTAATGAAAACTAAAGACCGTAGTCCCAAAAACGGCGACGTTGCTGCTCCTGATCAGAATAAACATGGTGAGGCAAATAAAGAATATAACGGGTAAAAAGTATGAAAAGAATGATTAAGAGGGAGAATAAATTGAAATAACGATTATAGAAAGATATTGCCAGATCAAAACGTATGTTGAGGGCTACATAAGCAATTTTAGCATGCTAGTTAAGAAATAGCCGTTAAGCGAGCAGCGAAGCTCTTTCCCTTAAGTGCCTTTGCCTGGCAATGCGAGACGGGGTATGCTGTGCCAGTTTTATGCAGGTAACGCCATCATGTGGCATTATGATAGAAACGCGCGATGATGCGGCCCTGCCCAAAACGCTGACAAGCAGCTATAGTGTGAACACGGGTACGCGACGGTCTGAGGTTAACGTTTCGCTTTAAGCACTAATGTCATCCCATGCCAATATCCAACATTAGGTTGCATATGGGCATGGGATATGCAACATTGGCCAATATCGCTTAACAAGGGCGATATTGGCCAAAGCTTTCAGCCATAGTAACGGGAAGATATCATAGTAATTAAGAATGAGAGTACACGTTTTGCCATGCGGCATATATATGACATCAAGAAAGGCCTTTGTTTCGCCTTCAAGGCAATCGTATCAGGTAAGCTGCCATGGGCGGGCGAATGGGGTTCCCTGTCTAGGAGTTACTGCAGAATGGTGGCGACCTGATGCCGTATCATTTTCTTCGTTGTGCACTATACTGCGCATGTTTCTACAAGAGCTGTGGCAAAATCCCTTAAAGCGAGATTCAGTGCAAGAAGTCACAAAATCGCCTGCACGACTCAAACCGGTGGAGAAAAATTCAATCACTGCTGCGTATACAACAAGCTACAACGGGGGTGCTCCAGTGTTTGAAAAGGAGACAGATCAGACAACATGGAGTCACTACGCTTTTTTTATTTGCTCCTCATCGTGGCAAAGACGGGGTTAGCAGATCAATATTGGCTTACTATTTTGTCACAAGATAAATCAACTGCAACGAATGGCAGCCACACAATGTCAAATGGGATAAAAAGATTGGGGGAGTGGGGAAATAAGCAAAAATGCTTCTGCAGTGGAAGCAGCAATGGCTACGACACAATTAAAAATATCAAGATTTCAATATAAACAAATACACACAAATATAATATGACAGGTAATTAGCAACAATGCCATTACCCAATGCACCTTAACTGCTCCATGAATGGATAGGTCATAAATAAAAAAGTACGTCTGCTGCTGAAGGCACACAGGACTACGTTCGCCGCAGCTTCCTGGAAAGAGAAGAAAAAGACGAACATCGCAGTGGCGTAATCTCGGGTAGGATAGAATGGAAGCTACTAAGAGAAAGGCAGGACTAAAATAATGCAAATTTCTTTTGTTACTTCCAGCTGTTTGCTCTATGCATCGCATGTCACGCCCAACCATAGTTTCTTTAAATTTGACCTGGAGAGCATTTTACACGACATTACCACCACATTCTGCCAGCCCACTCCTTTCTTTGTTGCAGGTGAAAAAGCCAGACATTCCAGAGTCGAGACTAAAACACGAGACATAAAATTACTGCGCACAAATCAGCCTTCATGTACCCCTGTCTTTAAACCCAAGCATCTGCAGTATCACACCCTTGCAGTGTCAAATAAAAAAAATTAACTTTGTGAGTTTTAGACGCTCTAGCTATCAAAACTCTGGGTTATGACTTATGAGGTGCACCGTAGTGCAAGGCTACAGATTTAGACCACCCGGGGGTCTTCGACACGTACCGAATTATTGACACACGAACGTTTTCCTTTTTACCCTCGTACGGGGAAAAATGGTCAGGATCGAACCCACGTCCCTGGGATCAGCAGCACGACGCCAACCCTCGCAATTTCAACTCAGTGCACATCACTTGTTCAGCCACACTATTAGTATTCACAATGAGGCTGGGCGAGGATTAAAAATTTTAATAAGATTGGTTAGCAGTGTTTACTCTAATTGATTGGTTAATGGGTTGGGGTTAGATGATAGGGAAGAAAAAATAACAAAACCACATTTTTGTATCGGCCTCCTTTTCGTTCTCCAGGGGGATATAATAGACCATCGCGTGGTGTAGATGTGACTGGATGGCATATTTACCTGGCATATATCTCGAAGGAGCGAGCCCTTTACCTTTGTCACACAAAGCTTGCGGTTGTAACGATTGTACATAAACGCGCTGTTGCCGTGTAAGTCGACGCCCTTAGATAACCTTACGTAGAGGTTTTCGTATCTTGATATCTGGGTTACTGGGCTTGCGCGAGTTGAAGCGAATAAAGGGTTAAAAATTTAATCGCGAGAAATGCATCAGTCAATTTAGGCAATCAGGCAATCAGTCAATCAGACAACCGGTAGGTCATTCGATCAATCGCCCGACCCTATTTACGATACGTACTCTTACTACAACTGCTCTGTGCATAAGCAAAAGCACATTGCAAGAAGGACAAGTACCTCACCACCGCACCTTTCCCTCGCCCCACACCAGATTTTGACCATCAGCGCAAATAAACGTCTACCACCAACCCATCTTGAAGAATTGGCAACGACCGATAGCCGATTGGCGCCCTAGACTGTCTACAAACACACTTTCTGGCTTGCCTTCAGACCGCTTGAGTCCTCCTCGTACACTGGGCCCACCGAACTTTGTCCCCCCAAAAGGCGAAAGTAGTTTCAACTTACACCCTTAGGTTCGCCTCCTTGTAGGTAGGGCACTTTGGGGGGCCACGCGATGGACGCCCCGACGGCCTCCGAGGCGGGATTCCTTCGCCTACCGCTGAATGAGAAGATGCAAGAGGTATCAAAGGGGAGCACTTGCCCTCCAATTCACCACTGTCTGGGACGACCATTTTGTGGCAGCTACGGGAGCCCTGATTCAGTTGGGGTTCTTTCCTCTTCCGATCGAAATGGCCAGAGCACAAAGAATGGTAATGACAGCACTCATGGGTGTGTCCATTTGCGTACTGGCACACCCGTGAATCCAGACTACAAAATGCTTCTTCCGTGTGAGGCAATACACGGCGCCTGCGCCAATCCAGTCTTTTAGGTCATCCTCATTCCACTAGGCGACACAAGACTGTTCCTTGATACTGTCGGACGTAAGGTTGGGATGTCCACTTCACTTTCTGAGCCATGAAAAGTGGAGCAACTAGGACTGCGAAGCTGACATTTTGCAGTACATGTCAAGCGCGAATAGTAGGGGATTCTTTGGCGGTCACGTTAAGCAGAAAATGATCTTCCTAGGAACTTTAGTGCAAGAAAAGTGACCCAGCCATCCGAGTTGCGCTTTGGGAATGATATGCCAACTATACTTTCATACACAACAGCTCGACTAACAAGATTGTCTATGCAGCATGCGCATAGAGAAGTGCAAGAACCCGTGAAGAATAATAAGTGCTCACACGAAGAGGGGCCGGCAGCCACGGGTTCCTCCAGGGGCAAGCGACCATAGCGCCGAGGGTCAAAGGGAGGGGAAGAAGGGTCGCCAGGTTGGGGAGGAGCAGGTTCCTTGGCGTCTGCGGTCTTAGTACTCATCCATGACTTCCTGGCCTGTGGCGGCTTCTTGTCGTCGCAGAGGTCCTGCCTTGGCTGGTGGACAGAGTTCCCCTCCGTCGAGGGCCCGCTACGTCGAAGGTAGCCAAGCATCGTGGAAGTTGCGTTTCGCCCCCTCCCTCATCCTTCTGCTGTCGATTGGCGCTCAGGGCAGGTGGGATGGCCACGTCGTTTATCGCGTCCGCTGCTGCGTCTCCGTCTCCAATCGTCGGTCGAGAACAGGAGGGACCAAAGAAGGGTTGGTGTGCCGCCTTTCTTAGCTGCGAGGACAAAAGAGGGACAGAGGGTGTACCACAGTTGTTCTCAAATGCGTCAGCAAAGTCCTCCTCCAAAGCACTTCCGGAAACTTCCCACCCCATTCATTTCTTCTTTTTGCTTAACCTCGCTGCAAATGCGAAAAGGTGGCTTCACTGCATGACTCGTAGGTTCATTTCTCCGCGTAGCCCATGTTTTAACGATGGATTTTTGCACGACATTCAAGCTATTTGGAAAAGCCAAACAGGCAAAAGGCTGGGTGACTCTTGGCTGAACGAGCAAATTATTCGGCAATATTACGTGCATGAGGATCCAAGTCAGACATAACAGGCGGCCATTGAATAAGTATGTTGGCGACTTCAGTTGCAAGTGCAAATTGTTTGATATTACGACGCAGTCGACATTAGTTCGTCGTAGTGCAGGTGTGTAGCAGGGCCGGGGGGAGCGGAAGGGGGGTGTCGGTGTCGATATACCCACTGAAATTTTCCAGTCGCCGCATCTCCCCCATTGTCTTTTTTTCATATGTACACTCAAATGCTTTATGACAGTAAACGCGGGAGGGCGTGTCGCTCAGTACATGCAGATCGGTCTAGCGATGGCATGGCGAACTGTGGCAGTTCGTACATTGGGCGGATCCACTCGCTGACTACGGTTGATTGCGCTGCTGTGGTAGCTACGTTAGATATCTCGAAATGATTCCAGGGAATACATGCGCCGAGAAGGGGCTTTTTATTCAGCGCGAAAAGGTGCGACCGGATGTAAACTTACTTTTCCCTGCCCGATTGGGTGATAAAAAGCGTGTTATTCTCCGTGACGTAACAAATGCAGTGGGCTGACGCACGATAAAGCGCTTTCAGGGAGTGCGCCCGCCAACTCCACAAACTGTGAGAGCACGCCACCCTCTCGCCAGAGCGCTCTGCATGTATTAAGCGGCACACGCTCCCGTGTTTACTGTCATAACGCTTTCGACTGTACACGCCAAATCCATATATTGATATGTAAAAACGAAAATAAAATTGACAAGTATGAAATACCGCTGCGACAAAGTTCAGGAGAGGCTCTCTTTCGTTTTAGTTTTTTTTACCGGTGGCGTATGATGATGATGATGATTATGATGATTCCTATTGGTTTCCCCTTTGAAGCGGGGTGATGACATGTCATCTTACGAAAAAGGACTAATATAACCATATACCCGCCGCGGTGGCTCAGTGGCTAAGGCGTTGCGCTGCTGAGCACGAGGTCGCGGGTTCGATTCCCGGCCGCGGCGGCCGCTTTTCTGATGGAGGCGAAAAGCAAAAACGCCCGTGTGTACGAGATTTCAGCGCACGATAAAGATCCCCAGGTGGTCAAAATTAATCCGGAGCCCTCCACTACGGCGCGCCTCATCGCCTGCGTTGCGTCGGCGCGTTAAACCCCACAATCAATCAACTAATATAACCATATTTTACACTCTTGGTTTAATACTAGCGCTGCTTAGCGCAGGCACTCAAGCTTATTAGGCCCGAAATACTTTCTTTTCCCTGTTACAGGTGGTAACTGTCCTAGGCACTATTCCCGTGTCTGCTTTTCGTCCACCAGCATTCTAATCTTCTTTTCGTCCCCTCGACAGCCTTGAAGTTACCTTCCTCTCTGATACCCTTAACTCCTAGGGCTTCTGAAAGCCCAATATTCCCTTCATGTAGATTTGGATGGATACCCTCACATTCTAACACTATGTGCCGCATAGTTTCTGTTTCTTTTCCGCAGACCACACATACCCCATCATATTGTGAATACTTCCCCACAAAACTCTTAGTTCGCAGGCAACCTGCTCTAGCCTCAAAAAGCAAAGCACTGCCCTGGGAATTATCGTACAAATTTTCCTTTCTGATGTTCATCTTCTCAGCCCTGTACATCTCTAACGACGTTTTAGCTTCCATGTTTTCCCTCCATTTATTCGTTTCAATCTGCCTTGCCTCTTTTTTGGTTACCTTGGCTGTTTTGGATTCCCCACTGTTCTTTCCGTATTTCATCGTTAGCCTTCTAGTCTTCCTTAGCCACTGCGTGTCCACGCTTTTCAAGTATAGGTGCCTAAAAACCTTAGCTGCCCACCTTCGTTGATCCATTGCCCTCAACCTCATCTCAAAGCATATTTTACTCTAAGCTTCTCTAACTTCAAACGACGCCCAGCCCATATCTCCCTGAACTGCTTAGTTAGTTGTTTTTCCATGCGCGCCTAAGGCCAAACGTCCTACCGTTCTCTGGTTTACTTCAAGGCCTGATAGAACGTCTGATTTTAAGCAGAGTACAGCATTCGCAAACGTGAGACCCGGAACCATTACTCCTTTCCACATTCCTCTTACTACTTCATATTTGTTATACCCCCATAGAGCTCTATGCTTCATTATAGCTGCGTTTCGCTTTCCCTTAACCTTAAGTTGCTCCTCGTGAGTACTTAAGTAGTTATTCCCTTCGTTTATCCACACTCCCAAATATTTATATTCCTTCACTCTAGGTAATTCGCCTTGCTGGATAGACACTACGTCGGTGGTAGCGTCATTGAAAACCATTATTCCTGATTTTTCTGCACTGAAGTTTAACCCGAGGTCAGTGGCTTCCTGGCCAAAAATATTTATTAGCCGCTGCATATCGGTTTGGTTATCAGCTAAAAGAAAAATGTCGTCTGCGTATAACATTCCCGGAATATGCTGTTGTACCACTGCGCCTTGCAGCATATGGGTTAGGCTAAACCCTACTAGACTTTCTTCCAGTTTCTTTTCTAACCCTGCCATGTAAAGCATGAACAGTATTGGGCTCAAAGGGCATCCCTGTTTCAGTCTCCGATGGATGTTGACCTGCTGGGCGCATTTCTGTCCTTCCCAAGTAAGGTGCACTCTATTGTCTTTATAGATTGCTATAAGGAACTGTACTAACTCGTCATTTAATACCTGGAGTTTAAGAATTCTCCACAGCCATTCTCTGTTTACGTTGTCATATGCCCCTTTAATGTCCAAGAACGTAATCCATAGTGGTCTATTCTATGCTTCCGCAATTTCAATGCATTGCGTTATCACGAACAGATTGTCATCCAGTCGCCTGTCTTGTCTAAATCCATTCTGCAGTTCCCCAAGTATTTCATTTTCTTCCATCCATGCTTGAATTTCTGATTTTATTGCCTGCATTACGAATCTATACACAACTGACGTTACTGTGAGTGGTCTGTACGAATCAATACTGGCTTTGTCTCCTCTGCCTTTATATATTAAATTCATCCTACTTTCTAACCAGTCATCTGGTATTTGTTTGGTTTCTATCACCTTATCTATTGCCCTCATAAACGATTCCTTACTTTTAGGTCCAAGTAGGTTTATCAGTTGCATTGGTATTCCGTCCGGGCCCACTGCTGTCTGTGGGGAAACCTTTTGCTCTGCTTTTTTCCAATCAAGGTTGCTCAAACTTATTTCCCTTTCCGCAGTCTTTTGTGGCGCTAATGTTGTCGGTGCAGGTTTCCCTACCACTATTGTCCTAAACTTCTCACTAATCACTCGATGAATATGCGCCAGCGCGTGCTCTCCTTCTAAATGTTCCCCCTCCTCATCAATCAGGAATTTTTGATGGTTATCGTTTTTTGAGCTTAGTGATTTTACATGGTTCCAAAACTTCTTGGATGCGCTTTTGTCCTTCTTCCGTATTTCTGCCATCCATTGCTCGCTTTTCTGCTTGATCTTTGCTTGCACCATTTTCTGCACTTCTAGTTTTTTCCCACGGTAGACATCACACTTTTCCTTCACTACCTCCTGTTCCATACCAGTTCTTTTTGCTTCTCTATGTTCTCTCGACGCCTTTCTTCGCTGGTCAATAGCCTCTTTTATTTCCTTATTCCACCAGCTTCTCGGCTTTCTCTTCCCTTTCCATCGGTTTCGTTCTTTTGCTTCATTCATCTTACCCTTTATGAACGCAATCATTTCGTCGTAATCCCAATTTTTGCCTGGGTATTTATTGATTTCATCTTCCAATCTATCAGCGATGATCTTTAACTGCTCATTATTCAAATTATTTCCTCCTATTGTACCTATTTCTGCATTTGTCCGGGTTGCGCCTCCAAAGTGCAAGCTAAACCGCTTGTGGTCGCTTCCTAGGCTGTCTGTTCCGTTTTCATCTATCCTCATTTCCCGCAGCCTTCCGTATACTGTCTCGGATACTAAACTGTAGTCTATGCTGGACTGTCTGTTACCGCTTTCCCACGTTATTTGTCCGTCACACTTGCTTTCCGTGTTTACTATTACAAGCCGGTTTTCCTGGCATAGATCTATCACTAGAGAACCGTTGTGGTCTGTGTATCCATCCAAACCTTCTATATGGGCATTCATATCTCCAACTATGATTATTTCACCCGAATCTTTGAACTCGTTTATATCTCTTCTCAAACAGTTTACCATTTCCTCATTTTCCTCCCTAGCACTACCTCCGGTCCACAGATACACCACTCCTAACCATGTATTTTTCCCCTCTATGGTGCCTCTAACCCATAGATGCTCTTTACAACTTTCATGCACTCTCTGCCAGTCGGTCCCTTGTTTAATGAGCATTCCAACACCTCCCCCTTTCTTCATTCCTGTGGTCCTGTTGCAACCTTCCCAGACATAATTGTCTATGATAGGTGGGGCTTCTAGGTCCCGGAGGTGAGTCTCGGCTAAAGCGTAAACGTCTATTCCTTCCCGTTCAAGTTGCTTTTGAATTTCCACTCACTTATCTGGCTTTCTGCCTCCCTGCATATTTATGTAGCTGATTAAATATTTATTGCATTTGTTTTTCCCTTTCCGCTTACGGGGTCTGTTTTTGTCTTTTACAGAATTGTTTGCTCCATTGTTTCCACTTATACGTATACCCCCCCACTCCCCCCCCCTCACCCCTCATTTCCGAAAAATATGTTTCCCATCCCTTCTCCAATCCCGGAAGGCGTTCTCGGCACGTTCATGGGGTACCAGACCTATTGTCCTGCATTCTTCATAAGCTTGGAGGTTGATATTGTTTCCGTGCCTCACATAAAAGAGATCCGTTCATATATTTGTGCGACTTCTCGTTAGCGCATTATGCCTGAAGCCACCTGATGGCATTTACAGCTTCCCTTGTAGCATTTCCTGCCTACCTGTGGAGATGGCGAGCTACTGCGCTGCAAGTTGCCTCTACCATTGTTGGGCCAATAAAAAGGTTTTCTTTTTGAACCTCTCAAGGTAGCGAACTCGCATTCCGCAAGTTATGTCTAGCAGTGTCGTGTGCCGATAAGCAACCGCTGTTTGCTCCGGCAATGAGCAAGGTAGCAAAAAAAAAAAAGAAAGAAAGAAAAGAGAGAGAGAAAGAGACAGAAAGAAAGAAAGAAAGAACGAAAGAACGAAAGTAAGAAAGGGAAGAGAAACTAAGCACTCTTAAAGTAATGGTCAACATGCAGCCTGACAACCAAAAAAGTAAGAAAGAAGCTGCGGCCGCAATTTAGAGAAACAGTGCAGCAGCAGCTTGTGTCAAAAAATTAGTTTTGACATAAAAACCAGGCCGTATGCTTGAGTGGTGGTTAACAAATAATTCTTGAAAAGACGTTGTGCTAGTGGCTTGGTATGTACATGCTTTGATTAGAGTACAGAATCCCACACGTGCCAATTTTTTCGGCTCCCATAACATACGTTAAAGTAGTCTGCACTGCATTTTGAAAGCAAAAGGTCGTCACTACTTTGAGCTGAAAAGAACAGTTTCCCCCCGGTGGAATTTCACGGAATTGGATTTACGCAAAATATTTTCTCCCTTATTTTGATGTTCATGCAGGCTAGAAACGTACAGAATAGCCCGAACAGATATAAACAAGTGTTCATATATTCCTAAAGGCCCTAGCAATGCACACACGACTCTGCACTCGAAGAAATCCCAGTAGAGCGACCTCGAAACAATGCTTTAGAATGAGCAGTCGAAGTGGCCTATTCGATGTGCGAATTTGATGAATGACGTGACCGAACATTTAATTTGAGTGCAGAAGGGTATCTGCGAAGGGACATTGCGCAATGAAAAATGCCATTCACGCTTTGCGTGTTCCCGTGCGAACATAACTTTTATTCATATGATATGAATGGCTTCATCTTTCGCCGAATTTGCACACTTGGTCGCTTCAATGTTTAATTCTGGGGCGCTGTGGTGTAGACGACTTACGGAAACTTTTTAAAGGGTTTCTTATTAACAAAATCAGCTCACATGTCGAGAGAAGTTGCAAATCAGCCCAGTTTACTCAAAGTAGGACGTAAGAACGTAGGTTGGGACTTGAATCTAGGTCAGTCTGGAACGCTCGTCACAAAAGAAGCCTGAATATGACAAACATGAGGGGGAGGAGTTGCCTGGCTAGTGCCTTACGGTACCATGAAACCAACCTACAGCTTTGCTCCAATCACTCGAAGATTGTCTGATCAGAATAACACTAAAGGCATTTTTACTGCCAACTTTAATCCCGGCGAAACAGAAAGGGTAGAGACTCCCTAGTAACGCTCGCTCACTGAAGTTGCGATGCTAGGGATTTATAATTTCAGCATGATTAGCTGATGCTGAGCAAAATAGTTTTGGGGACTCACAGTAGTAAATTAGGGCGTTCCAAATAAAGAAGTGTTGTTATTTTGTAGTGAGAAGGTGACTAAAATAAAGACAACAGTGCAATAACGTGGACAAAATAAGCAAATCGAGTGAGAATGCTACAAGCAGCTTTATACATAGATGTTCCATATTTCTCGTGTGGATTTAGCAACAGCGGGACAGATTTTGAAGTCTTAAAATTTTCAAAGCACATAGGGTTAGAACAACCTCAAGTTGTCCAATTCTAGCTGCTCTCACTGCCCGAAGAAAAAACAAAGCTCACGGCGATGCCACCTACGGCATACGCAACCAAGATGCCCCGAGAGGTTCTACAAGGTGCGATCAGCGATTCAAACCCCTGTTTCTTCCTGACAAGTTTCAAGTCAATATACCAACTCCTGCCTGCCCTCCTCCCCCCCCCCCCCTCAATGTTTGCCAACTTGTGCTACAGCAGGTAAATCAAAATCCAAGCCATTTCAGGGGCAAACATTTTCGGGGCTCGTGCTGTCGGCATCTCCTGTCGTCGTCGTCTCCTGTCATGGTACTGAACCATCGGGACACTCGTTGTCAGACGTATCGCGCTAGAACGTATCACGTACTAAAATAACACTGCCAGACACTTGTTTTCTTACGTGTCACGCTGGAACGATTCCTCTCCGTGGCAAAAACGTGCACTGTAAGAACACGCCGGTACACTTGTTTTCCAAAACCTCGCGATAGAACGCTTCTTCAAAGACACGAGACTTTACAACAAAGCTGTATACCTCTATCTCCTAACGCTTTCATCTCCGTGGACAAAAACGCCAAGTCGCCAAGAATACACTTATACACTGCATGCTTCGCCCCTTCCCAGGTTTCACGTTTGTGGAGATGGCCCCGGATTTTTTAACATTCAATTGCCCCACGATGGTTGCACTTCCTTTCGAACAAAACTGCAGCAAGGTACGAGCTGCCCAACTTTTTAATAAAACAGAGGTGCACGATGTCTGCACGGTACCTTTAAGTCCAGGAATTTACCAATCACATTTGTCACAGAGAAGAGCACTAAATTAATAGGGTGATTGGCGATCAACAGAAAGATTAGAGCAGAAAAATAATGTCCAAAAACAGGCGAGCGACTTTCCGCTTGCATTTGTGTCACAGACAACTTTGAGAAGTGCCCGAGTACAGTTTAGGCGATTCCGAGGTTTTGTCCTCTTCGTGCAAGTGCTCAATCTGCAGCCGCTCAGCACACCCTCCGATGGTCGTACCTTCAGAGCTGACCGCCTGGGTCAAGTTTTTGCCTCGGGTGGACCGTTATCGTCGACCCGAAAGCCGGCCACCTTCCCTGGAGACTCGGCCAGCTTCTCTGGTGACAAGGTGTTCTTACTCATGACGTGGTTGGGCGGGGGGTCTCCATGAAGCCCACGTCGAATACGCAAGGGGGGGACAGCAGCGAGGACTCTGTCACCCCTGGGCTGCCCTTGTTAAGTAGCAGGCTCAATCCCTGGGCCATGGCACCTGCCGACAAACAACGGACGGTGCTTAGGATTACCAGATGAAAAAAAAAAGGGTATGAAGAGGTTGGGGTGATCGGTGCACTGGAGAGGAGGGTTGTCATTTTTGAAGTAATGTACGGCATTTATAAGTCATACCAAGCATTCCGACGCTTCCCTCTTAACTGGAGAGAAAAATGGAAATGAAAGGCGTGTACAAAACTTTGTCCCATCCATGTATTCAAGCGCTACCCCACAGTACTGCTCATGCGGCAGCACAAAATACAAAAGGTACAAATAACTGCAGCATTGCCTGCCGTATCATAGTCTGAGTGCAAAATGGAATTCAAAGTGCTTACACATTTGACATTTACCAGGTGTGCAATGCCGAAGGAAGCCACAGCAAGCGTATTCTATAGACGTTGTGGCGACGCTAGTTACAAATTCGCCCTTGCTGAAACTGCGAGTTGCAACGTAGCGTCTGCAACTTTATAAAAAAACCCTAAAATTGCCTTCGAAACCGGTTCGGAGGCACATAGAATTTGCGAGAAATTGGTCGTGACTTACATTGCCTTGCTCAGTAAACGAGAAAAGAGCCAATCTCGCAACGAGTTCTCAGCTTCAGTGCAATAAAGAGCATTCACCACGGCAAGTTGCGGCAGATCTTGCAAGCCGCGTAGACTTGCATTGAGTGGTACATGAGCAACAGGGCCAACAACGATAGTGGCACCACTGCTTAGTGTATTACAAAAGGATCGGGTGTGCTTGAGTTGCGACGAGGTAGGATGGCGCTTACTGTGGGACAAAGTGAAGGAGAACACTCAGCAACAACGCAAGCGCTGCAGGAGTCAGCACAAATGGTAGTGTAAACAACTAAAGAAGACAGTAAAAACAATCGAACTGCCGACAGCGGAGACCGGCCGCATACTAAATTCAGTCTCACCAAAGCTAAAGGCTGATCCGAGTCATCCACCTATTAGATTACCCTACTGCGAACCGATGCACCCCAGTAGTCAGCCTTTTGGAGTACCGATTACACGAAGATGTCAAGGCAAGGTTTTTGCACAGATGGTGCTGAGCAGAAGGGCAGGCGACACCAACTGGGTATCGCAGGCGAAGGTAGCCTTCTGTGGTGCACCCGCATCGCCGCACGGCTTGAACCCGAGTCTTCAAACCAAGAGTGAATCCTGGCACCCTCCTTGGCTGCACGGCACGAGGTGCGTGCTCTTGGGCAGGTGCGTAAAGGCCGGGCTGTACTCCTGTACGCTGCATGAGGCGGGGTGACAGGTCAAGCCGTCATCTATGTGCACCGCGGCTGCTTGCACCCAAGACAACGAGCTTTACACTATAATTACTACGCCGTCACGATGAGTTAAAAAGAAAAAGGCTCGGAGAACAGGTGTGTGCATACATTACACAGCTTTGTTTCAAGGTGTCATTAACAGGATGATTTACAAGGGTTTCTAGTTTAGTGCGAGAAGAATAATTGCAAGAAGCGAAATGTCGAAAAAAGGGGGCGGGAGGGGGCCTAGTATCCGTCCCCGGCTCACTAGCCAATTGGGTCTGGCAGCAGGATTTACGTTATGTCAGGAGGCTGATACAAAATAAGGCCGCCACTCACTAGTGATAAGAATAGGTGTGCCTACATTAGAATAATCGAATACTTTACCGAGTGTTTGGTATTGCAATCGCAGCGAAGCTGGCCGCCCCTTTGCCCAATAAAGATTCATTGACACACAATCCGAAGCAATCAAATTTAGCTCCGCCACACGACATTAATACTTTCAAGCTTCATTGCACTAGTCCTCTTTTGGGTTGGCTTTCTTGTACTACGCATAAGCCGAGCAACGAAGCATAACACGTGCAAGACGCAAAAAAATGCATGATGAACTATGGTGCTTATTAACTGAAGTGATACGCTACTTGTACCATTCAGGTAACTTTTTTGGCTTGTAAATTTCACAGAAGAGAAGAATCGTTATTCAACGGCTTGCATTAAGCTAATAGCAGCCACTAACATGCGTAGACCCTCTATAATGACGCGAGGGGCCGGTCAAATATACCGCTCTCATTCAGAACATGTTGAGAAACTTCTGTTAGTTTGCCATCTTCGCTGTAACTCTCATTTGTACCATTATAATATCAAGCACTAGTTCATGTGCACCCAGATGTGTCGTGTGCCGACTGCTTAAAGTTGTTCTTTTTGTATTTATTTTTGAAGCTGTATACACAATAAGGGAAAGGTACTTGCATCTGAAAATATTAGATTTCATTCTTAAACAGTTCTCACTATTTATATTTGGTCTGCAGTCCAAACTTTGATATTCACATATCTCTAGCAACCAGAATGCGGTACACGTGACCTAATAACTTTGTTCACGTGCATGTGCACACAGACACGAGTGCAGCTGCATTTAAAATCAAAGCCCACTGTCGCAGCGGCTGCTTTCACTTTCTTGAAAACGGGATAAATACTTCGCACGCTATCATTCCTTGCGGCGCGTGAATACTAAAGACATCCAACGCTTGATGTTAGCACACTATTTTTTTACCACGAACATTTACACTAAGCACTAGAATTTGAATTTCTTTGTGTTAACATTGAGAATTTGTGACAAGTAGGGCAATCTATCAACATGTACAGCAGACATGTACAGCAGTATGCGGATCTTTGTTTAGACCGAATACTTAAAATTCTTCAATAGTCCAAGCATGAGAAAGAGTCAAATGCATAAGATTGTTCAGACTTTCTCCACATAGAGCATTGGCTCAGTTTCTGTGAATATGTAGAAGAAATTACTGTATTTAGCACAGGGCTCACCGGAAATAATCCCAATGGCTGAAGGAAAAGAAATTACTAAGATTAAAATTGTGCTGATACAAATGCAAATAAGTAGACATTTGATTGGGGTTCGAATTGACTTGCACTATTCAAAAATTCTTAATATTTTCGAAGTATGAAAAAACTCCGAATAGCGAATTGGCTATTCTGTCAATAAACTAGTACACGCGGTGATATATTTCCTGCCAAAAATAAATTGTTCACTAGTGACATGAAAAATATATTCTTTAAAACGAGTTAGAACTAGTTGAGCACTCGCTATGTCGCACTGAGCTTCTGCGATTGACTAGTGCACGTGCAATGGCTTTCTTGCTAGCAAAAACAGGCTTTTTTACAGTGCAACGTGAATGTGCGGCTAAGCGGCAAGAGGAAAGTGGTTTTGTGGAGTGCTCTTCTAGGCATTTCTTACATCTCCTAGGTACTTAGCGAAATCTTCTTTTTGCGCATTCTGTCAATGTGGTCTCGCCCAAGCTGTCCTCGCCAACACTATCTAGATAAGAAAGCCCAGCTGCGCCATTATGTAGCTCAAGGTTTTCCTAATTAAATGACCCGCTAAGTGGATGTTTACCTGCAATGTTCCTTTTATTTCTATATCGGGCATAGGAAAGATGGTGATCTTGCAAGCTTCGTAGTCCTAGAAACTACAATGAAGCTTTAACCAGAAGCCCTTCAACGCTGCTCAGTGGCGATGTTAGGTTGCGTATCGTGCATGTTGATTATAAGCACGTGCATTGATTTTGTTCTCATTCCCTGTTATAGCTTATATCATGGATGAAATATGCTCCTTATAAACTGGGTATTTCAAGACTGTTATGCGTACGGTGCAAGTGTGTTTTTAGAGCTACAATTCAGGCTTCGGCAGCGCAAGAATACGGATCCGCGAGCATGTGGTTGGAGCGGGGGGATGATAACCCGCCGCGAGAGAATGTCCGAGGCGGATTGTAAACCAGACCGGTCTTTAATGCCTTGCGTTGCGCCGTACTCATAGCTTTTTTTTTACAGCTGGCACAAAAGTTCAAAGAACTGACATTTACATTTATTTTTCATAAGCAAACTGTGTTAATCATATAACTTGTCAAAGAATAGTCATATCTTGATTATACTAATATACTGAAGCACTTGTGGCTGAGGTCACGAAATAGGCGTATAAATTGTTTTATCAATAAAGCCAAAAGCAGCGGGATAGCTAGCTTCTTTGCATTTGGTTTGTGCAAGGAAAATTTCAGTCTTTTAAACAGGCTTCAGTAGCACACCTCAGAGGTTACAATCCTGATTCTTTATCCAAAGTCGCTAAATGTTCGATTTGTTTAGAAATTATTCAAACAAAATCGTTATTCTCGTCATATCTGCTTCAGAATCAGAAATCTCTTCTCACATCCCTACAACTATTCGCCACTGCACTGTAAGAAGAAAAAGTAATGGTTTACCTATGGCCCTTGAGCTCGTCTGGCAACGGCACAACCACATTCTCTGCACCGGTGACGTTCTCCTGCCCCGCGAATTCTGCCACGAGAATTGAGGCCTCCGTGTCAACGTCTGAGAGCACCGGAGAAACACAAAAGCATAAGGCCTTTCCAACGTGACGAAACAATTCAAACCGTACCGGAAGGTCAGACGCTTCTCCTTACAAGCAATTTCTGACATCTGTAGCCTCAGTGCTACAAACTTTTCACTTTCCACGTATTTTAGGACGCGGGAAACGGATATTCCTTCAATATGTTTTGCAATAAATGATGCAAAACTTTCTGATATTGTATAGGTTAAGCTATGCTCACATAATTCAGAACTTTACTGCAAGGAGGGGCGTGGCAGAAAGAAGGTCCTGCAGTTCCAGAAGGAATTTGCTATGAAACTGCAAAAGCCAAAGCCAAAACAAAATGCCAAGTAGTATTAAAAAATGCGAATGGCCAGATCTAATGAACTGCGAAATACTCTTAAATAATGTAAGAGTACACGTTCGCTGTAACGATACTGCAACAAAAAATGCCCGCGCCACTACTGAAAAGAGCTATGAAAACGAAATGTCACTTCACCGAGTTCTAAAAGAATTCGCCCACGAGAGAAAATACTCAAAACATAAAACTGCTCAAGTAGACACATGACCATAGGTAACGCCACCAAAATAAACCCAGTCCCAGCCAGTGTGAAATCTGCCGAATAGCTGCCGGCTCGAACGTCAACGTGTTCTCGCCTGAGAACGGCAGAGCCGTCACCACGCAAATTCTACGGTACGCGCAAAGGAATCGGCAGCTAAACATCACCGGTGGGGGGCTCCCTCCCCCTCCCTCCCGTAGCGGGGTGGGGGGGGGGGGGAGAGGAACCCGTCCCTACAAGACCACTGCTCCTTGTATCGGTGTGTGTGGGAACCTGCTCCTACCCCTGCGTGACGCACGACCCACAACAGACGGACTAAAAGGCCCGATCTACAATAGCATTGCTTTTGATAGATTGTGGCCGACCACTGCTCAGGCTAGTTCTTTGAGACTGACATGTCTTGCATACCGCCCGGCAATCTGCCTGTCCTAACATGCAGGCAACGGCACACGCGTGGGTGGGGAGGTCTTCGCTGCACCAAGATCAGACGGCTGGGGCGCAATGAACTGAATGAGCGCCGACATGGATAGTGACACACCCCCTGCTGGTCAGTGGTATTGCCCCTCCCCCTAATTCTGGAGTCTGCGCATTTCTACAAGCACGACAACGTTGCCGCAGCTTGCTAAGTGACAAAGACTGCAATGACGAAGGCCTATTTAGTGCATTGAACGATCCTGTGTTGATAACAATGACATCGATGGTCAAAGTTGATTAAGAACAAGGCTGGAATTGGACTGTCTGCGTCTGTATCATTTACCTGCGTTTCTCCTATACTCGAATTGCTTTTCCACTGGTTTCATGTTTTTCTGTTTTTTTTTTATTTTATACACTGCACACCGGCAGCTGCTAGTGCAACCGATGGTGGAACAATGGAGGCAAGCAGAGGATCTTCTGGAAGGCTGCGGCGACGGCCCGAGTGACTGCTGTTCTTGCGGAAGGTGACTGCACAGTAAAACGGAAACTACTCCTTGCTTGAAGCAATTTTCGCAACATGCAGAGGAGAAAAGCGCGATTCCTCGTCCATTATATATAAACAAACAAAGAAAAACACCTGCTCAAATAAGTCATCCTAAGCGAAGGTAACTGCATTACGAGAACAGCTAGCCTACTTGCGACGGCTTGTGATGGTGCAACAGGCCAACTCTCCTTGGACAGTCAGGTGCAAGCGTGGTTTGGTTGACACGTTATCCCCCTGTCACATGGCAGGCTAGACAAATGCGCAAAAATGAGTTAAAAATGACAGCAGCATCCCCCCTGTGTGCGCTGATGCTTGTTCTTTAAGTTAGCCATTTCAGACCACGATGAAAAGTCTTGGACAGACTGAAGTTTCATTTCACTTAAATTCATTTATTGGATCTTCAAGGCCCTAAGATGTTAGAGGTAGGAGTGGAATAAAATACAGAACATGTACACAACAAAGGTTATCGAAAATAGGAAATTAAGAAACAAAAGATGCGGATTAACAAAAGCATTTCCAAGAGCAGTTCCAAATACAGATGGATAGGGCATGTTAGCAGCAATTGAGGTCAACAGGTGGTTCCATTCATTAGGTGTTTTAGCAAAAAGTAATAAAAATATAGGTTCGTGCGACAACGTGGAACGCTCAAATAATGGAGATGATCGGTGCGTGATATACACGAAAGTTGGGAGAAAAGTTTCCTTTTAATACCGGATTGTATTAATAAATTTTGTGTTGTAGTGCTAATAGTGCTGACTTCCTATAGGGTGTGAGCGGAGAGGAAGGTAAAACGCAGCCGGCTTTAAGCTAACAGGCCATGACGGTCATGCAGTACTTAGAGCAGCGGTTTTCAAATGGGGGTCTGCGGACGTCAAACGGTTTGTCAATGTATTTCAGGGTGTCTACGAAGCGTAATGAAAAAGAAAATGCCGCGTTTTTTTCTCCAAACCATAGCCTCGGCGCACAAAAAGTCGGCTTGGCCGCACGATGGTCACTCTGGCTCAACTGTTCAACATATATATGTGAAGCTGGGAACAGAAGCCTACAAACCACAGACAAAGCACATCGCTTGCTGTGCCACACTACACATCGACGGTGCACACTTTCCATCACATATTACGGGACACCTCTAGGCAAAATGTTAGTTTTAAAAACGTAGTGAGACACTAGGTCGACAACATGTAGGTCACGCTTCAAGTATTCCCGGCAAAGTGCGACGTGACTGTGATGGCGGGTGTGGTGGCCATGAATTGTGCAATGTCTTCTCTTTTGCCTCCGATTAGAAATGAACCCAACCGCTAAACAGCGGCCACATCGTGGATTTAACGGGTGAAGCGGTGCAATGTAGTCCCTAAACACATTTCGACCAACGCACTGCTATCTTCCTCCCGGGGGAGGCCCAAATGTATAGTTGAATGCGTACATCTCGAAAAGCGCCCAATCTCCGGTTCCGGCTGAAGTGTTTCGGCAAGATCGTGCAGCGGCGCCATGATATCCGTCTCGTAATTCTCATTCTCCTCGAGCACCACGGACATGTCGCGGTCTCGGCCAGCGCAGCGGCTGCCTGGTGGGTGCGGGGAGACCTACCTGCCTGCGCGCAAGGCAGTGTGGGGGAAGCCCGGTAAGTACTCAAATTTGCAACACTGAAAGTTTTAAGGTTTGGTTAAAGGAAGGTCAGCAAGTTTTTAGATATACGCAAATATACAAATCCTTATGTTTATCTTTGTCAGTACCCCCCTCTACAGTGGCAGGTACAGCCACAACATTGCCCCTTATAAGTTTGGCTAGGAATTTTGTGGGGGCAGTGAAGTAATGCTTGGCCGATGAAAGCCTTAGTAGTACAAAACTGCTGATTAGGTAACCTAACACTGAAAACCATGCGCAAGGGTGATTGTTTGGCAGCGTTTCATTTTCATCGGATTTCAGCATGCAACAGCCGCAGCGTTGTATTGACCCTTTTCTTTTTAGGATTCAGGTTCCGATCCCTCACCAGATATGCATACAGGCGAGTGGACAAGTAGGAGAGAGAGAGAGAGAGAGCAAGGGAGAGAGGTACAGGACGGTGTAAAATACTAGGTCTCTTCGATTTGGCCTGCACTTTCTGCATGAGTTCAGAATGAGTTCAGCCAGTTCACCGCAGGCGTCGCCACTGCGGAACCGGTCGTGCACTTTTGTCGTCTGCTTCTGAATCTCGTCCCTGGGAGGCGCAGGGAAAGCCGTGAACGTATCCTGCGCTCTCTGCACCATCGGAAAATCGAAGAGAAAAGTGCAGGCGCCACGCGCTGCACTCGAAAATCGAAGAGGCGAGTGCTGCACAATCTGGATGAGTGCAGCGAGTGCAGCAAAATCGAAGACACCTACTTTCTCCCCGAGTGTGCAGCAACAAAATGGCACTGCAAAGCCCGGCTGTTGTAAACTACTTGCTTTTTTGCAACTATTCATGCGTTATATTGAAATCCTACCTTCCGCGCAGATAACGTGACGACCTGAATTTCACAAATAAAAGGAACGGGAAAGCTACAGATTGTACACATTAGTTTCTCGCCATGTTGATGCGCAACCGATTGAACAATCTATTACATCTGCTATACAATGTCTCATGGGCCTGCCAATCAACATTATAGTACATCTGGGGGCCACAAACCAGAAATTACAGGTGTGCACCTTGTATTTACGAAAAAAAAAAACACCTGAACTTGTTTTTGTAAACCAAATCTTGTTTGCGGCAGTCATTCCAACAGTATTTTTCTGCGGTATGATAGCGCCAGCACATTTAAATCGAAGGTATGTAAAGTTTATTCCAAAAGGTAACGCAGCACACCAGCAGAATTATTCTCAGTAAGGTAGAAGTTTGCCATAATTGTGCAGAGATCCTTTTTTGCACACTGCGGCAGACTCTGGAAAAAATAGAGATGTTAGCCCCTGACAACAACAATAAATCTTTCACAGATTTATTTTTTGTTTTGAGCTGTTTGACAAGCCACCTCGAATTAGTCTGTGAAATGGAACAATGCAAAGTGCGACGTGGTGCAAGGTGACAATACAGCTATAGGCTTTCGTGCCCCGATTTCAGGGCTGAACAACGAGCTGCTGTCATACTGTGTTCAATATATTACATGTTATCTGACGTCATCAATTCATAGAGTTGGTTCATAGAGTGCATTCAAAAACCTGGGCCCCAAGTGAACTCTAAACCACGGTGTAAGGCAGCGCCATAGATGAACACAATACAGAACAGTTATTATTCTTCTGCCTTCCAGTCTTGGGCTTAGCCAGGTGCAGTGCCAAGATAAAGTGGTTCCAACAATGTGGTCAGGGTGATTTCACGTGCAGGGATTGGCGTTTAAACGGTTCCAGCAACGAAAATCCGTGGACAATATTGCATCACGAGGCGAGATGCAGATGCGGCCATGCTATCAGAAGTGGGGCCAGCAAAGCAGCATCCGAATGGGCCAGTTTTGTGCCGATGCGCACATTTCGAACCAGCCATACGTGGAGTCACGTAGTCTGGAGAAACTACTCCCTACAGCCCTGTGACAACGTGAATACATGGAGCTGTGGCTAAAAAACACTTCCGTTTTTGCGGCAAGAGATGAGCGGTAGAGCGGTCGAACGGTAAGAGATGAGCGGTAAAGCGGTAGCGGTAGAAGCGGAGTCAGAACCGGAGGGTAGCACTTACTGCTCATCTGGAGGCTCAGTGGTTGACTTGATCAAGAGGCTGTCGGCAGCTGTCAGGGTGATGTTGGCATCGGGGGTGAGGAGGCCCTTGACGCGTGGTTGCGCACACGTGGTTTTCAAACAGTGCCCGAATGTGGTCCATGTCTGCCTCCAGCCACAACTGCAGCTGTGAAGGACACATAAAGGGAAACGTAACCGGCACACGCCTCACACGACGGGTAGTGGCTCACTACGTGATGTTTGCGCGATTGCACAACACATTGCGGGCTACGTCCTTACAGAGAGGGAGCGCTCTCGGGGTCAAAACAAGGCGCGAACCAAGACGGCGCACGGCGCACGACAAGTCTGATATACAATGCAACACTACACGCTCTCTTGGGTGAATCTGATGCTTGCTTAAAGTGGTGATGTATAGCCACAGACTTCAATAACAGCTCTGGGTTTTCAAACAGATTGACTCAATCACAATGGCATTGGGTCCACAAGTTGCCCATTTTTTTTCAATGCAGCTGAGGAACATCTCTCTCAGGTTTTTCTTGCCACACAACTGCGCAGCACATAATAGTTGCAGTCGCAGAAGTTTCGCCTCCTAATCCGTTGCCCCTAACCAGTTACAGGACAAAATCTGCGTCATGGCCTTGACACATTGTGCTGCACTGACAGGTTGATGGTATCGGAATAGACCCCCCTGGAAAGAGAATAAAAATGATGTTTCCAGATGCGACGCAGCATTGGCTTCCTGCGGGAAAACAACAAGCACTCGTCCTAGGGCAGTAGAGGTCCATGTTATGCATCAAGAAAATGGACGGTACACGACTTTTGGGTTTAGACGTGGTTCCCAGTCTTCGAAGTCAGGCCATTGTGTATGAGTTTACAAGTGAAGCAGATTTTAAAAAATCCGGTGTAAGCTTGGTGTTGCCTAGTCAAAGAAAAATAGGCCACAATAGCCGCAGACGCCACAGAAGGAGACCGCCGAAGATGATAGGGACGCGGACGCCAAGCGTAAGCGCAATGCCCGTATTCGGAACCTCGAACACCGCGATGTGGAAAACACAAGACGTCGGCGCGGCTACAATCCCATTGAACTCGGCGTGACATCGCTGTTTGAGCCCGAGTTTGTGGACCGCCGAGATACCACAAACAGCTCCGCTGCTGACCCCCCTTCACACAGTGGAAGGGCACTGAATTTTTTACGAGCCTCTATTGGTCCCATGGCCGATGTAATTGACGTTATCGGTAACTTCCCCCATTAGTAAACGGTTTTGCTATAGAAAGTAATGAATCTTTTAAATGAAATAATTGACACTTCTTGTTTTTATTGTCCCGACTTGTAGGTCCTTTTTCTCGGCATGTTTCCAAAATGAAAAAGGTCGCTCGGTTAAGTTCGTTTACCATGTGTTATAAAGTCAGTTTGTGTGAAGTAACATTGTCTTCGATGTGCTCAGTTGCTCAATTTTTTGAGACCCTATATTTTGTATAGTAAAAGCAATTGCAATACCCGTCAGAAATTATTTTATTTTTCGGGCATTTCTGCAGGCGGGTTTTCGGGCAAATTGAACCTATAGCGATGTCTCCAGATTGCGCCCTCAATCGGGGGGTTCTGGGTTCTCAGAACCCAGTGGTTCGGAGAACCCACTTCCCAGAACCACTGCACCCTCTGTCGGTGGTTCGAGGAACCGGTTTATGGAAGGCCATGTGCGCGGCCGCAGGGGGGTGTGGAAAGCTTCTGCGTGACCGTCATCAAACGGAAACGAAGGCTCTACCTACAACATCTCCGCTGTTAAAAAACATTATTGACACACAGCATCTCGCAGAGACTAAACTGAATAAGAGTCCTCGATTACCAAGTAGAAATTAACAGAGAAAAAACAACATTAATTTCCTGCCGCACCCCATACGCCCTATCGCGCTCAATCTGACTCACAACACACGAGTGGCGGCCGGAGTTGCTCTTCAGGTGGCGGTGAAGCGATACACTCGATCGAGAACTAACAAGAGAGAAGGTGCAGCTCTTAATCATCAGCACCCACCCGCCTTCCCTCCACCCGCAGGTAACGTCTGCCTTTGAACTAGCGAATGCGCAGAATGGAATGCGCCCGATGTAGTTCAGCGCAGCCTTGTGCAGCGTCTAAAAAATGGCGGCGCAGGGGGGTTTGAGTTCTATCATCGCGTGAACAACTGTAGCTCTGCTATCACACGTTTTTATTATTTGAAGTGAACCTAAACCCCTTGAACCGAGCAGTGGACCATCAGTGATGCAATTGAACGAGAAATGGCTCCTTTCATTGCGAGACGCATAGCAAAAATCTCACGAACCCACAAGTAGGAGCCTCAAGCAATGAATATTTTTTACCTGCCGTTAGCGATAACACCAACCAACGCGATATGTGTCAGACTTCCTGAACCTCTGCGCATAACTGGGCGCATTAAACCGTTGCGCGTTCGCTAGTTGAATGGAAGTAGTTGCCTGCAAGGGGAGATGATTATCAGAAGAGCTTAACCTCCACTCGTCAGTTCTCGAAAGGGTCTCTGCGCGGAGCCACCGCCGCCCGAGGAGCAGCTCCAGCTGTCGCTCGCGTGTTGTAAGTCAAAAAAAGCGCATAGTACACTCGCCCAGTTTTCTTTTTGTAGCGCAAGCTACAGTACGCCACCTCGGGCAGTATTCGCGGGGTGACAAGTCAAACCCCATCCCTTTCTGCAAGAGCCCGGCACGGAGCGGCCTGATGGCGAGGACAGATAGCCGAGAAGGGAACGGGGACGTGCGCGGGTCCCGTCTCGCCACCTGGCGGAGGAATCGATGAGGCCGCAGCCGCAGCGATAAGTGCGCGCCACGAAGGTAGGCAACGTGCGGCGAAGAGACGTGTGCGACGGGGGAAGACGAACATTGATTGATTGTAGGGTTTAACGCGCCGACGCAACGCAGGCGATGAGGCGCGCCGTAGTGGAGGGCTCCGGATTAATTTTGACCACCTGGGGATCTTTATCGTGCGCTGAAATATAGTACACACGTGCGTTTTTGCTTTTCGCCTCCATCAGAAGGAAGACGAACATCCAGCTGTGGCTTCTCGTACAGCGGCGAGGCTTAAGCGCTGTGATGCGAAAAAGACAAAACAGGCTCCTGTTGCGTACAGCTTCGCTACCTTCAAGCCTTACGCATTCGCGCGAGCTCCATTTTTTTTCAGTATCACGGGAGCGTCCACAGTTCGGTTAATCCGCGGCACCGTATGACGGAGCGACTCGGCAAACACGACGAGAATTGCGGCATGAGCAGTATGCACTTGCCGTGGCAGCCATGGTCTGCTAGGCTCTCCCAGGAGCTGAACGCAGCCCCGGATCGTTTCCTCCGCTTAGCACGCTGCTTTGCATTCAAGGTGCGTTGCGCCAATACTTCATAAATGGCTAAGAAACGCACATTTTGAGATTTGCTCGTGTAATGCTTAGGCTGCTGGTATTAGTAACTTTCACTTGCTCTCTTTGCACCGTTAGGAGATGTTCGGCGGCCAGTGTGAGAGGCCAAGCAAAAAAGCGGGGACAGCATTCTGCTACTAAACAGCCTAGGAGACGACGGCCGTCGCAGTCAGCGCTTATTGCGCATGCGGCAACTCTCACCGCGTTTGCGTGTCACTCCGTCATACGGCGCTGCTCAAACGAGTGGTCGACGCTACCGTGATATTGAAACAAAATGGGTTGGGTGTACAGCCTCCCAAATTTTTAATAATATAGCGGGAGCGACGACCGATCGGCATGTGAGCGCCTTATCCCAGTGTTCACCGGAAAAATAGGCGAGGGTACGCGCACGCGCATATGGCTATGTGCTAGTACGCGCATATAGCATACTAGGCCAGTGGAAATCTTAAAGCGGCACCAACACGGCAAACGCGCAAGAACGACAGATATAAAGGTATCCCCGCCTCTTACCATCATCGTTTACCGCTAAATCTGAAGATTTTTTTTTTGTCATTCAACATCCCGACCCTGGTATTGTGGTAATAAAAGCGCTCAAATGTTCTACAGTGAAAAGGGGCGTATCATAAAACGAAAAAAAAAACCCACCTCCCCTCGCGGGAACCCCTGTGTAGATGCGACGCAAAGGCGGAGCGGCGAAGGGACCGCGTTTTATAGCGCGCATAACGTTGAGGGGACTGCGTAAGCCGGTCCCAGTCGATGACGACGTTGGCGTACTTGTAAAGCGGCGTGGACTCTAGGTGTTTGAGCCAAGCGTGGATGTTGCTTCGCCGGAGAACGGCACACCGGTTATATGCGCAGCGCGCCCGAAGGAGAGGAAACCGCGGAAGAGAGAGTACTGCACATGCACCGGCCACGACCAACTTTACTTGGTCATGGCGCCGGCCCCAGCACGTCTGCCGCGGCTATGACGCAACACAATCCAACACAATCTACTTTAATCCAATCCAATCCAAATCCAATCCAAGCCAATCGAATCCAGTCCAATGCCCATCGCGAGAGAGTGTTCGCTATCGGAGAGGACAGGGGGTGAGCGGCGGAGAGCGCAGCTGGCGCGGCGAGGAGAATGAGGGAGGGGTGGACAACGCCGACGACGACGACGACGACGCCGGAGGGACAAGGGGAGTGAATCAGATGTTCTGCATCTAAAAAAATAGCTTGACTAATACCGCGTTTACGGCACACAAAATCCACAAAATACAGTACGCATGTGAGTAATGCATTGAGGTTCTTATAGGGCCATGCGCATCCGAAACATACACAGAATTTCGGCCTGAAAAAGTGCACAGGGAGGTGGTAAAACGAACGCTGGAGCAAATTTGTCCAACTGACATTTGTGGCCGCATTACGTCTGTTTCACTCGTATAATCTATTGTTTCTACACTACTGCATTCCGTACTGCTCACGCAGTGTGAAAAAAATTGTACAAGTGCGGCACGCACACACACAGCTGGCTGGCGCCGCATCTTTTCAAAGTGCTACGAGTTGTGCCACGCCTCCGCCAGATGTCGCCACGGGTCCCGCGACCGAGAGAAGACGCAGTGAAACATCCCCCTCGCGAGGGCATGATCAAATGCAGAGCATTTCCGGGGGCGCACGACGTTAAGTAGTTTGCGTTACGTTAATGTTGTTGCACTTGTGGCAACTGCCGACGCGAGAGCGCTCGTCAGCAGTAATTTGAATGAGTCAACGATATAAGGCGCGTTCGTAGCGTCCCATTCTGTGTCGGCTTTGTGGCACGGTGGGTAGAGCACCATGTACATTGCGTTCCGCCCGCAGGGTCGAGGGATCGAAACCGGGCGCCGGATAGTATTTTTTTTATATAGTAGGGACAACGACGGTGCGGACTACGGACGTCAACGCGGGTGACATCGTGAGTTACTCAAATGCTCTGCATTTAAAAAGGCAGAGGCAACGCAAGAAAGGGTGGGCTCACCGCACATCTCCTGTGCTGTGATGAAGGAGGTGCTCTTGGTCGGATTGCCCCATTTCAAGTTATACGCGATCTGAAAGAATGCAGAAAAAAAAACATTTCGCTCACAGATTTAGAACTGAAAAGCAAAATTGCATACTAAGGGGCTCCACTCTTCATTGCCTTAGTTTACGCTTAATACGGAAGCATGTGTAGTGTGTCGGGTCTCGACAAGATGGCGCCACGGCGACCATCATCATCAGTGGACAAACTAGCACTGTATGTGCGCTAATAAAGCAAGCTCCCCGCCGGGGCGGGTTATGTTCCTGCTGGAAGCATCGAGTGTGTGCGTGCGTGTCTCTCAGGGCTGTGTGCTCTGCCGGGGCGCTCCCTCGGCGAACCCGCTCGGCCACCCTCAACAGCATGTTGCCAAAGAATTTTCGCATAGCAGGTACCGACGGTGACAGTAACACATAGTTCCCACAACGGATTAGCAGTCACCCAGAATATTCCACTTTTTAAAATGAATTACAGGTCATTCCGTAGATGTGTTTCACAACATGAGTTCTCTCAAGTGTTCGCTGTTTAGGCATCAACTGATGCCCAATATTCGGCAGCACCTGCAAAGATTGCCCAATATTGCCTCCCTCCCCCCACCCCCCCTAACCATTAACCGGTTTTACGAGCTCAATTCCACGGCAGATGTAGAGGTTGAAAATTCCGCAACGACTTGCACGGTTATGCAAAGCAGCTATTGTCGGTGGTTCAAATTCGCCCCCTCGAAGTCGACACACAGAAATAAGCCATCTGTAGTGCTGCTGACACAATTTTTCAAGAGCTACGCATTTAGCGGCGGATCCCTAAAAAAGTGGTAGCAGTGGTGGGTACCGTCACCGTCGGCACCGCTGGCGCAGTCACGCCTTCGCAGGGGGCTGTCATTCATTTTGCTGCACGATATGCATGCCTTCCACTGTAAATTGGCCGTCTGTTTTAAGACCTTTCGTTTTGGTGGCCGCCGAAATATAGGTCGGACGCTACGTTGCACTTGTAAGAATTAAGGTATTCACTGTAGTTAAGCATGACTTTTCTGGCAAGTGGTGCTTCCGCGATGAAAAGCATAACAACGCACACAAACAAAGCACGAACTTAACGAAGACTGCGGCATGTTGACAGTGAAAGGCGTCCGGTGGTGGCTAGGCGCACTTACTGCTTTGGCGAAATGCAACGTGTAGTTGGCGACGCATTCACGCAAAAAAAGGATTGTTCAGTTCCCACAGCGCGTTTCAAGCAGCCTTGTTGTTGTTGTTGATTGATTGATTGTGGGGTTTAACGCGCCGACGCAACGCAGGCGATGATTTGTTTTGTATGCTACTTGATCACTGAACTTATCTTTCAACTCGCTTTCCGCTTCCGGTAAAGTAAGCAATTCGCAAAGTTCATAAAGGAAATTATCTCGTCTTTGTTACTGTCTGCTTCCTTACTTACAAGTCGCACAGTCGACCCGACACCGAGTCCAACCAGCCAAAACAAGTCAGCTGGGCCCCAGTACTTATCCCAGTACTTAACCCCAATACTTATCCACAGCCTCTGAACAACAATCCGAGAACCCAACTGCCTGTGCTGAATGTGAGCGCCTTACTCAAATTTTGGATCATCAAAACACTTTAGTAGCCTCGCTCCAAGCTCACCTTGATGCCCTCGAGAAAGCACACTCCACTGGTAGGGAAAAGCGCCAGAAACCTAACTCTCCTAGTCCAACGCCAGAACCGTGTAACTCACAGCCCCCAAAATTGACCCAACAGCCACCACCACCACCGCAAATCCAAGACATGTTTGCCACACTCGCTACACAGCTGGCCGCCATAAACCAAGACCTTCAGAATATTCAGGAAGAAAATCAGAAATTGCAGCAAGAAATTGCATCACTTCACACGGAATATAGCCCATTCAGGAAAGACGTCACCTCAATCAGCACTCCATCCAGTTCACTCGAGCACAACTATGAGCTCGGCACCATCCGGCAGGAGAGGACTATAAAAGGTTGTTTAAGGACCCGCACTCGTGCCATCCCATACGCCCGAAACGCCGACAATGCCATCCCAGCCTCCTTACCTGATGGCGTGGAGACAGCCTAACCCACCTTCAATACACACCTATAATGGAATTGCAGAGCCTTCAAACAAAAAGCCGCGGCCCTTACTCAATACATCACCACCCTTGATTCTAAAGCAGCGGTCATTGTCCTCCAGGAAGCGAATTCTCACATCAAGCTCCCCGGGTCAATCAGATACGGCCCGCCAAATAATTGCTCCACCCTCACACTTATTCGCAACACCATATCTGCACTTGCAGACGCCACCCCACAACGGGGATATAATCATGTATTCACCGAGCTCCTATCTCCATCGACCAAACGTAAATCAAGCCTCTGCTTTCTGAACATTTATTGCCGCCCAACTCAAAATTACCCCAATATTTCATCCTCAATATGCGATCGCTAAAACCAGGCCCCTCCTTATTCTCGGCGATTTCAATGCTGCCAGTAAAGATTGTTGTGGTTCGTTTCCCCGAAGACCGGTGTCGATCAGGAACCCAATCGCCCGGGCTCCGGTTGATTTGGCAGGAGGCTGGCGGGGCGATGGTGTTGAAGTTCTTGGAGATGATGGTCGAATTGACGAACTCGAGGCGTTGACGTTGATTAGGTGAAACGGAAGCTTATACAGCTATTTACAGTAGGATAACTGGGTACATGAGTAGTAAAAGGAAAAACCTCAAATTTCCGCTAGACTCTAGCTCCAAGTGCGAAAAAATCACTTGAGCTTCTCAAATTCGTCTAACTCTCCTATCCTCGGAGCGTACACAAACCGCTCGAGAAACGACGGCCGAGACTGTGTCTCGCCGCAAGATCCGTCTAGTTGCCCGGTACGGCGCTGCACCCTAAACTTCCGACGCGATCTTAACCTCTAGCCTAGGGGGCTCACAAATCCCAACCAAGCTTTAACGGTCGAGACTCCTTGTCCCGCCGGGAACTGCCCAGCTCAGCACTCAGGCAAGAACGATTTCTAACGGCAAAGTTCGGCCTTATAACACCTCGAGATCACACCCTCTCGGGAACGCCCTTGTAGCGTTCGTACACGCGTAAGGGAGTGCCCAAATTCACGTAGACAGCTGTCACTCACCCCGCTACGGAATATTCAATGAGGCGCCGTCATCTTTGGGTCAACGGCACGCTCGCGGACGAGCAAGTGCGCGCGACCCCGCGGGGTGAGAGAGATAGGCGGCGACAGTGCACTGTGCCACCGAGGCGCGTTAACAATGGTGTCTGGCGCGGCGCGCGCTCCGACGCCGGTAATTCCACCTCCTCCGCGCGTCACGTCGACGATTCTCGCAAACCCGGTGGGCATCTGCGTTCTCAATGGGGGATTATCCCCGTGGTATTCGGTGGGCCAGACAATCCGTCTCCCGTGCGCGCCGTGACGAATTGGCGACACCTGCAGCGTGGAGTCCACAGTGTTGAGCCCCCAGACAGAGTGGTGGGCTCTCACGCGCAGCCCGGGCGCCTGGCCGCTGATCTCATAAGTGGACCTTACACTGTCCATCCCCAATGAGGCTACATGTACAAAATAAAAAGGGGTGTCCTCCTGGCGCAAGCAGTTGATTTTAAACTCCTGCTGCTCAATCAGCCCGGCTTACCAACAAGAACGGGAACCAGCACAGTGAGGGACACTTCTCCAGACCTCCTTTTCCTTAAGGGCACCTTGGATGTATATGGTCACCAACTCACGAGAACCTTGGATCTCATCATGACATTATCCAACTCACCATTCGCAATCATAATTAAAACGTCAAGACAGGGGTCATCCGCGTCACCAACAGGGATGCTTTTCGCAAGGCCAATTCATCACGCCCCATAGACCCGGACCAACCTTTGGCCGACTGGATTGATGACATTATTCAAACAGCCCGAGTGAACACAAAAACCATAGCCACTTCGTTCCAGAACCTTAGCGTGGATGCTAAACTTCTACATCCCTGGAGGATCGTCGTAGCTTAACCAAACGATGAAAACGGCAAAGACGTAACCGCAAACTCCGCCTCAGAATTGCAGAACCTAACAAAGAAGCCACTGAATACGCCAAACACCTCTCCAAAGAGAATTGGCTTCAGTTATGCGACAACCTCCAGGGTATCCTCATCCCTCGCTGAACATGGTATTTGCTAAGTGTGGTGTCGCGTCGGCGACGGCCCCGAAGGGCAACGCAGGAGACAAACGCTCGATGAAAGAGTCAACCGAAAGAGAGGAATTTCTTTAGTCACGTGAAATATATACCCAGAGCTAGCCCCCTGGTGGTAGAATCAGTTGACGTCAAAACCGAAACCGAAACTGAAAACCCCCGGATACTACATTTTCCCTCCCTTAAAAGAAAAAAAAAGAAACGTGAGGACCTTTACATAACATCCACAATCAGAACACACTACTACCAATGAATCTCTATAACCCCAGATACAGTGACGAAAGTAATCAGAGACCTGGGGACCCTGCGCATGACAACAAACACAGCAAGACAAGAGTCAGGGCAGAACCACACCTTTTCCCGCCTTCTACCAGCAAGCGTTCCCTGGTGCGTTCTGGCGCCAGTCCGACGATGAGTTGGTGGACTAATGAGGATGTCTCGTCTGCGCCGAAATTGCACTGCCGACCCACATATTGCACCCGGCGCGCGAAGTCGAGTGCTGATTCTGCTTGTGCTTGACGTATGTTTCGGAACTGTATACGGTTGGCTCGTTGTGAGGTAGAGCCGTCGAAATGAGCCGCGAGGCACTGCACAAGGTACTTGTACTCGTCGTCATCGCTGGCGCCCGCCGGCCTGGCTGACTCGATGATGTGGGCGATGCGATCTGCTTCCGTCCCCAAAAAGGTCTTTAAGAGTGCTGCCTTGCGTTTCGGCGTGAATTAGTCGCAGCCTGCTGCGAGAAGATGTCTCAAACGAGCGATGCCAGTCGCGACATGAGCTGGCCGGCCTCCCCGGGTCCGGCAAAAACGGAGGTGGCTTTGCGGCTATGTCAGCCATCTTGTCAAGGTAATGAACGAAGTGGTGCCGCTTTACTGCTGTTCTTGATGTTTATATAATCCTGGTGCAATAAATGCCTCGTGCCCGTTGGCGATATCTTGAAGTATTACCTGCTCCTTACATATTATTGGATGGATTTGCTGCGTAGCGCTTGATGAAGGTCAATTTCGGACCGATGCCGCCGGCCGCCGTCTTCTTCCCGATGCGGTCGACCGCGTAGGCCTAACGCTCTACCGAACTTGACTGAACATTTCAGCCGAAATAAAGAAATGAAAAACTTGCGGCCAGTACGGCGGCTTATATGTTACTCAAAAGATATGGGGTGCTTGTATTTTTGCTGGTTCAAGAGTCGGCTGAGCCATTGTGGTGTCGCGTCGGCGACGGCCCCGAAGGGGAAGCAGGAGGCAAATGCTCGATGAAAGAGTCAAGCCAAAAGAGAGCAATTTATTTAGTCACGTGAAATATATACCCAGGGATAGCCCCCGGCTGGTACAATCAGTTGACGTCAAAACCGAAACCGAAACTGAAAACCCCCGGATACTACACTAAGGTATCTTATGGACCCGCTTTCCAGCAAGAATGAAACTCAACGCTCTATTACCCGCACCCTACACTCATTCAACGGTTCGGCCCACGACCGCATACAAGCGCTCACGGCTAAATACCTCAACACCTCCCGCCACTTCACCCCACCCACCTACACGAGGTCGACAAACAATGACCTAGATAAGGACTTCAAACTGTACGAACTAGAAGCAGCTCTTTCCGAGTGCAACAAAAACAGCCCTTCTGGTCCAGAACAAGCCACCTACCGGCTTCTTGCCCATCTGGATGGCGGCTCTTTAGATTATCTGCTCCGCGACATCAATTTATGCTGGGCTCAGGCCAACTCCCTCCCCAGTGGAAGACAGATGAGATCAAGTTCATACCCAAGCCTAATAAGTCCCCTCACCTTGATAACCTTCTGCCCATTTCTCTAACCATGTGTGGGTAAATTAGTTCAACGATTATTACTGAAGCGCCTTCTCACCTTCCTTGAAAACAAGGGTCTCATTCCCAACACCATGTAACGGGTCAGGAAGCATCTGAGTACCCAGGATATTCTCCTTCGAATTAAATAAGAGGTCCTTGCTCCGGTTACCAGTCACTCCACGCGAGCCGTTCTTGCCTTAGATTTGAAAGGCGCAATCTACAATGTCTCGCATTCGTCCATACTATCCCGCCTAAATCAAACAAAATGCGGCCACCGCGCGTACTCATACATTGCTGACTTCCTAACAAAACGCCACGCTATTATCCGTGTAGGAGACGTTCAATCTCAGCCTATTGCACTGGGTTATCAGGGCACGCCTCAAGGTTCCGTACTCTCCCCACTACTTTTCAATCTGGCCCTCCTGGACGTACCCCATCAACTCGACACCATCCCGCACGTTCATCACGCGCTTTACGCCTATAACATCACAATATGGACAGACACTGACTCCATAGGAAAATTCCAAGACTCAATTCAACAGGTCACGGACGTCGTTAACAAATATGGCTCATCAGTCGGGCTTCAATGCTCACCACAAGAATCGAACTTATCGTCGTACATGAACATCCCCCTGCTTCGCACAAAGAACTGATTAGTGTCCACCTCGACGGCGTTACCATACGACCCAGCTCCTCACTTCGAATTTTAGGCCACCCGCCGCGGTGGCTCAGTGGCTAAGGCGTTGCGCTGCTGAGCACGAGGTCGCGGGTTCGATTCCTGGCCGCGGCAGCCGCTTTTCTGATGGAGGCGAAAAGCAAAAACGCCCGTGTGTACGATATTTCGGCGCACGTTAAAGATCCCCAGGTGGTCAAAATTAATCCGGAGCCCTCCACTACGGCGCGCCTCATCGCATGCGTTGCGTCGGCGCGTTAAAACCCTACAATCAATCGATCAATTTTAGGCCTTATCATCGAGGCCAACACGCGTAACGATCAAGCGTTATTGAAGCTCCCCATGTCTCCAACATGCTTCGACGCGTTTGGAACCGCTGCCGGGGCATGGAGGAAAAAGATCTCATTCGACTGGACAAGCTCTCCTGATTTCGCGAGTTACCTATGTAACAGCTTACCTTACACTCACCAAACGTGACACAGAAAGCATTGATGGCTTAATTTGCAAAGCTTTTAAGCGAGTATTAAATCTACCTATGAACACTTCAACGGCCCGTCTCCTGCAACTTGGGCTCAACAATGCGGTATCCGAGGTTATTGAAGGAAACCTATCAAGCCAACGGCTCCGTTTAACACAAAAACCTACAGGGCTAGCCCTCTTAAACAGCCTCCATATCACATGCCCGCAATCTGCTGTCTGTCATCGCCTCCCTGACCATTAGAGAAGTAACATCCAGGTTCACCCTTTACCCAAAAATATGCACCCTGACCCCTATCCCGGCCACCGACAAGCCCGAAGCCAAGCACATGCGAATATTTATGAAAAAAGAACATATGTCGCTTATACAGATGCTAGTACCTACCCTAATGGTCAACACAAAGTAGCCGCAGTCACCACAAAGGGCGCCCTCATTACCTGTGCATCAATCAAGACATCATCAACCTGGGTTGCCGAGGAGCTAGCTATCGCCTTAGCCCTGATACACACGAAGTACCCAATCATTATCAGGGATTCCCAAGGTGCCTGCCGAAGGTTCTTAGCCGGGAGGGTGGCCCCTTCTACTTTTAAAGCTGCTATTACCACATCAAACCCGCCGGAAAGTTAATATCATTTGGACTCCTGGCTATTCCTCCCTGACAGGCCACAACTTTTCTCAACAGAAAGCCAGCGCCCTCTCTCTCCAGACTACCGAGGAGACCACATCGTCAATCCCGCTCGTAACAAATCAAGACATCACGCAATATTACCGGTCCGCCAGACAACACTTTCTTCATCCTCACCCTGCACTATCCAATGAAGAAGAATCGCTGCTCCGCAGACTACAAACCACTACCTTTCTTCACCCAGTTCGCCTGGATCACTTGTTTCCAACTCAATACTCTGCTCAATGCCAGTTTTGTTCACAACCCGGAACTCTGCCTCATAATATAATGCAACGTGGGTGAAATCCCAAATTTCCCCCTCTCCGATCCCCTCTTCCCACCCCTGAGCGGTGGGAGAACCTGGTGACCAGCGACCATCTGGACGTACAGCAGCTCATGGCATCCAGAGCGAAGGCTCTCTGCTCACTTCATGGATTCCCGTACTAGGAAACCACTCCCACTTTAGAAAGCTCGAATAAACGTTTATATATATATATATATATATATATATATATATATATATATATATATATATATATATATATATATATATATATATATATATATATATATATATATATATAGATTTCGATGGGGTTTGCAACGGGCCAGAAGAAACGGTCAGGTAAAAGATAAGAACAACTTTGCGGTTAACTTGTTTATTATAAATTAGTCCGACAGTTTCGGAAGTGGAACTTCCTTCCTCAGGGACAATCCCACAATGAACACCGAATCCTTATGCACACTGCATGCGAGGAAGTCTCTCTTCCTCTCCCTCATCAAGGAGGGGAATATGCCAGAGAACGTAAAACATCCGGTAACAACACGGTACTTGCTGAGTGAAAAAAAAAAGGAAAGGCGGTGGTTTTAGTGAGAAAACGGCACGGGTGGGGGAAGGGAGCATTTGGTCCCGCTCCCTTCCCCCACCCGTGCCGTTTTCTCACTAAAACCACCGCCTTTCCTTTTTTTTTTCCCACTCAGCAAGTACCGTGTTGTTACCGGATGTTTTACGTTCTCTGGCATATTCCCCTCCTTGATGAGGGAGAGGAAGAGACTCCCTCGCATGCAGTGTGCATAAGGATTCGGTGTTCATTGTGGGATTGTCCCTGAGGAAGGAAGTTCCACTTCCGAAACTGTCGGACTAATTTATAATAAACAAGTTAACCGCAAAGTTGTTCTTATCTTTTACCTGACTATATATATATATATATATATATATATATATATATATATATATATATATTGCCGCAGTGCAATCCCCCCATCGGGGTATGCGTCATAGCGCCGGTATGAAAGAACTGAAAGGAAGACGAGGAAGAGGATCGAGACGCGTTCTGCCTGTTTTGCCAGTGCTACTGCATCGCGGCCTAGTGTGTTTTCTCCCTGTGTGTCTACACCATTAAACTCTCCTGTTTCATTTTCCCCGTGACATTTTTGGTGGAGTGTGCTGGGTACCAACCCATGCACTTCGACCCCGAAGAAACCGTCATCTTCAAACCAAGCGGAGTGGACACAACACCCGTTCACAAGGTGAGCCGCCGCCTGCGAGGCCTTGAACCCGAGTTCGGCTGTCTTACAACTCTAAAAAGGGCCGTCATGACCAGTACCGCCAGCCAAACCACCCAGTGCAGCGGTTCCACCTCGCCGGTGGTTTTTCACACACCACGCACCCCACGGCCGTTTCACGGAGAACCCTATGAGGACGTGGAGGACTGGCTGGACGATTTCAATCGTGTAGCCGAGTTTAACGACTGGGACGACAGTCGCAAGCTCCGCCACGTTTACTTTTCGCTCGAAGAGTCCGCTCGGATATGGTTCGTAAATAATGAGCGCAAGATGACCAGCTGGCCAGAGTTCCGGCGTAGGTTGCTGAAGACCTACGGCAGCGAGGAGCGGAAAGAGAAGGCAGAGCAGGCTCTTCAGTCCCGGGCTCAGAAGCCAAATGAGAGCGTGGCCATGTTTGTGGAAGACATGTCGTTCTTGTTCAGGCGCGCCGACCCCGAAATGAGTGAAGCAGTGAAGGTGCGCCACCTCATGCGTGGTGTCAAGGAACAGCTTTTCGCTGGACTTGCTCGAAGCCCTCCTACGACAGTAGCCGAATTCGTACGAGAGGCGTCCACAATGGAACGCTCGCTGCGGCAACGCGCCACGCAGTATGGACGTCAAGTGAATATTGCCGCTTGCGGATCACCATTTGACGACATGAGATCCCTCCGGGAACTTGTGCGTAGCGTTCTGCGCGAAGAACTACAGCTGCTACAGGGAGGAGGCAACCAGCCAACCATCGCTACCATTGCCGATGTTATCCGTGAAGAAGTGCGCCGAGCGGTGGAACCACCAACATCTGAAGTCGAACGGTCGGTTCCAACTTACACGGATGTGCTGCGCACCGCAGCTCCCGTGACACGTCCAGTGTCAGCTTATACTGATGTGGTCCGCACTCCTGCTCCTGTAGCGCCTGTGTTTCGGCCTGCTGCTCCACAGCCATTTCAGCGCGTCTTGAACCCTGCGACCCGCTACGAACCAAGACGCCTGGAACGTAAAGCGGCCTTGTGGCGCACTTCTGACAACCGGCCCCTGTGCTACCATTGTGGAGAAGACGGTCATGTAATCCGCCACTGCCCTTATCGCCGAATGGGGCTCCGTGGGTTTTCGCCGGATGCGCCGCGACCGCGCTATGGAGAACGACTACGGGAAATTCAGGAGTACCTGGCCGTGAACGAGCTACCCTCAACACCTCGAGTAGTGCACCAATCCAGGTCTCCCTCACCCCGACGCTACTCCTCGCCTGGCCGTCCCCTCAGTTCTGACCAGACTCGGAACAGGTCCCCGAGCCCACGTCGGGGAAACTGAAGCCTGCGACCTCCGGGGGCAAGGCCGCTGCGTATCAAGGTCCAGAGCCTCCATCGACGCGACGAACTCCTTTAGCTCACCCGACCCAGATAACAAACTTTGATGAAAACGAAATAATTTCCGCCGACATTCCAGTATTCGTCGATAATCACCCAGTAACCGCTCTAGTCGATACTGGTGCCGATTATTCCGTCCTAAATGGCTCCCTCGCAGCAAAGCTTCGGAAGGTTACAACACCCTGGAATGGCTCGCCAATCCGTACAGCGGGCGGTCACCTCGTGGTGCCCATTGGCATGTGTACTGCGAGGATCGAAATTCGTGGTGTGACCTTTACCGGTTGTTTCGTTGTGCTGCATGAATGCTCAAAGCAGCTTATACTCGGCCTGGACTTCCTTCGCGAGTACGGCGCAATAATAAACCTACGGGAGCTGGTCGTCACATTTTCCGCCTCAGAAACACGGTACGACGAGGAGGCTCAGTCAAGATCGGCACTCCGCATCTGCGAAGACACCGTGACGCTGTCGCCTCAAGCCAGCATGTTCGTCACCGTTGAATGCCAGCGAGCACCGGCAAATTGTGGCATCGTGGAGCAAAACGTTTCGCTTCTCCTCGCTCGGCAAGTTTGCGCCGCCCGTGGCTTGGTTGACCTTATTGACGGGCGAACCGAAATTCTCTTGACGAATTTCAGCGCAGAACACCAGCATCTGCCATTCCATACAGCCGTCGCCTACTTCGAAGAAGTCAGCGATGGTCCCAAGCTACACAGTTTAGCGGAGTCATCCACCTCAACTCATGTCTCAAGAACTACAAAGGTTGACGTGAACCCCAACCTGACAGCACAACAACAGCGGCAGCTTCTCGAGATCGTAGACTCTTTGAGCGATTGCTTTGCTACGTCGTCAAAAGTACGGCAGACCAGCATAACAAAACATCGTATCATAACCGACGAAAACGAGCGACCCATACACCAGCGCCCTTACCGAGTTTCGGCAAAGGAACAGGATGCTATTCGCCGGCAGGTGAAAGAAATGCTCGCCGACGACGTCATACAACCATCAACGAGTCCGTGGGCGTCACCTGTGGTCCTCGTAGATAAGAAAGACGGTACGCTCCGTTTCTGTGTGGATTACAGGAAACTGAACAAGGTGACAAAAAAAGATGTGTACCCTCTCCCGCGTATCGACGACTCTTTAGATCGCCTCCGCCATGCTACGTTCTTTTCATCGATTGACTTACGCAGTGGATATTGGCAAATCGAGGTTGACGAACGAGACCGCGAGAAAACCGCATTCATTACTCCAGACGGGCTCTACGAATTTAAAGTGCTCCCATTCGGATTGTGTACCGCTCCTGCCACGTTCCAGAGAATGATGGACGCTGTTTTATCCGGCCTCAAATGGCAGACATGCCTTGTCTATCTAGACGACGTGGTGGTGTTTTCTGAAACTTTCGAAGAGCACTTAGCGCGACTCCGTTCAGTTCTGCAAGCCATTCGTTCTGCGCAACTTTCTCTCAAACCAGAGAAGTGCCACTTTGGGTACAAGGAACTGAAATTTTTAGGCCATGTTGTCAGTGGTGAAGGCATCCGTCCCGATCCAGAGAAAACAGCTGCCGTAGCCGCATTTGCCGTACCTACTGACAAAGGAGCTGTCCGCCGCTTTTTGGGCCTCTGTGCATACTATCGGCGCTTTGTGCCGAATTTTTCTAAAATAGCGGAGCCTTTAACCCGTTTGACGAGAAATGACGTTCCTTTCAGTTGGGCCCCGGAGGAGTCCGGAGCATTTGGCGAACTCAAAAATCGGTTACAGAGCACGCCTGTCCTTGGCCACTTTGATGAAGATGCAGAAACGGAAATACACACCGATGCAAGCAATATCGGCCTAGGAGCGGTACTTGTACAGTGGCAAGATGGTGTCGAGCGTGTAATAGCATACGCCAGCCGAACTCTTTCACGCGCCGAAGGCAACTACTCCACAACAGAAAAAGAATGCTTGGCAGTCGTGTGGGCGGTCACCAAATTCCGGCCATATTTATACGGGCGACCTTTTAAAGTGGCAACAGATCATCACTCCCTCTGTTGGCTGGCGAACCTGAAAGATCCTTCAGGGCGTCTAGCCCGCTGGAGCCTCCGATTACAGGAGTTCGACGTCACGATAGTGTACAAGTCGGGCCGCAAGCACAGCGACGCAGACTGCTTGTCTCGCGCCCCTGTTGCTCAGGACTCAACCGATGCAGACGATAATGGCGGCTTCCTCGGTGCCATAAACCCAATGGATCTGGCTCAAGAGCAGCGAGATGATTCAGAGCTCAGTCCCCTAATTGATTACCTCGAAGGGCAAACCTCTCGGTTACCTCCAATTTTCGCACGCTGCCGTACATCGTTTTGTCTCCTGAACAACGTCCTGTACAAGAAGAATTTTGGTGCCACGCAAACAACGTACCTGCTCGTCGCTCCCAAAACACTCCGTGAGGAGATTCTAGGAGCCTGTCATGACGAGCCGTCCTCCGGTCATCTCGGCTTCTCCCGCACCTTGGCGCGCATACGCCTTAAGTATTACTGGCCGAAGCTGACTGAGAGCGTGAAGCGGTATGTTAGAAGCTGTCGTGACTGTCAGAGGCGCAAGATGCCACCGACAAAGCCAGCGGGATTTCTGCAGCCCATAGATCCCCCAGAAGTACCCTTTCAACAAGTGGGGATGGACCTTTTGGGTCCTTTTCCTCTGTCCTCGTCTGGCAACAAGTGGATCATTGTTGCTACTGATTATTTGACTCGTTATTGTGAGACCAAAGCTATTTCCCGGGGCACTGCCACAGAGGTTGCGAAGTTCTTCGTTGAAAACATAGTACTTCGCCATGGTGCCCCGACGGTAGTCATCACAGACAGAGGAACTGCTTTCACTGCGCAACTGCTTGACGAAGTCCTGAAGCTTAGCTGCACCAGCCACCGTAAAACAACCGCGTATCACCCTCAGTCTAATGGTCTTACAGAACGGTTAAACAAGACACTAGCAGATATGCTTTCAATGTACGTAGACATAGACCACCGTAACTGGGATGACATCCTTCCATATGTGACGTTCGCCTACAATACGGCGGAACAAGAAACTACGCGCTTTTCTCCTTTCCGCTTAGTATACGGTCGGGATGTCATCACAATGCTCGACTCGATGCTTCTTCCTGAAGGGTGCGCCAATGTCAGTTGTGGTGCTGAAGAAATCGTTCAGCGCGCAGAAGCCTCACGCCAGCTAGCACGTCAGCGCATTCGACACCAGCAAACCCGGGATGCGCGGCGGTACAACCTCTGGCACAGAGAAGTCACTTACCGGCCAGGAGAACAAGTGTGGGTGTGGACCCCGGTTCGTCGACGAGGCCACTCCGAGAAGTTACTGCGACGCTACTTCGGACCATACACAGTCTTGCGCCGGATGAGTGACGTGAATTATGAGGTTATTCCTGAAGGAACACTGCGTTCCCCGCGGGCCCCTATGCGAGCTGAGGTTGTCCATGTTGCACGGATGAAACCTTATCACGCTCGTTGAACTCAACCTCAGACAACTGTGGTGTTGCGTAAAACTGTCATTTCTCTTGTTTTTCCTTCTAGAGGACCTGCTTGTAAAGCATCGGGACGATGCCTTTCAGGGGAGGGGGCAATGCCGCAGTGCAATCCCCCCATCGGGGTATGCGTCATAGCGCCGGTATGAAAGAACTGAAAGGAAGACGAGGAAGAGGATCGAGACGCGTTCTGCCTGTTTTGCCAGTGCTACTGCATCGCGGCCTAGTGTGTTTTCTCCCTGTGTGTCTACAACATTAAACTCTCCTGTTTCATTTTCCCCGTGACATTTTTAAAATGTAACGTGGCGGGAGATGACATGAACCATGAGGCGATGAAGTGATGTATTTACACGACTATTTACAGGCAGCCATTCCGAGCCCGGGCTTGCTGCGCCCCGCACCCATTTTCTTCTTCGTCGTCATTAGTGGTGGGCCATGCCGGCGCGGGTATTGTCCTGTCCCGTGACATCACCTCCCCGGTCGATGAGGACCGTCCCGGTCGACGACGAGGCAAATTGGCGATTGAATGCTGATGAGATGAAAAATGCAGTGACGAATCACTTGCCGCCACGGATGAGGATGACGACGTTGATGATGCCTGGCCCAGCAAAGCAATGGCGTCAGCCGTGACGAACCACCGAAGGTCCTCGAGCCACGTCGGACGGAAGGGCGGGGGAAGACATCGTCGGCGCGTCTGGGTGGGCTGGTCTCGGCTGGTCTTCTTTCGGGTCTTTTGGGCTCATGACACGGGGCAGGGGACATCGTCTTGTGCTGGTCTCGACTGGGCTGGGGCGGCCCGGCGTGGCTTCGTTGTCCTTGGCGGCTGCGTCCACGTCGATGCAATGTGGTGCTGGGACCAGGATGGGGATGACGAACCCGCACACTCCACCAAATGTAACGTGGCGGCAGATGACATGAACCATGAGGCGATGAAGTGATGTATTTACACGACTATTTACAGGCAGCCATTCCGAGCCCGGGCTTGCTGCGCCCCGCACCCATTTTCTTCTTCGTCGTCATTAGTGGTGGGCCATGCCGGCGCGGGTATTGTCCTGTCCCGTGACAATATATATATATATATATATATATATATATATATCCTTATTTAATGGGGTCCTGAAATACCTTCCGTCGATGCATGGATGTACATGTAACCAAATAAAGCAATGTATTAGCAATCTCCTGCCCCAAGAATTTTGTTAAAGCGATGAGTATTAGCTGGGAAATCGTAAATCAAAAACCGCGCATTATCGTCGCGCCGCGTTTCGTCCTCCTTTCAACTTACTCTCCGCTGTTGACGGCGGGCGAGCCTTCCCTCCCATGATGCTGCGCTCCTCGGCGGTGACGTACTTCCGCTATTGCGCTGCTCACACTGCCGTCTGCTACAGGCAAGATTTGTTGACACCATGAATCCCGCACTCCGCTCAGGGCTGGAAAAGCGAACGAAAAATCTGTCCGCATGTGTGCGGCGGCCTGGCCTTGCCCTTTCGCGGTGTACGTTGCGGCAGAACTTTACTATCGGCGGCACGTGACTTTTTATCGGAGGCGAACTCGCAGCCGCACGGGGAGGATAGTGCGCTCGCTCCCTTGGATGCACAGCGCACTGTTTTTCCAAAAAGCGCCGTATCAGATCTGGCCCCGCAGGTGCCGGGTCTTATTTTGTGGCGGTGGTAATTCCTGCCGGCGGTATGTGAAAAAGACATTTTAAACCAATACAGAACCCGTGCACAAAACGCCAGTTCAGCTTGGGGCGACGCGTGGTGGAGAGCGGCAACGTTGGCAAAACATGCTCCGCCGCGGCTCTGAGCTTTCTAGCGCTGGAGCGAGCACCATTTCTTTGACAATATCAAACATCGGTTGCCCTGGCAACAAGGCACAAACCGCTCTAGAAGTCAGTTACGGTTGCGTGATCCCGGTTCAGCTTGGGGCCCCGCCTAGCGGCATATGGGCACTGCAGGCATACTACTCACTCCCATTTGGAAGTGCGAGATGCGTTTGGCATTACAGGAGGCGATGGTGTGTGTGTTGTGGACGCCTTTGTTTCGCGATGAAATGCGACGTTGTGCTTCTGCGGGTGGATAGTGCTTCCCATGGTCTGGATTATCTTTCTCGAGCGGCGTACGACTCAACCTCGCATGGCGTATGTGCAGTGTGCGTGGCTAAAAGCCATCTCAGCTTGTGCGCCAGAGTTAAGTGACTTGCTGTTCGTCCCCGCAAACCGCGCGCGAGGTGAGTGCCGAATTTACGAGGGGCAGGAGGAGGCAACCCATCGTCTGTCAATCGCGGTTCGGACTTGCAACGCATTTTAACGTTGTGTTCGTTCGAAACGCATGTCTGGATTGTTTGGAAGTTGAATAAAATGTATGCGTCCAACCCGGGCATTCCGCTCAGGGCGTTCTCTGCGATTGCAAGACAGAAGTGCCACGGGGCTTCAACGCTTTTTTTATGGAACGTACTCAAGTAAGAGAATATCCATGTCGTGTTATGGCCCTGTTGCATTCAATACAAACGGTTAAGCGTTTGTTTACACTTGTTTCGTTTGTCATAAAACGTCCAAGCACTCCGGCACTCCGCTGGCAGATCAGCCGGCGAGCCGACGCTGAGCAGACGACTCATCTCTTTGCCGGAAGTGCGTGAAAAAGCCGCCCAATAGCAGGATGTCTAGCTCATGACGAACATCTGGGAATCGATGGCGTAGACATGTAAAGATGGCGGCATCCAAAAACACGAAGGGAAGGGTGAGAAAAAAGCGCCAAACTTTGCAACAAAAGTGTGAGCTTTCCGCTGCGCGTAAAAGAGTAATACTTGGCACAGATGATGTTGACGACCCAATCTAACGATTGCGCCAGTCAATTTAGTGTGCTCAAAACGCCTTTCAGGGCCCCTTTAAAAATGATCCAAAGACATACTGCTTGCGTAAAATTAACTGTCTGTTTGTTCTGCACATCGGCGTTCGTCAAAATGGTGCTAAAAATTATTCGGCGCTGAAACAGGGACGAAGAAGAAACACGTAACATACAACACGGTGTTACGTGTTACTTCTTCGTCCCTGTTTTAGCGCCGAATAATTTTTAGCAGTATGTACCAACTCGCCCACATCAAGCTTCTGTTACGCCAAAATGGCACCTCAGGTTCCCATCGAAGAAGGCTGTAAGATTATTCGCTACGAAGCTGTCATCAACACTTAATGCGGGGTGATGAGATTGCCAATCTTTCCTGAATACATTAACTCATCATCAAGAACGTAAGCTCTATTGATGTATTTTGAAATAAAGCTGTTAACAATACCAAGAGGGTGTACCCAGGTCCATAGATAGTCTTTTCTTCGTTTTAAATTCGGGAGAGCAAACTTTCGCTAAACCGTGAGCGCGTCCATTCAAGTTTCAGTTCTGCAATGGGCTGTCCACGGTTCGCCAGAGGAGAGGTCGACCATAACAGAGGAAGACAAAACAACTGGGTGCATGCACTCGCACCGCACCCGCCACGAAACCACGATCGCCACCTCGAGCAGCCGCTTCGATCGCGCGTCCCTTCGTAGCCTTCGCCTCGCTCACACAGCTCTGCTGCCGCCGCCTGACTTTCCAACATCCTGGTTCGCGAATTGGCCTGCCCTGGCAAGCAGGCTGTCCCGATCGCGAGAACGGCGGGAAGCTGTGCCCGCATCCCGGCACCCCCTTGCACGTCCTGGACAGCCGCCCTTCCTCCGCCGATTTGGACGTCATCTGACCAGACACCATGGAAGAGAGTAAGCCGGGCACCACTATTTTTTCCTTCTCCCTTTGGCGGAAACGGTGTCAGGGCCGCGTTTTGTAGTAAGCAGAACAGGAAACTTATATATTAGCTCCGTATTTTCTCGTGTTCCTTTCAACAGCGTGACCATACTTTTTTGGTAGTGTCTATTATCCCGGCCACCGTGAGAATTACCATCAGAAATCTCTCACGGCAGTCGCCTCTCATTGGCTAAGCACGCTACGCGGAGATTCCATGGGATAAACATTCCCTAAACAGACGCGTTCGCAGCTGCCCCTGCCGCACTGTGGTATAGTACTTGGTATTAAACGAGAAGGCTGAGGTTCGAGTCCGACATTGCGTTGTTTTTTTTTTAGCTTTCATAATTTTTCGGTCATCGTGATTTTGTTAATAGTTTTTTTACTCTGGTTTTTACTACATCAAGAGATCGACGCGCAGGACTTCTAGAATGGGTTGAATCACGTTTAATATAGGTTGTGTTGTGTGTCGTTGGGCTGGGTTAGCTTAGGTTTGTTGCAGTTGGGCTGGAGCTGGGAAGGTTATGATGCGTTCGGTTAGGTTACGCTAGGTTCGGTGAGGTTATGTTAGGTTAGCTTACGTTGGAACATAATATTGTTCAGAATATTTTATGCGAGACAGCTTTTATCGAAAATGCCATGAGAATTTCCCGGAGGTGATTCTCACGGCTGCCGTAAGATTGCAGGTAGCCTACTTTTTTCAGTTCGTCGTTGTGAGCCCGAAGAACGAAAATGCTCGTTTTCGGCTGAAGGGACACACTTATTTAGATGGCGATTTCGGAAACTTGTCACTAGGTCACTCCGGAGGTAACGTGTGAAGTGTCTACCAGCTACCCAAGCCGTAGTCTAGCGAGCAGCATAAGAGTCCCCCTGAAAATATAACAGTCGTGCGTACACCCTTCCGACCGGTGCATGTGTACGTTTGTGATAAACCTATTTTAGTTGACTTTGGATGGGTTGAGGAGAGGCTGCTTTTGCGCGAGCAACAAATGCGTTTTCTTGTAGTGCGTTATCCAACGAAGTGCTTTTATAGAATCGATTTGGAAATGCTGAGCATGCGACCAGCCGCTATATGCATTCTCAACGCATCCCCATGCCCCCAGTATTACCCGCGGTCGAATACGTCCCTTAACTTTGGATGCGAAACTTGCGCGGCACTTCCGCTAGTGTTCAATACTGATAGCAAACTGTGATACGACCACAAATGTCACGGCGAGACAGAGATGTACGTCAGCGCTCCTAGCGGTGTTTTGTCCGCGCCGTGTGGTCGATGCTACTCTTTCCAGTATAGGCGGCTCCCCCTCCCCCCCATCTGGTTCGCTTTGGCCTACATCGGGGTGAGGGGAAGGGGGACGGGGGGGGGGGTCAACGGGACGCTTCTAGTACCGCAACAGTGCCCACATCAGGGACTCACTCAAAACATACGCTACCCCACATATTTAGTGCTGACAAATGAATGCAGCTCAATGCTGCCCTGACCGGGGTAATCCATCCAAAGGCTGGGACTTTCTATCTAGGCCCCTGCGATAACGCACAAGTCCCTCCAAATTTTTCTATGGTTGTACAAGTGCTAACAACAACAAAAGCGTGTAACACAAGGCAGGCACCCAAGCCAAGCGCAAGCTTCAAGCTAAAAATCAGGTCTTACGCACGGAAGGTTAACGTATGCTTGAGGAACGAGGAACTAAAAGTGATTCAGACGACGAAGTATTCCATTGTAGTGTCGCGTCGGCGACGGCCCCGAAGGGCGAAGCAGGAGACAAACGCTCGATGAAAGAGTCAAGCCAAAAGAGAGCCTTTATTGCCAGTGACGTCACATATATACCCGCAGCGTAGCCCCCTGGTTGTAGAACCACCGAAACGCTGAGATGCGAAAACCTAGGATACTACATCCATCATGCACCCGTTCGGTAGATTTTCAATTAAGCAAATACTGAAATGGGTGGCCCTGAAAGCGCGTACGCTCCATCCTAAGCTTGCATAGTTTTGTTTTTCCTTACAGAACATGCTCTATGTCCAGCTACAATTTGTCAGTACGTACAAATTTGTGTATACGCCATGAAGACCCGCCACCACTACTATATTCTTTTCAAAGGTCATCCAGCCCAAAACCGCGCAATTTCACGCCGTGTATCGAAGCGCATTCCGATAATTCAACGGGGACTTTAACACGAAAGTGCTTTATGCCGGGGTCCACCAAGATCTAACGACGTCGTATCCGTCACGGAAAGGACATCGCCAGGAAAACTTCGATTCATGCAGTGGCGCCGGGATTCGAGCCACGAACTCTTTCGCCGCAACGGAAGGTACGAAACGCGCTCCCGACTGCGGCATAAAAAGACGCGTGAATAGGATGACAAACGCGCTTTACAGCCTTCCTTTCACATGGTGCTGCAATCTAGGAGAGGCGAAGCAAGTAGTGCATCATGACGCTAATGAACGCCGACAGATCGCGCCTCGATGCCAGCGCCTACGTGTACGGGGGACTCGCTGCCTAAGCTGCGGAGAACGCGATTTGCGGATGTCGCCCTCGTGACACGGTCCGCTGCTCCGTTCGCTGCAGATGCTGCCGCGGACCGTGTGTTCACCAAGCGATTCGCTGACACAGCGTTTGGTTTCGTTCGCACGGACGGTTTGCGAGCGCCTCTGGTTTCCTTCGTTCGCACGGACGGTTTGCGAACGCCTCTGGTTTCCTTCTGATTTACGCAATGCTCCGACGCGTGCAATCCAGTGTCTAACGCTGATGCGTCTAAAAGGTGCCATACGGACGAAATACAAACAGCACCGTGCAAGTTCATATCGATGCACGATAAACATTCAACTACTCCTTGGAAGGCAGATTTCACTTTCATGTTTTACCGGTTCCTATGGAAGCCGGAACAACGACATTTTTCTAGCGTTCCTGGCATCTAATCTTGTTACTCCTCTTCAAATAAGCGTACTAGTACGGGCCTATGAGGACAAAGCTGAACGCATAATTATCGACGAGGCATCGCTACTGGGGTACTCTAGGAACCTGTCAAAGGCATTAGTAATGTCATGACGAGCCTATATTTGACGCTAACGTAGAAGCAGGTTTTGAGATCTCCTATGAGGGTGGAGAAACCTGGATACTAGGGAATCCAGGGAACTGTACCACGTCGACATGGGCGCTTTTGTTAACGTCTCGAATTGTGCGATAAATCTCGCAGTGTCAGAGCTGGAGTAAATGTTTAGTTGCGAGGTTCCATGAAACTACACGGTTTAAAAAACGTGCGCGGCCGAGAGTGTTATAATTGCATCTACATCAGAAATGGAGACACCACGCGGCCCTATTTAGCATGAACGTACTACCAATTATATTTCGAAACGTCGCTCGACAAAGTGGCTGGCTATACCCCGTACGAATGATACATAAAAGACACGGAATGGAAATTCTTTACCCACCCTTAGGAACGCGGCAATTAAGTTGCTTTTCCCCGTGACAGGTAAAAGGGCGTCAAACGCGTTACGTAATTAAGGTGAATAAATGTGGTTTCCAGTGTCAGCGTCAAAAAGGAGCTTTCACGCATATGCAAGTCGCATGAAGCCGTTTTCCTATTGCTCTTGGTTAGACCACAAGCGCTGCTTGTAAAAAGTGTCTCTAAAGGCCCCCCAGTACAACGTATCAAAAGCAGCCGCGGGTCGCTCCGGCCGGGCCCCCAGGCGGCATTCGCGGTTTCGGGTTCGCCTACATTGCCACGCAGCTACCTTGTTTGCTGAGAACGTGTGCGTGACGAGTGACTACGCATGGGACTTGAACCCGGGTCTCCAGTCGAGAGCAAGAGTTGAGTGCGCTACCATCGCGCTACCCGCGCGCAGTGGCAGCTGTGGTTCCGTTCTTCGTGGCACATACCCCACATGGGGCATTGGCCAAGGATCGGGAGCTTTAATGGGCTAGAGAGAACGGTTCACAAAACTATAAATTAGAAACTTATAAGATAGTGCGCTCCGCGTCACACGTGAACGTGATCTCACGTGACTAGAAGAGGTGCCCACCAGCCGCACGAACGCCGATCATAGGGATGGTGTGGCGTGTTCCACTCTGCTTGTGTAAGAAAATCATCATGGGAAAGTATCGCCACGCTTTCGCCTTCATAGCATATCAGGATACTTAAGTGCCCGAGGGATATTCCTTACCGTAATAATTTTGTTAGACATTGGACACAAAAGCCGTTGCTCCGCAGACGCCGCGGAAAGGCGATCGTAGATGGCGCCGCTGTCGCGGCTCTCAACAACAATGTAGGCGACTACAAGCATAGTTTGTCAGCTTATTACGTTGCAAAGCTTGCAAAGTAACAGTGAAACGTGTGCAGCCTGAAACGGCATTTTTATGCGTATAAGGTGGTTGGCCTTGAGTAGCCTTGTGACGCAAGCCACTCAACTTTCTGTGAACTAATCTCATTGTGTACACTTTTAAGTGAAGTCAACATGGCACGTCTGTTGTTCACTACGTATGCAACTTATCGGCAGTTATTTTAGCTTTGCGGTATATGACAAGCAGGATACATGCGAGAAAGAATATAGCTAGACCTCGTACCGAGTAATTTTCTGGATAATTTTTTTTTGTTGAAGTGCACACCACGCCTTGAATTACCGCGCATAACCTTGGCACTTTTCTCACCCACGAAGGTATTATAAAGCTAGTTTAGCACGCTCACATAACAGGATTACTTCAGTCATTAGTTCTGGTTTATAAAGTGTCTGGTGTATTTTATCATTTCGAACATTAAATACGAATCGTTTTCCTTTCTTTCAGGTTATCTTCAGAGCGATCCGAGTTTCGGTATGTTATGAGTTTCAAGATCATTTTCCTCGGGCGTGAGCATGGGGTCCTAGTCTGGCAAAAAATTATCCCCGTTTCACTCTGTGAGCGTCGTCGCGTAACGAGGCGAAACGGGTTCATGCCACCGCACACGAATGACGGGGGTGCAATCTGAGACGAAGCCCAGTTGTTTCTTATAGGAGATTCATCCCACTTTTGATGAACCACAGTTCAACCCTAGAAGACAAGTTAACTAGATGAACTCCGGTTTAGGGCTGGAAGACATACCTGGGGCTGAAGGATCGATAACTGGTCCAGTTTGTATACATTAATAATGAGATAATTGCGTAAAATGCAGACGGGACAAAGAGAAGGCAACACGAACGCTTAACACGGGGCTGTCTGCTTCATAATGGCTCTATACTGCTGCAGTGAGTTAGGAGCGGCGTCTTCATGTTATTAGAATCGAAATGCGACTGAAGGTTTTCCATGATGCGTGCTCAGATAAAGCTCCCCAGCGTTAAGCAGTCGTTTAGGTAGGCTTTGGATGGGCTAAGGAAAAGCTGCTTATGCGCGAGCAACGAATGCGTTTTTCCTTAGTGCGTTATCCGACGAGAGAGAGAGAGAGAGAGAGAGAGAGAGAGAGAGAGAGAGAGAGAGAGAGAGAGAGAGAGAGAGAGAGAGAGACCACTTGTTCGGCGACCGCAAGGGCCCATGCGGTTAGAGTTTCCTGAACCTCCAGGTCCGAGCTGACGAAGTGCTTTCGTAGAATCGCTTTGGAAATGTTGCGGCACGTGACCAGCCGCTATATGCATTCTCAACGCATCCCCATTCCCCCAGTATTACTCGCAGTCGAATACGTCCCTTAACTTGGGATGCGAAACTTGCGCGGCACTTCCGCTAGTGTTGAATACCGATAGCAAACTGCGATACGACCACACATGTGACAGCGAGACAGAGATGTACGTCAGCGCTCCTAGCGGTGGTTTGTCCGCGCCGTGCGGTGGATGCAATTTTCTCTAGTATAGGCGGCTCTCCCCCCTCCCTGGTTCGCTTTGGCCTACATCGCGGTGTACATACTCTAGTACCCCGACAGTGCCCACATCAGGAACTCGCTGAAAACGTGCGCTACCCCACATATTTAGTGCTGACAAATGAATACAGCTCAATGCTGCCCTGACCCGGGTAATCCTGCCAAAGACTGGGACTTTCTATCTAGGCCCCTGCGATAACGCACAAGTCTCTCCAAATTTTTCTCTGGTTGTACAAATGCTAACAACAACAAAAAAAGCGTGTAACACAAGGCAGGCACCGAAGCCAAGCGCAAGCTTCAAGTTAAAATTCGGGTCTTACGCACAGCAGATTAATATATGCTTGGAGAACGAGGTACTGAAAGTGATTCAAACCACGAAATATTCCATCATGCAGCAGTTCGGTAGATTTTCAATTAAACAGATACAACAGTTGGTGTCCCTATAAGCGCGGGCGCTCCCTCCTAAGCTTGCATGTAGTTTTTGTTTTTCCTTACATAACGTGCTCTATGTCCAGCTACAATTTGTCTGTACGTACGAACGTGTGTATACGCCATGAAGACCCGCCACCACTACCATATTCCTTTCAGAGGTTATTCATCTCAAACACATGCGGCTTCACGCCGTACATCAATGCGCATTGCGGTAATTCGAGGGATATTTTTATACGTGCTGCACGCACGCGAGTACACCTGCCTCCATGGTGGGCTTGAATTCAAACGCGGGATGCACGAACCCTAGCAGATCATTCAGCGGGGCTCTTTTCGTTTTCCCGCTACCAAACGGCAATACCACTGTTCCGTTTACGTACGCCTGCTTGTGACAAGCAAATATAATGGAAATAAGATTTTGCAGGCATTTCCGCTTTACCTCGATCGTGCTTCTGGTGCCAGGGGTAAAAACTTTGGGAAAGACAAAATAAGGAATAAGGCGGTAAGGGAACGCACTCCCCCTTTTCATGTTTTATACAGTCCCACCCGATTATAACGAACCCGGATAAAGCGGATTATGCTATATATCGAACAAAAACAATTCAGTTACGCAACTGCACGCGAAACATATTCCTTATAACGAAGTTCACATCGGATGTACCGAATTCGGCGAACCTAGAATTTCCACCGAAATGCACGGTCTCACAGCGGTAATTGAGATGTTCATTGGCCGCGGTTGAGACGTTGAACCTCGCATGGAGCGACGTGACGCCCGAACCTTTTCGTAATTGAAGCAGAGTGGAAAGCCAGGCTAGTTGAAAATGGTTCATGACTGCAACTTCGCACAACAAAACTGCACCATAGAATTCCTTCGGGGATTTCCTGAGTGTCGCCGACGACCAGGTTGACGTCACTGTGAGCCCCTCTGACGCGGACACCATCGCCGATGTCATGGCAGCTGGTGCTGCTGAAAGCTCAAAGAGGCAGACGATGTAGCGAGTGAAAGCCGCCAAATGCTTAATGAAGCGCTTTCGGCAGTTGATAGGCTCAAACATTATTGCTTCGATATTGAAGGACGCGGACTCAATGTTGTGCTAGTTGACTCCGCCAAAATGAAAGTGACAACAAGAATTACCTCTTTTTTGCGAAGTAGGCATTTGAGGCGGAAAGTAGCCTTATTGCTTGCAATAAATGGAATGTTTTGTGTATGGTAACGACATACTTTATTGTGTTGGTTTCGGCTTGCGGGGATGGGGGTGTCCTCCGTATTGCGAACTCATAACAATAAACTAGTTATTGGCGGGTTTCACTATATCGAACTCTCGGATATACCGAACTAATTTTAGCGCATTTTACAGTTCGCTATAACCGGGTTGACTGTATTTTGAGTTTTTTCTAGCATTCCTGGCACGTAATGTTGCGACTCCTCTTCAACTAAGCGAACTACTAGTACGGGCCTATGAGGAGGTATACCAGCAATTTGCGTCGTAAATATAGCTCTAGTTCGGAATTTTTTGTTAGCTTTGCTGGATCTGAAATTAAAACTCAAGCAGAATGCGTTCAATTAAAGCGGTATTACGGTTACACCTTGGGTACCGGTGCCCTATGTATCAATCGGGGCAGGACGTTTCTGATGGGGCTCGTATACTTCACTTCACACACCATAGTTTAATAGTTTACCTTCGGCGTGAATTTTGTTTTGTTTTGTTCAAATCGTTCTAATCGAAGACAATAATTACGAACCGTTTTCTTTTCTTTCAGACCAATCGGAACCGGATTATTACTCGGGTATGAGTACCAATTTTTTTTAATGCGTAGCATTCTTTGGCGAGAACTCCCCACCCAGGACCATGTAACGCCCTGCTTTTCCACAAAAATGACATTATCGCGGAAATTCCGCCTGTAATCGCTATAACGGCGTAAATGGTGACAACTGGTCGCATTAAATTTTGAAAAACTAAAAATAATAAAAATATAAAAAAATACTGAAAATGACGAAACGTGTAACGCCTTACACTTCTACAACAATGCACATACAGAAAAAAATCCACCTGTAATCGTTATAATAGCGTAAATGGCGATAACTGGTCGAACGAAATTTGGAAAAACTAGATTTGGAAACTAGATTTGGAAATTTGGAAACTAGAAAAACTAGGAAAAACAAAATAATTCCGCAAAATGGCGAACCCTGTAACGCCCTTTATTTCCATAATAATGCAGACTTCACAAAAGTTCCAAATTTAATCATTATAATAACGTAAATGGCGATAATAGGTCGTAGAAAATTTTGAAAAACTAAAAAATAAGAAAAATATTTACAAACTGCGGGAAACGGCAAAACGTACAACGCATGGCATTTCCACAATAATTCAGATTTCTTGAAAGTTCAAGTTGTAATCATTACAATAGCGAAAATGGAGATAATTCATCGAACTAAATTTTGAAAAATAAAAATATAAGAAAAATATTAAATATTTACAGGAAATTGTGAACCGTGTGAAGCCCTGCATTTCCACAATACAGCAGAATTCGTGAAAGTTCTAAATATAGTCGTTATAATAACGTAAAGGGAGATAATTGGTCAAACTAAATCTTGAAATTCTAAAAAATAAGAAAAATATTAAAAATGACCGAAAATGGCAAAACGTACAACAAATGACATATCCACAACAATGCCGATTTCGCGAACGTTCCAACCGGAATCACTATAATAGCGTAGATTGAGATGATTGGTCGAACGAAATTGTGAAAAATTAAAATTAAAAATAAAATGGCAAACCATTAACGCCCTGCATTTCCCCAAAAATGCAGATTTCGCGAAGGTTCCACTTCTAATTGTTATAATAGCGTAAATGGAGATACTTTTGTCGGACAGGGCTTAAAAAACCCCCCAAAATTAGCTGAAAAATCTCCCATTCAAGACAAGCGGCATAAGAACGCTACGAATTAGTAGAAAAGTCTCTGAATTTCCGCAGAATTTCTTTTTTGCTCGTAAACTTACGTTTGTAGAATAATGCAACGAGAAATAAAGCCCCCTTTTTAAAAGGAAGATGTTTAAAACGCGAAGCTCTTTCAATGCAAACTGAGTCAAATCAAAGTCCGAAATCTAAACTGACCAAAGTCCAAAGTCAGCGTCCGCGCAACGAACCCGAAGGAAACGGTGAGCGACCGCGAGGCGATTATGGCGCAACCGCATTTACGTAGGCTTCATAACGCGTGGCACCGGGGTTAGATTCCGCCCCTGTGAAGCGTTTTTCTTGCTCCATCATAATCACCATCATCGTATGTGCCCTCCCATTACATTAAGTTGGCTTTCCTGCAGTGCGTTACGGTTACGACATCGCCATCACTGAGTCCAAAAAAAAAAACTCCGCTTTAAAACTAAAGGTTAGCGCTGCTTTCTCGTCCTGCCTTAGTTCTGTTTACAAAGTGTCTGCAACATTAGGATATTTTAGTTCGATCGAGCTCATCTGACTCACGCGTTAACCACCACCGTATTGGCAAGCATTGGCAAACCACTAGCGATGGGCACGTTCCCACAAAACGCACTATTGTAAAAACTGGCCAACCGAATTGACTCGCCTATTTTTTTAACTTTGCCTGAAGTAAAACTGAAGCACAAGTATGATGGATTCGATGAAATTTTATAATGGTTCGACCTCGATGTCCGGTTCTTCTACACAGTAATCGGGACAGGAAGTTTTCTCGTGAAGCTTACACAACGTGCCAATATACTCCACCTCAACTCCGCGTTGTTTAACCCGCTAAGGAAATATAAAACTTGTAGCTCAGCGTGGTCACGTAGCGCAGTTTACCTTAACTATGAGTTTTATTTTTTTCGAAGCATTGTCACTGACTTATTTACGAAACATTTTTTTTTCTTTCAGACGTATCCTTTCGGGATTCCCAAACGGGTATGAGTTTCAAATTTCTTTTGTTCTCAATAAAACACAGGTCTGTGGAGCCCCTTGGGTTTTATAACCGTAAGAAAAATGGTTAGATTGTTCTAGTTTATTGAATAAGTTATATTTACGAATAATTCTGCTGAATTATTTTAGAACATTTAAGTTCGATTGTTCTCATCTGACTCACCCCAAAAACCACCTAGGTGTTGGCAAGCAGAACGGTCACTAGAGATGACCACTTCCACACAAAACGCACTAGCTTTAGTCTAGCCTCGACTTTTACCATGAATACCAATTCCGGACTAGCATCGATATCCCACAACTTCGACATTGCAGTGGCTGCTTTGTTCATCGCTGCCTATAGCAAAGGTGGTCATACCTTGTTCGCAGCGTTGGCCTTAACGTTGATGGTTTGAGACATCGGCTGCTAAAACCTCTAGACAATAGCAAACGCTCACCGAGTCCGAATAGCATGACTACTACGGTTACTTATAATTGAGGAGGCTATTACATACATCATTTCGAGACCTTAGAAAAAGCAGCGGAAATGAAGTTCCTCTGCCAGCGCCACAAATTATAGCATGCCTATATTCATAGCGGATGGTCTACTTCGGCGCATCTTTAAAAGGGCATTCATGGCGTCGCAAGTGATATTCAGCCATGGGCATCGGCAGGATTTTGTCTTTAGCGGGCAAAGTCCGATGCATCGCAGGGTGGAAGGGAGAAGGCAGGAGGGGGGCAAGTGCTGGTGTGGCTTGAGGGGGGAGGCAAGCTCCCCTTCTGCACCCCCTGCCGACGCTTACGCTTAAGCTGCACGCAAGCTGCACCTTCCTTTCCTATCGCCCCGATCGCTCGGCGCATCCCTGCTGCGGTACCACGTGACTAGCAGAGGGTGAAACTGCTGCTTAGCCTGCGCTTGATCGCTCATCGGTTGGGCCTTCTTGGCATGAGCTTCAGCGCAAGCGAACCACGTGACTAGTCGAGGATTTAACGGCTGCTTCTCCGACACTTGGTCCCTCAGTCTGGCCATCAATTTGGCCCGGATGGGCTGTGTGTGTTTGCCCTACGGCTCAAGCTGAAAGCTGAACCCAATTATCCAGATACAGCTAGACGGCAGGCTGAGAAATCTCAAGCAAAGGCAAACCTTCACGATGTGTGCATAGTGTTCGCGTTCGCTCGGGAAAACTATGTCGGGAAGTGTTAAGACTGAGCCCTTTTTTATTGAGATTCGTTACTATCATTTTGTACCTATATTGTATAAACACGAGAGGTGGCAAAAAAGTGAGTGAGGGAGAATCAAATAAAGAGGACGAGAAGAAGATCAGACCTACGGTCCAGTGCGACCACCGGCATGAGAAATGATCAGCAAATCACTGGTATTTATTAAATATTGTTGACATTGATATGGGAAGGGTAATGTTGATTCGGCTGTGACATCGGCCGTGAAAACTGTCTAGTCAACAGCAAACGCTCTTCGAGTCCGAGGAGCGTGACTAGTGTTGTTACTTGCAGCCGTGGATATTCCCGGATTGGAGCAGCCAACCTTCAGGCCAACGTGTTTCTTTACCAGCTTTACAGGTTACAGAACTGAAACTGAAGCAAACTACATCTGCAGAAGGAATATATGGTTAGACCTCGTTACCAGCAACATTTACCAGATCGAAGCGTGCCTCTCCTACTCCTGGCTGGGCTAAAAATCCCTTCGTGCTGATAAAACTTTTTCGAAGGTCTCGGTCCAGATTTCAGGTTGTTGATTCGAACGCTGGTGTTGGTTCGGGCAACGTGGCTTTCTGTAATTATTTCATTGGAAAAAGCAGGCAGGTACACCATTCCTTTACCGCACTGACCTCTGAGCTCGCTTTGTCTGCAACTTTGACCACCGTGCAATACGCAGTGTTGTTGGTAAAGCAGCGTGACCAGTTTAAATACAGTGATGGTCCAATTCCTTTCTTACAGGAAACCTTGCATTGGAAAGTAACCGCCACATGCAGCATATCACTCTTCCGCAAACCGGGGACAAATCACACGGGTGCCTTAAAACCGCCGGCGTGGTTTATTCCTCACACGCTCTCCTGTGATTGACTACGCGCGCGCAAACGTCACGAAAAACGGCCCGCGAAGCCAATCACACGAGATCATGTGAGAAATCAACCAAGCCGGGAATTTTCCGACGTCCCATAGGATTTGCCCCCCGTTCAGAACGAAACATAAGGTGCAGGCATGTGTCAAGCATACCCCGGTTGAAGAGAGTTACTTGGTTTCCGAAGTAACTCGGCGCTGAGTAACTTACTTCTGTCAATTGCAGACCTGGCATCGCGTAAGTACCATTAAAATTTTCATTGTCAGCGATTAAAACCCGCGCTCCCCGCGTATAGCCTGCTCTGCGCCTTTCGCTGCTGCCTTGAGGCACTACCATCTCCGCGACACGCTCTTAAGGACTGTGTCGTGTCACGCTACTCCGCTCATTGACTCGCTGGCTAGCTCTCACTCACTCACTCACTCACTCACTCACTCACTCACTCACTCACTCACTCACTCACTCACTCACTCACTCACTCACTCACTCACTCACTCACTCACTCACTCACTCGCTCGTTCACTTGCCCACTCACTCACTCGCCCACTCGCTCTCTGTACTCCGCTCACGCACTCGTTCTTCACGACCCATGTGAAAATGCTTTCATTTGATCGCATGGAGCTGCGAGCGCCTACATTTGTTTCTAGCGTGAAAATTAGTGTGCGCGGCGACGGTAGGTGAGGGTGTCACAGAGCCATGCTGCCTTCTTATGCTGACCCCGGTATGATAGCGGAACTCTCCTGAAAATGGTATGCTTAAGAAGTACCACTGTCAAGCAGAAGTACTAAAGGGGCCACGAAGATATAATCTGACAGAGCCAGCCTTTAGTAGCTCACTCAGCTCCAGGCCAACCACGAAGGAGGTCTTTCCAACCGAAAGAGATGCATAGTGAACAACATTCAAATTTCGCGCTACAGTGACGTGTTAGCGGCAGGGGTGACGTAATGTGGGCCAGCGCTTAGAACACAGCTATCAGTGCGTTACCTGCAGGTTAGCATTCAAGTACCATGATCAAAGGAAACTTAAGAACCCACCACGATCACCCAGTCATGTTTCTTGGTGCTGTCTCAGGCCGGCGCCCGCCAATCGCACAAACAAAATTCTCCGACGTCAATGAGAAAGAAATCGCCGGAAAGTGACTGGATCGTCGCCGCTGCCTCGTATATTTGCTTCAATTTCTCGAAAACGCCTTTTGAGTTCGCACTGAAATTTGTATTGCTCTTGTCGGAACAAAGCAGTTGCTTTAATGAACCAAAGTTGAATTTCATCTTCATGGCCCCTTGAAGTGAGGGCCATTTCGGAATCGGAACAGCTGAGCGAGCCACAGATGCAAGCAGTTCGGCCGGCTGGATGCCAGCTGAGCGTAACAATGCGTCGCGAACACGAGCTGTGAGATACGACGAAGTCTCTCAGCTAGAACTGTGGTTTGAGCAACGCGGCACCCAATCCTTGGTTAGAAAAGACGATTTAAACGTGGCTGGGCCAATGGCCCGTTAACTTCGAAGACTAGAAGCGCTGCAGCCACACTAGGCTTGGTAGCGAACGTAGCGAAATGTGGCTAGCTCTAGACTATTCGTGGTCATTTGCTTATCCTGCGCCCCCTTCCTTTTGTCGCCCGCCGAGCGACGCGCTATTTCAACGAAATGAATACTCACCAGCTCGCCCTGCTAACCATCTCACTCTTGGTTACTAGTAATCGCAAAAATGTAAACCCAGTGTAAACCCAGTGTGAAACATGTTGAAACAGCGGAGGTGTGGGTTGTCTTTACGTGGATTTCGTTTAGGTTCGGTTTCCTTCGTGTATGTAATGTTAGATCGTCGTAGTGGATAATTGTCATGTAATTTGTTTCCGGATAGTTCCGGTAAAACAACACTTACAACCGTTTTCTGTAACCTTACTCCCTCCGTAGATAGCCGTGTGTTGATAGCAAATTTTTGTAACGTTTGCAACTTCAGTGTGGACTCAATAATTAAGACAAGTGAATAAATCTCGGCGTGATGGCAGAGTCATCTTGGCCACTAATTGTCGTATAATTTTGGGGAGATACTCTTGATAGCACAAGGGTTAAAGCCGTTTTGTATAATCATACCCCCTCCGCAGAATACCATGCATCAATATGCAACACGCCGTGTGGGAAAGCTAGCCTTCAAATACCAAGCTAACAGAGATCTTCCTAAAGTCGGTTTCCCTTCTGGGAAGACATTCTTTTTCAGGGGGCAATATAAGCCATTTTATACCAACACACGAAGGCCCAGGACCATATTTTATGTCTTTTATGAATTTTATTACTTAGCACTTTTTGCCGAGTACCCCCCCCCCCCAGCCAGGCCCGTGTAACGCCCTGCGTTTCCGCAAAAATGCAGATGTCGCGGACGTTTCACATGTAATCGTTATAATAACGTAAACGGAGGTGACTGGTCGACGAAAATTTCGGAAAACTAAGAAATAAGGAAAATCTAAAAGAATTACGAAAAAGGCCGAAACAGGTAACGTCGGGCATTTCCACAATATTACAGATTTTGCGAAATTTCAACCTGTAATTTTTATAATAGCGTAAAAATGAGTACAATATATACAAATTACGCCAAATGGCAAACCGTGTGACGCCCTACATTTCCACAAAAATGCAGATATCGTGGACCTTTCACTTCCGTCTCAACACCTCACAGCTGGACGGCAAGCACTGTTCCTATTAAAGCCATAAATATAAGCTTTCATCGATACGTCGAAACCCCTTTAGAGTTCAGCCCAGATATATTACCTCGGAGGGGCGTGCGTGTGCGTGTGTGTAATTTCTATGTATTGGTGCGTGTCATCCATGCGCGCAAGTCATCCAGGATTAACTAAGATGTGTGTTTTACATCACTATTGTTGTGTCACTTGTTTTATCGAATGTACATCGGGAACCTGCATAATTTTTGCCTTCCTGCACGCAAAAAAAGTCGCGGTAAAACGATTGGCGTTGCTTCGTTAAGATGCATCGCTTTGCATTGAAACCAATCAATGTTAAATATAGACTTTCATCGATACGTCAAAAGCCCTTTATACTTCAAAAGTAAGAGCATTACACGTTTAAGTGTACAAAGACTTTGTTAACCAAGTATTGATACTAAATAAGCCAGAAACGAACGTATTACAATTAAGTGCCAGTTTATCTTCAGGACGAAAACAAATATAAGAAACACTATAGTAATTGAGAGCATTTTCTTTGCGCAACGAACAAACATCGAACGTAAAACGCATCCAACGAAAATTTTCATTCATTTAAATCATCAGGCTCCTGAAACATTATACGAATACGAATGGCCGGGAAACAAGATTCTTAGAAAACTTGTCATTCGTCACAGCACACTCGCTCTAACAAGTTTTTGCCTGGTTTTCTTTTATTCCAATAGACCAAAAGTAAGTCACGTGACTCATGTCCAATCGCACCTTTCTTCTCTAAATCATACCAACGAAAGTAACGAACTTTGTCTTTATTCTTTAAAGTGTCGTTTTCAGTTTGACGTGAGCATCGCGCAAAGAAAGTTTGCTGCGTAGAATTAAGCAGTTAGGGGGGCTCACCTGTTCTTAACAATTTTATGGGACTTCTTACTCCATGACCCACGGACTTAAAAACTATCGCGCAACAATACGAAAAGCTTTACAAATACATATCAATGCTCACAACGGCCTAGCTTGTGTGTTTTAGAGATGTGTCAATTTTGAAATGAAATAAAGAAAAAACTCTTGCTTGCTATACTGCTAGCGCCATCGAGTAAAAAGTGGATAAACCAGAATGTGGTTGTTGTTTATTTTTTATGTCGGCAAATAAGTGGACTATTTGTTGAATAAGCAGACCGTTAGGAACGTTTCTATGAATTTGTAAAACTTTTCGAATCAGTACATGATGTTTTTTAACCCCATGGGTCATGACTCATGAATTAGTAAGTATCAGAGGATTGTGATGAGGCGTGTCCCCATAGGAGTGAGTGTCTAGCAATACTTTCAGTCCCTGTGTGCCGCTTCAGTTTGTGATACAAAATATGCTAATGCCGCGCTCGAATTCAAAGATTGCCTATTTAGCCAGTGATATTTTGGGTGACACCGTGCGGTCAGTGTTTAATGGATTTTCCGCACTATCGTTACTCGATTGATTGATTCATTGTAGGGTTTAACGCGCCGATGCAACGCAGGCGATGAGGCGCGCCGTAGTGGAGGGCTCCGGAGTAATTTTAACCACCTGGGGATCTTCAAAGTGCGGCGAAATCTCGTGTACACGGGCGTTTTTGCTTTGCGGCTTCATCAGAAAAGCGGCCGCCGCGGCCGGAAATCGAACCCGCGACCTCGTGCTCAGTATCGTCACTCGCTTAGACATTTGCTGTTGGTTAAGCAGAATGGGTACGCAAAGGTAAAAGCCTTGTAGTGCAAAGTAATCGACCCAAGAAACATTTCAACGGCCTGCATATGCAGAAAATGCATATTTGACATAGTTAACCAACCCAGTCATTGTGATAACGTAGATGTAAATTATAGTTCGAAGAAAGTATTTAAAACAAATACATCCTGAACTTAACTCTCAAAATGAAAGGTTCCAATCTTATATAAAACAAATCCTGAAGTTGACTCACAAAATGAAAGCTTTCAACTATAAAAATTTAGCTTGTACACGATTACTATAACAATAAAAAAACACACACAGAAATAGCGTTCCGCATCTTCACAGAATCTACAATTGGGGAAGTTAATCTGCGATTGGTGAGTCAACACATTTAACCGTTATAAAAGCACAGAGACAATTTCTGCAAGAAAATTTTAAAACTAAACACAATAACTACAAATATTTAGAAATTAGCTAGCGAATACAAAAATATGTATCCTGTATATCGCCCTTAAAAAACGGTAGCAAGAAATCTGAACAATTGCCGCAGAAAAAAATCAGCGCTTAATCAGTAATACTATACACCATTGGCAAAAAGAAACAAAGGAAGACTACAAACAATAATTCCCTAACCTATTGGGCTACCCTTGGCCAGCTCTGGCGGCAAAATCGACAACGAAGGCAAGGATCGCGAGAAGACTGCGTAATAATCAACAACTCTGAATTTCTGCACATTTTTTTCCTATTGAAGCTGGAGAGGCATACACTCCATCTGACGACAACATTCCTCTCGAATGTGCAGGCCCAATTCTCTACACACCCGTACTCCAATTGGATTGGATTTCTAATCCAATCCAATCCAATCTAAGTTAATTCAATCCAATCCAAACCCAATCCAATGCTCCTCGCGCTTGCGCAGCACGGCCCTTCAAAGTCCATGCGAAACTGCTCAACCTGGGTCAGTGTATCTTACGCTGCAAAATTTTCCGCAGCGCCGACGACAACGTGTGTACCAAGGTCATCCTGGCGCTCCTATTTATCGGATGCCTTGCGATCACCCTCCTGGCTCTTTTCGCTCTAAGTAAGTGCACGTTGCGAGCATTCCTCAGACGGACTCAATTTAAATTCAGCCCACGTGGCTAAGTATAGAAAACGGGGCAGTACACGCAAAATGTGTACCATATGCGGTTCTTTTAGAGCGAAAGCTCTACCACGACTTATGTCGCAAGGTCATTCATTGTGTCGCAATGACCTTGAGCCTCCCGAACGCAAGTCTGGCGTTACACTACGTGATTCGCTGCGGAGAGGCAACACAGCTGCGCTCGCTTGGAGCCTTGCACTGCGGTATTACGTAAATAGGCGAGGGTTAAACAGCTGCTTCGCCGGCGCTCGGTCGCTAAGTCGCGCCATAAACGGCGCGTCAGCATCAAAACAAAATCGAGGCAGATGTGACCTAACTTTGATGAAACACTGTGTGCACAGTCCTCGCAATGCTGAGTTAAACGTACCTTTCGCTCTTAAAAACCAGGTTTACAAGCATTAAACTCGACCCATATTTTTCCGCTTCAGTCCCTCGTTCAATCATTGCAAAGTGGATCATATTTATTCACCTCAGACATTTCTTCCCGCCGGAGCATCGATAGCCTAGACCGCACTTCATCGCTATCGCTACTTGAGCGGAATATTGTTGTAACTGGGCCACAAAGTGCTCGACGGTAACAGCCTGTCGACCTTTTCATTAGCGAACACTTCGAGACAGCGCGTTTTACGTAGGTGTGTCTTCACATCTTTGAGGAAGGTACGCGTACTAACATCACAAATTTCCCTGGCCGAGTGTCACAGGTTTAGCTCGTTAGCTCAGACTGTTAAAAAAAAGGGGGGGAAGTTGAAGCCTTATTCGCTCACGGTTTTCTTGTGTACTTTGTGAAGCACATTTCGGCCGCATCCAACTCCCCTTGTAGACCGTATCTTGGCAGGAGGCATTCGCGACGCAGAAACTGTTTCACAACTTCCTGTTTGGAAGTTATCTACGTGTGAAGTAAGACGTTCGGTATGCTGGATGGCTCCTTAAATTCACCGTAAGATTTACACTTGGAGGTTGCTTACCTGCCGTTGTTATACGGCGGCTTCATTACATCCACTTCTATCTATATCAGCGATTTCTAACACCGCCCATTCTGGCAATTTCTTTTAACAGCAGAGCTATGTGCGCTAGTGCTTTGTCCGGTGGCGTTGGGAAAAAATTACCGAGAAAAAATACCATAGCTCGTGAGTGTGCGCCTCGTGAGGAGCGCACGGCGTCGTCAAGGATTGCGCAATGTGAAGATTGCGCCTTCCTCGTCGTCGCTTTGGGCGCGGCGGTCGCTACAGGGCTCCTCCCTCCCCCCCACGACCCTCCTCCTCGTGATGTTTTTCATCGGTTGAGCTTGGGAGTTCCGGGTCGGTGTCGTTGAGACGGGAAAGTCCTGGGTGGGTCGGAGGGAGGCGATGTAAGCGGGCTTTACTCCTACGGCGGCGACGACGTCTTGGTGGCCGTTAAGGTCGAGGGTGACTGTCTTGCGTTGCCGCTCGCCGTAGAAGGAATCCGCAGAGACTTGCTATTACTGCTCCCTCTCTCCTCGGACCTGCTTTAAGTGTAGGGATGAGCTAGGTCGACCCTGGGCTCTGCTGTTCCTCCAGCCTTGAACCACCAGTGCGAGCTGCGGCAATTTTTTTGTCCACAAAAATTTATGTTCAGACTTCATAGACTTCTGCACACGACATACACGGGGTGTTTGGGATTATGCTAGTCTTATTGGGTCATCCACTCACCCGCAAACAAAATAGGATGACTGCCGTTTACCAAGTGCGCGTGCAAAAAAACCCCTTTATTTTGGTCAGTTTGAGCTGGCCTTTAAAGCAGCCTTGGAGAAAAAATGAAATTTTGTTTCATTTAAAAAAACGGCCCTGTTTCAGTAACGATGATACCAACTTGGTCGTATACTTGATATATGAAAGAACGCGTGTGAAGCAGTGGCAATTCCAGCCTCCTTCGGGCTAGGTGTCTCTGACGTTACAGAATCTTGCTTGTGCGATTGGCGGCCTCAGAAATCAGTCACCGCCAGCAAGCACTGGGAGATTGTAGTGGGGCCTCTAGTTCTGCTTACGTCCAGGCCACACACTGGCGTCTATTAGTGCCGGCCCATATTACGTCCCTGTAGGGCTCAATTTCAGTTTCAACAGAAGAGGTGTTTAGGCTCCAGTTGGGTTCGTTGGCGCTCGCAAAAAAAAAAAAAAATACCAAAAGGGGAGAAATGGTTGCGGCTTAGCTAAGCTAACCTTGGATATTAAAAAAAAAAAGAGGACTAGTCTGGCTTATTCTTGGTTTCGCTTGGTTAACCTTTGATGTAGCTGTATTTCCCACCGCTGCCCAAAGCCGTTCGGTCCCGTCCAACGCTCACAGGAGGAGGCCCAGCCTCGCTTTCATTCTGGGCGACCGCGATGTTCCTCTTTCACGCCGAACGCGGCGCAAGATGAGTCACGTAGCCCGAGACAACCCGGCAGCGCATGCGTGGGAGGCTGTGCGTTAGGTCGGCTTCCGATCAGCTGAGCTACCGCTCCAGTCGCACCGCCGCCGCCGCTACGTGAGCAGAACTACTTAAAACGGGTCCTTGTGCGCAGCGCCGACAGCGGCCGGGCGAATCACGCGATGCGCTTTGAGGGGTGTGTCGCCGGGAGGAGGAGGGGGGGAGGGGTGTCTCCGGTCGAAAGGTTAACTTTTGCATCCTCTGCGATAACGGTGGACGAAAATGGTAAAGCTTTGCTTTAAAAAACTCATCCGCGCACGCCGCCTGGCGCGACATTCCGCCCAGCGGCGTAGTCAGAGCCGAACCTCGCTTAGCAATTACGTCATCGCGCGCGCCGGCACCGATCGACCTTCGGGGACGCTATGCCCCGCGTTCGCGGCGTGTTCTCTCACGTGCTGTTCTCTTTGTCCATTCACGTGCATTCGCCCCTGAAGTGGGGAGCACAGACGCCGAGTTCGCGAAGCCGGTTGCAGCGGGTTCTAACGTGCTAACGCAGTCCACTCTGGGAGAGATGCAAAAGGCTGCGGAAGAAACGATCCGGGCCTGCCAGTCATGGAGAACATTCAGCGGCAAGTTCGGAAATCCATGTGGAGTGCAACAGCCGGGTCTCCGACGAAGGGAGAGGGGCTGCCGCCAGCTCTGCTGCTTCTCCAGCCTTGCACCGCTAGTGGAAGTTGCTCCAATTTATTTCAATATTCTTGCACCGTTTTCGTCAAAAATGTCCCTCGTGGCTGAAATGTGGAATACATTTGGCAACTGCTACTTCTTCCAAATTGAACAAAGCTGTATTTTGTCGACATGCTTTCCGACTTGTACCAATCTGAAAAGTGAGCGTCCTTAGCATTGAAAAAACTGGCCCTGTGAAATGAATTGCAACTTCTCCCCCTCCAAACCCACGCCAAAAAAGCTCGCCTTACGGCTAATCTGCTTGACTGTAGCAGTGCAGGTGTTTCGTTGGGGAGGCAAACAAACCCCTGCAGCACGGAGCAGCTTTACGGTCTATGCAGTTTTCTGCTTGAAGTCTTGAACTCTCGTAGACTGCAGGCTCACGGCCCAGCCGCATAAAATGTTGGTGATGACGCAGGGTAGGAGACCAAGTTGCAGCAGTTATTGCATTAATGTGGGCTAGTTTATTACGTGAACTGTGAAAAATATTTAAGAACCCTGGAAGGACTGAAACCAGAGGACACACGCCGAACGCTGGACATCAAAGGCCCAACAATAGAGCATTGTGTGTTCTCTTCCCACGCGCACTCAAAAAAAAAAAAAAAAATCGTAAACTAAGCGACTAAAACCCCGTTCAGGATACCTACTTTGTGTTGCTTGGAAACATGTAGGCCCATTGCTCCAATTTTTTGTGAAGTTCGATGTCAATTATGGAGCAGCGTATACTATACGTGTGATAAATATTCTCATGGATGCTTGTTTTCTTGTTTACAGCGCTTGGTGAAGACGGTAAGGATCTGAGCTTTCGCTATTTAACGCAAAGAGTCTTCCTTTGGATACTTGAACGCAGTTTTGGTCTGTCTGTCACTCGATTCAGCCTCCCAGCCAAAGTTAGACAATATACCGAACAAGACGTTAATCTGCCCACAACCATTTCTAAACATATAGATTTTGTGGGAATGTTCATGCTTGTCGAAATCGTTGAGCAAGCTTGACAAAATACTCCGTATATATTAGGCAACACATCGATATATAAGTGACCATTGTAGTGGTTCTTTATGGAAAATTACGTGGATGCTTGACTGTTGCGACAGCAAATAAAATAGTACAGCCCCAGTAGCAAAAAAAATTTGCTGCACAAAGAAACGGTCGCGTATCTGCTCCTTTCGTTGCAAATGTCGCCGAAAAACGATAGTCGAGTGCCGCCCCTGCGAAGGAAATACCTCCCTTCCCTTTCCCACCCACCTCTCATGCTGCCCCTTTCCGACTCGTTCCTCCCTAGATAGAGGTTTGTTCAGGTCAATTTAAATTTACCGCGCTCTTCTTACCCAAGTCGGGTGTCTCGATGCCAGCGCGCCGTACGGCGGAGACGCGCGTGAATTGAGGCACTCTACTACAACATTCATAAAACCACGATGCCCTGCTGCACCAGCGTTCCAAGTGGAACGTCGATTTCATCCAGTGGAACCTTTCGTTTCTATCGCCGTTCGGTCCCTAAATGCCGCCAGGAGGTAGCACTGGCAACAGCAGACGACGGTTTTGTGCCGTTGAGTTTCATTTGCTATCACAAAAACCAAGCATCCGTGCATTTTTAAAATAAAGGAACACTGCAAATATCACGTATATGTTGATTTTCTGCCTTATATTTTCGTAATGTCTTATTGGTGACAAGTATGAACAAGTATGAACAGTGGTGACAAGTATGAACTCTAACACCGGACTTAGACGTTTATATTTGGCTGTGAGCATATAGGACAATCCCGCAGATTTTATTTCACTTTGGCTGGGTGGCTGAATCGAGTCACAGACATACAGACAAAGAGTTCTGCGTTTAAGTAGCCCAAGAAAGGTTATCGTCTTTAAAGGAGCCATAAAGAGAAAATGCAAGTTGGTTTTATTCGAAAGATTTCGTGTTTTATAGTGCCCCCAGCGCTTGTCCGGATATAAACGGTGCTTTATTCACTGAGAAATTAAACAATTTAGGTTAAAATTTTGATTTTCCCGCTCAATCGTGCGTTTTCGTGGTCCCAAATGACGTCCATCACAGGAACCGACCGCTCTGCAGCCTAGAATACCTTCATTCAGGCATCCGCCGTACAGGGTAGAGACACGTATACGCTGGCACCGCCATTTTCGGTTGCTCGCTCGCCGCCGAAGCAAGTCATTGTGTCAAAACCGCGCTAAAATTATCGCCGCAACGCGGTTTACTGATGAAGTTTGAATCATATTGTCTGTTTCGCGTTGCTAGGTCTCGTGGGAAACAAAAAGAATAACGCGTTGAGCCCGTTGGCCCAATTGCGGCGGCACGGGACCGTTCAAAAGTTGTCTTCATCCTGTACAGCGGTGTTGGTTTGTTCCCGCGTTTCTTTACGTTCCGTAACCTAGATGGCGCCACCATACCGCGGCAAGCGTTTGGTTTGTTTTTGCCCGCATTTAAACCTGGCTTGTTTTTGTTCTGGGAGAAAATATTCGTTCTCTGAAACAGTGCTCGCTCGACAAATGGGGTCACGTAAGACACCGTTGCTTGCGTCAATCGGCCAGTGTCGTCTGAGACAACCCCAAGCCCCGTAGTGCTGTGCAGCTAAACCAAGCATGCTGCGCGCAGTACGAACAGAAGAACGCATCAGTACTTCTATGTTTACATGTGCTTTCGTAACTTCCACTGTTTGTCCCATCATTCTTATTGCTTTGTAAAGAATGTGCCCTACATTTAAGCGCAAATCGCTCGTTCGTCTAGTTTGTAAGCTCTACCTAATTTTCGTCTGCTTCTGCCAGCCTCCCCCAATCGCAGAGCTTAGCTCATGTGACATCATAGGTTCTGTTGCGGGAAATGAGCTGGTGGGTCGCATGACCATTCCCGTTTTTGCTAATTATGTAGCTTATTTGAGCGAAGTTTACGTTAAAAGTGGTGTCAGTATGATTCTAACGAGACAATCTTTTGAATGAACCAAACTTGTGTTTTCTCTTCATGGCTCCTTTAAAAGGCGTCATCGTGGAATTGGTCCTGGGAAATGAATCGTGTGTTTATAAGGGTCAGTGCCAGGTGGCTCCGCTGTTCTCAAAACAAATATCTCCGTCAATGCGTTGCGCGGTTCATGTTTCTTGTCTCCATACGCGGCGTCGAATTTCGTTGTGTGCGGAGTGCACGTACCTCGGGAGAATGCGGGGCCAGAAGCCCGGTTTTCCCATCCTTCAGCGACCGTGGCAGCGGTGATGAAGTCACAAGTCTAGACGCGAAGACGTGCCCACAAGATGCAAGGAAAGCGCCGAGGAAACGACACTGCTATAGGGAGGAGCGCCGGTGCTCTCGTTGCTTGCAGGGGACGTCTGAGGGTCAAGCGAAATTCTCGACAAATACTGTCACCATAATACGAAGAAACTGGGTCGTGCGCTGTACCGCGCTAGACATCCACTTCTCCCGACAATTCGATCTTCCAGCTGTGGTTTTTACTTCGGGGAAAAAGCAACATAATCTTGCTACGTTGCTTTAACTTCAAAGGAAGTGAAACAAAAAATGAGTTACGCAATACAATTGAATTAGCAATCTCCCTCCCGCCTGGATCCCATGGACTCGTACAGCCCTTTTGCGGTGATCACTGATCAGACACGGCGGTAGTGAGGGCTCTTGGTAGATAACATTGTGGGTCATTTCATAAAAATGGCGCGCCGACAAAGCATCGATAATACCGGGTCGGCTTTGGCGATGCATGACATGTAATGTCATCGCCTTAATGGTAGTAGTGTCACTGCATACTAGTGTCTAGTGACACTAAATGGTACTATATACCCAGTAGTAGCTTTCTCAGGGCACCCTTCGTTGGTCCCAGCAAATTTTAACCCACCTGTACGACCGCTACGTTCGTAAGTCATTCTACTACTGATTCTCTCCGCGCCTTGACTGTGCATACTAATGTCAGTTAGCGCGGTTATAGTAATGCATTGATCTGTGACACAACCGGCTCGTTCAAAAGCAGGTTCCACCGTAAAGGTGGTCACAAAGTTCCGCAGCCAAGCCCCGATAGATGATTAAACTCGGTCCCCACGTTCCGTATCGCTGGAATGGCATAGAGTAAAAAATGCCCGGTGGGGTAATCACACTTCTACCACAGGTGGCGATTCGTGACCCCGTTTATTTTCAAGGCGCCAGGACAAATGTTAGAATTCTGGAGCAATAAGTATACACAGGAAAAACCTTTCCAAACCACAAAATACGGCAGTATACTTCATACTTGTCCACACTTTTCTGCAAAAAGAAAAAAAAAACGAAAAACAGGCACATATTGGCGGAAAAAACATAGACATAACTGATACTAGCAGTGTTCTTGTAATGAAAAATAGACAAGAGCTTTATTTTCGCTGTAGCAAACAATAAACGTGTTAAAAGCAATACTTTCACACGAGGGGACTTCTCAGTCCCAACAGCAACAAAAATCCCAGCAGATGGCGCCAAGCATTGCGAACACGGCGCTATTTGATTCGGTAAAGCAAACCTCCATCGAGTTGATCGCGGGAGGGGCCAGACAGGAGGCTAAGAGCGTGACAGATGGGCGGGGAAGAAAAGAGATGGGGCAGTTACGGGGCACAGGAACGCCATCTTTCGGCGACGTTTGGAGCGAAGCGAGCAAAGACGCAGCCAATATTTTAAAGGGCCAGGAAGACAAAATGCAAGTTTGGTTCATTCAAAAGATTGCCTCGTTAGAATCATGCTGACACCACTTTTAACTTGAACTCCGTTCGAATAAGCTGTATAATTAGGAAAAAAAGGGAATGGCCATGCGACCCCCCAGCTCATTTCCCGCAACAGAACCTATGATGTCATACCAGCCAGCTCTGCAATTGGCGGAGGGCGGCAAAAGCAAACGAATATTAGGCACAACTCCTTACCTTGCCGAACGAGCTATTTGCGCTTAAATTTAGGGCACACTGCGCGCGCTATGCTTCGTTCAGATGTTCAGATGCACAGCACTGCGGGGCGTTTGGGTTGTCTCCGATGACACTGGCCGACTGAGGCAAGCGACGGTGTCTTACGGGACCATATTTGTCTAGCGAGCACCATGTTTCACGAAACGATTATTTTCTCCATGAACAAAAACAAGCCAGGTTTGAATACGGTCACAAACCAAAAGCAGAAAACAAGTTGCTGCGGTGTCGTGGCGCCATCTAGGTTGACTAACAGTAAGCAAGTCTCCGCTCCCGTGGACTCCGCGATTTGCTGCCGGCGGCGCGCCGCCGGTAGCCGATCGCGGAGGCCACGCCACTCCACACCAAGCTTATCTGAAAGACCTGTTCCTATGATGCCAATGGAAACGTCGTTCAAACACACGTTTTGGCGCTATAATCAAAATTTTAGCTCAAATTGAATAATTTTGCAGTGAATAAAGAATCGTTTGCTTCCGGACAAGCGCCGGGGGCACTGTAGAACACGAAATCTTTCGAACAAAATAAACTTGTATTTTGTCTTCATGGTCCCTTGAAGAATTTCTCTGGCACGGCTGCTCGATGAAAGGCGCTGCGTTTTTAGGATATCTGTGCTGGAACGTGCAATCCCGCTGCTAATTATGAAAGGTCTCTGTGTGTTCACCTGTACATATGCCTTGGTAATTATATTTGGCCTAACTATGCAAGGTTAATTATGCCACTATACAGAATGCCTGAGCGAGAACAGGTGGAAAAGTTTACACGGCTGGTTTAACCTGTGTTTTGCTTCTTTCTAAAGGGCGTAGAATGACGATGTCTGATCCATCCTCCCCCCCTGTAAACCCTTTACGTCTGTGTGGATGTGAAAAACCCCGCAGCTCATTTTTGTGAAGCGTTGCTCGCCGTCTCACTCAATACCTTGAAACATTTCTCGGTTTATTATGACTCTGGTCAGTTCGCAATTTCTGTTCAAGATTACATCGGTCCTACTCCCCATCCTGTCTTATTTCCCCCACTGCACCTTCATTTTCAAGGCGAAAGCCTTGGAACTCTGTTTCATGGAAGGCGTTGTGAAGTACAGAAATTCGGAAGATTGTGCGGTACACAAAATAAGAGGCGCGTCAGAGGGTTTTTAGAAAGGGCACCCCGCCGCGGTAGCCCACTGGCTAAGACGTTGTGCTACGCGGGTTCGATTCCCGGCCGTGGCGAATGCTTTTCAGATGGACGCGAAAAGCGAAAACGCCTGTGGGCTGAAATTTCGGCGAGCGCTAGAGATGCGCAGGTGGTGAAAAATCATCCGCATCCGCACTCTACGGCACGCCTCAAAGCCCGGGTGAAGTTTCGGCGCCTTAGAACAGCATAATCACTCAGTATAATAACCGTGCTACACGTACACGAAAAATAACATTAAGTGCTTAAGGCCTTAAGTTTTAGTGTCATTAATCCGCTGCTACACCCGAAAATCCACAACCGTTCGCTCTACTGTCATTTTTGGTTTAAGGAGTTCCGCACAACTCATTCGCCTCCACGAACGCCTTAAATCTCGAACGCGACGAGCCCCGAATGGAGCCAACGAAACTCTCAGCACCAGAGTGTTGACGCGGAAACGTAGCTGAACTTCGAAATAAGACGATGTTTTGTGCAGTATTGGCGGCAAAGTTCTGTAGAATACGAATTTCTCTAAAACAGCTGCAAAAGACAAAACATCGTGCTACTGGCCATTTTTAATTCTTCGGACTTGGATGCCGCTGGCAGGCGACGACAGCTGATGAAGGCGCTTTTAGAAACGGCTCACACCATTTTTTAGAAAACACTATTTTCACGACGTTTTCTTTCACACACACAAAAAAAAACATTTTTAACCTTTCTAAGACGCTTCTCTACGTTAAATACTTCTAGAATATCAGTGTATTTGCCTTTTTGGCCACTATCACCGTCATGCCTAACACATTTAATGCCTTTGCGTTTTCTCGTCTAGCACGGCCCGCCCAAATGTCATTAGGTATCTTAAGGCCCTAAACAATTAATGTAATTTTTCGTGTACGTGTGGCACGGGTAATAGAAAGGGCGACAGAGCGGGCCTCAGGAGTGGGAAATAACAGGGCAGGAGGAAGGCAGGCTGCTTCCGCACGTGCAATACGAGCCGCCTTGAAGAGGAGGAAAAAAGTGTATCTAAATTTCTGAGCCCAAGGGAAGAGTCCTCATTCCAGGACCCCTTGAGTCCGTCCGGCTTCTTGGGCTCTCTTCACCAGCAAAATCTGGTCGTCAGGGTCCGAGCAGGACAGTGCTCTCTCCCAGTGCTCAGGGGAAAGGAAGGGCAGAGGGGGTGGGTTAGGGTTCTTATCACAGCCACACATGATATGGGAGAGGGTTCCCGGAGCCTCGCAGAAGCGGCATTGTGAGGGGTACTGGGTGGGGGCCTGAATGTGGCCTCTGGTGAGGTGGGGAAACGTGTTTGTTTGAATGCCTCGGAGGTGGCGCTGTTGTTCTTTGTTGAGGCTTTTGTGCGCAGGAGGATATAGCGTTCGTTCCAGACGGTAATGCTGAGTGATTCCGTGGAATGACAAGAGGTGGCAGGCCTGCCACTGCTCGCCGAACTACTGGCTTGCCCGGTGGGTCATCTCTCGGGCACGCTGGTGGGTAGCTTTGTTGTCAGACACGGCGGAGTGGGCTGGAGTCCAAATAATCCTTACGGGATGTCGAGGAGGATGCTGGAGAAGTATCGTTCTGACAGGACGTGATATGCAACCACTGGAGAAGGTTCTACATGCTTGTGGGCTGTCTGTGATTATGATTTCTGCAGAAGTTTCTGCAATCTCTAGGGAGATGGCCGCTTCCTCCGCCCACAGAGAGCGGATGGTGGGAATCGATGCACATGTAATGAGGTCTCCCGTAGTAGAAACCACAGAGGTCATAGCTTTTCGCCCAGGATATGAAGCGGCGTCTGTATAAACCGTGGCAGAGTTTCGGCCGTATGGATTAGGAATAGCTTTCGCTCTGGCTTCCCTACGAGACTCGTGATGCGTCGGATGCATGTTGCGTGGTCGTGGGGCCACATCAATGAACTTGCGAACCTCATCGGGAAGCTGAGTCGCATCGGCCTGCGGGTGTTGCAGAGGAGAGCGCAGGTGCAGTTGAGACAGAATGGCTCTACCGGTAGGGGTAGAGCTGAGGCGTAAGAATTGGCGGAGATGCTGGACTTCCAATCTTTCATCTAAGGTATTGTGGACCCCCAACCGCAAGAGTTTCTGCGTTGAGGTGGTAACAGGTAGTCCTAATGCTAGTTCGTACGCCTTGCGTATCAACGCTTTCACCTTGTCCTTTTCGGTCTTGGAGGGTATGGCGTAGGGGAGGCAGTAAGTGACCCTAGACACGACGAAGGCTTGAACCAGCCTGAGTGCATCCTCCTCTCGCATACCACTCGTTTTGGTACTAATCCTGCGGATCATGTGGGATGCTTGCTCTGTGGTGTTCTTAAGTCTGTTGAGCAGTTGGATGTTCGAGCGATCCGCTTGGAAAAGCATGCCGAAAATTCTGACCTGGGGAGTCGGATTAATTACATGGCCGTCCACGTATAGGGAGATGGTTGGCGACCCAGGAGAGAGTTTCCTCTTTGCCGAGACGATCAGCAGCTCCGATTTCTGCGGCGAGCATTCTAGGCCACACTTCCTTGCATATTGAATGACTATGTCCAGCACCTGTTGTAGATTGTTCTCTATGTCCCCTACTGATCCATGAATGGCCTTGAGGAAGTTGCCGACGTGGCCTGCTGGCAATGGCGAGCTAGAGGAACGGGGGTGCTTTCCAGGGAGCTGGTCAAGCAAGCAGCAACGGGTGGAACCGAAACATTTCAACAGAAAGTTTAACAGCAGATCAACAGAAGGACCAACTAGGCTTTCGCCTTCAATTTTGAAAGACGTCTTAAGCATCCCCCGTAATTTTCTCAGCTCCCTCCATGGCTTTGCACTTGATTGCTCATTTATTTAACACGCACTGTCAGCCACCTCTTAGTGGCCAAGGCAGGAGTGGTGCATACTTGCGTACTTTCAGCGACGTAACACAGTAGAAAATGCATGTACAGTTCACGGTAGAGAAGGAAGGACCAAATAAAATAATCACATAACAGGCTTTCGTTGGACAGGTAAGTGCTTGGGCTGCACGAGCGCAACAAGTGTGGCATCGAGATGCAATTAAGCTTCTGTATACGGCGTGGACTGGTAAACCATGATAAGTACAACTGGAGTCTTGCACATGCGACGGCAATTTTAACAGCGGGCTGCTGAGTCTTTCTTCTGTGCGGGCGAATCGTTAACAGAAAACTATCACCGGCAAAGTGGAGAGGGGGAAATGAATGCTAGGTGAAGTGTGAGGGGAAGTGTGAGGAGAAGTGACTTTCAACTCAGTTTGCGTGGAGAAAGCTTCGCTTTTTAACCATCTTAAGCTATAGAAAGTGGCGACCCTAAAAAAAAGTAAAGTTAAAGCTAGTTTATATCACCAGCTCTGCTATTTCTTTAATATTCGCCTCCTAATTGCAAATGTGGTTGAATGTTCTTAGTACACACGAGCAGTGACAACTGATAAGGATGCGTTTGGCGCTACAATGCTGGTTACATCATGCGGCAGTGCATTCCAGTCCTCGGAAATCGTTCGAGGAAAAAAGAATGTCGCAGAGAATTTGTTTTAGTAATCGCATTACTATGGTTTGAAGGAACCTCCTTCCTGTGGGAAGGGTTCGCGTGCCCCAGCCTGACGAAGTGAAGCTGACACGAAAAAAAAAAAAAAAAGAAATCATTCGTTTATTCTGGGACATTATAAAAAAATATGTGCAAAAAATTTCCGCTTGCAACAGAGCGGTCATTTGAGCAACGCGTCATTGAAAAGCAAACTACCCCGGCAGTGCGCATAATAAGAAAGCGCTTCCCCGACCCTCAAAAAGATGTCCGAGTCCATTGTCCCAAGCAGCACCGTCCCCGCTAACCACACGTGCTGGCTCTAATCCGGGCTGGCCAAGGGTCGCGGTTGCGGTTGACCGCCTCCCTCCACTCCCATCCTGCCCATCCGCTGCGGCCGGGCTGTATCGCTTGCCACAAAGTCCTCGCTCTTAAGCAACCTGATCTCACCCCAAAAGCAAAGCTCTAGTACCCTTAGAATTATCGTGGCGCTTTTACTTTCTGATATGACACCTCTCTTCCTTCTACATACCTAAAACACTCACGATTTCTTTTTTCAATTCGTTTCCAACTATTTTGCCTAATTATAGTTACCTGGCACATTTTGCTTGCTCGCTGTTGGGAACATATTTCGTCATTAACCTTTTAGCCATTTCTCGCCACTAAGTGCCCCGGCTTTATGCAGATATACCTGAACACATTGTCTCCACTTACGGGGATTCATAGCTCTTATTCATATCTTATCATTGCTCTTATCATAAAGATTCTCGGAGTATCTGCTTGCTTTCCTGCAAATGTCGTGGAAAGACGATAGCCGTTTGCCACCCCTGTCCCGTAACGGCAGGTCTTTTTTTTTTTTGCCTGCTCAGAGCAGCTCTGAGAAGCTCCAAGCAGCGCCATACTTTTCCCGCCATAGACGTTCTATGGCCAAATAAAACACGAAACTGCTTGGAGCTGCTCAGAGGTGCTCTGAGCAGGCAAAAAAAAAAAAAAAAAAAACTTGCCTCTCCATTTGGCCCCTACCCCTCCCACGCTCTTCATTTCCTGTCCAGCTGCGACCATGATCAGCAAGCACAACGGAGGTTTTCTCTTTAAATTTCCCGCGTTCGCTTTTTCGAAGCTTTTATTTGCCCTTGCAAGAACGAAGTCCGCGTGCATTTTTAATTAGAACAACAGGGCAAGTATCAGTCACGCATTTGTTTCCTTCGAATACGCTTAAGTGTTTCTTTTTGAGGAACAATGTTGACAAATGTGAAATACGCTACCAGATTTAGAAGTTCCGGAAGGTTTTCATTACACATACTCTTTTCTCCAGAATTTACCTCTTCACCACGTGGCTGAATCGAGTGACAGATAGACACTGGCTAGGGAATCTGGCTGCTTTGTATGTTTGCTTTTGTAATCAACCAAGCTTGCATTTTGTCTTCGTGGCTCCTTTAAGCGGCTGCTGAAGCGTTGTCAACAAGTGTTGCACATGCCTGCGTTTGAAATGCATTCTTGTTACCGGATTCCTGGCCGCGACAACGCTTTCGCTGCGGCTCACACCATTATCGGGCGGAGAAACACATTTTTTCTCTTCTCGGCATTGCCTTTCACCACGTCTTCGCCATCCAATTGGAAGCCGATCCGCTCCAGCTTGCCGCCTGTTAGACAAAAGTCGATGCCAAGAAAAATTTCTGTTGAGGCTGGGCTACTGAAGAGCTCCTCGGAACTAGGACACTAATGATGGTCAGAATGGTACGAGAAGGCCCTTTCGAATGCAGGCTAGTGCGGGGCATATTTCAAGTGGTCGAAAGGCCAGACGCTTTGATTCTACATGAAAAGGTGGACCCCGCATGGTTTTTCAACTCCGGAGTGGGATGAACAGTGTCTGATCGTGGGCGCGATGGGTACGCCACCGTTCTTTATGCCAATTTTTACTTTGGCGGGAATAGGACAAAACATTACTGTTCCTGGCACCAATGGCCGTATTCTGAGACTGTCCTTTACTCCAGGGGTTTCCTCCATTCAACTGAATGGTGGACACCGCGATGCATTTGCATGCGAAAGTCGCTTTCAAGGATCTTCTTGACTGGAGTTGCGACTGTAGGACGGATTCAGAATACGGGTACAAACGATTACGTAACTCTGAGTAGGGCATTCTTAATTCTTGTCCTTCTCTCAATGTCCTCTCGCGCTCTCGCGCAGTTGCGGGTGACGATGGGGAACCGACGACCGCCACCTACATTCAAGTCCCTGTGGACCATGGTGGCCAGCCCAAGCCAACCAGTAAGTCGACAACACTGCCACCGTCAGTGCGACGTACCGATCCAGGTGAAGGGCGTACGACGAGCTAGTGACTCCGCCTTCTACTCGTGACCAGCAAACTAATCAACATAAATATGGATACGTCAGTAGAAATTATCGAAAGCATCGTACTTTTCTTGACACTCATTGCGGAAACCAATGGCGACCCCGTATATGTGCCATACCTAAATCCGCAACTTCATTTCAGGCCGTAATAAGACTCCTTTTCTAAACTTACGGTTTCCAGAGGGTACACAGTATATGTGCTATGCCTAATTCGCAGCTTCATTGAAGGTCAAAACACCGTACTTCTTTCAAAATTCCACAATTTCCAAATGTAACTCCGTAATTTGCACCATGCCTAAATCCGCAGCTTCATTTAAGGCTAAAATACAGTACTATCCCGTTAACTCGAACTCGGATATCTCGAAATGTGGCTTAACTCAAAACTTTTTTTCGCCGTGCAAATACCTCCCATAGGCGCTATGTATTTCCCCCCTCTTTATCACCAAACGTTTTTTGGGGCTACCACGGATATCTCGAAATGTACTGGGCGCGGAAGCTCAAACACTAAAGCAAATCCAGACAATCACGTACCCAAACAAGTCTGACTATACAAAATGTTCCCTCAAACACACACACACGCTTGAAATAAATGCGGAACCCTCCCCCCCTCCCCCCCCCTCCCAACTTATTTCATGCGACGTGGGCCTGCCTAACCATCTGTCCTTCAGTAAACACCACCACAAATGCGGTGGTGCTGTGGGAGGTAGCTCTGGCCAGCTACGACTTGGGTATTCCCAAGGACTTAATTCCAAGGAGCAGAAGAGTCTGGGGTTCTCGAAAAAGGGCACCACCACTAGGAGAATCGCGACACCTCGTCTTTTTTAAATAAACTTTTCTCCCCCCCCCCCCCCCTCTCTCTCTCTCTCTCTCTCTCTCTCTCTCTCTCTCTCTCTCTCTCTCTCTCTCTCTCTCTCTCTCTCTCTCTCTCTCTCTCTCGGCAGAGATGACAAAAGGCAAAGTCCGTTTACAGGCAGCCGATAAGGTCTCCATTCGAACGCTTATCTCCCAGCCCGCGCCGAACGCTGTCGTGAACGGCAAATTTACGGGAAGTGCACGCTGTACGAGTCCGATGTACCCGTTTTACGAGAATGCGGTCCCACACCTATTGCCGTTGAGCACGACCACGGGCGGAGCTGCGAAGCTCACGTCCGTGACGTCGGCTTAGGGACTCTCGGATTTGTTGTTTGCTTCATTCGGGCTCGCTCTTCCTGCGGTTTCTTTACGCTCGGTTTACCTCTGATGCTTGGCCGTACCAGAATTTCGCGTGCGCGTAACTTTTTATCATAATAAGGCACTTAAAATCGCATGCACTATCTCAAGGCGTTATTTAAATAACGGTTTTTTATACCGCTCCAGAAGAAACATTGCCGGCATTGTGCCATTCCTTGCGAAGCCGGTCCTGTGTGGAGCGCGAAGAGTCGGCGCTAGGTGTCAGTTTCCGTGTTCAGCAATCTTTAGAACAAAGGTAGCGCCGAGCTGCTAATAATCGACAACAGCGAAAATGCAAGACCAAAAATTCCAAACCTTCGGAACTGTCGGCTTTGGCAGAAGGCATCACAATTCCCGGTAATTGTAAAACAATTTTTACAACCTTGCCGAACGATCGAAAGTAATTGTATCACACCACTTTACGTGGTTGTGACGTGAAAGTATGCCAGCATGCACGATGGGCTACAAAGACTGCAGGTTGAGTTTTAAATAACACATTGTGTAACAGGTGCGTGCTGGTTTTATACCAGGCTTCTAACCAGTATGGAGGTTTATTGAGCGTGTCGGGAACGCGACAGTGAGGTGAACCGAGACACGTCCGAATGCTTCGACGTGCCCCCAAAAACTGGGGCCCCCCGTTTTATTCCACGCTCGTGGCGTTCGTGGCTGCTTGCGCACCGGCGCAGCGTCGCCCGTGCTCATTGGTTGTCACTCAGCCCCAGCGCCATCGCCGCTGTGGCATAGCCCCCTCCCCTGGAGACGGAGTCTGGAGGAGGAGTCCTTGTAGAAAGCGGCACAGCAAAACTCACAGTTTTTGCGTTGCGAGGTTCACGGGTGATGGTGCGAACGGAAGGAAGAGTGGTGGTGTTCAGGATGAACTGATGGTGGACTGGAGCACAAGCGGGGCAGCTTCGGTAAAAGTGGGCTTGCGGCGATCGATGGAAACTATGGTGTCGCGGCCGTTGACGCGAACTGTAAACGTCTTGTCAGAGCGTGAAATGACGAGATGAGGGCCGGTGTATAGTGGTTGAAGTGCTTGGCGGGTACTGTCGACACGGATGAAAACATATTGGCTGACAGAAAGGTTTGGAGGAATAAAAGTGTGCTTTGTGGAACACGACCGTGGTAGTTGGGGACGGGTATAGCTGAAAAACCGGGTTAAATCATTTACGTAGCACAGGCCAGGGGAGGAAAGGTTGTCTTGCGGCTGCGGAGGGACCAGGAAGTCTGCCAGTAAGCGCAAAGACGTGCCATAGGCCATTGGAGAGGCGGCCCAACCAAGATGGTCTTTGATTACAGTGCGCAATCCTAGCAGAACAAGGGGAATGTGAACTGTCCACTGTTCAGGTGATTCGTGAGCCATCAGTGCGGTCTTTAGCTGCCTATGAAACCTCTCGACCATGCCGTTGGCTTTAGGATGGTAGGCCGTTGTTTTCAGGTGAGTTACACCGAGTAGGCATGTCAAACGGTGAAAGAGAGTGGACTCAAATGGCCAGCCACGGTCTGTGATAATCTGCGAAGGCACGCCAAAACGGGCGAAACACGTGGACATAAGTGTGGAAGCAACAGTCTCAGCCGTAATATCGTCGATTGGAACCGCCTCCGGCCAGCGAGTAAAACGGTCGATCGATCACTGTCAAGATGTAACGGTAGCCCTTAGATGGTGGTAGCGGGCCAACGAGGTCGACGTGAATTGTGAGAACCTAGAGACCGGCAAGGGAAAAGGGGCCAGAGGTGATGTGGTATGCCGAGAGACACTTGCATTGCTGGCAGGAAAGGCAGGAACGAGCCGATGCGCGAACGTCAGTATTCATGCCAGGTCAGACGTATTTCTCGGCAACCAAACGCCGTGAGGCACGAACTCCAGGATGACATGGACGGTGAATATAGTTGAAAGCAATGCGCCTGAGAGAAGCAGGAAGGTACGGCCGTCTGCTGCCTGAAACCGGGTCAACGTCGCAAACGATGCCGATTCCCGAATCAGGGCAGTAATGTCCTGGAGTTGAAGAGAGGAACTGTTTAAAGAACGCTGATTGCGCAGCTCCTCGTCCTCTCGTTGGGCTTGAGCCAACTCCTGAGTACTGAAACCGGAGCGTTGTATGGCCGAAATACGGCTAAGGACGTCGGCTTGGATGTTAACTCCCTTGACATGCTGAATGTCTGTCGTGAACTCTGCAAGATACGCCAAGTGTCGCGTCTCTCCGGGAGAATATGTAGTCTTCGATGACTTGAAGGCGTTCGTAAGAGGCTTATGATCGGTGAAGATCACGAAGCTGCGGCCCTCAAGGAAAAAACGGAAATGCTTAACAGCGAGGTATGCCGCCCGAAGCTCCCGCCCGAAAGTGCTGTAGCGTTGCTCAGTTGGAAAAAGCTTCTTCGAAAAGAAACCGAGCGGATGCCACCGTGGTTGGAGACGAATGTAATGTGGTGACTTCCATTATCTTGTCGGCGTGCGCGGCCAATTGTGGCAAGGGAAGGTCAGAAGCCGTCGCGAGGACCATCTGCACAGACGAAGGAAGCCGTTGCAGGAAAAGTTCCTTCAGCAAGCGGGAGTCCGTGGCAGAAGGTGTCGCCGAGAAGGATTTGCAGTTCGCGAAGGCGCTGCGAAGGTCGACGATCAACCAACTCCTCCGCAGAAAGCAGCCGCTGGAAACGCTGCCGTTCCGAAGACCTCGTGCGGCTCAAAATGGCAGCCTTTAATGTGTCGTAAGGGTTCCTGGTAGGTGGGTTTGCGAGGATGTCGCGAACCTCGACGGCGATCTCAATAGTTAGTGACTGTTGGAGATGGCTGAAGCGGGTCTCTTGCGACGTGATGTGGCTCACTCGGAAGCTTGCCTCGGCTTGAAGGAACCACACGTCGGGGTGTTGAGCACTGAAGGGGGGCAAACGGCAGGCGACGGCGGAGATGCCATCTGAAGAGGCAGCGGAGGACGCAGAATTACCACCGGTGTCGCGAGGAGGGTTCATTCTGGCTCCTTGACCCCGCTGCAGGGTCCGGGTCACCAATGTCGCGAACGCGACAGAGAGATGAGCCGAGACATGTCCGAACGCTATGACGCTGACATTTTATTCCACGCTCTTGGCGTTCGTAGCTTCATGCGCACCGGGGCTGCGTGGCCCGTACTCATTGGTTGTCACTCAGCCCCAGCGCCATCGCCGCTGGGGGCGCCGCCACAAGCAAAACTAGTCACGGCAACGGTAAAGATACAGTAACACTGTTTGTTCAGACCTGGAGGGATTTTTCGGTACTAAGACGTTGACGGGGCTAAGTTTGTGACGGTGCAGAAAAATAAATGCATTGGGCACAGAAAAAAAGCATTGATCTGATACAAGCCAATAATATTCGGGTATGCGTTATAGGAAAACTGCCCTGAAGAGGAGAAGGAGCAGGAGGATAAAACTTAACAGGAAAATCTAGCTCATTAGTGGGTCGAATCCCGGCTCAGTCCAGGACAAGAGAGTAAGTGTGTTCAATTGATAGCACGCCTTTCTGAGCAAACTAGGATTTGTTCTTATCGCCCGGAAGGGCTGGAAAACAATGAAAAGCTGCTAGAAAATACTCACCGGTTTTGATTCTTGTGATATGCGCCCTCACACTACTTATTGCGTTGGTTAGCGAGTTTATCCCATCATCCACACCGTAACCATGTCATAATTGTTTGGGTTGAGAGTCAGTTCGTTATGATAACAATGGTTGCGAAGAAATTCGGAGCACAAAGGCCGCCTTCCAGTACTCTGGACAGCGTTGTCTGGGACTCGATCGCGGTGGCGAAGCACAAACTTTTCTATTGTATTTGCATGTGAATAAACAACGCATGCTGCCGATATCACCTTCTTGCGCGCACCCACAACGAAAGCTAATTTTTGAAGAAGGGAATGTATGTCATACAGCCTGAAGACAATATCCACACCATCTTTGTGAACTTCCCGAACATCCCCAAACCTACTACTAAGATGTTTGTGACGGTGCAGAAAAATGAATGCATTGGGCACAGAAAAAAAAAAAAACATTGATATGATACAAGCCAACAACGAAAGATATAGAAGACAACCGCTTTATTTCTTGCTAAGCAATGCGCGTGTAGGGGCCCGCTGCTTGGTACGTAGCATTAGACTGTGGAGTCTTCTCGAAAACACTGTAGGGAAGCCTACGCATTTGGAAAACTTATCGAGGAGCTCTGACCGCTGAACCTCGCGAATAAGCTAGAAAGGACGATTTACACACGATCTTCTGACCGATGCTCTAAAGAAAGTTGTTCTCTCTCTTCGTGTGTTGCAGACTTGTGGGGCATACACCCTGCAATTATTCAGATATGTCAGAAGCTGGCAAAAAAAGACTGAATTACTAGAACTGCGCTTCTTAATGCGCTACAACATGAAAGCGGGCGATCTGTAGCGCAGGCAATGCTGTTCTCACAAGCGGAGTGCAGCAGCGGCGCGAGTCCCTAAGCCGACGTTAGAGCCAAGGGGCGCCACTAAAACAGGGACCGGAACCTGGAGTTTGCCAGGCGACACTAGCGCCACTTTTTTGCGTAGTGGCGGAAGGCGGAAGCTGTGGACGGGCAGTTGGCCGTTTCACCCACAGCTGGCGGCACGTTTTTTTTTAGATGCGGAGCATCTTATGGTCTCAGCATGTCCCGCGTCGGCGTCCACATTCCCACTGCGCATGCGCAACTCTCCTCCTTACACCCACAGCTGCGCGGTACTACACTATAAAAAAAGGAATACCTAGCGGCGCCCGGTTTCGATCCCACGACTCTCTGGCCGCAACGGGAGGTACGCGGTGCCCTTGCCACTCCGCTACAAATCCGGGACAGGATCAAAGGCTATGAAAGCGCCTTATGTCCTTGACTCATTCAAACTACCTCAAGAAGCTACGGATACAATGAAGGCACCCGAAGCTGAATGTCAAAGGAAACGACGAACTGAAAACTTTAGAAGAGGATGTTGAATTTCCGGTGGGAAAGCTGTGGCGGGAAGCGCCACGCGCCTTGCAGGTCAACCAGCCCCGTCCGCAGCGCCTGTGATGCTGATTGTGGCAGGATGCCCCTAGGGATTGGCCAATTAAAGAATCCATCACGAGATAGGTTCGCGTTCAACCACCGTCGTCATCTTCCCGTAGGGGAACCGCCGAAGAAGAAGAAGGAGAAGACAAAGCTGCGAAGAGGAGGGCGTGTACATTGCTCTCAGCCGGTGCACCAATGTCAGCAACCTTTACCTCACCAACGCTGACGGAGACTACCGATTCTACCACAGAGACAACATCGACAAGAACATGACGGACGAGTTTCGGCGCCTCGAGAACCACCGCCTACTCACCGTAACACAACAGTACTTGCGTGCCTTTGCCACCGGTGTGGACCCGGACGCGGAATTCCCTCTGGCGCTAGTAAAAACCAGATCACTCAACATAACGGCAACACAATGGAACCACATAGAACCGCCACGATGCTTTGCATGCTCATCAGGGTTCCCCACGGGAAGATTGTGGAATTTTTTTGTTTGCGCGAGCGCGGTCTTCGCTCGCCGGGAGTTCTTCCCGCGGCACTAGGGCCCGAACGTTGGACAGGTGGCGCTGCTTTTGCTGATGATGATGATCATGATTAGAGACGCCGTTCAACAGCGCCACCCGCGGAATAAAATCGCAAAAATGGGTGGGAGTAGCACTGCGTGTGCATGTGGAGCACGCGTGTTTCCGTCTTGTTTAAAAGTGCAACTCTTCGTACACTGGGGTTATGGTAGACATTTGACAAGCACATTTTCCTTTGTCAGAAAATTAGGTTCGTGCGAGGAGCGTTTAGTTTAATTACCTAATTTAGGTTATTTAGTTAATATGGCTTGTGAGATTGGGATAAAAGTGAAAGTAATGCCACTAGGGCTTGCAAGGAATTAAATTATAGGTCTCGATGAGGGAAATCACGCGGAACAAATTAAAAATTGCTTCCTGGTTATAGCCATGAGATAGTCACGTGAGTCATAGATTGGGTTAAATGTCAAAGTGATGCCACGAGGGCTTAGAAGGTATCAAATTAAGGGTGTCGATGAGTGGAATCACGTGGGACAAATAAAAATCGCTTCCTGGTTACAGTGATGAGATAGTCACGTGAGTCATAGATTGAGTTAGAATTCAGTGATGCCACTAGGGCTTGTGAGGTATCAAATTAAAGGTCTCGATGAGTGGAATCACTTGGGACAAATTCAAAATTGCTTCCTGGTTATAGTCATAACAGTCACGTAAATCATACATGGAGTTAAAAGTCAAATTGATAACACTAGGGCTTGTGACGTGTCAAATTAAAGGCCTGGATGATGGGAGTCACGTGGGATAAATTAGAGATCGCTTCCTGGTTATAGTCATGAAATAACCACGTAGGTCATAAATTGGGTTAAATGTCAAAGTGATGCCAAAGTGATACCGCCTGCCCGAATGTAATAACAGCTACACATGCGAGAAAGGGGATGATGGTGTGTTTAAAAATTGTGCTACGAATGTGTGTTCGCGCTGGTAGTGAAAGCGATGATCCAATATCTGCACAAGATCACTGCACCCGAAAATCCGAAGTCAGCCATGACTCGTTCGGGGAAAAACGGCGGCGGGCTGACTTGTTCAGTTTATGCTTCTTTCAAGCTCACCTATTCTAAGGAAAGATTTGAGTCTTCCATTTTCCAAGGAACTTTCTGGCTCGTATCTGAATGGGAACAGGAGGAGCTCTTCAGGCCGAATGGTCACTGCAGCTCCTAGGCTTCCGAATAGGACGTTATCTACCGCAGCCCGATCGCGAAAGGCAGCCAGGGCTCTGACCGCGACACGGGAAGGGGTCATTTGCTTTAATAAAAAAATGCTGTTTGTGTGTATTTTCACAAGAAATAAACATGTCTTCCGAATTCCACCGCCAGGAAAACTATAAATGAATGCTCCCAACAAATTCTTTTTAAAAAACTCTTCAGCAGCCCTTTAAGAGCATGTCGAGTTTGTGATATGTGTGGATTGGTCTTTTATTTTCAATACGTTTCTAAAAAAAACTTGAAAAGAAGCTCTTTATTTCACGCCCTTCATTATTTCATGGAAAGTTACATCTCTACTGAGATGTACCCGCCGCGGTGGCTCAGTGGCTAAGACGTTGCGCTGCTGAGCATGAGGTCGCGGGTTCTATTCCCGGCCGCGGCGGCCGCTTTTCTGATGGAGGCGAAAAGCAAAAACACCCGTGTGTACGAGATTTCGGGGCACGTTAAAGATGCCCAGGTGGTCAAAATCAATCTGGAGCCCTCCACTACGGCGCGCCTCATTGCCTGCGTTGCATCGGCGCGTTAAACCCTACAATCAATCAACTATGCCATCCCCTTGCAATTCGAAATAGCGCTTTTGCTTTATATATAAACTAAATTCATTCATTTGTATTGGTTATTTATTGCCACCTTGTTCCTCGTGGCTGATATGCCATGTGGAAGAACGCAGCACGAACACAATAATGTACCAGGATTGTAAACATATTATGGTGCTTTGAAATGTTATGGTAGTAAACAAATATGCGCATGACGAACCAGAGCGCTGCGGAAGCAGCTTTATATTTTCGATCATTCTTACGGCAGTAAATGAAAATGCCACCCACTGCAGTGTCTCAGTTATGCTGCTGAGCGCAAGGACGCGGGTTCAATCCCGGCCGCGGTGGCTGCTTTTCATATCGAGGAGAAAAAAAAAGACGCTTGCGTGTCGAGATTTCGTCCCGAGTAAAGATCCCCAGGTGGTCAAAAGTAATCCATGGAGAGCCCCCCACTACGTGTCCCTCGCGGCCCAGGTGCACAGCCGCGGCGCGTTAAACCCCCACAATTAAATTTTGAATTGAAATAATACAAAAATTTCCCCCCATTTCCCCGAGGGGAAGAATGTGAAAGTGCGAATGCACGAGTTGAATTTGCGCGGTTCGGTAATGTTCGCGAAAGAGAGATCACACACACACACACAACTACAAAGAAAGAAAGATGCATTTATTCACAGACACCTATTTGTGTTGTCGTTGTACTTGATCGCTAGAGCGGATCTCAGCTTTGAAATTTCGTGTCAGTACTCCTTTAAGCGGGTGCATTAGCCCTTCTCACGCCCGATTCCTGGCCAATCCCCCACGTGGGTATGTGTGATGCACAGACACCTATTTGTGTTGTCGTTGTACTTGATTGCTAGAGCGGATCTCAGCTTTGAAATTTCGTGTCAGTACTCCTTTAAGCGGGTGCATTAGCCCTTCTCACGCCCGATTCCTGGCCAATCCCCCACGTGGGTATGTGTGATGCAGACACCTATTTCTGTTGTCGTTGTACTTGATTGCTAGAGCGGATCTCAGCTTTGAAATTTCGTGTCAGTACTCCTTTAAGCGGGTGCATTAGCCCTTCTCACGCCCGTCTCCTGGCCAATCCCCCACGTGGGTATGTGTGATGCACAGACACCTATTTGTGTTGTCGTTGTACTTGATTGCTAGAGCGGATCTCAGCTTTGAAATTTCGTGTCAGTACTCCTTTAAGCGGGTGCATTAGCCCTTCTCACGCCCGATTCCTGGCGAATCCCCCACGTGGGTATGTGTGATGCACAGACACCTATTTGTGTTGTCGTTGTACTTGATTGCTAGAGCGGATCTCAGCTTTGAAATTTCGTGTCAGTACTCCTTTAAGCGGGTGCATTAGCCCTTCTCACGCTCGATTCCTGGCCAATCCCCCACGTGGGTATGTGCCATGTCAGCGGCCAGGCAGCGCGCGCCCATCTCCCCCCGTTGCCAAGGAAGACGAGGAGCGCGCGCACCCGCAGCTGTTGCTATGTGGACGGACGGCGGTCGCCGGAATTCAGGGTCGCTTACAAAGTGCATTCGCACTTAAAATAGGCTGCGTATCTGCTTCCTTTGCTGCAAATGTCATCGAAATTAGGACAGCAGTTTTCTTCCACCCGTGACTGTAACACCCCCTTGTCTCCCCCGCCCCCCGCGCTGGTCCCCTCCGCTCCCCATCCTCCATCACGGATGCAGTCGAAGTTTGCCCAATTCGATCCAATTTTCTTGCGTTCGCTCCATCTTTGCAGAACTCTTCTTTCTGTGGCTCTTTTCCGCGAATTTACAACAGCCCCAAAAACACACAGCGCCTCAAGAAAGCAAGCAGTACTTGCTGCGAAGTCGTGAATAGGAAGCATCGTGCTGCTAGGAGGAAAATAAACTCGATCCACCATTCGAGAAAAGAGAGTTGTCAATCACGAAGCACAGGAATTTGAAAGGTAGGTGAAGTAAAAATGTAGCTTTTTCCAGCAGTCCCATGACGCCATCTGATTGCAGTGCCAGACTTTCCAGAAGTGAAATTTACAACAAACGACTTCATGCTCTAGAGTGTACGTTGCAAGCCGCCGACGGAACGAGTGACGCCACAGTCACGTGATGCGCCGTCCAGGATGTTGCCAAGAATAATCGCGGCAACATCGCCCTTTTCTTATGCGCCGTGATTTACCCTTCAAGACGTTTTGCAGAGGTTACTCTTTTAAGATAACAGCACTATAACTTTTTCTGCTACTTACTAGTGTAATGGATAACTCGACATACATGTATCTCAATATTGAGAAAATTGTTTGTGTCGTCTCGCCACAACTCTTCACAACCATCTGAATACTGGCGCCAACATTTGTAAACTATTCCACCATGAAGATATGAAAGTTTCGGAGAGGCTGTGAAACGCCACCTCAGGGGTGTTCAATTTTTCTTGTGTTTTGAGCCTAATCTCGCTTTCATTCTTCGTAAGTCGCTCCTCACTTCGTCTTCTCCAATTGCGCCTCTCAACCTGTGGACACTGTTTGGAGTTGCTGCGACGTAGGTCTTCGGTTGGTCGCTGCTTCCCCACACCACCATTGCCACAACGCCAATACTATACGCCCGAGGGGGGGAGGGGGGGGAGAAGAAACGCTAATACCTCCACAGTTCTAGGAATACGCCGGATGGATGGGAACTCTCGTAAGCGTTTCTCGATGAGATTTTAATAGCCCATAGCCCGTTCTGCATGAGGCAAATTTACTTGTGAATTCGCATATGCGGCACTGCTCGAGGAGCAAAACAACCTATTTTTGTACCTTCGGCAGCAACAAAAATCGAATCGTTTTAGCTTGTGCAGCAAAACAACATATATTGCTGCACTAGCGACGCCGCAGCTGCGAATTCGCGCGTAAAATATCACCATGTAGAGCGGGCTTAGGGCACCCTACTTGCATTTACGTAGAGCAATAGATCAATTATTGCCACATGAGCAGTCCCAGAACGTGAATACTCATCCTCACACTTTCATTCCAATACCGTGTGAATTCGAGGCGTCGGCAAAGAAATGGTTATGATTATCATTGTGACGATCGTCCTTCTGCAGCTCATTAGCTAGACATCTTGTATCCCATCAGATGGCTTAGCTTAGAGGCTCACTTCATTCGACCGTTACTGTATATACATATATACAAACCCGACTTCCTTTTTTTGCAGTTACTGAGAAAATACCAGCCCATATGTATAAATAACCCCGTAGAAATATTTTGCGGAGCGTATGGAGAGCAACACATGTGACGCTCTTACTGTGTTCCCTCCTCGCCCTTGTGTTACTTTACCATCGCGCCCGCCAACTACATCGGCCAAGTACATCATGTAAAGCGTGAACCGCATGGAGCGTTTCCTGCTCGCGAAAACGCGCCGCTGCCGCGTAGCCACCCGCACGCTGCACGCGGCGCGGCAGGCGGCGAAAACATGGCGGCGGCTTCGTCCGCGAAGTGGCGTCGGGAGCTCGAGCGACCGCTTCTAAGCGCTCTCTAAAATGCCGCTCAAGACACGCACGAAGTTGCTTGAGCGGTAAAGGAGCTTATAATGCGGGTGAAAACGGTACTAAAAACATCATCCGCGCCGCTACTGAATGCGCCCAAGCAATATCTGCTGGGGTGGTAAGCATAAAGATCCCCGGCGGAGCCAGCCGGCTGTCTCGAGGTCTCGAGTGCTTTGAAACCGCCGCCAAGAGGCGGGCGGCTCCCCATTGGCGCAAGTCGCCAGGCTCCTCCCACTGCTGCGCGCGACGTGCGTCAAAATCTAGCCGAGGCAGATGCTGCCGCGGGCGCGGAATCGTCGACGCGGGCGTCGAAAAAACGTACGCGCAAAGGTGACGCGCGCAAATCGCGTGAAAAAACGCTCCGTGCGGTTCACGCTTAAGAGGCCCTCGCGAACGTTGTGCAAGCCATGTACTGGCACGGAGTGTTCTGCTAAGGACGCATTACTTTGGGTACAGAAGCGGCTGTCCCAGAAACGCTTCACCTGATCATTATCATTTTATTTCTTGAGCAACGATTTGAGATGACAATCGAAACTTCGTAGCATATGTAATACCACTCTCACGCGGCTGATCAAATGATATTTAGAGCGAATGAAATTTGCTCTTAATGTCATTAATTCAGCACTACACGACAACACCGAAGGACATTTGAGGCGAATGACATTTAGTGGCTAACAGAGGTTCGGGAGCACATTCAGCGGCGAAATGAATAGCCTCAAAAGCAGAGGCGCGTCACCAGGGAAGACAATTTAGCAATAAACCAGAAAATACGGTTTCTAAAACCTTTCAGCAAACATATTTTCCCCCTCATGTTGTTTTTAAAATAACGACAAACAAGTATTAACCTAAAAGCAAATCTCGTCCAGAAGGCGCGCTCTACCCTAATACACGTTTTCGCGTACTTGCCTCAGCTTATGATGTCTACTGATATGTTACCTAAACTGGTGATTTTTCTTATTTTTATTTAAAAATAATCCTTCATCTTTCTAACAAATAGTTCGTATGAAAACATTCTAGATCGAGACCTTTAATTTGATACTTCACACGCCATAGTGCCATAGCTTTGACATCTAACCCAAATATGACTCATGTGACTGTCCCATGACTATGACCAGGAAGCAATTTTAAATTTTTCCCACTTGATTTCCTTCATCGAGACCTTCGATTTCATACCTCACAAGCCCTAGTGGCATCACTTTGACAATTACCCCAATCTATGACTCACGTGACTATCTCATGACTATAACGAGGAAACACTTTTTAATTTTTTCCACGTGATTCCACTCATCGACACATTTATTTTAGTACCTCACAAGCCCTAGTGGCACCCCTTTGACGTTTAACGCAATCTACGACTCACGTGACTATGTCATGACTATAACCCAGAAGCAATTTTAAATTTGTCCCACGTCATTAGCCTCATCGAGACCTTTAATTTGATACCTCACAAACCCCAGTGGCACCAATTTGACTTTTAACGCAATCTATGATGACTCACGTGACTTATGTGTATAACCAGGGTGCAATTTTTAATTTTTCCCTCGTGTTTCCCCTCATCCTGACCTTTAGTTTGATACCTCACAAGCAGGAGTGGCATCACTGACTTCTAACGCAATCTATGACTCACGCGACTACCTCACGGCAATAATCAGGAAGCAATTTTTAATTTGTCCCATGGGATTCCACTCATCGAGACCTTTCATTTGATATCCCACAAGCCCTAGTGCAATCACTTCGACTATTAACCGAATCTGACTCGCGTGACTATCTCCTGACTATAACGAGGAAGCAATTCCTAATCTGCCCCACGGGATTACCCCCATCGAGATCTTTAATTTGATATCTCGCTAGCCCTAGTGGCATTACTTCCACTTATTAACCTAAATTAGGTGAGCAATTAAACTACACGCGCCTCGCCCGGAGGTAATTTCTGACAAAAAAAAAAAACGATGTGCATGTCATATGACTAATATCATCACGGTAACGAGCGGTTGCACTTTTAAACAATACGGAAACACCCCTGCTCCACGCCACGGAAACACGCCAGGACACACTCCCCAGAAACACGCCAGGGCATGTCCCGACCATTTCTGCAATTGTCTTGCGCGGTTGGCGCTGTTGAATGGCGCCAGCAGGGCCACCTGTTCCACGTTCAGGCCCCTTATGGAAGACGCAGCTGATCATGCGGACGGCGAGCAGCATCAAGGAGTCCCTACAACGGCGAAACAGAAGGAAAACATGTTGCGGCCGCTTCGCAACACGGCAGAATGTAGCGGAGGCGACCAACAACCGATGCGATGCGTTCAGCAGCTCGAGAATTACGGGGAGAGATAGGTGAGGAGGGAACGGAGACGCGCGCGGGACCCATGTCGCCACCTGACGGAGGAAGGCGAGGACGCCGCCGCCACCGCAGCGATGAGCGCGCTCCACGAAGAAAGGCCAGGAGGCCCAATGCAGTGCAGAGCTGTGTGCAGTAGAGGAAAGCGAACATCCGGCTGCGGTCGTTCGTACATGGCAAAGCTTGAACAACGCCGTGAGGCGAAAAAAGATGGTGAATAAACAGTGTATTCTGTGGAGACATGTTTGCATATCACCGCAAAACCACACCTCAACAATGGGCGTATCCCGGACAGTGAAGCTTTCGGTATCAACAAGGATTAACCAGAGCTAAAAGCACAGCAATTTTTTATGTCACACGCGCTATCTTAGTTGGTAGGGAAAGTGTTGTGCCCCGACGTCACTAGACTAGAATAACCTACAAACCCGCACAGAACATGCACTAACAGTCAGTTTTTTTTTCGCACCACCGGTGATGAGATTACCAAGTTGCCTTGCAATCGTATATAGATGAGCGACAGAGAACAAAGTGAACAATCATGATCTTGCACGTTAAACACCAATTTACTGCGCCCGAAAGTACGACCGTTAGCGTTTGAAAGGCCTTTGAAAAGCTCAAAGGTCGTTGGTAGTGCTCCTTTGACTCGAATGACATTTTAACCAAAGGCCTTTGCAAAACGCTGTACAGCAGCTCAATGGTGTATTTTAGTAAAATGACATTCGACTCAAAGGACTTCGAAACGTACGTGTAGCACGGGCATAAAAAAAATTGGCGACTCTTGCTATAATTCGCGCAAGGCTTGAACCATAGAGAAGCTGGAGGTTTTCTTTCTATGCAAGCACTGAAAGATAACCACCACGCATTGCATGAGGTATGGAATCATCTACCTGTTCCGTCGTCGCTTTTCACTGCGGTAGTATTAGTAATCGCCATAGCCATCTATATTGTGGTCTTTCTCATATATGACTGGCGGGCCCGGATCGTTTCATCTGGAGGCCTTCACATTTCTCCCAAAGTGGATCAACACGTCAGCACGCGCTAGGACCGGCGGCAGCTGTCTTGTGCTGCCCTCTTGATGCGCGGACGCATGTGAACTGTTTTCTTGGTATTATTTGCGAGCGCCATACGCAAGCCTGGGCGTCGCCGGGCGCTCCTCGTGAGGCGCGTGCTTGCGTGCGCGGTATACGGCGAGAGTAACTATAACCAAGTTTTCTGATGGCGCAGCACACATTACGGCCAGCAGAAGCAGCGGCTTCGCTGCTAAAATAAGTGCAGAGTGTCGCTTTCCCACCACCGACGACGACGACCGGGAATTCTAACCATGACTGCCATGGTCGCTTCTATAGATCGCATCGCCTTGTAGATAGACCGCTTTACCGCCTGTTTGCCGTGGTCTGTGTCACCTTTGTGCTGCCCCCGCGTAACATCAGGTTGGCTGGGTCCCAATCAAAGCAGTGCGTTTAAAAGAGCGGTTTGCCAGTGCACCCTCATCCTCAAAAAAAGCAGGGGGGGGAGGGGGGGGGGCGGGGGCTGCTTTGCCGGTAGGCCAGCAGATACAAATTTGACCTCTGAAGCAAGTCGAGCCGAACAAAAACCTACACAACACACGCTTCCGAAGAAGAAAGACCCGCACAGTGTTGCTCGCTTATACCGTTTCTCAACGTTAGTTAATGACCTGTAGAAAAGTTGCAGCAGTTGGTCAGGTCACATAATGTGCAAGTCACGAAACAATCATGGCGCCTACGCCAGCATACCGCAATTCTTGTGCCCAATCAGCGCGGGCCAATTTATCGATTTCCACTACTCCGTGGAAGCTGTTTGGGATTTGGGGTAGATGAGGAGTCCGGTCAGGGCAGGGCACGTGGCGAGAGGGAATGACGTGCTGTCATCTAAAAGGGGATCCGTGCCGTATCGCAGGTTATTTCGAACCCTCCTCTTAAAGGTAGCAGCGCTAATGTGTATGCACTAATGGCACAAAAATGTGTCGCGAACCTAGCCCATTTTCTTGCTCAAAAGACGCAAATTTTGATAGTCATCTTTCTACTCGCAGCGACGACCACAGTGGAGACTTCGGCCGCAACCGTGAAAAGCCCACCCAGTACAAGACAAACTACGAGACAAACCACCAGTACAAGAACAACTACGAGACAAATCCCCAGTACAAGAACAACTACAAGAAAAATCACCAGTACAAGAAAAACTACGCTTCCTACGACGACTGCCAAACGAACCTCTCCCATAACGACGACACTGAAGGTAACCACTACAAGACCAAGACCAACAACAACCACCACTAAATCCACTACGACGACGACTACCACCACGACGAAAACCACCACTACGACGACAACCACCACTACAACGACAACGACCACGACAACGACGACAACGACGACGACGACGACAACGACAACAACCACGACAACGACGACTACCACCACAACGACGACCACCACAACGACGACTACCACAACGACGACAACAACGACTACTACCACAACGACGACAACTACCACAACGACGACTACTACCACACCGAAGCCTACCACAACTAAAAGTAAGTTTTTCGTTATAACGGTCATATATACTGCGATCTATTCAAGGCTAGACTGAGTGCTGTGGCGCAAAAAAGTGTCGTAATCTTCCGCAAGCCACAACTGTCCGAGGTACATACTTCTCTTGATCAGGCGGGCATATTTAGCTTTGTAACCGTTTGCTTTAATGACTGTCTGAAGAACGATGCATCAATATAGCTAAATATTATTAGGTTAACGCTATTCTACGAAGCCGCACCATTCCCCGTTTGTCAGCCTTAAGATTGAATTTGTTTTGAACTCGACCATAAAAACAAAAAAATCACTGACGAACTGACTTTTCTTAAGATTTATTTGAGCGAAAAATAAAGGCTACCGAATTAGCGGCGCCGTTTCGCCTCATTCAGACAGACTGCAGGAAAAAAATGGCTGACGATTACTAAACTCCCTCATGCGAAATGTATGTGCAGCGCACTCTTCTCGGTCACGGTGCGTAGCTGCTGCGTCTCAGAAAGTCATCGCATGATCAGCGAACACAAGGCGGCACGAGCTGCTTCTGCCCTAATCTCCCAGCGCGTCACCGCCGCCGAGCGTGTTGCTGTAAATCGTGCTACACTTTCGCCGACTTCCCTCTTCCGTTTTCCTTCTGCATTCGGTGTCCCCTTCGCTCGGTTACGAGGCCGGCGATGTCGTCAAACCACAGTAGCGGACACTTAAGTGCTGCGCCCTAAAAAACGGTAAAGAGGGGGGGGGGGAAGGAGAGAGAGAGAGAAGGAGGTGTTGACAACGAGGCGGGAGGTTTGAAGGTGGGAAGTTTGTCGCACTATTGCAGACTACGAGTAGTGAAAAGCGCACACAAAGCCAAATACAAGGACGGCTTGCCAGAGCAATAATCTTGCCATTTGCACGAGCCTCTGTGACAATTTTCTGTTTTTCAAATTTCTAGATTGCACGTAAACGTATTCATTTCTCGAAGAATTCGCGAAAATCAGGACCACAAATGTACTCGATACTTTCCGTATGGGTCGAATAGTTCATGCTTCTCGGTTGGAGTTTGATATGAGGACTCGGTAATGGCTTTGACCGAACATTCGGCCGTAAGCATTGCTCGGCACACCAGAGAGCTGTCCGTCCGTCCGTAACACGTGACACGATGCCCTCCATAGGCAGATATGGGCCATACAGAGTGTTTATAAAATGCCATAGGCGCATTGAAAGGGAAGCCTAAGTGCCCTATTGTGCGAAATTCCGACGTTGTCCTGTCAGTAAAATAACCACCGCTGTAAACAGTAACTAAAAAATACATTTGTGTTTGCATGGGATTTGAACCCACGGCTCCGTCGTCGGAGCCCAATGTGCTACCACTGCACCATCTTTTTTTCTTTATTGTCTGGTTGGCGACAACACAAAAACTCACTGTACAGTACACAAATTAAAACCACCAGCCTCCAGTCTGCTGAAGAAGGTGGCTTAAAACTGCGCTAGTACAGTAAAAACTCGTTAATTCGAACTCGGTTAGTTCGAACCCACGGTTACTTCGAACTGACGCCCTGGTGCCGGCACAGCCCCGTATAATTCAAAGGGGGCAAAGTCCCGATAATTCGAAGGCGTCGGTACCTTCTATAGAACGGTCAATTCGAACTTGGACCCCATGGTTTCCATAGCTCCTCGCAGAAGAAGTCAGCCCAGGGTGATTACAATGTGTTAAATCCAAACCAAACCAAACTTCTGGAGATGCAAAACAACGAAACCGAAAAAATAACTAACTGATCAATTATTTTGCTGGCTGTTCGAGCTTCATGAACATTATGTAGGAAATCACCTGCCACGAACTTGCAGTAGCGCATAAGTGATAACGAGTTCAGAGGTGGATGGCTTCTTGCTTTCGAACATTTAAGCACGAATATTACTGCGCACATTTTCTCGGTATACAAGATATCAAGCAGAATCGCAGGGCAAATATTTTTGACATTTTGACAGATCTCCCATTCTTGACAAAAAAAATGTAATGGGAAGGGAAAGGCAGGAATGTTAGTCCTAGAGAACGAAATGCATGATAGACAGCCTATGGATTGAATACTATATGCTATGTTTTAGTAGGCTGTTTCTTTATAACTGCGTGATTTCAGCTTAGCTTATAGTAGCTTTTTTTTCTGACCACCGTGGTCATAGAGTTCTTGACGTAGAGGGGCCACACGCCAAGCAAAAGAGAAATATAGCAGGTTGTCGTTTAGAGAAACTCGGTTAAGATGATTTAATGGTTAAGACGAAAATTTTTGCTGTCTTGTAATAGACAGAATACAAAAAACGTGCGCTCAAGAAGAATTTTCTGATAATAGGAACAAATTTTCCCGGTCACTTCGAGTTCAACGGGAGTTTGCTGTCCTAAAACCGTTGCAACCTTGCCGGGATATTTGAACTTAAAGCTCGCGCGTGGATTGCTTACCAACTGAGTCTGTTTTAACTTGCAACTACCGAGGCTGGCGACAGTTGTTTAGTAAGCAAGGAAGGATCAAAGCATGTGCCTCATAAAGCTGCCGACCGCCACTCTCCTTCGCTGCGGACCACCCCAATCTTGATAGTATTTCTCCCTTGGCTTTTCTTATCGCATCGCAGCTACAGGCCCACGGACGATTCCGAGGAACAGGGTGTGGTGTGTGGTCGGAGAGTACGCGAAAGACCTATCCACGGAGAATCACCTATCCAAGATCGACTTCGACGGGTATTGTGACTTTGCCATGCTGACAATGATTTACGACGGTGGTTCAAGTAATTATTTCAGCAACAATAAGTATACCTGGTTTCTCGATAAGGCCAGAGACGCACAAAAAGCGTCCTTCGCCCTCGTCACACCTGAGAGGTGAGTCAACAATGAATGGCGGGTTTGTTTTCGGGTCACCCCGCTCGGGTGGCTACCGTTGCATCGGTGGTGCATCGATATAAAATGTAATTAACCTTTCACTACGACAGGGCGGAGAAAACATGCGCAGCGCTAGTCTTCTGTGGTCGTATCGGAACGCACATCGTATTACATCCTCGAAACGCACGCACACACGCACGTGCACGCACGTGTGCGCATGCACGCACGTGTGCACGCGCGCGCACACACACTTTCTCAGCCATTTCGCGACCCGCAGTGCCGCATTTCAACCCCCTGCACCGAGCACTTTGCTATACGCCTCGTCGGCTCTAAAATCCGCGCACAATTGCACTCAAGACTAGGATGTCGCGGCGTCGGCGTTGCTCTGCCGTTCCAAAGTGCAGAGGACTCGGAAGTGTTTTGAAGGTTAATAAGCTCGAGACGATCACTTAAGATGATGATGATGACTGTCAGGTTCGAAAGACACGCAGTCCCCTGGATGTCTCATCATCTCCACCCCCCGCCGAACCGCGTGTACTGCGACCGGGTGAAGGACGGGTTGCCCATCGGCTGACCATGCGACTACTACTGCACTGCGTCGATGGGTCGTTGCATTGTTGTGGGGTACCCGCGCAACCACTCTTTGGACATCTGCTTCTCCCAGGGAAGACAGAACCCGGCGCAACCGACAATGCCGGTGCACGATGCGAAGGGTGACGCGTCTCCCGGTGAGTGCGCCACGTTGGCAAACTGCTGTCACGTTGCAGGAGCCTTATGCCCTCAGCCGTGGACCTCCGGATTTCCAAGAGAATGGGCAAATATTGTAGGGGCGCAAGGGTCGCCGTGGAAGACGCGGTTGTGCACGGGGTAACTGGCCAAACGGAACCCGGGCCGGACGTTTCCCACTGCGGGCGTTGAACCAAGGGAAGCATATGCTGCTTCCTGACTGGGCTGCAAAGAGCGCTTTGTGTTTAAGACTTTCATAATAAAACACCGTGGAAATAGGTTGTAAATGGAGCCTGAGACTCGTTAAAAAACGTTCTCTAATCCCACATGTAACAAGGCGCCAGCAGATCAAGGAGTTCGTCTTCGATCCCCACGAAAGCAGCATCCAACGGCTGGTCACTAGCCAGGAGAATGAGCAAAGTAGGGAGGACCTGACTATAATGATGATATTTGATTGATTGATTGTAGAGTTTAACGCGCCGACGCAACGCAGGCGATGAGGCGCGCCGTAGTGGAGGGCTCCGGATTAATTTTGACCACCTGGGGATCTTTAACGTGCACCGAAATCTCGTACACACGGAGGTTTTTGCTTTTCGCCTCCATCAGAAGAGCGACCGCCAGGGCCGGGAATCGAACCCGCGACCTCGTGCTCAGCAGCGCAACGCCTTAGCCACTGAGCCACCGCGGCGGGTATAATGATGATATGATGGTGATGATTATGATAGCATTTTAACCGACACGAGACCCTCTGCTCGATTCCCATTTTCGTTTTACTTACACTTTATTCGCCCCAGTCATTACTTTTTAATGCAGAAGCCTTAGGTGCCTTATTCTGCGATAAACCGTCGTAGCGTTGATGTTGTTCGGTCAAGGAAATAGCCGCCGCTCTAAGGAGTAAATAAAAACACGTAATCCGATGGTATTTGAGCGCGGGCCTTCAACGTAGCAGCCCGATTCGGTTCCACTGTGTCATCTCCGCACGTTCGCAGCAGTAGAACAAGACTTCCGCTGAAAATCTAGCCCAGAAAATTCGCGGAAGCATTACGATGTACTGTAACGTGCTTAAGCCGCGGCGAGCCGTCGTCATCTTGAGCGTGATTCGACCACTTGCTCCCAACACAGGTGCCATCCGTGGTCCCGGAGTGTCGCGCTTGTTACGACAGGTAGATGAGGCGAAATGTGAAAAAGCCTGGAAGACAAAAAAGTTCGCTTTTATCGATTACAACCTTCGATCGGAACGCAGTTGGCGCCCTCAGCGAGCAACACTTACCCTGGGCACTATAGTGTCTGTGAAATCTTAGCGTTATATTTTGTTTCGGGCTGCTTTAAGACTGAAGCGGATTATCCGAACGTTACATTTTAGTCTAACGCAGCGCCGCTACTGAAAGGCCGCCACAGAAGTGAAGTTCGTTACTTCAACAAGTAAATAAATACTACATGTGCTTCGAATCGGCTCGCGCATGGTTAACGTAGGGATAAGGAAAAATAAACAGTAAGGGCGACCAAAAAATGTTACGTCACATATGCTGCCAAGTGAATTCTTTAATGCAAAATATAAAAAGGCAATAAAGAATTCTAACGGCAACAGTTTAATGTTCCAGCTGTGGAAAAGGACTCCATGTGCTAATAAACCTTGATCACTCGATTTGAGATTTTGAAACTTCACTGGACGCGCTGAGTGTTATTTCGCGATTTGTGCACTAGATTGCTTCACAATCATTGCCCCACACATGCGATTTTTCCGTCTACTGTGTGCGCCACACGGCGGTTTCAACATGTGTATCTATGTAGCCGCAAGCGAACGCAACGAACAGGCCACAGTGGATGATGTGTAACAGGTATACAAAGCTCACAGATGACGATTTTTAAATGGTGCAGCTTTTTCATCGCATGCACAAACACGAAGAAGCAGTCAAAAAAAGCAGAAAACGTCCATACCAGATGCAGGGTTCTTTCTTAGAGACTTTCATACTCATAGAATCGTGCATCCACGGCCAACCATTTTAGCATACGCGGGCAGGGAAAGCCGGTGAAACGAGATTTAGAACAATATCAATACATGCAGAAATCTGTCGTACTGCATACAGTTTCTGCCCTGAGGCTTTGCTGCTGCAGGAGAGTACGTGGAAACGAGAGAGAAACTAAAGCCGTCGCTGAACTTCACGTAGGACGAAAGGCTTGAACAGGAAACTAGGCGACGGAAGCCAATCAAAATCAAAACAGCCCTGAAATAACGTTTATGTTTGATTTTTAACGACTAGGTAATCCCAAACATGGGTATACACTACCTAGTCGGACGTTACGACTCCGTTCATAGCAACATTAAAACAATGTCCAATTCGCGCGTCAGGCCGCGCCGGCGTTCGCCGATGCGCACGGGCAACCGCGAAGGTCGCGGCGAGAAACGCTTTCTAGAAGGCCACCAATGGCGGATGACGTCCCGTCATCCAACTTCGCCGCGCCCAAGGCGCTGGGCTGTAAATGGTCTACAGCCCCCCATCATGAACCTCCGGATACTGCAAGCGTTAGAAGTCGAAGTATAGCCAGACCTGGCATCGAAACCAAACAATGGCAGAGTCGCCCCGAAAGCACTCTGTTGCTTTGGTACGACTAAATTGGTGGCATCTGTGCCGAGAGCACGGTCAAAGGCACCCTTACTCCCAATATCAAGCTTTCTTTGGCTTTGCTCTGTACTGTTGTATTTATAGGAATCCCAGCAATTCAGTCGAGACCGGGGTGATCATTTCGAATACTGGTTGTGCCCACTATAGTCAGAACTATACATAACGAAACCAGATCTTACGTAATTTTCTCGACCTAACGAACGAATTCAGGTTGCCCCACAGGTGCCTATACGGTTCAATGCTTTCGTGAACTCGAACTAATGCAATGGGTTCAGCGCCATTCCCGATTTAACTAAGTATTTTGAGAAAGAGACAAATTTTAAAACTTCGAATTTGTTTAGTCGGAACAGCATAATGATTATTGCGCCAAGTCATCGTCGACTGCTTCAATTAGGCACGCCGGCATCGTAGCGTCCCCTGCCAAGGCTGTATCGAGTTCCGCAAGCCCTCAACACGAGCAAGAGGAGGCCATCTCATGGAAACAGCTTCGTCATCATAATGAGGTGGCAGCAGATTTGAGCTTCCGCGACCATCTGAGCACTGATGCAGGCGCTGACACGACGGCAGATTTAAACGACGAAGAAGCCGTACAGTTTTCGGCGAACGAGAGGTGTCAGGGAATGGCATGGTGCTGACGACCTAGGAACTGGTGAAGCCACTGTGCCCGCTCCAGGCCAGGTGATGGACGCTAATGACTTTCTCAGGCGCTTTGCTGGGGCACACGAAGCAACCGAGGGCGCGTTGAACGCGCTTGCGTGCTAAGAAAAATCTGTCCGCCCAATCAATGCTAACGAAGCGGACGCCGGCGATGATCACGGGCTTTTTCACCATGAAATAAATTCGCTTCCCCAACGGGCCGACACCTGCTGCATAAGCTCGGTCGACATGTAGAAAAGACTCCCGATTCCCCCCAACGAATACCCACTGCTCAACGCGCGAACATACGGGTGCTTCCCATCCAACGCCATATGCACCCCACGTACAACATTGGACGACGACAGCATCGGACCCGCCTCCTTCTTCGAAAGTATGGCAGTGATTCAACTGCCCTGTACACCGACGCCACTCCCTACCCCCGACAACGAGCACACGTAGCTGCCGTAGTGCGCTCCGACGACACCACCCTCGTTGCTTCCAGCCTGCAGACAGCATCAACGAGCACGGCAGAAGAAGCCGCTATAGCCCTAGCCATCGCTCACGCTACGACTCCAACTGTCACGGTGCTCACGGACTCTCAAGCTGCCTGCCGCCGCTAAGCTCAAGGCAGAGTTTCCACCCTGGCTCTCCACATCCTGTCCCAACGCCGGACTCTACCGTTAACCCGCATCGTGTGGACACCGAGCCACACATCCCTCCCTGGGAACGAAGTGGCTCACGCCACGGCCCGCGATCTTCTTACCCGGGCCCTCCCAGACGAGGCCTGCCGCCCCAACCTAGACCATGGTCCCTCTGCTCTGACCCCTCTCCAACAAACCTACACCGACATCCTGAACCACTACAGGGCCTCCCGACGCACTTATCCCCCTCCTCACCCTTCGCTCTCCGTTCCCGACGCCCGCATCTGGCGAAGACTTCAAACTAACACATACCACAATCACGTCGTCCTCCACCGCATCTCCCCCACCTGCTATGCACCCAACTGCTCACGCTGCGACACTCCCAACACGACCCTGCACCTTGTCTGGATGTGCCCACTGAACCCCCAACCACCCGATCCCCCGTCTGTAGAGCGATGGGAGAGCGCGTTGCGCAGTTGCCAGCTTGAGGACCAGGAAGCCCTGATCTCTCGGGCGAAGGCGGCGGCGACTCTGCGCGGCCTACCGGAATAGGATGGCCACCCACCGCTCCTAACTCTTTCTCTCCCCCTCCCCTCTCCCCTTTTCTGAATAAACGTTTTCCTCCTCCTCCTCCTCCCCCAGAACCTCTAGCGCCTCATTACAGCAACGCTTTGCTACTTTCGTCCAGCGATTTCATGCAGGATGCGCAGGGTGACTTTTTGACCGGACACACACCCCCGGCGACACACCCCTACCAGCGCATCACGTGATTCGCCGGGCCCGCTGTCGGCGCTGCGCACAAGGCCCCGTTTTAAGTCACGGTGGTGGCCGCTACGGGAGCGGCCACTCAGCTGATCGGCAGCCCACCAAAACCGCCACCTTCCACGCATGCGCCGCTCGGTCGTTTCGGGATAAGTTACTCATTTTGCGCCGCGTTCGCCGTGAAACAGGAACGCCGCTCAATAATAATAATAAAAAAAAACAGGAACGCCGCCTTCGCCGAGAATGAAAGGGAGGCCGGGCCTCCTCCTGTGAGCGTTGCACGAAACCGAACGACGTCGAGCCGTGGTCGGCAATACAGCTGCACCAAAGATTAACCAAGCGAAACCAAGACTCAACCAGACTAAGCCAAGCTTTTGCTTTGCATATCCAAGGTCAGCTGAGCTGAGCCGCAACCATTATTTTTTCACAGCGGATTTTTACCGCATTGTTAAATTTATTTATTTATTAACAGTACCTTCAGGGTCATAAATCATTGGAGAGAGGAGTGGTTACGTACAGTAAATTGATGACAAAACCAGTAAAGTAAAAAAATGGTTACAAAAATAGGAAGGATACAATCGTAGCTGGCGCATAGTAAGACAAGTAAAAATAACAAGTTTGTTTCTAATTATACAATATTAGCTACTGCATAACATCATCACAAGAAAGAAAAACATACTCTATAATTACACAATGTTAGCTATTGCAAATGACTCAAGGTAATTAATGGCAGCAGCTGATGCAGGATGGCGGTTCCATTCGACTGAAGTCTTTAGTATAAAAGATTGGAAAAATGCATTTGTTCTTGACAATGGTATTCCAACTTTATTGGCACGATAAAGTGAGGAGGCAAAATGAGCTAATGAGGTAGTGTTGGGTGATAAAATATTTTATGGAATAGACAGAGACGGAAAAGTTTTCGGCGACAAGACAATGGAGGCAGTTGAAGGCTACATTTCATCGAAGTTATGCTAGAAGTACGATTAAAGTTAAAAGAATGAATCGAACAGAGTAATTTTGTACCAGTTCTAGTAAATGAGTTAGAGTATCACGACATGGGTCCCACGCTGATGCTGCATACTCGAGCTTGGGACGAATCAATGTTTTGTGCATTTGTAATTTGAGTGATGGAGGGGCTTTTGAAAAGTTGCGTCGGAAGTATCCTAACGTGCGGTAAGCACTCGCAATTACCTACACGGTGTCAGTGGTTCATGTGCAATCGGCTAAAATGTGAACACCAAGACATTTATAAGATGACACATCATCTAACCTGGAGTTGTTAATAAAGTAGGCAGGTAACTAGTGAGCTGTTCTGGTGACATGTGAATGCTTACATTTGTTAGCTTTCAGTTCGATGAGCCAAATTTCGCACCAGGAAAAAAAATAGCGTTAAGATTGAATTGCAAGGCGGTTATGTCATCGTCACAGGTTTGCCGTTACACAACACAGTCGTCGGCAAATGAATGAATGTTTGAAGAAACGCATGAGGGCGAATCGTTAATGTAAATAAGTAAAAGAAGTATACCCAGCACTGAGCCTTGAGGCACACCGAAGTTGACACGTGTTAGCTCAGAGTTAAAATTTTTAGCGGTCAACCAACTGTGAACGGTTAGCAAGAAAAAACTCAAGCCAAGAAAAAAGTTTGGAATCAAGGTTAAGCTGATGTAATTTAAACAATAATTTGTGCCACCGTATCAAATGCTTTAGAAAAGTCCCGGAACATGCAATGAGCAGCAGAGGACCGGTCAAGAAAATTATGCAGTTTGTGAGTGAACAATGCAAGCTGAGTTTACATAAGTACGTTTTTCTAAAGCCGTGTTACGACAAAAAAAAAATTAAGAGTTGGATTCCAAATATTAACTATATTAGAGAATAATATGTGTTCAGTTAGTTTGCATGGAAGGCTAGTAAATGAAATAGAGCGGTAGTTAAGGGGTCAGTACCTGCTACCTGAATTGTGCAATACAACTTTCACAATTTTAAATTGAGCTGGCAGGACCCCATGGTCAAGCGACTGCTGAAAAATGATTGTATTATAGGATAATAGAAAATTGTACTGATAAAAATTGAGCTGATCAGGTCGCACCAGATGCATTTGATGCTTTAATTACCTAATAAATTTTTTCTACACCAGAACAATCGATGGTAAGAGGCGGCATGTACCTATGATTGTATTTGCCATGTAAGGGTAGTAGGACGTTATTAGTTTCGGACATGCAAGGGCTTTGAAATTATAGGCAGGCGAGTGCCGCAGCTGCCGCAATTACGATGTCGTGGTAGCTGACGTCGGATGCGACTCCCTTTAGACATGAACTGCTTGTAAAATGTCACCATTTTACGAATTTCTCTATTTAACGAGATAATTCGGGGATCCTGGTGACTTCTTTAGGTCGCGTTTTAACTGTATTCCTACCACACTCTTAAAAAAAGGTCGTGGCACTTACTCACAGAGCACTAACCAGTTGCTTGTCACAGTATTAACTAGGTAATTAGTACTCTTACTAACTGACCTTGCATAACCCAGTAAAAAGATGTGCGTGACAATGTGTATCTGCTGAGCGCCCAGCATGGCATAGACACATTCAACACGCAGATATCACACTTAGACAACCAACAAATAAATTGAGCAAGAAAACCAACAAAATGCAGGAGGAGAGAGAGTATAATTTAGTTACCTTAGTAATAAATGTGCCCTTATGGTTTTTATAGCTAGCAGCGGAAAGTCCTCCGGTAGTTGTTGGTGGGCTTGTCGCAAAAATCAAATATTTTAGCGAAAATTGTCGAGTTATGCATTTTAATGCGAGTACATACAAATCAGCATGTGGATTTGCAAAGCCTTTTTGCAGTGCGAAACGTGGTGTAGCTATAAAGTAAGATAATTCATAGAAATTTGTTACTATCAGTGAATGTTAGTATCAAACAAGCAGCTGTTACTAATTGCAAGGGCTAGACTAGTAATGGTTCCACGCTTAGTGTCAAGACCTACGTACCGTTCTGGAAGGTAGTAAAATTCGTAAGCAGTTTCTAAATACTGCCGTTTACGAGCGTTTTTGTTAAGAGTGACGTGTTTTGAGTTACTAGGAGGAGATTTTCTAGGTCATGGGAACTGCAGATGCCGTAGCGCGACCTAAACATGGCGCATCATGCGCTGCTAACGCTTGGCACCACTGCACCGTTACCCCCGTAGAAACTTTTCGCTGTTCTGTTTTGTTGTGTAGATCTGCCAAGATTGTGGCAAGCGACGTAAGAGGCGCTGCTGGACAAGATGCGCTTAAACGTTACTGGAATGAGAGAAAGATACGGCACTACGGTGTGCTCGACCTTGAGCAAAAACCGTGGAGTGGAGAAAGCGTTGTCAAGACGGTTAAAAAAACGTTCGACCTGCTCAAGGCAAGTGATATTTAATCTACCGTGAATTCTCACTAAAATCAACGCAAACGAACACCAGGCGCCTGCCTTAGTGCACAAGCCGCAATGCGCTCCCCAATTTTGGATTTATTTTTGTGCGTGTGTCTTGTAGGACTTTTGCTCTGAAGCCCTTAGTTGATTAATTTTAGGATACACTTTATGGTTTAGAAGAACAGCGACGACGCGGGTGCGTTCTTCAACAAAATGTGTTTTTATTATTGCGTAAAAATGTTCAAAAGGATGCGTATTAAGCCCCGGATTTCAATGAGAAGGGGCTACTGGCTTATTTAATTTGGTGAAATGTAGCGCTGACGAAATATGGGACACACCGTCGAGCGCTACAATTCCTGCCATATGTTTCTTCTGTGTTACATTTGACCACTAGGAATTACCAACTAGCCCAGTCTACAGTTTTACTTTATTTCCGGGATTCGCGAAGCTTTCTCTTACGTCATATATGTCACGGAAGGGACGCCAGTAAATCGAAGCAAGTGGCCTGTAAAGGGTGCACCCCTGCACACAGGGTCTTCTTGCGGTGAAGCAACTTTAAGTACTAAATTGATCGATTGATTGTGGGGTTTACCGCGCCGACGCAACGCAGGCGATGAGGCACGCTGTAGTGGAGTGCTCCGGATTAATTTTGACCACCTGGGGATCTTGAACGTGCTCCGAAATCTCGTACACGGGCGTTTTTGCTTTTTGCCTCCACCAGAAAAGCGGCCGCCGCGGCCGGGAATCGAACCCGGGACCACCTCCGGAGCAGCGCAACGCATTAGCCACTGCGCCACCGCAGCGGGTAGTACTAAAGAGTACGTTTCTTATATGGCTGTTGGTTTTCGGGTTTTATATTTTAACACGAAAGTTTTTTATGCCGGGATACACCAAGATTTCACTGTTATATCCGTCACAGAAATGACGCCAGTATACCCTTGCCGAAGCGACCCGCCAGCAGGACGTCGCTCGCCAAGCACGCCCACAAGACAGCCGCCGACCCGCAAATTATGCTCAGCTGCAGATTTCGCTACACATTTAACTTTCGTGTTTCACCGATTCCTATGACGGAGGAATCAGCCACAGTTCTTTTTTTTTTTGTGCCGCGAGTGCTGTAGGTGCTGTTTACCAACAATTACGCGAGCGAGTTTTGGTCAGGTGAACTACGGAAATATGGCGCTGTAATAAGCAAATGGGAGTGACTGCGTCCTGAGTGCATGCAAACGGCCGCGCTTTTCGCGGATGAGGAGAACGTTCTGCTTATTTGGAAATCCCGCCTCGAAAGACGACGACAGAGAACACGGGCGTTTCCAAACGAAGCTCCCTATGCCTCGACGTCCAGAACACACGGCCGGAAAGCTGACTTTCTCTGATGATGATGATGATGGTGAGTAAAGTGAAAAGTGGCTGAAACGCGAAGCTTTCTCTGGTTTAAAGCTGATGTCTTAAAAGTCCAAATTCCACAGTCCAAATCTTTACTCCCGAAACACATTGCACGAATACCAATTACACAAAGGCTTTCATCGGCCTCAAGAAAAAAAAAACGCTTGGGGCGGTAGGAGTCGAACCTGGGTCCTTCGCGTTATGAAGCTGACTTCAACCCGAATGCGCCATTCTTTTTTAAATGCGAATGCATTTCTTAGTCGAGCCATGTCAAGCGCCGTGCGGCGTCCACGCGCCCGCAGGTGTTATCTCTCCGCTCTCACCCCTCTCCCATAGCAACAGCTGTGAGCGCGCGCGCTCCTCCTCTCCCCTAGCAACAGGAGCAGGTGGTGCGGGCGGATCAGCGGCGAGTGAGTGGAGAGGAGGAGCGCCCTCGGGCGTGTGAGGGCGCTCGCATCGCGGCAGCTCGCCGGAGCTCCCGCGTGTGTGGGGGAGTGTAGGCGAGGATAGGCGCGGTGCTTCGGTGCTTCTCCTCTCGACGCTCGCCCCACTCTCCCGTTCGCTCGGTCGCAAGTATATATAAATGGAATGTCTGCCGGCAACGGTACCTCGAGCAAGAAGTGTAATACAATCCAGTTCGAGCATTACACCTCTCGCTGGAAATGCATTCGCACTTCCTCACGATTCCCTTCGGGGAGGTGGGGGGAATTTTTTTTTCTTTATTGCCGGCCTTCGACAGTGCAACACAACGCAAAGGTACAACGGAAAACACACAATCTACAAAAAGGTCGCCATGCCATGGTGGACTGGCGTTGTCATTTAAAATTCCCTAAGCATGGCGAGGGGTTCCACCCTTGGCAACCACTCAGGAACAGAAAACGTAGCTCTCTGAACTTCAACGAACTGGGAAACAATTTCGCGGAAATATTGTCTCGTCGGTCGCGCGTCTACCCCGCAGTTGAGCCATGCCATGCGCGACCGCCAAATACATCGCAGGCCCAACCACATGACGAGATCGTACGGCACCCCATCCTCTCGCTCTATACATAAAAACCGTATTCCATGGGGGTTCAGTGGAAAGTCCTTTCGAAGTGCCCTTCGGAGGACATCCCATAGAAACACTGCTGCCCAACAATGGAGAAAGACATGCCCCAACGTTTCCGGTTGTTTGCAAATGGAGCAGCCAGTTCCCCATGGCATAGAAATCCCCTTATTCTCCATCCATGTTGCAACTGAAAGTGTGCCCGTGTGCAGTTCAAAGAATGAAGACTTCGCTCCTGGTGATACTTCCATTCGCTTAACCCTTTTTAAGACATATTGTCCCGGGTCTGCACAGTATAAAACTCTGTACATTGGTACAGGTAAGACCACATCGCATACATCCTTATATAATTTTTTTCCGTGTGGCATTAGCCAAATAGTGCATCGAAAGTCGAGCAAAGAAAAAAACGGGATGATACAACAATCTCTTTAAAGTATCTATGGATGCCCTCCGTCATACTACTCGTAGAAACTAAGAATTGGGGCAAAGCCCGCATTAGCCGCACGTGAAGTACTGTGCGCAGAAAAGGGTCTGGAACGTCCCGCAAAAGCAAAAATCGATTCACGAGCTGTCTTACAAACAGGTCCCTAAGCCGCCATCGCGGGTTCTTCGAAACAAATTCATTGTACTGGTCCTCTCCCAAGTAGAAGCCCATACAAATACAGCGAACACGCGGTGAAGTCGTTGTATATTCACCCGGGAACAATGCAGCGCTTGCATAACATACCATAATTTGCTAGCCAGAAAAATGTTGTACACAGTTGCCCTAGCAAACATAGACAAACTATTGGCTCTCCATTTATTCGCTTTCTCACGCAGCTCCTGAGCTTGCGCACGCCAGTAGGGCTCGCTGTCTCTGAAAAATTCTAGTGGAATACCCAAGAATTTCACTGGATGGGTGACCCAAATGACATTGGCGAAAATGTCTGGGGTTGTCAGCCAATCACCATGAAGAATCCCACGCACTTTCCCCAGTTTACAAAGCTACCTGTTGCAGCACCGAACCGTTTCACGATTTCTACGACAAAAGTGACACTTTCCTTGTCTGCACAGAAAACTCCAACGTCATCCGCAAAAGCGAGAAGCTTGATTTCAGAAGAGTGTACACGAAATCCTCGAACCTGGTTGTTTTGTATGATGGCTAAACAAAACGTTTCTGTGTAAATACAAAAAAGCAGAAAGCTGGGGGGGGGGGGGGGCAACCTTGACGCACCGAACGTTGCACGCTAATGGGCGCTCCCATTTACAATCAACCACGTGGTGCACCTTCAGTACGCCAGGCCAACACCCTCACTCACAGATCGTAGATTTACATGGTCAAGAACAGAAAACAGAATAACATGGGACACGCAATCAAGCGCCTTTTCAACGTCAAGCTGGAGAAGCGCGACGGGGCCTCCAGCTGCGTCGCAGCACTCAAGCACACATCTCGCCATGTGTACATTCGTTGTGATTGTGAGACCTTTGATGCCGCACGTCTGGTGGGGCCCTACAAGAAGTGTGATAACAGTTTGTAACCTCTGCGCTAGCACCTTCATCAATATTTTGTAATCAACGTTCGACAAAGCGATTGGCCGGTACGCCGTTACAAACTTTAGTTTTTCCCGTTTCTTCCGTTTTCGGTGTCAGAACCGTGTGGGAAGACGAAAACGACGGTGTAAGTCATTTAAGACGAAATGCTTCCGAAAACATCGCCGTTAAAACCGGTGATACGTCCTCTTTGAAGTGCTTATAAAAGGCCGCGCTTAACCCTGGGTTTAAATTATCAATTGCTGTCTTGACTTCTGCGATAAATATGGGCTGTTCTAAATTATCTTTTTTTTCAACCTCAAGGCTTGGCATACGGCTGAGGTACTCTTTTAGAAAGCCTTCTACATTACGCAGTCGGTACGTAAACAAAGACTGGTAATATTCAAAGAAAAACTGGTGGATGTCGTCTATATTAGTTGACGCGCACCCATTCCATTCGATTTTGTCGATCGTATTTCGTCCAGCACGTGCCTTTTCGATTCCAAGGGCCCGTTTGATTGTCGAAACAGATTGAATTTTGGATGGCATTGGAGAAATGTGTGCGCTTGAACCACCTTTCTCTTGAAAAAGGCGGTTTGATTTTTTTATCCAATTGTACGAACGAGGTTCATAGTTGAACGTTTTGGACTAATTCTAGAGAGAGTTTGCGTTGTATGACCAGAGAGTAATGTTTATGCTCCATTACTCCACTCCGTTTCTCGTCTGGAAAGTTATGCTGCTTTGGGGGAGCGAGAGAGTAACAGAGAGAGAGACGAGTGAGTGAGTGAGTGAGTGAGTGAGTGAGTGAGTGAGTGAGTGAGTGAGTGAGTGAGTGAGTGAGTGAGTGAGTGAGTGAGTGAGTGAGTGAGTGAGTGAGCGAGCGAGCGAGCTTGCGCTTTCAGTTCTGATTCTGAGTCGGCAAAGCGATAGCGATAGCAATAATTATCATTTTAGCCAGAATGCGCGAGAGACCTCGCAACACTTGTGCGGTGTACAAGAAGATACACATTTGCATAGAACTTGAATTCTGAAATAACATGTAAACGCCCGCTTTTAGAAGACTAAACTTTGTTTCTTCGTAAGTCGGAAGTGATTCCCAGACAAGGTAAACGTGAAAATTCTGTCTACGTCGGTCAGTCTCCCGAACCAGCCAGAAACGCTAGTGTTGGGTCTACTCTTTATGGGTTCAAAGACTCAATAGAATTTGGTGGATTTTGGCCCCAGTGGTGACCAATCACTGGCCCACTCATGTGTGGAACACGTGACCCGGGTGTTACATTGGGGGAAGGCGTTCAAGAATGGCCTCCGACATGCCGAGGTAGCGTGGTGGACCAGCGGCTTGCAGGGGATCGTTTAATCCGTTTCTGCGATGAAGAACCAACAGCGGAACTTAACCTATTTAATGCATGGCGAATAGAGTCAGATTGCAGCGATGGCTTAGAGGTAGAACACCCGCCTCGTGTGCAGAAGGACCGTGGCTCGAATCCCGGTGCCAGACAATTCCCACCGGATTAAAAAAAAAAAAAAGAAAAAGAAATCCGCGTATTGATGGAATTGCACAAAGGGGCTTGGGGTGCGGCCTGACCCCGGCGACCATTGCCGGTAATGCACTCCCTCCCCAGAGCAGGATTGGCCACCCTGGTGTAGTAACGGCCACAACCTCCCATGAATACGCCAATTAACCCTCGGCCCTCAGTCCCCAGCGGCTGCGAAGCAACTGACCACGGCGGCGGTCAGACCTGCGACGCAGCAGAGGGTGCTAAGAATCACTGGATCCGGACAGGCCGCCAATGGAATCTGAACCTGGCAACGTTTAACGCGCGAACCTTATCTAGCGAAGCAAGTCTCGAGGTGTTGTTCGAGGAATTAGAGGGCATTAAATGGGATGTAATAGGGCTTAGCGAGGTTAGGAGGACAGGCGAAGCCCTTACGGTGCTGAGAAATGGACACGTCCTATGTTACCGGGGTCTAGAGGACAGAAGAGAGCTGGGAGTGGGATTTCTAGTCAATAAAAGCATAGCTGGCAACATAGACGATTACTATAGCATTAACGAAAGGGCAGCAGGTCTTGTAATTAGGCTCAATAAGAGGTACAAGCTGAAGGTTGTGCAGGGCTACGCGCCCACATCCAGCCACGCCGACCAAGCAGTGGAACGCTTCTATGAAGATGTGGAATCGGCAATGGCTAAAGTAAAAACCCAGTATACCGTAGTTATGGGGGACTTCAATGCTAAAGTAGGCAAGAATCAGGCTGGAGACAAGGCAGTTGGGAACTATGGTCTGGGCTGTAGAAATAGCAGGGGGGACCTACTAATTGAGTTTGCAGAACGGAATAACCTACGCATAATGAATACCTTCTTCTGTAAACGGGAGAGTCGGAAGTGGACCTGGAGGAGCCCGAATGGGCAGCACAAAAATGAAATAGACTTCATATTATGCGATAACCCTGGCGTCGTGCAGGATATGGAAGTGCTCAGAAGGGTAAGGTGTAGTGACCACCGCATGGTAAGATCTCGAATTAGGCTAGATTTGAGGAGGGACCGCAACAAGCTAGTACGAAAGAAGCCGATAAATGAGCTAACAGTAAGACGTAAAGTAGAAGAATTCAGGATCGCGCTGCAGAACCGATATTCCGCCCTTAACGAGGAAGCCGAGCTTACGACATAGGAAGCCAGCGACAACCTTACACGCATTATAACGGAGTGTGCAGTAGAAGTAGGGGGCACTATGGCTAGACAGGATACTGGTAAGCCTTCACAGGAGACGAAAGACCTAATCAAGAAACGGCAAACCATGAGAATCTCTACCGCAGCTGACAGAATAGAACTAGCCGAGCTCTCGAAGTTAATCAATAAGCGTAAGACAGCTGACATACGGAAGCATAATATGGAGAGGATCGAATACGCTGTAAAGAACGGAGGTAGCCTGAAAGCAGTGAAGAGACGTCTTGGCGTGGGGAAAAATCAGATGTATGCACTTAAGGATAAGCAAGGCAATGTCATCACAAATAGGGATAAAATAGTCACAGTGGCCGAGCAGTTCTATAGGGACCTATATAGTAGCCGGGACATACAGGATCATGCCGAACGAGACAGTAGTTCAGAGGAGATAGACATCCCACCAGTAACGACCGAAGAAGTAAGGAGGGCTTTGAAAGAAATGAAAGGGGGCAAAGCACCTGGTGAGGATCAGATAACAGCAGACCTCTTGAAGGATGGCGGAGAAATTGTACTTGAAAAATTGGCAAACCTGTATACGCAATGCCTAATGACCGCAATGGTACCGGAATCTTGGAAGAACGCGAACATCATCCTAATCCATAAGAAAGGCGACATGAAGGACTTGAAAAATTATAGGCCGATCAGCTTACTGTCAGTCGTCTACAAGGTATTTACCAAGGTAATCGCTAACCGAATCTCTGCAACCTTAGATTTCAGTCAGCCTAAAGAACAAGCAGGGTTCCGTAAAGGTTATTCAACAATGGACCATATTCACTCGATCAATCAGGTGATAGAAAAGTGCGCTGAGTATACTGAACCCCTATATATAGCCTTCATAGATTATGAGAAAGCATTTGACTCGGTCGAAACCCTAGCAGTCATTCAGGCATTACGGAACCAGGGGGTAGATGGGCATTATGTAAGAATACTAGAGGATATCTACAATGGGTCTACAGCTACCATCATTCTCCATAGGGAGAGCAGTAAAATACCTATAAGGAAGGGTGTCAGACAGGGAGACACAATCTCTTCAATGTTTATCACAGCATGCTTAGAAGTATTCAGAACGTTGGATTGGGAACAGGTGGGAGTAAGGGTTAATGGAGAATACCTCAGTAACCTCAGATTTGCTGATGACGTTGCCTTGCTAAGTAACTCGGGGGACGAATTGCAAAGCATGCTTTCCGCACTGGGCGAACAGAGTAGAACCGTGGGCCTGAAAATTAATATGCAAAAAACTAAAGTAATGATCAATAACCTCGGGACAGCACAGCAGTTTGAGATAGGTGGCGAGGCAGTGGAAGTGGTAAGCGAATATATCTACTTAGGCCAAGTTGTGACCCCAGATCCCAACCATGAGGCAGAGATAATTAGAAGGATCAGAATGGGGTGGGGTGCATATGGCAGACATTCTCAGATAATGAATAGCAGCCTACCATTGTCACTGAAGAAGAAAGTGTATGACAGCTGCATCTTACCGGTACTCACCTACGGGGCAGAAACTTGGAGGCTCACTAAGAGGGTTCAACTTAAATTGAGAACGACTCAGCGGGCAATGGAGCGGAAAATGATAGGTGTAACATTAAGGGACAAGAAGAGAGCGGAGTGGGTCAGGGAGCAAACTGGTGTTAAAGACATATTAGTAGAAATTAAGAAGAAGAAATGGACGTGGGCAGGGCATGTAATGCGAAGGCAAGATAACCGCTGGTCATTAAGGGTAACAAAGTGGATCCCTAGAGAAGGCAAGCGTTGCAGGGGGCGGCAGAAAGTTAGATGGGCAGATGAGATCAAGAAGTTTGCGGGAATAAATTGGTCACAGTTGGCACAGGACCGAGATAATTGGAGAATAATGGGAGAGGCCTTTGCCCTGCAGTGGGCGTAGATAGGCTGGTGATGATGATGATGATGAATAGAGTCAAAACCGGCGTTCGACGTGTTCCGCATGTCACGAAGTGTGAAAACCCACAAAACACCCTCCACAGGTCCCGTGATAGAAAGCCGGTGCATGCTGCGCCGGAGAGATGACGGGAAAGGGGGGTCCACCGCACGTTCGCCTCTGGCAACCGGGTCCTTCCGGCTTTCGCAAACGCCGTGGCAGTGAATCATCGCCTCAAGGAACCACGCAGGACGGACGGACTCCGGAGTGTCGAAACTTGTTCAAGGCGCGGGACGAGCGGTGTTCACCGTCACACACGGAGCTTCCCCGCACTGTACCAAACTTCTATCACGCGCGTACAGAATAACGGCGAAGCGCATCGCGGTGAAACCTAACACGAGGGAGGGAGCTGGATAAGGGTAGGTGGAAGGAGGAGGAAGAAATGCAATGAAATTGGGAGGGAGGAGAGGGAGGACAGGGCGGGTGAGGAATAGAGGGAAAACAAAGGTATGAAGGGGGCAGGAGAAAGGAGCAAGGCCGGCGGAGTGTGGGATACAGGCAAAGAGAATGAGAGAAGCTAGGTGTGGTAAGTGTAAACGGGGCCGACGGGCAGAGAGGACTGTTAGAAGCACTATCGTAATACTACGCCATTCACAGTAAAGCAAGGGTATTTATATAGCATGGTCCAATTTTTCGTATCCCCTAGGGAAATTATTTTGGGCATGTATACGGCTTTAAATGCAACAAAATTCGCCACAAAGGAACGTATGTCCACATTAGAAACAACGACTATGAGGCAGGGCAAACAGGAGCGATCTATTGTAGCGTGCGTAATGACAAAGATGCTGCGCCGGTGCAGTGCAGGGATGAACGCCATTTCTCGAGCACGGGTACACCTATCGTATTTGCGATAAGCGGTGCTTTTCCGCTCGGAACAGACATGCCGTTTGAGCAGTAATCCCGAGCACGTGGGCCTTGCGGCCCTAGACAGTCTATGATCACGCGGTACATCCTAAAAAAGTAGCGCCCTCTCCCTAGATACGATACAGACATGCTTTTCATTAAAGGGGCAGGTAACCGATTTTTGTGGATTCCATGTAGTTTAGGTCATATAAAAGCCATCGTTTTATTTGTTGGGGTTACCACAAGGAATTTCTAAGAAACTTGGCGGAAATAATTCCATTTGAGAACTTGAGTTTCTGAAATATGAAAGGTGGCGCCACGTAGTTTTTAAACGTGACACTACCGCACGTACACAAAGAGCTCCGTCGGTTTCGATGCGTGATTCAAAAACCGCATTAAGGAATAAAGATTATACTTTATTATTGTTTAAGCTGGGCACAAGTTTTTGAAAACCTCTTTTCATCTCACGTACAGTTAAAAACGTTGAAAGTACTCGTTCTGGTACATTATAATTTAAAGCGTGTTGCCGCAAGGTTCACTTTCATGGTTGACCCCATTTGTTTTCGTCACATAAGTTTTCCTTGGGCGCTATCAGAAAAACCGTTTTGGTTCAAGGTGTTTCAGATGGTGCCATTTCATTTGGAATAGAGAGCATACACATAAAAAACAGTCGGTTGTCTGTCCCATTGAACATTCATCGTAGTTGAGCAGTTTCAGGTAGAATGTTGCTGCGTAGTTGTATTTTAAAATACTTGCCTCTACAAACCTTAATCTTAGTGCTCTTGAAACAAACGTTTCGCCGCTATTTTACACACCAAGCGGGAATCAAATCACTTCGCGGAACATCAAGGGCACACTGCAGTATACATGCATCACCGTGCATCACCGGTCTTCTTATTACTAAGCTGTCCCCCAGCTGCTAGATGATGCCAGTTATGCCCGGACCGGGACATAAAGCTGAACAAATCAAAGCCGTCAAAAGCGCTGCTATCTTCTTGCGGGGGGACGGTACCCCGTCGAACAGGAGTTTCGCCATTGGTGGAGCGATCGCGCCTTTTCTCACGCGCACATTATCGCTTCCATGGGGCACACGCACGCACGTGCGCGCACGCACGCACGCACTAACACACACACACACACACATAGGCGCACGCACACGCACGCACACACACGCACACACATACGCACGCACGCGCACACACATACGCGCACATACGCACGCACGCACATGCACGCGCACACGCATACACACGCATGCACACCCACATACATACACGTGCACGCACGCACGCACACACACGCACGCACACGCATGCATGCACACACATACACTCACGCACGCACAGTCACACACATACACACGCACGCGCACACCCACGCACGCACACACACATGCACACATACGCACGAATGCACATGCACACACGTACGATATCGCACGCGAACAAGCATACACACGCACCCAAGCACACGAACACACACATACACATTCACGCACGCACACGCACACACGCACGCACACGCACACACACACGCACACATACACACACGCACGCATGCACGCACACACACGCACGCACGCACACGCACGCACACACATAAACGCACGTGCAAACATACACACACGCACGCACGCACACGCACGAACACGCACGCACGCGCGCATACATACACATACGCACACACATACACTCACGCACGCCTATACATAAAAACACGCACGCACGCACACACACGCACGCCCGCACGCACACGCACACACACACACGCACACATAAACACGCACACGCACGCACACTCACACACGCACACATACACACACGCGCGCACGCACACACACATACACACACGCACGCGCCCACGCACGAAAACGCACGCACACACACTCACGAAAACGCACACACATACACACGCACACACACGCACGCACACGCACGCACACACGCACGCACACACACGCATGCACGCACACGCACCCACGCACGCACACGCGCACGCACGCACCTACACACACGCACACACCAACACACATGCACAACCACACACACACGCGTACGCACGCACACGCACACAGACGCACACACACGCACACACGCACGCACGCTCACAAATGCACGCATACACACACCCTGCTACTTTTGACCTTCTGACGACCGTAGGTGAACGCGCGCTAGGATGTTAATTTTTGTCTTTGCCTTATCTGCGCTCCGTTTTTTTTGCCGTGTTAATGGCGCATACCGTGCAGCGACCGTGCCATGCTATAGCGGAATTAGAATCCTGCTTTTCTGAAATCTCGATTTAAGAGCAACCCCTGACAGATTGCTTGGTAATGCAATGCAGGAATTTTGGGGCTTATGGGGTACAGGTGAAAGTTGCGTAATTGTTTGTAACTTGTGTAATTTATTTGCTGCTGTCCTATCATAAGTTTCAACTGACATAAGATAATAAAAGGTGGATCGTAGCAATCAAGAGAGATGAGAGACAATGTTTTACTGTCTGCAATGGAATGAATGTTTGTTTGGATCATTTCGTGGAGACAAGAGCAGTGCCTTTACATATGCTTTCATCCTATCCACGAATCTTCTAAAAATATGAAACAGACTCAACGAGCGCCCTGCAAACAACAGGGTCCTCATAGTCCGTTCATAGCAGCCAGCCACTACTACCATGGAAAACAGACAAAATTAGAACTCGATGATTTAGAAACTAGGCAGCACTAAGGCTGATCGTTGTTAGTAACAAATCCTAGATTCATTTGCTGTTGTTTGTCATGATGGACGACAGTTCAATGCAAGATTTTATGCTGAAACTGTAGGAACTCTCTGAAGATCTGTTAATCAAAGACCTCGTCGAACGAAAAGTTGAGAATATGCTGCCATTTTAACAACAAAATAGCAGCAAGGTTATATACAGCCAGTTATGAGAAAAAGCACTTTACGGGTAGCGCATTTTACATTGCCACGGCAGACAGTTGCTGCTCATTGACTGCAGCCTTCTTGCTTCCTTCATGATGGCACGTGCAGCGAGTGCACAGCGTTGCCACAGTGGCTTACTACCCCTCCGCTAGCACTAGGGCCATTCTGGAAAAGGTCTATGATTGCCTACATTTATGTAGCTGTCTGACACCAGTGCCATTTTCACCGAGACGGTGGGAACACATGACGCAAGTCAAGAAAACCTACCTTTGCGTGTGTTGGAGTAACTACAGCGTTCCCCTCTTCTACTCTTTTGGGGATGGCTTTCAGATGTTTCACCAATTTGTACGACTCTGAAAATACTGAAAGGAATTGAACGTTTTAGGTATATGTAAACTGTGAGAGAAACAATGCCTAACAGTTAACTAAACAAAATTTATCCATTTGTAGGATCAGGAGTTCCAGGAAATTACGAAGATCATTTTTGTGCATCCTGTCTTTTTTTCTCTAAAAAAACGTCTTGCAGAAATCTCAGCATTCTGAAAGGCATTACTGACATTTCAGTTGCAAGGAACAATGTTACAAAAGCAAGAAAGGTGTAAATAAAGTGAAATAAACATGGGGAATCTACCCAAAAAGTTCACCTTTGGGGACGATTTTTGATAGCTGATCATTATGTTCAGGAATATATCGATTCCGTCACACTTGCATGGTCAGGTTTTTACACTCATCAATGGTAAAAGACATAATAGCAATCATTCAAGCCTGGCATGTCTTTTCGGACGTTTCCCTTGACACGTCAACACAATTTCATTAGCTGGCCAACAACAGCGCACATCATAAATTGCAGACAATAACTTCAGATCTTATGTGTTAGGGTTATCTGTATAATATATGGCTTCATCTTAGTCGCACATTCAGTAAATTTGTTGGTTTTGGAGCACTAAAGCTAAAGAGAGCAAGATAGACAGATTATGAATGAGGCGTCCTGGGTGAATGGGTCAATATCTTAACGTCAATATCGGCCTGTGCACAAGCAGACACCTAGCCAGAGGCAAGAGTTGAGGAGTGCAGCCTAGCATGAAGGACAAAACTGTCAGTGGAAACACTGCTGGCAGTGGGCCTGACAGCGTAGGGAGTAGGGCAGTGTGAGGACTAGTATCCCAGGGAAATTAAGCAATAAGTGAACATCAAGCTCAGCATGAAATTGAAACGACTGACGTGCATGAAATGCTGGTGCAAGTGTATGGGCCGAAAGCCTTAACCAAAAACTGTATTTTTATTTGGATCAAATGCTCTTGCAAGGTAAAAAAACTAAGAATGAACCGTGTTTGTACCTGATGTTAACAACAGCTCCACACGACTGAATGAGTGGCACCAGTGTTTATATGTCATCGGCAATGGATCAGTCAGGTAGAGCTGCATCAAAATTTTATGTCGTATAAGGCTCTACCTGCCACATTGGCCACATCTGACAGTCGAGCAAATTTACGACACGTATTCCCATCCACCCTAGATGGCAGTTCTCAACGCGTCTCTCGTTTGCATTGTTACTGTTGAGATATGCGACCATTCAACAAACTTTTTTAACGTCATCTCTCTTTGTGCTTGCCTTCTTCTTGACTAACACTTTTAAGAAATCTCTATGAATTTGATTTAAGTTCTTATTTTGTCAAAAAGTTTTGACAAAGCTACTTCTCTTGAATGATTTTCCTACATATTGCATTCTAGTATCACTGTAGGTTAAAATTGCTAGCTTACCTCGGTAGTTTTGCAGTTCGGCCACCTGGAGCTTCAAAGCATCGCTTTCGGCCTTCAGGGCCTCGTTTTCAGCTTGCAGCTGGTACAGAAGTTCTACATCGGATGCCCCTATACCGAGAGGTTGGCACTGGAAATTTTTTTTCAGGCAATGTTGCAGTTGCACTTAGTATGATCCATGCACACGCTGTACACTACAGAAAAACCCACCGAGCCCAAATAATTCAGTAGGACATAACTGTGTACCTTAAACAACCTAGAAAATTAACCACAAAAGCCCGAAACTACAATAGGGTGTGTTCAGGTGAGGACATCCAAAGTTGCGCCAAGACCAATTTTTGTTTCAGATGAAACTTTAATGTTGTGTAGAATATTGTACCTTCACCATGAAACCGGCATTAGTTTAGTGAGAAACACCATCGTTGATTGAATAAAAAAATATTTAGAATACTACCGGGCTGGGCTGCTTTCCACATTGCTTGGTGTGCCAACTTTGGGGACCTGTAAAACGAAGCGAAAATTTTTCCAACATGTCCTAATTTAAAAAAAAATATTTGCAAACTCTTCTTCTGAATTCTCGAAAATTGAATTTGCAATATTTATTTTTTTGAGAATATATTTCTCAAACTTAGTAGGGAGAGAAATGTCGTTCAAAAGTGGAACTTCAAAAAACTTCTTTACACATCGGCCTAAAGGCTAAGCAGTCTAGCTTTTTAGGCGTGTTTATGAGGGGCTGCTGTACATCTGATACTCTGCTCAGTGCTCTAGAAAGAAAATTTGTCAGAATACCGCTTCGTAAAGTGCGAGAAAAAATGAGAATTTCGAAAAACGGCCAACTTTTCGACGTCATTAAAAAAACCACGGCGATATTTTGGTGATATTTACACGAAATGGCCCTCAACTCCTGAGTATTACAGAAAGCTAGAAAACTGTGCATTTTTGTTCCAACTTGGAAAAATTAGGCCACATTCAACGCATTTTTTGATGGCCGATCAAAGGTTGAGTAGCAGTTCACAGTGGAAAACGACAAATAAGTATGGCTGTTTTTAACATATTTTAAAAAATAAAGTGACTGATACAAGGAAAACTGATCATAGTAGTCATGTTTACCCTTTGTGAACTTGTTTTTTGTGGAAGGCGTTTAAATAATTGTGAGGTCTCTTAGCTTGTGTTTCCCACCAGAGTAAGGCTGCCATTTTAACCGTATTTCTTTATCGCCTCGACCTACCTTTGTCAGAAATTCATATGTTTAATTTCTGACGCTGTTTAACCACACATTATTGGTAATTTACCCCTTTCATAAGCAAGTAACCCCGCTGATTGCACTGAGAATATTTGACATGCGATCGTCATGGTCAAAGGTGTATTTCCGTTCTACCTGGTACATGCAAAGTGCTAACTGCAAAACAACTTCGGCTTCCCAACTGTCCGTCTTTGAGGCTTCCGGGGATAATAAATACATGTTATTCTTGAACATTTCCTTTTTAGTTGTTGGAAAGATAAACAGTCATGCCACTACAAAATCTGCCAACGTTTACCTGGGACACTTCAGGGTTAAGGGTAAGGTGCAGCTTTCTAGTTACAAGGCCCTTCAAAGTATCGACAAGGAGAGGTGACAACCTTTCTGCCTCTCCGAGTCCGAGTTGGATGTTGTGTACCTTCAATTTATTTTGTTTGATTTCACTATTTCCGGGAGGATACGCGATGCGAAGTACCGGTGGAACATTTTTGCTTTTCTCTTTCTTCTCCTCAAATGTGGCGAGATCGCAATGAAGATATAGCACGACGAAATTCACTTTTCCAGGAAACTGTCCACGAACTGTTTCTTACTTTGCGCGGCTTCGCTTGAAGGTGAACGCAAAATATGCACAGCGGCTTGATGTTTCACAAGGCCCACAACGCCGTCGTACACACTTTTGTCATGTCCGGTTCCAGAGAAAAGCCACTTGGTCACCCTACATTCGCTTCTGTGCACGTCAGGGAACTGATATTTGTTCTTAAATTTCGAGGCACCACCAGTATTTCTATTGTCACGTGCCAAACTGTGGGATCCAAACTGTTGAATGACAGCGTTATGTAGGACGGACATGCTAATCCCCCGACTGGGTATGTTCCGTGTGATGCGACACAACAGCTAGCTAACGCGCTCTTTCGTCGTCCTCTGCGGTGTCGCATCAAAGGGAACGTACCCAGGCGGGGGATTAGCATGTCCATCCTACATAACGCTGTCATCCAACAGTTTGGATCCCACAGTTTGGCACGTGACATTACCCCCTCTCCTCAAAAGCATCGACTCGATGCTACAAATATTTGTAGCCTCCACTTGATGCTACAATTTGTGATTGGGATAAATTGCCGCAGCATGGCTTCGATATGCATTAGATACATATTACCAGCGAAAAAACAGACAGGGACAAGGAAAGAAGCAGACGGGGCACTCGCTAGTGTCCCGTCTGCTTCTTTCCTTGTCCCTGTCTGTTTTTTCGCTGGTAATATGTATCTAAGTCAACACCAACTAGCCCAACTTTCAGCCTTAGCTTCGATATGCGTTAGGTACGAGGTCATGGGAGTCCGCGACCTAATCTGACGACGGCGTTCTCCTTTGTAATTGGGAGTGACGTCTTCGGAAAGCGCTCCACCCAGAGACTCATTCTCGTAGCATACTTTGGCTGAACTGCGAGCACGCATAACCTAACGAAACAATATCAGATAGATTTTGTCCAACGGTAATCGGGAATCAACTGCATTCAGAGCGCCCAGAAGGGCCTTCGCATCGATCCGCTTTTGGACACGAGCGCGAGTTGTGCTTCTAGGCAGACTTCGGTGTTGTGGTCGATCATCTAGGAGAAAAACTTGCGCGCAGCCTCGTCGACGGGTGCAGTAAAGGTTTTCATTTTATGCAATTTCACACGCAGGAGTACAGGAATCTACAAGACAAGTTGTCGGGATCCGGACCGAAGCTTGGCTACATCTTCCTGGGCATTCGTATTTGGCCGGACAAGCAGGCGTCATTTTTAAAAGAAGTCAGCGAAAATCTCAAGTGAGTAAATCCCTTATGAAAACCGTGTTCGTTCGCAGGATAGTTTAAGGAAAGTACAGACAAACCACCAAGCGTAGTCAATTCAACGTTTGGTTTGACAATGTACTATTTTTCTGGTTGACAATACGCGCGAGGGAATTTATAAACGACACCGAACACGCAAGCAACCCTGATAGCAAGGTTTTTTGTGAAACTCAGGCATATGCTTGTCTAGCGCCAATTTAAGAAAACGTGGAATTACCATGGCTCGAAGTAACCTCGAACTTACGCTTTGAAGAGTTACCAGAAGACGCCTGATTTCGTTAATTTGACCTTCAAGCTCAACCAAGGTCAAGAGATCATTGTGCGCTTGCGAAGTAAAAGCGTCTGGTCGCTCGTTCGTTCCAAGGGGCGGGGTTCGGAAAGGGAGATATGGGGGAAAGCGCAAGGCCGAGCTCCGGCAAAGTTGAGCCAACGCCTCCTTCACTTGCGCAGTGAAAGTGTAATGGCTCGTTCGTTCCAAAGGGAGGGGTGTGGAAAGGGCGATGAGGGAACCAGTGAGGGCGCGTGCCTTAAGAAGAAAATTTGTTCATACCTTTCGCCTAAACTCTGCTTACTCTATGTCGCATGCTAAAAGTTCACATGGTCAAGTAGCGCTGTAAAGACGGGACAAAAGTAGAGACCACACAGGACTAGCGCTAGTGTGGTCTCTACTGTGTGGTCTCTCTTGTGTGGTCTCTTTGTGTGGTCTCTCTGGTACCTGTGTGGTCTCTACTTTTGTCCCGTCTTTACCGCGCTACTTGACCATGTTTCACAGTTCGAACCAACTAGGTCACATGTACGCTTTGACAAGTAGTCTAAAAGTTTCGCTGCTCCTTCAGCTCCGCATAGTGGAAAAGCCTCCCAATTTTACAGCATATCAATCTTTGCCGAGCACCCCCCTCTTTACCCCTCCCCAACAACCCCGAACCGTGTGACGCTTTGCATATGTGCAGAGATGCATAACTTTCAGAGTTACTGCATTTAATTTCTCTAACAGCAGAAAAAGAGATAATTGCTCAACAAAATTTTTAACACACAAAATATAAATTTAGAATATAGAAAAACAGCGCTAAAACGGGACAAAAGAACGTGACAAGACTGGGCGCTGGATAGTTGGGCGCTGGATTGGGCGCTGGATAGCGCTCAGTCTTGTCACGTTCTTTTGTCCCGTTTTAGCGCTGTTTTTCTATATTCAGTTATGTACCAACAAGCCCGCACCAACACACTTTTTCAATAAATTTAGAGACTAAAAAATATTAAATTCAACGTACTATATCCAAAATATTAATCATGCACACCCCTCTAAGAGATGAAGAAACAAATATTCGAGCCCTGGAAAGAACGCCAAAAACACGAAAAAAGAAACCGTGAAAACGTAACACCCTGCAACGCCCTGAATTTGCACAAAAATGCGTAACTTAAGCATTTCCTGATTTTGCACAAAAATGCGTAACTTGCGAACTTAACACTTTATTGTTAAAATAGCGTAAATGGACAATGAAACAATAGAAAATATACAAAATTATAAAAGCTCACTTATGAAGAAAAAAATTTTGATCTTACACACCTCCCCCTAAAACGATGACGGAAATAAAAAAAAAAAACATTCCCGGGTCATCTCCACTAACGTAAAGACTGGAGAGGGCCCGCGAAGCATGAGTGTATAAGTGGATTCTCGACGGCTTTGCGTTTTTGCCCAGGCATATGACCATCGGGGGCTATAGGTATGCAGCTTTGCTGTAAGTCTCGTGCTTTGAAGCACGAAGCCTTCTAGCGTTAGATGTTGGAAAATGAGTGCCCGGTGTTTTAGTGCCGTGACCATATGACACTACGTCGACATGAGACGACAACGACATGAGACACCGACTGCCCGACCCCCTAAGGGGCTTCGGCCCTAATAAAAAAATCCGGAAAAGAACGACGGAAACACGAAAAAAAATCGTGAAAACAGTGCGACAATGTAACGAGCGACAATTGTAACATGCATTTCCGCAAAGATGCGTAAATGGCAGAGGCACTACATTTAATCTTTATTATAGCATAAATGAAGGTAATTGGTAAAACAAAACAAAAATACAACAACTAAAAATCAAAAACAACAATTCTACACACCCCTCCAAAAACTAGGAAAACAAAGCCGAAAATAAAAATACCAGGGACACGAATAAAGCAATCGTAAAAACTGAGCGTAATTGACAAAGTTAACACTCAATCGTATAATAGCGTACGTGTAGATGATTGGTGGAACAAAATGCAAAAGAAAACAAAAATACAAAAAATAAAAATTGAAAAATCATAAAATTATACAAGTAGCCTGAACCAGAAAATAGAATGCCGGATTCAAATTTCAAGTTTCCCAGAGCGTTAGTTTTGTATAGGCAATGAGGGAGTAAACGGTACTAAATCTGGGTTGAGATATTAAAAGGTAGCCAAAAAAATTGAAATAATTCAGGACTGAGAAAAGAATCCCAAATAAAACTCACGGCAATCCCAAAATAATCGCGCTGTCATCGTCATGGTTGTGTCAATGGGTTTCGGGAGCGTATATCGTTGGAGCTAATTGTGTTCGCTGAAATGGGCGGCCGTTTACCCTTTTTTTTCTCTCCTTCCCTATCAGAAATTTTTCTGTGGACGGCTTCGTCGCATGGACCCACTTCAGTGAAGACGAGTTTAAATGGCCACAACGAGGCTGCGTGATCACTGGAGGGGCGCCACTGCAGTGGCGAAAAAATGCCGCGGTGAAGAACAAGAACATCTTGAATATGGTGAGCGCCACTTGCTCCGTAGTACAGAAAATCAAGCCAGCGATCGAGAATTTCGAATGGCCAGCAGGGCGAACGTAAAGGGGCCGCCAAGACAAAATACGAGTTTGGTTCATTAATTAAAAGGACTGCTGTGTCCTGATGACAATCATACCGATTTTTTTGTGAACTTCAAACAAGTGATGAAGATATTCAGGAAAACAGATGAAACAGTGGTGATCCCCTGTCACTTATTTCCGGCAACGTTTCTATGACGCCACAGAGTTTTGTTGTGATTGGCTCCCACCGATTAAAAGCCACCGGCCCACCGCCAAAAAACGACTGGTCACACGGTTGTGCGACGAATTGTGGAACGCTTGAAAAATATCCCGATCCTCACTGTTCGCGCTCAAACTTCACACGACGATCGCATTTCGTGGTCTAATTTGTTTGAATCCCGAAACAACGACGATACTTACCTGTTTTACTGAAAATAAATAAAAATGATTTCCACCTATGGAAAAATGGCGGCCGGCTTAGACGAGCGAGCCAGCGCAAACTGATGATGATGATGATGATGATGTGGCTATCCCCTTTGTATCGGGTGGGCACAACTTTGGCACCCTAGCCGTCACTTCAAACTATATCTATATGAAGGAAATTATCAGAGGGAAGGGAAGGATAGGCATGTAGGGCCGGTAGTGTATGCACAAGTCACGGGGTTCCCTGTGAGTCAGTGTCACCGTGTGCACCACTTTTGTCTCTGGGCCCTGGGCCCTGGTCCGCACCACCACTGGCGCAGTCTCTCCTTGGACGTTGTCACCAACGCGGATCTGGTGCCGCTGTCGCAGGTCTCGAGTCCCAACGCTCGTGGTAGAGTGGTGCCCTCTGGGTGGGTTGGCGACAACACAGCACCCTGGGTAGTCACGAGCTCCGCACTCTCCTTTGCTTCCCCGCAGGATCGGCAGATGGCACTTTGCATCGCTAGGGAGTTGGCTGGGGATTAATATTTCTAGGGACCACAGGATTAGAGTTCCTCTATATAGCTCCCGCAGGGAGCTTAGAGTTGCGCGACTGCCCGCCATCTTGTTATCCGGATTGCTGCGGGAAAGGGTGTAGGAGTCACGCCACCGCGCTTCCGACGGCGGCCGACGCGTGGTGGGGGCGCTTCGGTCAGCGGCTCCTTACAGGGGGGTAAAGCGAGCTTCGAGACCGTACGAATCGCGGGCGCTGACATGATACAATTCCATTGGTTGCCACATCAATTCTATTCAGCATTCTAAAAAGTTGTTCCGTAATTATTTAACTAAAACAAAGAACTGAAGCAAAATATTTGCAAATAATTGCCTCAGCAATTGAAACTGGCTCTATAAAACTTTGTGTAATTAAGCTCTAATCAGTGAACAAAGAGTAAGTACGTAGTTCAGGTTTGGATTCGATTTTCTTTAAGTGTGCTAGGAAGTGGCCAGGCCCTTGCGCCTGACTGGCGCAGTGTGTGTGTGCAGTCTCCAGCTCAGATATGCGTGCGTGCAAAACGTGTACAACTGGTACAGCTCGGATGCACGCGCTGAGCAAGTGCCTCCCAGGGCGCTTGCGAGGCTGTCATTAGTTTCTTCACATTAAGCACCCTATCTATTGTCCCTGAACTGACGCCCAAACAGCGATTCCGATCTGAACTTGACTACCGCAAGTTCACTACAGGCTACGGAGTGGCAGCCAGCGATAGTTCCAGTTGGAAAAGAAATAAAAGGAGCTTTTATAATCGTTCGATTTCAGTTGTTTTATTCATGGTAATACTTACACCTCTCCGTGCTTCGAACTTTCGCGCAAACGTTCGTGAAGGTAGAACCAAAAATGGGTAAAGAAATGCGGATTCTTTTTAATCATTCACAATAAATCAATGTTCTCTCTTTGCGCGCTCTGTGCGGCGAACTACTGCCCATTCAATACTGCCCATTGAGCCCCGCAAGCTTTCCCTTTGAAGGGGTCGAAAGCAGCTAGAACTTGACGAATACGGACAAAAAAGAAAACGGTACACGCCGCTGACTGTATTTCGCATACTACCTTGGCATGCATTCTGCCACTCCGTTGGCCTGCGATCGACCGCGCTCTTTCGTTACAATGCTTCAAAGGGCCGCGACTCACCGGCAATATCAGCGTTGGCCCATGCGATAACAATTTTTTTGGTGTCAATAAAGGTTTTACATTCAGCTAAAGCCACAGCTCACTTCACTTCGTTTGAAAAGCATTGAGCGACTCGCAAAATGTCACCGAATGGCAAATACAGCGGAACAGCGCAAAAATGCACGGAGATTATGACGGAGATTCATTTTTCTGTGCGCCCCAGTAAGGATCAGATGATTCCTCGACGTCCTCGCGCATGCGGTCAGTCGCATTCGAGCTCACCCGCAAGTGTTGTGTTAGCATTGCCACATCTTGCTCAAATAGTCTCAGTATATACAAGTCAGACGCTAAACCGAAAACACCTCGGTTACCTACCCACAGGTGATAAACTACGCAATACTGTCGACGCCGCATACACAAAAAACGCCTGGCCAGTGGTCCGCCTTGTTACAATTAATCCCGGCATGCTTTGCTAGCCGGACGCGGAAACGCCACAGTAGCACATTGCCAGATTACAACCCATCGCTCACGCCGTTTTTAGTAAGCAAAATCTCAGGTCGCAACCTTCAAATCGTTGTATCATGTCTGCCACTGTGTGTCGTGCGGTTCCAATGCATTGGCTCAGCGGTGCGCTTTCCCTCTAGAGTCAGTATATCTCTATGGCGCCTCACAGCGGCTACGCTGGATTCCTGCGATGTCGCTCACGCTGCTGCTGCTGCTGCTGTTGTTCCTGGGCGAGGCGCGGTGCCGCCCGCGTCGGCGGCTGCGGCGCAGCCGTAATGGGGGCTTCTCTGCGGGGCATGGATAACCGGAGTGACGTCATAACAGCGGCGCGTGGAAAAGGGTCGCGCAAATCTTAGCTCCCTGCTATATAGAGGAAGTGTATTGGGGATGAGTCGAAGCGCTGACGGTAGAGGAGGGTGCGGAATGCTCCCGCGCGGGCCTCGAAGAGCAGTGCACTCCCAGTGTCGTTGTAAAGCGTTTCCGCTGCTGGGGTGGACTTGTAGGAGCGATACAGCGCCGTGGTGGACTTTGAAACCATGGCCGAGAACTACTGGCCTGTTTCTACCTCGCGCACACGTTTCCGCGCCACGTGGCTCAGCTTCTGGGCGCCTGATGACTGTAGCGGTTCAGCATGAAAGCCGAACTTGCGACTCAAAGTGTGTACTCTGGAGGTCCACACAGTCTGGGTGTCATTGAGGCCCAGGTACCGGAAGACACGTCGCCCCCACCGCTGATCGTCCATGCGCTGAAGTCAAGCCTCGAAGGCTAGCTTGCTGCTTGCCTCTCGAGATTCGAAAGACGACCATCCTAGGTCACCCTGGATGGCCTCAACGGCACCGCGACCATGGCAGCCGAGCGCCACGCGCCCCACATCGCGCTGGCTACTCTCCAGCCACGCTCGGGTGCTGGAGGAGGCGCAGGAGGAAACAACTTTTATTGTCAGACAGAGCGCGTTAAGCGCCCGATGGGGTGGCTCCCTCTTCGCGGGTTCCATATGCTTCCAGGGCCGCCTGGCCCCTGTGGATCAGTCGGAGATGGTCTTCCAGGGCGGGGCTGGATAGCAAGATCTCCCATCGCTCGTCAACGGTGAGGATAGTAGGGGAATTACTTATTGGTATAGGTGGGGGGCGGTCTTTGGAGAAATTGCACTCTCCTATGACGTGCTGGAGAGTGCCTAGTACATTGCAGTGAGGGCATCTGTTCTTGTAGATTTCAGGGTACATTTTATTATGGAGGCAGGGGTGAGGAAAGGAGCCTGCCTGTATTTGCCTGTATATCGCTTGTTCTGCTCTAGTCAAGGAGTGGTGGGGGTGTGGGAATGTCTTCCTACCGTCCCTGTAATATTTGACTATATCTGTGTAGCTGGTGATGGGTTGCCATCCCCTTCCCTCCTCCTAGGTGGCCCGGGAGTTGAGCGCTCGTGCCTGTTGATGAGCATATTCGTTGCCCTCAACAGAGGAGTGGGCCGGGACCCAAACTAATTCGATCTTTTGTTTAGGAGGCCTAGCTTTTTCGAGGAGTTTTAGAGCCGCAAGGGACATCCAGCCAGATCTGTAATTCTTGTACGCAGCTTGTGAGTCCATAACGATCTTGGTGACGTTAGGTTGCAGGAGTGCGAGGGCTATCGCCACTTCTTCTGCTTCCTCTGAAGATGGAGTGTTGATCGATGCGCAGGTGACCAGCTTGTCCAACCCGGTGACCGCGACCGTTGCCCTTGTGGAGTGTTTGGGCAGGGAGGCGTCTGTGTAGAGGACTGTGTCGTCTTCTTCCAGGGTCCTGGAGAGGGCTCTGGCCCAGACCTCGCGCCGTCCGGCGTGCCTTGTGGGGTTCATGTTGCGCGGCAATGGTTTGCTTTCCATCTTCTCAGTCCACTCTTCGGGTAATTGGACGTGACAGGTATAGTGGGATTCCTGCCATCCGATCTTGCGCTTCTTCCCGCCTTGGTATGCCTAAGGCGGACCTTTTTATTGGACAGGTGGGCTTCTATAAGCTCGGCTACTGTGTTGTGGACTGCCATTTGTAGTAATTTTGTTGTGGAGGAGTTTGTGGGAATACCCAGGGCCTGCTTTGTGGCTTTTCTGATTATTGTGTCAAGTTGTATTACATAATTTTTCAGGAGTTTCATATACGGCGCTGCGTAGATAATTCTTGAGGTAACAAAGGCCTGAACGAGGCGCAATGTGTCTGATTCTTTCAGACCCCTCCGCCTGTTGGCCACTCGCCTGATCATGCTCAAGATCTGGTCTGACGCGAGCTTGATTTTTCTGATAATAGCCGTTGCCTTGCCGTCTGCCTGGATCAAGAGGCCTAGGATCCTGAGTTGAGGTACCGGAAGGATGCGGAGCCCTTCTAGAGTGATTCCAATGGTTTCTGATCGTTTCCCTGATGTACGTGGTCTAACAATGGTCACTCCGACTTTTGAGGCGAACAGCAGAGGCCACAGGCCTTGACATAGCTGTTGACCATCTCAGCTGCTTTTTGGAGCGTGTCTTCGATCCATCCATCCGATCCTGCTCTCGCAGTCCAGAGGGTGATGTCGTCGGCATACAATGCATGTCCCAGGCCATCAATGGACTCGAGAAGCTTGGGCAACGGCAGGAGAGCAATGTTGAACAGGAGTGGGGAGAGAACTGAACCTTGCGGTGTTCCTCTATCCCCCAGGAAGATCGGTTGGGATGTCTTCTCTCCTATTCTGATCATGGCCGTTCGGTTGCTAAGAAAGTCTCGGATATAGTGGTACGCTCTCACTCCGCAACCCGTGTTGCGTAGGTTGCGGAGGACACTATCATGCGTGACGTTGTCAAAGGCACCTTTGAGATTGAGCGCTAGTATCGCTCGGGGTGCCTGTTTCGTTGCCCGCTTTGTATGAGAACATCTTGGGTGCCTAGGTGTTGCCTGAAGCCATACATTGTCTCCGGCATCTCGCTGCGACCTCTTGTCGCTGCAACCTCTTGAGTACCATACGTTCCATGACCTTCCCCACGCAGGACGTGAGGGATATCGGTCGCATGTTGTCAATGTGAGGTGTCTTCCCAGGCTTGGGTATGAAGCGGACTTCTGCCTCTTTCCATTCCGGTGGGAGTTTGCCAGTCTCCCAGACTGGGTTAGTGTACTCGAGCAGCTCTCTGCGGGCCTTGTCCCCGAGGTTGTTGAGCAACTTGTAGGTAATGGTATCGGGTCCTGGCGCGCTGGCCTTATTGCTCTCGGAGATTGCCGCGACCAATTCGGTGTCGGTGAATGGTTTGTCTATTGCTTCGTTGGTAGGTCCTGCATAGTCCTGAGGTGCAATGTCTCCCTTCTCAGTTTTCAGGTACTTGGCCTTCATGTCGTTGATGAGTTCATCGACACCGCCAGTATAGTTGTTGAGGGTGCGTATGAGGCTTCGATTAGTGGCGCTTTTGCTGCTGAGAGGGTCGATCAAGTGACGGAGGAGAGACCACGTCTTCCTGGTAGACAGGGTGCCCTGCAGACCGTCACACACGCTCAGCCAGTTCTCTTTGCACAGCTTGGTCGCGTATTCGGCAGCTTGCTTGTTGAGCTCATGGATGCGTCTGCGAAGTTTCCTGTTGTGTCGTTGTTTCTTCCAGCGTCTGGTGAGGCTGTGTCGAGCTTCCCAGAAGTGGGCAAGCCTTGCGTCCACAAAGGGTGTCTGTAGTGTGGTCGCAATTTTCTGGGTATATTTCTCTACCAGCTCGATTTGCTCCTTGGCCCATTTCCCATACGGTCTGGTGCTGTTCATGTTCTTATCTTCGTCGGCTGCTTGCCTTTGTCGAAGCTTGTCCCAGTCAGTTAGCTTTGCTGTTCCCATTCTTGCCTTGAACATGGGCCCCTGATCGTGATGTTTAGTATATCGTGGTCCGAACCCAGGTTTACCTTCGTGTTCCGCCACGACACGTCTGAAGTTCCACTCAGCAGGGTAAGGTCTGGAGTGGTGTCACGGGATGTACTTGTACCCATGCCGGTGGGAGTGTCTGGTTCGTTTAGGAGGGCTAGTTGTGCTGCTCCATGAGGTTCACCAGCATCCTGCCTCTCTTTGAGCAGAATTTGTAGCCCCATATCGAGTGAGGCGCATTGAAATCTCCTAATATTAATAAAGGCCGGCTGCCCGCCTCTCTCTTGCTGTCGAGTAACGTGCCCTCTATGTCTAGGTCCTTCTTAGAGGGCCGGGAGTACGCGTTGAGTATAAAGATGTTGTCTTTGCTTCCTATGCTTCTGCTGTGGATTTCCAAGAGAACATGTTCACACCCTCTCTGGCCAGTCATGTGTTGCGTAGCAGCTATATTGCTTCGAACGAGGATTGTCGTGCTTTTCTCACTGGGATCGGTGTATGTGATGTACCCAGGGAGTTTCGGTCGCGAATTCGTTTCTTGTACTGCAAGGATATCCGGCTTGTCTTCCGCATTATATATGTACTGCTGCAATTCCCCTATTTTGTCCTTTATTCCTCGACAGTTCCATTGGACCAAGGTCGTTGTATCTCCCTTCCTGTTCTTACGACTGTCCTCCATCTTGGCTCAGGCTGGTGGTCGTGAGACTACTTCCCATGCATGGGTTTCCATACGGCGCTCCCTTTTTGGCTTTCTGGGTGGTTAGAATCAACTGGTTGACATTAGCCTCGTGCGTGTCGAACTTGGCCATCCTGGACGTTACCAAGCCGAGCTGGCTGGTAAGCTGTGTGACCATCGCTGTGAGGGCTTGAATGGGCTCGGCCCACGCTGGCTCCTCCGATGGACGCGATTCAATTTTCTCTGCCTCCATAGCTGTCACAGGGGGCTCTGAATGAGCGTCCCTCTTGGCAATTTTGCGTTTTGTGTCATCCTCGCTGCTTTTTTATTTTTCTAACGCCTCCATGCACGCAAGAAGCTCGCTGATTTGCTGATTCTGCCTAACTATAAGCGCTTTGAGTTGCGTGCATTCTTCACAATCTTTCTTAGGGGTACTGGGAAGTGGAGGGAAGTCATTGTTGCTAAGAGCGATAGGAGATCTATCTGCCCAGCCCACCTGTTTAGCGGCGTTCTTGGCCGGCGTCTGTCCCCGGGTCTTCGACCTTGAGCGCGGCTCCCGGCGGCGCCCGCTGCAGCTGCTCCCGGCCACGTCACCCGGCAACGACGCTCTCGAGCCCGGCCTTGAGGCACAGCTGTCGCTCCGCCCTTTCCTGTCGTCACGGGATAGAGAGCGGCTCCGGTTTCCTGACGTAGCTGGTCTCTCCTGACGTGGTGGTTTGGAGGCTTCTGGTGACGTGTTGGCGTTCCTCCGCTCCCACCTACATTTCCGTACCACGTACGGGATCTTGAAGCGAGCTTTGCACACCTTGTCTGCGGTCAAATGTTTGCCTCCGCAGAGGTCACACTTGGGGGTACACGTACGCAGTTCATCGGGATTTGGAGCCCCGCATCCTCGGCAAATCCGGTCTGTCGGATTCGGGCAAACATTCATGCGGTGACCCAGGCGACCACACTTGTAGCAGATATCTATCTGCTTCCTGAACAACGAGCATTTGGATAGGAGGCCCCCGTATCGAACGTAATTCGGCACCTTGGGTCCATTGAAGGCGATCACCACAGACGTCGTATTGGCGATGCGGTTGGCCTCCACAGCAGTGGGATTAAATTCGTTGACGATGTTCTCGTTGATTTCTTGAACCGTGTCTCCGAGGGGGACGCCTCGTATGACTCCCTTGCTCTTGCCGTGTGGGGCCGATTCATAGGCGCTGACCTCGTGCATGTTGCCTTGGACGACAATTTGGGTGACTCTTACGTATCGGTTAGCGTTTTCTCTCTTCGAAGTACTGATGATAACGATGTTTTGTTGGTAATTCAGACATATCACGTCCCGGATCCGTTCTTCTTTAGAGAGTCCCACCGCAGCATAAATGGCTCGGCAAACTTCCACATGGCCGACCTTGCTGATGTTGAGACCCCCGTGTGGCCTCACCACAATCTTAGTATCGTCTCGCGGCAACGCAGGCATACGCGCTCCCTCGATTAACTTGCATTTGGCATTCTCGGGTCCACGACCAGTACTGGAGGGTTTTGACTGAAGTTCTTTGGGCAGGCCTATAGGTCTCGTTGACGCGGGCGCGACTTGCGTTCACCGGCGATGCGCCATCCCAGGGTCCTGGTGACCTCTTCGGGGTTAATATCCTCCCCCTCTACTTCAACACTCATGGAAGTGGCCATGATGCTGGTAGATTTCGGAACAATGTCCGTTCCAGCAGCGACCGCCCGTCGGCGCAGGCGGCGGCGAAGCCCAGCGGCCGATGGAACACGTGTAGGCTTAGCAACGGCTCGGCTTGGGTGAGCACGAAATTGTCCTTAAAGTCCTCAAAAATGGTCCCCTACCTCAAAGGCGGCCATCCTCGTGGTCCTGATGATTTCACGGAACACTTGGGGCAAGCATTTTTGGTCCACAAATTGATAAGCCGGCACAATCATTGAAAAACTGCGGACCCGATGTGAAGCGAGTACCACCGGTGATGGTGATGATGATGATCCTCTCTCGGGTGCTGCATGAAATGCACACCACAGCGTTGATGAAACGCACACCACTGCGTTGGCGAAGGTCAGTGCTGGGACATGGACTGCTTTTCACAGCTAACGAACGAGGGTGTATCTGTTGCACCCCCACAGTGAAATCCGGCGTAGCACACCACAGGCTCTTCGGCAGGCCTGCCTGAGGTGTTCCTCGTGAGGCCCTAGAAGATCCGATGAAGAGGAGAGTATCACCCCAAGGTACCGGTACTCGGTCACCCAAGGGATGGTGTCGCTGTTTGGAAGGAGCACGGTGTTCACTCGTGGACTTCCGGTGAACTGGAGCACCGCGGATTTCTTGGGGTTGAGAGGCCAAACAGGGAGAGATGTGTGGCGCTCAGTGTGATGAGCCGCTGGATGTCAGGGATGGTTTCCGCCAGGAGCACCAGATCATCCGCAAAAGCCAGTCCTGGTACCACCCAAGTATGTGGTAGTCCCTCGTACAGGAACTGGAACGGGAATCCTAGTCCAGAGTAGATCAGCCTTCGCTCCAGCCCAGGAACGTACAGCATGTTGAGCAGGAGGGGAGCGGACAGCCCTGCTTTAGAACCCGCCGTACAGGTACCGACTGCGATTAACAGTTCCCTATACTGGCCACAACGGTGTTGTTCTCATACAGCCGGCGTAGGATGTCCACCAGTGTTTGTGGCATACCCAGGGCCGACATTCGGCTGAGCATCGGCTCATGAGGCACGCTGTTGTAGCATGCGAAGAGACTCCGTGACTCCTTCTATGCCAGTTCAATTGTCTGGCTCAAGGTGAACAGATTGTCATCCAGGCGGCGATTGGATCGGAAGCCATTCTATAGCTCCGTCAGGGCCCCGGAGCACTCCACCCAGGCACTCATCCAGCTTTTCACCACAAGGGTAAAGAGGCGGTACATTACACTGGTCACCGTGATGGGTCGGTAGTCCCCTATGTTGCCAGAATGCCCACCTTTCTTGCGGACGAGGCGCATGCGGCCGCACTGCCAGTCGGCTGGAACTGGCTCCTCGGCAATGATTGCGGTGAAAATAAGGGCCAGTGTGTCGCGGGCCAGATTCCCTAGGCTTTTCACCAAGCCCGCCGGTATTGCATCCACACCCTGGGCCATGCTCCAGCTGATCCCGGCAGGTGCGCGGTCCAGCGCACGCTGAGACACCAGCCAGTCGCACTCGTAATTGTCGCGATACTGCAGTGTGCAGCGGACTCTTCACTTCGCTCTTCAGTTGCATTGGGCGGCAAGGGGTCGTATAGCTGCGCCATGTGTCGGGTGAGGTGTTCCACGATGTCCCTGACGGCCGCGGCTGCTTTATCCCGGTTTCGGTCAAGTGTTGCCACATACGCCCAAAACCTCTGGCTCTTTCGTCGCCCAGCAGTAGTTATGGATTGCAGCTGCGCGTGATCGTGAGCCGCGATTTTTGGTTGTACGACCTGCTGCATGCTCCGCTTGCAAGCTAAGTACTGTTCCCACAGAATTTGGTACTGGATTGTGGGGAGTGGCAGCTACGACGACCAAGTAGTGGAACGCTTCTATGAAGATGTGGAATCGACAATGGCTAAAGTAAAAACACAGTATACCGTAGTTATGGGGGACTTCAATGCTAAAGTAGGCAAGAATCAGGCTGGAGACAAGGCAGTTGGGAAGTATGGTCAAGGCTGTAGAAATAGCAGGGGGGACCTACTAGTTGAGTTTGCAGAACGGAATAACCTCCGCATAATGAATACCTTCTTCTGTAAACGGGAGAGTCGGAAGTGGACCTGGAGGAGCCCGAATGGGGAGCACAAAAATGAAATAGACTTCATATTATGCGATAACCCTGGCGTCGTGCAGGATGTGGAAGTGCTAGGAAGGGTAAGGTGTAGTGACCACCGTATGGTAAGATCTCGAATTAGGCTAGATTTGAGGAGGGACCGCAACAAGCTAGTACGAAAGAAGCCGATAAACGAACTAACAGTAAGACGTAAAGTAGAAGAATTCAGGATCGCGCTGCAGAACCGATATTCCGCCCTTAACGAGGAAGCCGAGCTTACGACACAGGAAGCCAGCGACAACCTTACACGCATCATCACGGAGTGTGCAATAGAAGTCGGGGGCACTATGGCTAGACAGGATACTGGTAAACTTTCGCAGGAGACGAAAGATCTAATCAGGAAACGGCAAACCATGAGAATCTCTACCGCAGCTGACAGAATAGAACTAGCCGAGCTCTCGAAGTTAATCAATAAGCGTAAGACAGCTGACATTCGTAAGTATAATATGGAGAGGATCGAATACGCTGTAAAGAACGGAGGTAGCCTGAAAGCAGTGAAGAGACGTCTTGGCGTGGGGAAAAATCAGATGTATGCACTTAAGGATAAGCAAGGCAATGTCATCACAAATAGGGATCAAATAGTCACAGTGGCCGAGGAGTTCTATAGGGATCTGTACAGTAGCCGGGACATACAGGATAATGCCGAACGAGACAGTAGTTCAGAGGAGATAGACATCCCACCAGTAACGACCGAAGAAGTAAGGAAGGCTTTGAAAGAAATGAAAGGGGGCAAAGCACCTGGTGAGGATCAGATAACAGCAGACCTCTTGAAGGATGGCGGAGAAATTGTACTTGAAAAACTGGCAAACCTGTATACGCAATGCCTAGTGACCGCAATGGTACCGGAATCTTGGAAGAACGCGAACATCATCCTAATCCATAAGAAAGGCGACATGAAGGACTTGAAAAAAAGTACAGGCCGATCAGCTTACTGTCAGTCGTCTACAAGGTATTTACCAAGGTAATCGCTAACCGAATCTTTGCAACCTTAGATTTCAGTCAACCTAAAGAACAAGCAGGCTTCCGTAAAGGTTATTCAACAATGGACCATATTCACACGATCAATCAGGTGATAGAGAAGTGCGCTGAGTATACTGAACCCCTATATATGGCCTTCATAGATTATGAGAAAGCATTTGACTCGATCGAAACCCTAGCAGTCATTCAGGCATTACGGAACCAGGGGGTAGATGAGCATTATGTAAGAATACTAGAGGATATCTACAGTGGGTCTACAGCTACCATCATCCTTCATAGGGAGAGCAGTAAAATACCTATAAGGTAGGGTGTCAGACAAGGAGACACAATCTCTCCAATGTTATTCACAGCATGCTTACAAGAAGTATTCAGAACGTTGGATTGGGAACAGGTGGGAGTAAGGGTTAATGGAGAATACCTCAGTAACCTCAGATTTGCTGATGACGTTGCCTTGCTAAGTAACTCGGGGGACGAATTGCAAAGCATGCTTTCCGCACTGGGCGAACAGAGTAGAACCGTGGGCCTGAAAATTAATATGCAGAAAACTAAAGTAATGATCAATAACCTCGGCACAGCACAGCAGTTTGAGATAGGTGGCGAGGCAGTGGAAGTAGTAAGCGAATATATCTACTTAGTCCAAGTTGTGACCCCAGATCCCAACCATGAGGCAGAGATAATTAGAAGGATCAAAATGGGGTGGGGTGCATATGGCAGACATTCTCAGATAATGAATAGCAGCCTATCATTGTCGCTGAAGAAGAAAGTGTATGACAGCTGCATCTTACCGGTACTCACCTACGGGGCAGAAACTTGGAGGCTTACTAAGAGGGTTCAACTTAAATTGAGAACGACTCAGCGGGCAATGGAGCGGAAAATGATAGGTGTAACATTAAGAGACAAGAAGAGAGCGGAGTGGGTCAGAGAGCAAACTGGTGTTAAAGACATATTAGTAGAAATTAAGAAGAAGAAATGGACGTGGGCAGGGCATGTAATGCGAAGGCAAGATAACCGCTGGTCATTAAGGGTAACAGAGTGGATCCCTAGAGAAGGCAAGCGTTGCAGGTGGCGGCAGAAAGTTAGATGGGCAGATGAGATCAAGAAGTTTGCGGGGATAAATTGGTCACAGTTGGCACAGGACCGAGGTAATTGGAGAATAATGGGAGAGGCCTTTGCCCTGCAGTGGGCGTAGATAGGCTGGTGGTGATGATGATGATGATGATGTGGGGAGTGCTGCCGTCACCGCGACCCTGTGCTGGTGATTGGCTGCTCGACACGCATTCAGAGCCGCCCTCACCTCATCGTCCCACCAACCTTTCCGCTGCACCCCCCCTCGCGAGTTGGAGCTAATCTCATAGGCATGCATGATACGCCGTAGTTCCCCCACGTATTCTTCGTAGCTCTTTGGTGGAGTAGCTTGTATATGCAGCTCAAATTCCTGCGCTACAGCCTCGTACGCTGAAGCGGGAAAAAACCACCGGGAAGGCTCACGCTGTTCCTTGCGCCGCTCTCTCCAAGGAGATGTGGTAAAGCTGACCTTTATGCGGTTGCGGTCGCTGCTGGTGCTGAGCTGTCCCGCTTCATCGATGTGGACGTGCTGAAGGTGTCGCGCCAACTTGTGGGACACTAGCGCGAAGTCGATGCAGCTGCGGCTGCTCCTGGCGCACCACGTAAATTCGCCCTCGCAGTCCGGTCGCAGATTGAGCACCTCGAGTGACAGCTCCTGAGCTGTCTGGAGCATGAGGTCCCCGTTTGGATCTTGTAAGCCGTCCAGGGGCTGGATGTGGCCGTTGAAATCACCCAGCAGCAATACTTCTTTATCGTTGCGCTGCTGAGCACGAGGTCGCGGGTTGGATTCCCGGCCGCGGCGGCCGCTTTTCTGATAGAGGCGAAAAGCAAAAACACCCGTGTGTACGAGATTTCGGCCCAAGTTAAAGATCCCCAGGTGGTCAAAATTATTCCGGAGCCCTCCACTACGGCCCACCTCATCGCCTGCGTTGCATCGGTACGTTAAACCCCACAATCAATCAATACTTCTTTATCTGCTACCCACCGTTCGACATCCTCTCTGATGCACTGCATAACTTGTGCATTCCCGATGTTGTGGCCGCGGTCGACCGCAAGGTAGGCTGCTCCAAGCATGACCGGGAGGACTAGGATGTCGCCAGTCACCCACATGTGTTCATTGCGGGGACAGTCGAGCCTGGTCCATGAGGTACCAGCCTTCCACAGCAACCCGATGCCGCCGCCTTTGCGGCCATTTGGAGCGTGGTTCAGCACTGACCAGTGCCAATGAGGGTGGATCGGTGGCTCTTCATCGCCAATGAGGTGCGTCTCGGGGCCAGCGTACACCATATTTTCGTCGTCCAGCGCCCTGTAAAGCTCCTCCCACTTTCCGCATTTACATGCTTCATGTAGGTTTAGGAAGCCAACATTTTGCACAGGTTTACGGGCGCAGCGGGTGCGGCGATGTCGGTTTCGGTGTCTACGAAGTCGCTGCCTGTTTGTGAGTTCACCTGCATGGTCCGTCCACCATTGGCTCCTTTGCCATTCGGCAGCCAGGGTGTTTCCGAGGGCTTCCGCGACGCGTGCCCACCCCCCGGCGGAGCTGCAAGGCTACGCGTGCGCTTGTGCCGGCCTTTGCTACTAGGGAAGGTGGGCGGCCCTCATGAGATGGTGACGCACCAGTTCCTCCACAACACTGCTGAGCGCTGGATGTGGGTACCTTAAAGGGACCCAGAAAATCTTTGTGAAGGTGGCAATCAAATGCATTCAGGTGGTAGAACCCATAACGGGGGATTTTTGAGCCAAGTGTGAGCCTCATACGTTGTACGGATAATTTGTAAACAATTTTTGAAGATCGCCTTCTCAGCCGAGGAGCACGACGCCGCAGCGAGCCGACCGCGGCTGACACAACGCCGGTCGTGGCTGACGCAATGGCGGTCGCGGCTGACGCAACGGCGAGGCGCCCCCCTGATTCCGCCGATCGTCGGCCGCTGGCAACGTCACTGCCATCGGCTTACGGCTGCTCTTCCTCCTTCCTGCGCGATCCCGAGGCAATGGCGGGCCCGCAGCGTTTGACGCGTGCCTAGGCGCAAGAATGTAGCTAGTGGAGAACGGAAGTCGAGCGTCGCAATGTCACATGGCTATTCCCAGTGTTTCCAGCTGCTTTGAAAGAAGCAGAGAGGGAGGAGGAATCGATCGGCAAGGGGGGAGAGGTGCACTTAATTGCTTCTCGCGCAGCTAATACAGAATGTAGATCAATAATTCCAACGGCATTGCATCGCTATATTGGTACTATGCGACAATACATGCCTTTTGTAACTTTTACAAAAGGCTTTTCTGGGTCCCTTTAAAGGAGCTTGCCCCCATGCTGGTAGCAGTTGTGCCCGGTGTGGCGTATGGAGAAACTGCGCGGTTGCAGGTCCCCATGGGAGCAGCACTTGTGGCGGGGATGGTACTTGAGGAAGTTGCAGCGGCGGTGTACTGGGTGCTGGCCACTGCGGATGCGGTGGCAGTGTGTTGCACCTTCTCTCCGCTGGTGCCGTCTCCACGCCGCTCGGTTCCAGCTGGACCGGCGCTGTCTTGTATTTTGGCTCGACTAGCTCCTGCTGATGATAGTGCGGGGAGCGCTGGCCCGAAAGAGGTTTTGCTGCCTGAGCAATCTTCATCGCAACGAAGGTGGTACCCCCCGCACTGTACAGCCGGCCGTCCCTCTCCATCATGCTTGCCTCCCAACCCTTGCTGAGGTTGAGAAATCTATGTCACGTACGCTTGCACCACCTCTTCAGCCTTGCATTGGCCATCAGGATGTCAGCTCATGTCTCTCCACCCCTGGTCGTAATCCCAGGGATGGAGCATACAATGAACTCACCCCGGCAATTCGCGAAATTCGCTTCGGGGCTGCGCACAATCTCTTCCGGTGCTCGACGAAGGACGTCTGTCAGGCCCACATGGAGAACGTAAATACGGCGAGTAGGCTGAGCTTTGCGCTCGTAGGTCTCCACATACCTAATGGCTGTTGACGCCGTCGCTTTCTTGCCATACAGCAGACCAACTGCCCCTCGTGCGCCGATGGCCTTCTGGGCGTCTGCCACAAACTTGCCGACGTTGGCGTCTCCTACCAGGATCACCTCTCTGGCAGTGTTCGTGGGAAAGGTAGATCCATTTGCCTCCCTTTCTGCCTGGCTCTCTGTCTTGCCTGGTAGGCTGACTGCCCGAGTGCTCCACATGGCTTGTCCGGCGAGTTCCCGGTCGCTTGTGCTGAGTGCTGGGAGCAGGGGCATCGTCACTCTGAGCTGCTGCATCCCGCAGACTACCTTTTTCCTTAAGAGTGGGTGTACCATTTCTCCGCTGCGCCGAGTATTCCCGGCCATCTCCGTGAGGGCGTTGGAAGCCTTGTGGAAGTACTTCGTCCACACAACGTTCTTTCCGGGCTGTGTGAACCTCCAAAGCACGCGTGAGCGTTGCCCTGTTTTCGCATGTCGTAGCTACTGCAGGGTTCGCTGTGCCGAGTACAACCACATGGTCTTTCTCAGGCGTGTCCATGGGGGTTTGTTCCGGGTCAGCCGGTCTCTCTACACTTGGCAAGGTCTGTGCTGGACTGCCCAGTGCCACATCGTCACCGCTATTCCCCGCTGCGTCGCTCTCTGAGTGGGCGATGACCGATGTCAGCTCATGTGCCTGCGAAATTTCCGGCTGATGGCTGCACTTCATTTCCTCTTGCATTGTGTCGTTCTCAGCCGCACTGGAGGTCACGTTGAGGCCGAGATGTGCTGTTACCTTTAATAATTGATCTTGCAGGTGCGTTATCAGACCTTGAAGCATTGTCGTATCTGCTTCCAGCGCTTCCAGTTTTGCGGCGGATGCAGTGTCCGACACGCAGAGCGTGCACACGAAGTCGCTCGCAGCTCGGGCTTCCCGGAATGTCTTATAGCCAGTCTCGTCTAGGTAGGCCCACCGGTTGCACTTGTCGCACTTGCCTTGTGGCGCGTCAACATCCTTTCGGCGTATCGTACCTTTTAAGTGCGATGCACTTCTTAAGCGACCCTGAACCTGCGTCCACCGGCGATTTCCGCATAGCATACCCACGTGGGGGATTGGCCAGGAATCTCCTCGTCTTCCTTGGCAACGGGGGGAGATGGGCGCGCGCTGCCTGGCCGCTGACATGGCACATACCCACGTGGGGATTGGCCAGGAATCGGGCGTGAGAAGGGCTAATGCACCCGCTTAAAGGAGTACTGACACGAAATTTCAAAGCTCAGATCCGCTCTAGCAATCAGGTACAACGACAACACAAATAGGTGTCTGTGAATAAATGCATCTTTCTTTCTTTGTAGTTGTGTGTGTGTGTGACCTCTCTTTCACGAACATTACCGAACCGCGCAAATTCAACTCGTGCATTCGCACTTTCACATTCTTCCCCTCGGGGAAATGCAGGGAATTTTTATTTTGCCATCTTACCGCTGTCGTCGGCGCGGAGGCAGGGGAGTCGGCCCGCAGGGAGAACAGGTTTGACGGAGGGCGATGGGGAGTGAGGGGAAGCCAACGGGGAAATTAGTCCCCGACGCCTGCACTCTGCAGCAGAGGCTTTCGGCTGCACAGCTAGGCCTACTGCCTCTGTGCCGCGGTCACACAGACTGTTTGGCAAGAAAACTCATCGTGAGTTGCCTGGTGGTGCATGGCATGGCTTAAAACTCCCGCCGCTAGCTCTACACAGCAAAAATAGATGAATAGCGCGCACATTGATTTCAGCGCCGTGCGCAGGCCTCGGAGGCGATGGGCGAACCCTTATCTCGGAACGACGACGCCAGCTGGGGTATGCAGGGCGAAACACACGTTTGGGATTCACGATTGGAAGGAGGCAAATGGTGTAGCAGATGGCCAGAAAATGTGAAAGCAGGTTTTCTGATCGTCTGCTACCTTATTCGGCTTCTTCCACTGTAGGGAGACGCTGCAGTAGCGCCAGAGCGAAAGATCACGTTTATTTCGTGCTTCAGAGGAAAGCCATACTTCATGGTTCCCGTCCTCGGACATTTTTGTGGCTTTATACAATCGGGGAAACTGACCCTCCGCACACGTGAGGAAAATTTCGCTCTTTTTTGCGCACTCGTTGGGCATCATACGCAACTTTTCTTTCGAGCGTACACAGCCGAACCAAAGCTAACCCTAACGACAGCAGTGGCGGCAGGGCCGCCTACGGCGGGATGGCGTCGCCATCTATCGCTGGAACTGGCAACTCCACAGCTGCAATTTCATCAGGCGACTTCACGTCATACCCGCCCGCTGCGCCACCCCGCGGAGCGGAGCCAGCGGAGCTCGTGGAGGTTGCGCTGGACGGCGCACCGACGACGGAAGGGGAGCTACGCCTGCGCCGCAAACCATCTGTAGCGGCCGCTGACGGCCTAACTACGAGAACTAGAACTGACCGCCGAGAGCAGCATGACAGAAAGCTACGGCGAACGGAATCCGAAGACGCCGGTGAAGCCACATTACGCAAAGCGGCAAGTTTCCAGGCCGACTGGTGCAGCCGAGACCCGGAAGATGGCGCTGAAGGGGGCGGACTTATAGAGCGCGCAATACTCGCGCCAAGCGAAAAGCAGCGCTACAGCGCAGAGGGACGTCCGCAAAATCGGCAAGAGCCACTGAGCGCACAGAACTCGGCACCTTAGTGTTGTCAATACGACCCAAAGAGCGCTGTTGTATCACATCTCTCAACCCTCAGGAAGTGAGACGGGCTATCTGTGCCCTTTCGCGCAACCAGCAGTTAGCGAAGCCCCAGCTTCTGCGCTTCAACAAGGTGTCTAACACCCTCACTGTGCACACCTGCGAAGAGAAGCAGGCGTCGGCATTACTTAGACTAAGTGCGTTAGACACTCCATCGAACCCATCCTTTCCCGTGACTGTACACCAGGTTCCCAGTGATGGAATGTCGCGTGGCGTCATATACGACTGCACTCCAGGCGAAACATCAGAGACGTTGGTTGAAGCTTTGGACTCTGAGAGCGTCCAGGTGCTGCAAGCCCGTCCCATGGGAAAGAAAGGGGCGGTGTTGATCACGTTTGCGTCGCGTGATCCACCCCGGTACGTGAAATACTGGGATTTTCTGAAACAAGTGAGCCCGTACGAGTCGCGATCCGTGGGCGTGTTTTCGTTGTCACGGACAAGGCCACAAGCAGGATGTGTGCCCAAAGGAGAAGGCAGTGTGTTCGCAGTGCGGTTCCTCCCACGAGGAACCGCTAGAAGCCTGCCCTCAGAAAGACAAAAAACACTGCGCCAACTGCGGGAAGGATGGTCACCTGGGAACCGACAAAAAGTGCCCAGCGCGTAGGCTGAAAGTCAATAAGAAAGTCAAGGAACCGACGCAGGAACGTCAGTCACGCAGCAAAAGTCGACGGCGAAAGGTTTTCGCACCGTCTGCCAGCCGGGAAACCGACACACTAAACGGCAAAAGCACGAGCCGAAAACCGCAACGCGGCCGCTCGCAACGCCTAGCAAAAAGCAAGTTCTCGGAGCCCAGTGACAATCAGTCGCTGCCTCAACCTGACGCATTGTCATACGCCGCGGTAGCGTCCGGAGTCCAAATATCAGCCAGCAAGCCGGGATCATTCGGCTTCAGTTCGCGTTGCAAGGAAGAAATCGAGAGTGAGCTGAAGCAACTGGACACTTGGCGCGCCTAGAGAAACAGCTTTCGGAAATCCAGCGCTCCATAGACGTGACTCGTTCAAGGTTCCAGGAACAGCTCAACGCGCGAAACGAGCAAAAACTGGTTCTTGAGCACCGACTGAAAGAATGGAAGGAGGAAAAGGCGCGCATTGACAAGGCGAAGTCGAGGCAGTCCCCATCGGACAAGAGAGCCCTAGTAGCCACTCCGCCAGACGCGCAACAAAAACAGAAGGCAGCGGGCAAGGCTACAACTGCAATTACTACTGCTCAGCAGACGACTCTACAAGAGCAGCAGTCACAGCAAGCACTGTGGAAGAAAGGAGTCCGAAGCCGCCGTAAAAGAAACAATAACTCTGTTTACATTACTTCTCTATGAATGCCCATCGTGTCCGATCATACTCGTTTTCTTTCTTCTCTTCTGTCGGCTCATAGCTTTCACTGTGACTCATCCTCTTCTTCATAAATATACAACATCCTGCCCGCCCCGACAAAGAGATGCAGTTAGCCAGCTCCGAACGTTGATCCGTATTTATAGCCTTTCACCCGATTGCCACTCGCCTGGTTCCTCCGGCAGACTCTGCCGACCTAGGTCATCTCGTGGTAAAATTTGGTTTTCAGAAATCCGTCGTTACTCTGAGCATCCCACCACTCTTGAACTTAGTTAACTCGCTTGTGGTTTCGTGAGACAGATACGCCATCATCTGTCCTGTTCCGTGATGGGTTAAATGGCGCTTCATCGTGGCTAGCCCCATGTTCTTTGGCGTTTGGATGATAACGTCCTCTATTGAGTTTTTCACTGCTCCAATCTTGGATCACTCTATGTGGGGAGCGTTTGTGCCGGAAACCCTTAGACTCTACCTTTGAAGATGATGTACCTTGGTGCCGGTAAATTCCTGCAAGGTTTTTACGTTTTGACCTAAGCCCTGTGAATTTTGTTGTTCGCTCTTGGTACTCGATAGTGTCGGAGTCTGTTGCAAGCTTGATGCCGTTTTCGCGGAGTTGCTCCACCGCTGTCGTCACCTTTCCAGTGTTTGGAAGATACGCTCATTTTCTTTTGGTCATCTGGTGCTTTTGCTTCAGAAATCTCTAAACTGTCAAGAGGCCACAATGGCTCAAGAACTTCGCCCGCAGCCTTGTACTTGGTGCTCACTCGCAACACGCAGACATCCGATGCAACCAGCGATGAACTGAGTACAGACAAGGGCCCGTGAAACATCCAACCGAAGATTGAGTTAAGTGCAACTAGACAGTTGTTCCTGGGGTGTCGACGCAATTCTCCTGTCATGACTTTCCAAAGGTGGTTGGCTCCAATCCGAAGACTAATCCCAGGTACAGAATCCATGCCCGGCCGGAGAAGTTTGTCCGCAATTGGCTCACCACTGGTTTCGATCGAAGTAACAAAGTCACTTTCCGTGGGTACTTTCATTATGTCATGGCAAATGAAGGGAACTTCAATTGCCTCTATAGGGAACACATCGTCGCTGTACTGACTCCGTAAGAACACTTGCACAATACGGCATTTTTTTCGATGAATTATCGTTACCGAACGCATGAAGCTGCAGGCTTGTCTTCCCAAGCTCTCTAAGGCGGAGGTTACGGGAGACATCTTCGCGTATGAAGCAGCGCTGACTCCCGCCATCCACTACACCACGGATGTACGCGCACTGTTCAGTTCCTGTAATACAGAGCCTGTACGTCTGCAGCAGTACAGCCGGGTCGACAAGGGGACGAGTTTGGCAGTGCAGGTTGCTAGTGTCCAATCTCCGTATTCTGTATGCTGCGCTGCGTTGCCAGCCAGGATAGCACACCGATGTCACATGTCTGCCAGTGCAGTTCCCGCATTTGACGTCAAGGACTCAATCTCTAGAAAGATGCCCTGTCCTGGTGCAACGAAAACATCGCCTTTCGGCTACCAATCTTCGCAACTTATCCTGATGGCTGTTGCTTCTATCACACAGTTCCGTAGAATGATTGCCTGAGCCACAAAATAGGCACTTTTGCTTGTATGAGAGGGTAGAGGTAAGCACAGCTGTGCTTGGGGGCGTCTCCAAACTTTCCCTTGCCTCGTTTACTATGGTGTGAGCTTGTTTCTTTCTGATTGCTATCGAACTTCTCTCTCTACACTCCAATTCAATCTGAAGATGCGCCAAAAGGGCATCAATCTCGCCATCAAAAGACGTGGACGATGACGTTGTTCCGTCTACGGACGACGCTTCCCCTTAGGTACTTGAACTCTGCGGAGTATGGGCCATTTGTCGGTGGTAAGCAAGGACAATATCCGACGGTAAGGATCTCAGAAGAATGTCCGTCATCATAGCAGAATACGTTGCTGAAGAAATCTTCAACGCAGCCAGTCCCCGCACGTGACATTGCACGTGGTCCAGGAGTCGCCGAAGTCCGCCGATATCGTTAGAGGACACTACCGAAGGAAGCGATCGAAGCTGTCCCAGATGTTCTTGCACAATTCGGCGGGTGTCCCCGAAGCGTCGAGAAAGAATTTCCACGGCGTTGTCGTAGCAGTCGATAGAATCAGCTGCTGGGCCACTGAGAAGAGACTGAAGACACTGAAACTTTTCTCCTTTGGTTAGGCAATGGTTGTGATGCACGGAGGCTTTATACTGCGTCCAGAAGCTGAGCCACTGGCACAACTCGCCGATGAACGTTTGCAGCTGTAGAGTGGGGAGCTTCACCGAGCTTTTATGGCGATGACACTTATTACAATGAGGATGATCCACCGGTAGAGGCGCTTGGTCTGTCGACATCTGCCGGCCTTGTCCACTGCGCAGTGTGGCCTCCTTAGCCTTTAGCTTAGCTGGCCCAGCATTCCTTTGACGGCGTCCTCGTATTTCATCACCGAGACAAACTCTGCCGCAAACTCTTCTTCTGGTATTAATATTTCAAGCTCTGCGTTCAGCTTGCTCAACTCTTCATTGTTGAAATGCAGCCGTTCTGTGAGTGCGCCCAAAGTCTCCAAATCGGCAGTATCCAAGACGCCCTTGGCTTCATTGATGAGCCGTGTGCTCTGCTGCCGCCGGGCCGTTCTCTTTTCTTTTAGCTTGTGCATGCTATACCGCAGGCTCGGTCTACTTGTAGCACAGTTGCCGCTTTCACTCAGCTTGGTCTCTGATCCGTCGGCTCGGTGGCCCCGACCTTTTCCTTCCCGGGTTTCCAGGCACCATAAGATGTGGAAGAAAGGAGTCCGAAGCCGCCGTAAAAGAAACAATAACTCTGTTTACATTACATCTCTATGAATGCCCATCGTGTCCGATCATACTCGTCTTCTTTCTTCTCTTCTGTCGGCTCATAGCTTTCCCTGTTACTCATCCTCTTCATAAATATACAACAAGCACCTCCCGTAGCTTACGAAGCTCCTCCGTGGGTCACACAATTCCTTCAAGAAACAAGGACACAGTACATGCGATTGCAAGCGGAAGCACAAACACAAGTGACAGCCATAATATTACAGCATGGCCAGCCAGCCCGTCATAAGCCAGAATAAACCGACTGTGCGGACGCCAGACGTCCTGCAGTGGTATTGCCGGTCACTCAAGTCCTGCGCTGCCGAGCTTGGAGCCCTTTTCAGACACGTAGGGCAACCGGCGGCCCTTCTACTACAGGAGACAAGAGGTACTAATCCATGCATCCAGGGATACGAAGGGAATTTTCAACCTACGATTGTGCACACACAGACAAACAAGAAGCAAGGTCAGCAGCCAGACGAGGTAGTGGAAGCACAGGCGGCAATCTTCATACGTAGAGATGTTCCGCACGTCAAACTCGACACTGGGAAGTACTGCAACAGAATACAAGAGGTGGTTGCTGTGCGATGTGAGCTTGGCGGTCGCCAGACCATCCTGGTGTCTTCCTACCTACGTCCCGAGAGCAGTTGCTACAGACAGGGCAAGTCGGAGACTGCAAATTTCGCTTGGTTACGCGAACTCCGACATCGGTACCCCGAAGACCGGTTCCTGGAAGTGGGGACTTCAACGCTCGACACAAGAGTTGGATATACGACAAGGAATCACAGAGGGGGCGCCGACTTTACGAAGAGGCTGAAGCGGCAGGACTTACCTTAGCCAACGACACAGACTACCCTACTCGTCATGCACTTCACTCCAGGCAGCGCGACACTATACCAGATTTGACTTGGACAACGTCCAGGCTTGTAAAGGACTGGAGGTGCGGTCCCGACGGAATGGGTAGCGACCATTATCCGATCTGGATTGAACTTGAAGTACGAGCCACAGGGCCGAAAAAACGGATGACCGTAGCTGTCGCCTGGGACAGGTTTCGAATCGGCTTTGACGCTTACGACGAAAACGTCCCGTTTCTTCAGAAGCTTTCCAGTGCTGCCTGGGAAGCCACTAGAGAGATTCAGGTGGATGAACATCTAACTACACCCGACAAGCACCTTCTCAGCCTTTGGGACACCCGTAGCCAGCTGCATCGAGTTTACCTCGACAGGGGGAAACGGCATGTCGACCTTGTCAAGGTGCGCAATAAGACCGCACAAGCGCGCCGTTACGCCAAAATGCTCTCTCGGGAATGGTGGCACAACCACTGCGCCTCGTTCAATGAACGGACTGGCGGGCGGGCGGAAGCTCTGGCAGACTTACAAGGCCATGTCAGGCAACCGCAAGACTGGGAACACCATCAAAAACGTCAGGCTGGCGACCGGTGACTCGGCATCCGACTTCGAAAAAAACGCAGTAGAGACGCTCTTCCCGCAGCCAGCAGTGCCACCAGTCCCCAGAATTTATCAACGCACAGCACCTACTTCCGACAAAGATATTGAGTCGCTTTTCACAATGAAAGAATTAGTGATGGCTCTCGAATCCGTCTACGCCAAGAGCGCACCAGGAAAGGATGGCATCACCTGGCAGATGCTGCGCAACCTTAACGAACACGTGAAAATGCAGCTGCTTGAAGAAATTAACAAGGCGTGGCTGTCAGGCGAAATTCCTGCTGAATGGAAGCACTCCGTGGTGAGCCCCATTGAAGAAATTAACAAGGCGTGGCTGTCAGGCGAAATTCCTGCTGAATGGAAGCACTCCGTGGTGAGCCCCATTCCCAAACCAGGGAAGCCAGACATCAGCATCAGTAGCTTGAGGCCCATCTCGCTTACCTCAACACTCAGCAAACTCTTGGAGCGGATGGTTCCCACCCGGCTTAACTACCACCTTGAAGAGGCACAGAAAAAACCCTACTCCGACCCGGGCCAGGCAGGATTCCGACTGCAGGCCTCCGCACACAGGACAGCCTTTTCTTGCTCCGTCGTTGTCTTCAAAAGCGGAGATGAAGAAAAAGCCGTCGACCTGCGGAAGGCGTTCGATACCGTAACTCACGATGCAGTAATCGCCGCACTCGAAGACACGAAGCCAGGAGCCCGCATCCTCAACATCGTCAGGTCATTCCTGGAGGGACGCACCTTTGAGATTCGGAGTGACATTAGGAACCCTAAGATTTACAGCAGCAGCATTGGCGTTCCCCAGGGAGCCATACTGTCGCCCACGCTATTTAACCTGGTGATGCGAGGGCTGGCTACACGTCTGCGACGAATTCATGGTGTGCTCCTCACCACGTACGCCGACGATGTGACGCTGTAGACGGAGCCCGGTGACCCTCTCAGAACAACAGAAGACGCAGCCAACGCTATGGAAGACGCCATCAATTCTTTAGCCGACTACTTGAAGAGCACGGGAATGGAAGTGTCTCCGGAAAAAACAAAATACATTCTCCTGGGCGGCTCCACGGCTTAACACGAAAAGGTCAAGCTCTGCCTCGCCGGCAAGACACTCGAGATAGCGTCAGACCGGCACATCAAGATTTTTGGCATCCCGATACATGAAAGCGGAGGTGCGGCAACGTGGCTACGGCAGCTACAGCCTAAGTGGAAACGGCTTATGCATCTTGTAAGACGCATAGCCCACAAATCCAGAGGAGCCAGCACACGCACAGCTCGTACCCTCACAACGGCAGTACTTACGTCAAAAGCTTGCTACGGAGCTGTGTGTTTTGACCTCAGCCTGGTCACCCATGATGTACAGCAGGGCGTCGAGTTGGTGTTCTTCAGGCTGGGCACGGAGGCCAGAAGAGGTGCGAAAACGTTCGAAGTGCTTCTTCCATTTCGGCCACTCGTTGGGCGACGAGAAGCAGAAGGCTTCCGGAGGTTGTATCGCGAACGAAGCTATTGACGCTGGTGCTGAGGTGGGTGCCGTGGCAGTCGGAGTGCCGGCCGTTCTGTTTGCTGGGTTGTCCAGCTTTGATGCCGTTCCAGGCGGATTCCTCCAAGCAACTTGGCTTAGGCCCGTGGAGCGGTCGGCTTGGTTTAGACAGAACTGGCCTTCGCTCGAGTTGTCTAAACGTTTCAGGTGGTATCACCGTCTCGTCAGCGCCCGTGTCAATCTTGAGTTTCAGGGGACGCCCTTGCACTATTACGGTTACTTCCCAGTTTTTTGCCGATGAAGAGCTCACCGTGCCCAGGAATCCACTTTCGGTTCCATCATCTTGAGCTTGAACTGCGTCTACGCGTTTAGAAAGACAGCGTAGTGGCCCTTCTTCAGGCACGACTTGCATTTCTCATTCCGTGCTGGGCAAGCAGATCGTGGGTGACTTTCTCGCCCGCACCAACGCAAAACTTGTTTACATGCTTCTTAACAAGTGGAGTTGATGATCTAGTATTCTTACAACTAGAGCCAGAGAAGGGCAAGAGGCGAAGCCTTTCTATCAATTTCGCCATCAACTAAATGTTGAAAATGACCTCCTTTTGTGCGGAACAAGAGTAGTAGTCTCAGTCGCCTGCCAGGCTCACATTTTGCGCCTGCTACACGAAGGACACTTCGGAATATCAAAAACCCTTGCAAAGGCCAACAATACGGTTTGGTGGCCGGGCATATCAAGGGACATCGAACAAACTGTCCGTACTTGTCGGAAATGCGTGGAGACAACAACAAACCGGAAAATGCCGCTTCAACCTACACCTTTCCCGGAAAGGCCCTGGCAGCGGGTGGCTATGGACCTGTTCTACCAAAGCAACAAATGGTGGTTGGTAATCGTCGGCTACTACTCCAGGTACCCTGAAATCGCGCTGCTGAACAAGCTTACTGCTGCTGAGGCGATCAACCATTGCAAGTCAGTCTTCGCACGCCATGGGATTCCTGAGGTAGTTGTCTCAGACAACGGCCCGCAGTTTTCCCGCGTAAGAGGATCCGAGTTCGCAGACTTTGCGCGAGACTATGGTTTTCAACACATAACCTCCAGTCCCCACTACCCACAGAGCAATGGATTGGCGGAAGTTGCCGTCAAGATCATCAAGACATCTGTGTCCAAGACGCAGGACCCGTATATTACCTTGCTGGCCTACAGGACTACACCATTAAAGAACGGATACAGCCCTTCCCAACTCCTCATGGGTCGCCGCTTGCGCACCAAGTTATCTGAGGCAACCAGAGCATTACTTCCTGCAACGCCCGATACCCTCGTAGTCCGGAAGTTCGAAACAGAAAGCCGGGAGAACCAACGCGAATATTACAACAGTCATCACTGTGTCCGAGATCTAGTTGATCTTCTGAACGGCGAAGAAGTTTGGGTGAGTGACATGCAGAAGAAAGGCAAGGTAGTGGACACCGCCTCTGAACCGAGGTCTTACATCGTGGACACTGGGGATAGCATTGTACGTCACAACCGCCCTCACTTGGTACCCTTGCCACGAATGCAAGAGTTTACGCCACCTGCGGAGCAAGCACAAGAAGCCGGTGCAGTGACGCATTGCCAAGACACATGGCATGGCCACACCCGAAGCGGTCCCTGCACCATCCCGCCGAAAAACTACATAGTGTTCTTTCGACAGGAGAACCTACATAGCCTCGTTTCTTTCGGAAGGAGATGTTGTACAGCCGGCCGCCGCGGCGCTGCTACCACGCGGCTGGAGAAGGGAGAAGAAAACGCTGAGTGGTAATAAACCGTGTTCGCTGTAGCTGGAGTCACCCGTCTGTTCGCATTTGTGTACACCAGTCGAAGTCTTATTAAACATACGACAAGCTGGAAAGAATACACCGGGAATGTCTTCGGGTAATAACGGGCCTGCCCCGCCATGCCCGGGTCGAGGAGCTGCACCGCTACTCTCGCGTCCCGCCGCTCACAGACATCATCGCAGAACGCAAGGCAAGACATGATCGCCGCCGTCCCTACACGCGAGCGGGCCAGTCGCTCTTAGAGCTGGACGGGGAACAGCTGGGTGAACAGATAGTTCTCCGCATGATCGCTACCTGGGACGACGTTCAGGTTCGTGTCACGAAGCCAGTCACGCGCCGACTGGCTCGTGATCACACGGCCCAACGAACCGCCTTTGCTGAGAGGGCTGACTTCCAGGACAACGCCATCTTCACGGACGCCGCCTGGGATCCAGATACCTTCTGGGGAGTGGTAGCTGCCGTCCGAGGACAGCAGCGGGATGCGCGGGCGTTTCAATACTGCCAAGAGCAACCTGTGAGGTCACTTGAACTGCAGGCCATCCTTTATGCACTAGAGAAGTTGACTGAATGTGCAAAGACCAGCCCACTTAACTGTGCGAGGACAAACCTTCACCGTTTTTACCGACTCATTGGACGCCCTCAACAATCTGACGAAGACACCTAGAGCCGGCACTTTGGCGCACAACGTGAAAGTCGCCTGCGCAACCCTTCACGAGCTCTAGAGCTCTACGGCGTGACGGTGCGGGTGGACTGGGTCCCGGGGCATGCGGGCAGCATCGGAAACGGCGCCGCCCAAGACGCGGCGAGCGAGCTGGTACGTTTCCGCTCGTCCCCCCTTGACGTAGTCCTTCAGGCTCCGTTGCTATTTGACCCGGACGAGGAACTCGAGAGGATAAAGGTGCAAGCCAAACGAGAACTGAGGGCGAAGGTGCCGCACAATCCCCACCCACTTCCCAAAGGGCTTCTGCGCGGCGCGGAAGTGCTAATCAACAAGACTAGGACAGATGCTGCCCTTACGGAAGATATTCTGGCAAAGTGGCGAGCACACGCTGCATCCAAAAGAGCTCGTGGCGGTGACCCACAGGCGGACATCACCGATCAGAACGAGGAGGGCGACCAGGCAGCCACTGCGACGTGCTGCACATGCAATACCGGTGCCTCTCCAAGGTTAAGGCACCTACTGTGGGACTGCCCCGGCCTTTCACCGCTGAGGAACAGGCACAAGGGGCCGGTGTTACATCATTGGAAGAATGGACAACCCTGCCCCCTCACTTGGACGCCGCGAGCATGATCCTTTCCTTGTGGGAGTTCGTGCGAGCGGCAGACCTGACCGGACGACTCTGACGGCCACCCCACTCCCTTTCTCCTCTTCGCTCTTCCCCAACTAGGCTAACAAGCCCCCCCGTATCATTAACAAAATTTCATTGATTCATTCCACTGTAGGAAGGAGCCAAATGAGGTAGCAGACGATCAGCAAATGTAAAAGCAGGTGAGGAAACGAATCCAACGTTTATTGGCAACGATGAACCGTGGGTATATTCTATTATGATTGGTATCAGCTGTTATGCAAGTATTTGTGATTATCGTAAACTAGGGACGAAAGATTTTCTGATCGTCTGCTACACCATGTGGCTCTTTCGTATCATGAATCCCAACATGGCCTCCGCAATGGGCTGCCTGCGGTAGTATTAACTCTATGGCCTGCCGTAAAGCCCCTCTAGCCGGCGGCGCGCCGGTATAGTGAACTAGAATCAAACATAACCATCATGAGCAAGTATTCTAGTTCACTATTTTGCCGCCGCGCCGTCGGCAGTTGATCGCCGAGGCCATGCTCCCAGACGTGCGTTTCCCCCTGCAGGCCTCAGGTAGCGCCGTTCCAAGATCAGTTTGCGCTGGCTCACACGTACAAACCGGCCGCGATTTTCCCGTAGGCGAAAATCAGATCAGATCAGATTAAACTGTAATTGTTGCCACGGGTGGCGCCGTTTTCAGGTCGACTTTAGTGTCCTTCCGGCGACGGCAGGATTCATGTAGATCTCTGCGGCGTTTTCGGCCATCTGGGCTAGGGAGACCTCGGTCATAGGGTCTGTGCTGAGCAGCGCGGCCTCCCACTGCTCCTCGTTCATAATTTGTAATAACCTGGGGTGCTTTTTAGGAGTTTGAGGGGATTTTTCTTCACAGGACGAAATCACGTGTGTTAGGTCTGCGTATTGACTGCAAGGAGGGCATCGGTTAGAGTGCAATTCGGGGTAGTAGAGTGATGGGAGGGCAGGGGTGGGAGATGTGGATGTTTGAAGTTGGCGCCATACAACAGCGTGGCGGCGGGAGAGGGAGGGGTCGGGCGGTGGGAAGCGAGCTCTGGACAGTCGGTGGTGATCGAGTACCGATCGGTAGGTGAGAAGGCGGTCCCTATGGGAGAAGGGTTGAGGAGATTCTGCAGCGTCACTGGGCTCTCGGATTACCAGTTCTCGAGCAACCTCGTGCGCCAATTCATTTCCTGGGAGGTCAGAGTGGCCCGGTGCCCAAACAATATATATTAAATGCAGAGCATTTCAGTAACTCACGATGTCACCCGCGTTGTCCCGTCGTAGTCCGCACCGTCGTTGTCCGCACCCCTCCTCCTAAACTATATCAAAGAAAATACTATCCGGCGCCTGGTTTCGATCCCTCGACCCTACGGGCGGAACGCAATGTACATGGTGCTCTACCCACTGCGCCACAAAGCCGACACAAAATGGGATGCTACGAACGCGCCTTATATCGTTGACTCATTCAAATTACTGCTGACGAGCTCTTTCTCGTTAGGAGTGGCCACAAGTGCAACAACATTAACGTAACGCAAACTTCTTAACGTCGTGCGCCCCCGGAAATGCTCTTCATTTGATCGTGCCCCTCGTGAGGGGGATGTTTCACTGCGTCTTCTCTCGGTCGCGGGACCCGTGGCGCCATCTGGAAAGCGCGGCAGAACTCGTAGCACTTTCTTTGAAAAAGGGCCTCGAAAGCGCGGCAAATATGAAATAGGCATGACGCGCTTTTTCCTCCTCTACCAACACTTTCCCTGCTGTGGCATGCCGTCAGCGCACGTGCCTCGAAGCGTCTCTTTCCCTTGCCTCCAAGTGCCTCATGCAAACCGGGTTCCGATGGCTGTGGTTGAAGCGAACCATTCGATCAGCCGGGGCTCGGAACGTGCAGACTCGCGGGACATCTTGATAGGTGGCGGTCCGTGATAGTATCGCAAATTCCTCCAGCCGTGCCGCCTTTTTTTAAATGCAGAGCATTTCATTAACTCACGATGTCACCCGCGTTGACGTCCGTCGTAGTCCGCACCGTCGTTATCCGCACCCGTCCCCCGCACACTATATATAAAAAAATACTATCCGGCGGCTGGTTTCGATCCCTCGACCTTGCGGGCGGAACGCAATGTACATGGTGCTCTACCCACTGCGCCACAAAGCCGACACAGAATGGGAGGCTACGAACGCGCCTTATATCCTTGACTCATTCAAACTACGTCAAGAAGCTGCTGATACAACGCATTCACTACCACCAAACTCCAAAAAAAGTGGCAGTGCAACGCCAGCATGCGCGGGAGGGAAAACAAGCACAAAAAAAAACAAAACTCCCGCTGGCGCAGTTTCAGGCAGGGGGCGCGCCAGCACTGCGAAGGCGGGAAATTTGAAATGCGTCGGGTGGTAGCAGTGAGCGGATAACGGCGCTACAGCCCATTATGGCAAATCAGTGCTCTGCATTTCCGACAGTTTTCACGTAGAGTGTAACGGCTGTAACTTTTTTCGTTTCGGGAATTTTGGTGCCTGCAGGAGAAGGCGTAAAGTTCGGGGGTCAACTCGCCCGTTGGAGCAATTGGTAATGGCCGATTTGGAGTCACTTATTATAGTAGTAATCTTAGGGTTAGAAATAATGGCAAGAGCGATAGCTATTTCTTCGCCTACGGTTGGAAATTGAGCAGTGAAGGAGAGGGCGGCCAGTGTTCGGTGAGATGAATCAACTACGACCGCTGCCATGGCTTGGCGTCCTGGGTATTCTCCAGCGACCACGTAGGCCACTTGTGGGTTGGAGGAATGTTGCTTGTGTATAGCCTGTGCTCTCGTTTGGCGCCTTTCCTCGTTATGAACCGGCTGCATGTGTTTAAGGAGGGGGTGTATTACCAATTGGTCTCGAATGACTTGGGGAATGTCGACGTGGGTGTCAGAAATAGTGGGGTGACTGTTTCACTCCTCGCGAGTCGCTCAAGTTGCGAGGCCCGTTGGGCTTCGATAATTTCGGCTAGTGTATTGTTAAGACCGAGCGAGAGTAGTTCGTCTGTTGAGAGTGTAACGGGGAGACCTAGAGCCTGTTTGTATGATTTACGTATCATAGCTTCAATTGTGTGCGTTTCGCTGAGTTTGAGGTTTAGGAAGGGAGTGACGTATGCTATGTGACTGATGACGAAGGCTTGTACGAGACGTATTAGATTTTCTTTCACTCCTTGATGTTTTGTAGCGATGCGGGAGATGAGTCGTGTAGTTTGGTAAACCCCTTTTTCTAGGGCACGGAGAGTATCTACATTATGTCCGTTTGCCTGTATACAGAGACCTAGAATCTTGATGCAGTCAACTATTGGGATGAGTTGGCCGTTAGAGGTAATGATTTGGATCAGGGGGAGTGGGGAAGGCGGTTCTTTTCCTGGTCTTTTAGGCCTGTACAGAAGAAGCTCTGATTTTGTTGGGGAGCAGGACAGACTACGAGAGGCAGCATACGCTTCGAGAACAACAGTTGCCGTTTGGAGGGTATTTTGGATGTGATTCTCAGATCCTCTAGAAACCCACAACGTAATGTCGTCGGCGTATATGCTGTGGTGTAGGTCGGGGATGGCGTCGAGGAGCGGGGTAGACCTCGTAGGGCCATATTAAAAAGAAAGGGGGAAAGGACCGATCCTTGGGGGGTACCTTTGCTACCGAGAGGGATGGGGGGTTGAGTCAATTGTCCACGGGTGAGTGGGGCTGTTCGAACCGTCAGATAAGAACAAATGTAGCGAAAATAGTTATTTTCAGAATAAACACATAAGTACCGTCGTTGTGAAGTACCTCCGTGTGAAGTTTTAGCGCGAACAGAGCAGTGGTTCGCTCCGGAAAAAATTTCAGAAATGTCCCAATTATCGTCGCATCACCCTGTATACGTGGGGCCTGTAGTTTTGTTGGATCGTATCGCCTTGGTGCTAAGGTGCACTACACGCACGGATGGTAGTTTTTAGAGCTGGTCTCTCTTGCGTACCCCTGCCCATATTAGAGCTGTGCACGGGCCGAAAATGTGGGCCCGAGCCCAGCCCGGACCCGGTGCTTATCGCAGTAGACCCTGCCCGACCCGACAAAGAAGGCTGACGGGGCCCGGCCCGGGACCTTAACCTTATGGCCCGGGCCCCTCCCGGCCCGGCTGCGTGTTTCCAATCCAAATACCGTAGGGGCCCGGGCCTGATTGGGGCACGTTTGAAAGCGAAAACTACCTAAAGGTGGTAAAATGCATCGTAAGGGAAATGATAACAAGCAAAACCAACATTAAACGGGCCAAGCAACCCCAATTAAACATAACAATCATGCGCATATCCCTACCGTAGCTGTCGTTCGCTCAGCTGCATACGAAAGAATTGAAACCGACGTAAAGGTGACCGAACCGCGCAACCTAAAATAAAAAGATGAACCAAAAACCCCCCAACCAGGGACAAATTCATGGTAATATTGAAAAATATTCAAGAAAAGTAGCCGAAACCGAAATGGCCTAAACCACTGAAAAGTAGAAAAAAAAGAGCTGGAGCTCACCTAAGGGGAACAAAACCACCCGGCATTTTGTGTAGAATTTCATAATGTGCCATAACGGAAATAAAACAAGCAATTAAAAATAGAATGGCACCTTGGGCATTTGAACCTGATTCTTGCGATTGCTATCCAGAAATTTAACCTGTATGCCAGGGGACCAGCCGGTTCGTGTTTTTTTAAACAGGGTGTGTACTTGCTTTGTTGTTTCGTCCGTATACGTTTCCTTTTCTCAAGAGTATATAGGGCTGTCGGACTCGGTCCCTCCTTCTTATCGAGACGCAAAGTACGCATGTGGATTTATGCACATTTTATCGTTGCTGCTCCACTACGTTCTATAGCGACTCATATCGCTTATCTATGAAGTTTCAATCATATTAACTGTTACTGTTTAGGCAGCTGTTGGCGCATTTCAACCACCCTACTTCCCTGCTGCGCTTTTCCTTTCGTCTTAGTCTGCCGGTCACGACGCCCGAGGGCACAGGCCACCTCCTACCACCAGCTACGCTCACCACGATGTTTTCCCGCCGAAACAAAGAGCAAAACTAAAGTTGAATTGTCACCTCAGTCTTTGACAGTTGACAGCTTCACTTTTGTTGGCTCAGAGAACGGAACGCAACTCTGAATAGGGCACTGCTACAGAAAACAGATGGAGACGCAGGTTTCTCTAGCAGTGTTAGCAGTTCAAAGTGTTCCATCTTGAAAATTTGTTTTCTCCCTAACTTAGGGGTGGAAACTAGTCATGCTGAATTGTTATTCGTTGTACTTCCCTAGGCGGTATGTCGCTCAGCCGCATGTGTTGCTACGTTCATCCCAAGAAATGCAGTTGCAGATCTCTCACACTTACCGGCTTGCCATACCTCAGGGCCTAACGATAAGTCCCGTGGAATGTAAAAAGAATCCTGACACGTGGTTCTACCGCGTCAGCAACGTGTAGTTTCTGTAATACCATAGAGAACCTAAGTATTGCTTTACTGTGCCGGGCCAGCCCGGGCCGTCAGGATGTCCCGGCCCGTCCGAAGCATTTACATTTCGGGCCGAGTCCGGCCCGGGCCCTTGTGAAATGTAAGTCGGGTGGTCCGAGCCCGGCCCGCAGGCTTGGCCGGGCCCGGGCTTTTGGGTAAGCCCGAGCCCGTGCACACGTCTAGACCATATTGCGTCACTGTATCGCTCAAATGGAGTTTCGTTATCAAAATGTTTCGCCTTTTTTTTGTTTAAAACGCCTTTTGTGACTGGAATGGAGCTGAGTCAGTTACCAAAGGCTAGTCTTTTTCAATCTAAACAAAACTGCATGGTGTCTTTGTGGCACCTTTAACAAGCGGGACACGAGATAGAGAGATAAGAAAACTTCATTTAGAAGGCCGGGTTAGAAAGGGGGGTGGCGGAGGAACGAGCTCCAGAGGTGACCAAAACTTCCCTGGACTCCTCGGAGATGCCCAGGGCCTGCTCTCAGGGTAGTGAGGAGTATGGTTCAGCAGAACACCTGCAAAGAGAGTGATATAGTGTATCCAGCTGGCCGCACTTGGGGACGTGGGGTGTGTGGAAATGATATGGATGCGTATTTATTAGTTGAGTACGGTGCGTGAACGTGTGTATTTGTAATATCCTCCACATAGGGGCAGCCTCGTGGAATAGGTGTGGGTGTGGTGGTGGGAGAGCACGGCAGAGTAGTCGATAATGAAGGGCAATTTCCCTGAACCCAAGGAGATCCTCGGAGGTCTCCTCTTCGCGAGGCCCGCATACAAGGTGTAAGAGAAACAGTGACGCGGAAAGTAAGATCTTCAGCATGTGCGTTCGCTGCCTCGTTAGCACCTACGCCAGTAGCCCCGTGTACATGGACGCGACGGGGGCGGGGTGAGTTGAGTGGCGGGTTCAGCTTACCTCGACGCGTCCGAGTTTATATGAACCCCGTCCAAAGAATCGAGGTGAGGGGAGCGGCGGGGTTCACGGAAAAGGGGCTACCGTATTTTCACGATTCTAACGCGCACCCTCTTTTGCTATAAGGTAGCTTAATATTTGTGTGCGCGTTACAATCGGGCTCAAAACCGAAATAGGTTTTAAAGTGACAAGCAGCATTGCCATGCGCAACGGACACGAAGTACCCCCAAAATCCAACTCAATCCAATAAAAACAATCCGTCAACCCCACGTGAGTGAATTTCGGCGCACTGATTCCTCAATGGCATGCCGCATACCCTGGTCAGCTGTTGCACATTTTTTTTGTGCTTCTGCTTAGCCCCAAACGCTTAGAATTATGAAGATCAAGGCACTTGAAATCGCAAGCAATTTCAGTGTCCCCTTTATAACTTTATTTCCAGCAGCAGCTGGATCAGCAACGTTATGAAGCACAATTCATTTTTGGCTTCCAGAGCTGCATGCCAAATAAAATTTCCCTCTTCCAGGTACGTGGTGTCATGTCTTTTCCGTCTGCGCAGTACCGTCAGTGTCACATTTTTTTTCGAATTTTCCTGCAAGAAGTTACCCGCGCGTTACGATTGGGGGAGCGTTAGAACCGCGCAAATACGGTATTCTGCTCCCCGCGGCCCGCCGACTCAGCCCGACGAGCGAGCTAACCCACCCCCTGCCTCCGAGTTGACTGGACTCCCGCGACGGCTCTCTGACCCACCCCGTCCGCTTATACATGGGGGTGTCGAGTCCAAAAAACCTGTTTATTTCGACTCAACGCGCCCTCGTCGGGTCAATGTAAACGGGGCTAGTATGGGCGGGGGTCCACACCAGTTGCACGGAGTCGGTCGGGGTGTTTGGAGAAGACATTTGAGGGCTACGGGGTATATAAAACCCTTGGTGAAGTGTCGGATGGCCTGCTGCGAGTCCGTTAGGACGGTAATTGGTTGCGACTCGGGGAGAGTGCAACGGCAATGTCCGCTTCCACCGCCGTAGTTGCACATGAGGTGGGGATTTGTGTAGGGAGTTGATGTCAGGTCCTGTAACTGCGAGGGTAAGCATAGGCCGGTTTGTGCTGGTATTTGGCTGCACCTACGTACAGGGTGTGTTTGGGAGGGAGAGGAGTTTTTCAGGGCGACTTGCACGAGCTGCTCCCGGCTGGTAAAGAATGTGGGGTGAATGTGACGGGGAAGCGGTATGACGCGGATGAGAGCTCGGACGATGCGAGGGGTGGGTGAGGGGTAGGGGTTGTTCTGAACGGTGATAAAGGCCAATCATCTATTCATGTGTTGATGCGGTCACTTATTTGTACTTTCCGCGATTGACCCGAAGGTTTGCCCATCTCGGATTTTTTTAGTATCTCCGCAGTTTTGGTTGGCGGTGTGGTCACTTTTTGTAGTTTTGCGCTCCTGAGTCCTGACCCGCAAGTTTGGAAACAGGCGTTCTTCCCTTTGCCCTTGCCATAGTTCAACACCGCGAACCCACCACCGTTCGCTCCGACTCCCAGCATGCCCTCTCCAACTACCTTAAAGGCCGACTACAAAAGTAAATACTCCACTTGGGAATTGCACAAAAATCTAGTACATTGTTTTTGGGGAGGAGCAGTTTAGTTACCTTTCGCACTTCGCGAAGTCTACGGCCGATATTTGTGCGGATCTTTTATTACTACGAGAAAGGCTGATTTTGGTTCACTTACCGAGTGAGGCAAAAGCCGCACAAATGTTTATACCCGCGTGTACAACTCTAGTTAGGTCGTCAAACTTTCGGCAAGGTGAAAAGGATGGAGGTGGCGTTGGGCACGCCCAATATGGCAAATATTGGACGCGGAAGTGCAAGGGGTCAAGAATTTCCTTTTTCTGTGGTGAATGCAATATTATGAATGACAAATGTAAGGCGAGTGCGCGTTTCGCGATATTTTTCCTTCGAGTAAAAATATTTTTTTCAAGGAGGAGGAGGAAAAAACGTTTATTGCCCCCATGGACCGGGAAGAAAGGACCACGGGATGATTGTCGATCATCTATGGTGGGTGGCGTCCCTAGTCCGGGATGCCATGGTCAGCTGCAGCTCGAATGGCCCTGGTCACCAGGCCACGCTGGTTTTCAAGGACATCGCTTGTCAGCAGGACCTCCTACTGCTCCTGTGTCGGTGCGATAACTTCTGGTTCGCCTTTACACTCCCACACCATGTGGTGCAGGGTGTTGGGCGTCCAGAGCAGAAGTTGCAGTCGTAGCTGAAGAGCGTGGGGTGTATATGGGACAGCAGCATGCGTGGCGAGCGGAAATGAATTTGTCGGCAGTCTCCGGCATTGTATGGCTTCTTCTTTGGTTAGCTTCGGGTGGGGTGGCGGATATCGTCTTCATGATAGCCTCTAGTGCTTTAGTACGTCTCTGCTGCGCTTGGGGATGGACGGGTGGTTGAAGCCCGGTGTGAGTGGCCCCGGGCTGCGGTATCTGCCATTTCATTACCCCTTAAGGATATATCACCTGGTGCCCAAATTATATAAATGTCCAATGGAGTTTTTTTTTTTTTTGCTTTTGAAGACTTATGTCGTAGTGCAAGTGTCACCGCTGGGATACGGCCCTTTTGAAAATTACGGCAGGCCAACTGCGAGTCGGTGATGACGGTCACCCGGCCTTGGGTATCTGGTACTGTGGTGGTGGCAAGCACGACAGCTGTCTCCTCTGCAGAGTCGGTGTCATCTGCATTGACCGTTGCTGAGTACAAGTCAGCTCCTTTACTGCTTGTCACACTAACCGCGTACGCCCACTTCGTTCTTGCCGCGTACCTCGGAGCGTCGACGTATCTTGTTGAGCTATCCTTGCTGTAGGCTTTTCACAAGGCCTTGACCCTGGCTTCCCTTTGCCCCTTGTGGTAAACCGGGTGCATGTTGCGTGCGACGTTTTCAACCATGATGCATTCCCTCAAGGCATGGGGGATGCATCGTTTTTGGTTTTGTGGTCCCACGCTTGACTCGTAACCGAGGCGGTACAAGGTAGCTCGGGCGGTCGGGGTAAGCTTGAGTCACTCCATTTGGCTGGCAGTCCCAGTGCTAAGTTGTAGATTTGACGAATTAAAATGTTGAGCTTCTTTCTTTCAGCGATTTTTAGCCCCAAGTACGGGGTGCCGTAGGTGATTCTACTAATTACCAGGGCCTGTAGCATTCTGATAATGTCCTCTTTTTTGAACCCGTATTTTTTGCTTGTCACTCGCCTGATTAGGTGGGTGGGTTAACTGGGTGACAGTGTTGTGTAGTTTCTGGAAGGTGGCAGGCCTTGCCCCATTTTTTGTTTGAAAATTTAGACCCAATACTCGGAGTGTATCGACCTTTGAGATGGTAGCGCCTTGAAGCGTCACCTTTGGGTCGGAGTCTCGGCGGGAGGTCTACCTCTTGTTCGCTTCTTGAGTATGAGAATTTGAGATTTTTAGGGTGAAATAGAGAGCCCACATCTTTTCGGATAGGTTTCCGTACAGTTAACGCCTTCCTGCAGGACTTCCTGTTGTAAGACTGCTGGGCCTTTGGTAGTCCAAAAGGTCACGTCATCGGCATAGATGGCGTGCCTGAGACCTGTGACGGCATTTAGCTGGTCAGGTAGGTGCATAATTGATAAATTGAATAGTAATGGCGAGATTACCGAACCCTGTGGGGTGCCCTTCGCGTTGGCGTCGAACTTGTCGCTCCGTAATTTGCCAAGTCCCACCGTTCCCATGCGGTGCGAGAGGAAGTCCCTGATGTAGTTATAGGCTTTCTCTCCGTATTGGGTAGTCCTCAGGTGTTCAAGTATGGCCGCGTGCGACACGTCGTCAAAAGCTCCGTTGATGTAGAAGGCGAGGATGGCGCTTGTTTGTGAGCTGTTTTCAAGTAAAAAAAGTTTTGCTCACTGCAAAATGTTCACAAGCGCGTGGATAGTTTGTAGGCTTCTAATCTCTTTTATTGCATTGAAAAGGATGGCGGTTATTGCTATCTATGCGGTTAGTTTTAAAGATGCGATGGCGACGGCTGTAGAGCGCGCTGGCGTAGCAGAGAAACCCCGGGCGAACGCATCCCTGCGCCCGGCGGAGCACCGTGCTAGTCGCCGGAGAAGCGCGAGCTGCACGGCACAGGTTCCTCAACCTCCGTCACAGACCACTCGGAACTTGTTTCGGCGACTCTCCGCAAGGTGCAAACGTCGACTGCTCGGAGCTACTTTGAACGACGGTACCTAGCGTGTTCTGTAATTACAAAGCTTAGGATTTTGCCATGGTGATTTTAAGGGCTTATACTACTGATTTGGATCAAATTTGGACAAAAAAATTCCCCTCACACTTCCCCGAGGGGGAGAGTGTGTAAGTGCGAATACACGGTTGTTGATGGCGCGATTACGGTGGATATCGTGATCTTAATGAGTAGTCGAGAGATTACACACACGCACACAACTGTAATGTTCGCGAAAGAGAGATCACACACACACACACAACCACAAAGAAAGAAAGATGCATTTATTCATTGCTAGAGCGGATCTCAGCTTTGAAATTTCGTGTCAGTACTCCTTTAAGCGGGTGCATTAGCCCTTCTCACGCCCGATTCCTGGCCAATCCCCCACCTGGGTATGTGCCATGCACAGACACCTATTTGTGTTGTCGTTGTACTTGATTGCTAGAGCGGATCTCAGCCTTGAAATTTCGTGTCAGTACTCCTTTGCCAATCCCCCACGTGGGTATGTGCCATGTCAGCGGCCTGGCAGCGCGCGCCCATCTCCCCCCGTTGCCAAGGAAGACGAAGAGATTCCTGGCCAATCCCCGACGTGGGTATGTGCCATGTCAGCGGCCAGGCAGCGCGCGCCCATCTCCCCCCGTTGCCAAGGAAGACGAGGAGCGCGCGCACCCGCAGCTGTTGCTATGCGGACGTCGGCGGAATGCGGACGGCGGCGGACGCTTCAGGCTCGCTTAAGAAGTGCATTCGCACTTAAAAAATTGAGTGCGGTTGACCTTTAAGGGCCGTATCTCTCCACAAGCTCTCCATATCATCGTCCGACACCCTCCCCTGGATCCTGTGGAGCTTCTGTGGACTCCGGCCCACACTGGCTTAGGAGGCAATGAGGCAGTACATTCACATGCTCGAGAACTTGTTACCCGGGCTCCCACTTCTTTTTCTCCTATCCACGGCATCCCCACGCCCTGTACGCATACACCGACATTGCAACCCCCCCCCCCACAGACTGAACCCTCGGACGCTCCCCCCCCCCCCCCCCCCACAGAGCTCCCTCTCAGCAGAGGAGGCCCCTGTGTGGCGCATCATCCAAGCGCGCACGTTATCCCCTCACCACACGATCCTCCAGCACACCCCCACCACGTTTCCCCGACCCCGCTTAGCGCACTGTGGTGCACTTGACATACACTTTCATTCACTCTGCCAGTGCCGCAATAATCCTTCCCCCCCCCCCCTTAGGCCTGGGAGCAGGCGATGCGGAGCTCCGAGGTTTCGGACCAGGTGCTAGACACCTCCCGAGGCCTCCAGGTGGCTGTGGCCCTGTGGGAAGCCGCCACCGCCCCCTAAGCGGGAGCTCTGAATCAATTTTACTTCTCACCCTCCCCTCCAAGTTCCCTGTCGCTCACTTTTGTTCACACTGTCTCCTGCATTTAAGTGCATTTAAGTGGGCAAAGTGCCTTCTTCTGGTTCCTAGCTCACCCGGGGTCACGGTATCTAGCCACCGCAGTGACGCGGCGTCACGCATCCAAACAGAGGCTTCGAAAAGGTCACCGCTTCCCCAGGTGGGGATATCAAGTCTGGGTCCTCCCGTTAGAAAGTCGATGTCAATCCCATTGCGGTACAGGGGCGCGCGTCAAACATATGCGCGCGGGGTGATGTCTGCGCTGCGCCGTTGCCACGGGGGCTGCCGTGCTAGGCCGCTAAGAAGTACACAACGACAAACAAATTACTACTTAACCCACTAACTTAACCCACCACCCATTACTTAACCGACCTGTTTATAGGCATTTCCAGGGGCTGCGGCGCCCTATCGTGACTACTTTCGGTATCAACACCAGGCTGATAGTGAAACAAGTCAAGAGAGAGCGTTACGGCCCCTCTGGCGAATCACTGCTCCGCACTTAACGTTAGGTGAAACTGCTTTAATTTTTTTGTGAAGGTGGTCGAGCCTCATATTTCTAATATTTGAGGCACCAAACAATGGAAGGCTACGGGAAAAAGAATCGGGGAAGATGGAATCGGGGATGCTGTTCTTGGGGCATTCGATACAAGGTAAGGGCTAACGTCACAGGACTTCTGCGACTGCCTCGTGTACGAGAGGCAACCGAGATAAACCCCTTTTTGCAACAGTTGATGTTGCCTCCTTCTACACTAACATTCCGCATAATGACGACACGCAAACAGTCGTCAAGGCGTACGAGTAGCGGAATATGAAGCGGTGGTGGTAGTAACACGTAAGCGTAGCTGTTTTGGCTTGAGCTTGGTCCGGTAGAGTTTGAAAAAAATACCGAGAAAAAAAGACGCAAGCGGTGCCTCCTCGCGAGGAGGGAGAGAGCGAAAACAGCGCGCGTCAGCAAAGCGGAGTCCATGCGCTAGCCCTACGGTTTAGCCTCGTAGAAGGGCTCAACTTTAGTCGGACCCAGCTTCCAGCAGCGTCGAGAGCAACCCTCGCAGCCGGGCTAAACTCTACACGGGGAATGCGCGGCATAGAAGGTCGAGTGGCGCGAGAAGAGATAGCGGAGCTATCTCTATTCTTGCTACGTTTTGATATGTTTTGCGATGTTCTTGTTATAGGTTAGGCTAAGCGTTGAGTGGCGAGGCCAAGTTTAGCCGGATTTTACAAGGCTGTTCGGGTCGGTCTCCTACACAATCCCAGCGGGGGAGAAGCTAGGTCGACCAGCAGTTCCGCTGTTCCTCCAGACTTGCACCACGAGTGCAAGCTGCGGCAATTTTTTATTTCGAGACGGGCAAAGACGCCGCGTTACTTGGTGGGATTTTTCCCTCAGAAGACGACTTCGAAATTCTATTGACACTCTTGCAATGGCTTTGAAGTGATCATAAAAACTTCTGTTGAGTAGAGCGCAAAGGTGTTGTGACCACTCACCAATGTCGGGATAGTGCATGAATTCTTGCCTTGGCGACCAGGCTCCTCTCGTCTTCAAGGCACGGAGTGGGCTGCAGGGTGTCCCACTGCTCTAGGGCTGGGAGTGAGGAGGCTAGCTGGTGTGGTGCTGCATGGGGCGCATGGACAAAAGCTGCAGTCTTGGATATGTTGGGTGGGATCGGTTCTATTCGCAAGGGGCACGCCCTATAGGAGGCGCTCAAAGCGATCCAAGATGGCTGTCCTAAGGAGGATCGGGTGTTCCCTCTACGGGCCGCCGCTTGTGTGCGCGTTGAAATCAAAGGGGTTAGCTCTACTTTTAAACGTCGTTAGGTGGCGGTGACGCCAGATTTTATTGGATGTCCTTAACTAAGATATTACGCGCCCATTAGAACTAAAGACGAACATTTCACCCCACAAGCCAAGGTGAAGAGATACGGCAAAAGCCGCTCACGTCGCTTGCTGCGGTGGTAGGGCTGCCAGCGCTAGATCTATGACGCTACAAAGTTAAGTTTCTGCCTGCAAATATCGCTGGTTCACTAGCCACCACCACAATTAGTAGATTTCGCTCATTAGCGGTTCAGACTTATCAGAGTACGCGCGCTTAATTACTTGACAAATCCTGCCTGTGTAAGGCATTTTCATAGTATACCGCTCGGAAGTACGTTGTGTCGCTCCGTGCAGAACACGCAAGTCAATGGCCTGGCCAGCGTGAATAGTAATAGTTTCCCACTAGGTCTGTTTTACCACCAGCGAAGGCAAGAATATAAACGTTTCCAATCAAACTACCTAAACGTGACATTTCCTTTTTGTTTAAAACAATACCGAGCGGTCGACGCCATGGCAGTCTTAGTCGCATTGCTCTCTACTAAAACCAATACTTTGATAAGAGGCACTATTAGTAGAGCGTTGGATGCTGCTTACAAAAAAGAAAACACACACCCAAACCAGCCAAACAATTTTGTGGCTCCAGATTGGAGCTGATTAAACGCTTGAGGCTTCTATGCAGAATGTTAACCTGCAAACCAGCTTGAGCTGCTTTCTTACTATCACCTAACGTTACACCCGCCGCGGTGGCTCAGTGGCTAAGGCGTTGCGCTGCTGAGCACGAGGTCGCGGGTTCGATTCCCGACCGCGGCGGCCGCTTTTCTGATGGAGGCGAAAAGCAAAAACGCCCGTGTGTACGAGATTTCGGCGCACGATAAAGATCCCCAGGTGGTCAAAATTAATCCGGAGCCCCCCACTACGGCGCGCCTTATCGCCTGCGTTGCGTCGGCGCGTTAAACCCCACAATCAATCAAATCAATCACCTAACGTTTTCTGCATTGCTAGATGCGGCCTGAAACAAGGACAACCAAGGAATAAACACAAAGCTCTTCGCACGTAAATCATTAATTGTAATATGCTGGTTCTAAACTAGCGCGCCTGGGCAAGCCTGTTGTCTGTGAAATGTGAGGTGATGGCCAAGCTGTCCCCAAATTAAAAACTGCCCTCGTGGTGTCGTACGTGCAAACAGCTTTGTTAATATGAGCCTACATCTGAAAACGAGTCCGCACAACGCACGATGCGCAAAGCAAAGAAACGGTCAACAGCCGTTGGTTTTGAAAACAGATTATGGTTCAGCGTAATATCTCACTAGTATAATGTGTCATGCCTGCACTCTCACACCCTTGCTTTTCTATGTAAGAACATGAGCACGAAGAAAATAAAATTATAGCAACGAATTGTTATCGTGCCTTGCACGATTAGGGCGACGGACATGTCAGCGACCTGGATCGAACATGTCATCCGCATACAAACGTCAAGTAAGGGCGACAGAAACTAAAGGCGTCCGCCCTGTAACAGCAGAGTTGTTGCTTAGACGAGTTGGTACATAATTGCAAGGATTTAAAAGCATTGCACGAAGACGAAGCACTAAAACATCACAATACACACCATGCGCACTGTGTTCGGTTCGTGTTTCGGTTCCTAGTTTTCGTGCAGCGCGGCGCAATGTCTTGCACGCGGTGTATCAAGCACGAGACCTTTTCAAACATAACATGCATCCGGTGAATGCTGTGCTTGTTATCACGTGAAACGGCGTCAAGATCCACGTCATAATACGCTGCGGGCCAACGTGCGGGCGTGCGGGCTCTGACGTTTCCGTCACTCGCTGATCATCCATGGAGTGATTTCTCCTCCTGCCGCCGCGCGGCGCCACCGTCTGTGCGCCTTGCGAATAGAGTAGTGTAAAATGTGGAAAGTATTGGTTTGTAGACTTCGCCGGGTTGCTTCTTTCTTGCTCAGTTAGGATTTGGTGGCTTGCAGAAGAGGGGCGCTACGCGGTAGGGCGGTCTGCGTAGCGCTTGGCACCCGGTAAGGTTTCGTCTGGAGGTGGGTCAGGGTATGTACGTGAGAGGGCGCGGGCGGTGCGAGCGCAGCTTGATTTTCCGGGAGGGTTTCGTGACCTGGTTTGCGCACAGTTCGGTATTAAATCCTGTGGCTGGTAATGCGGCATGTCAACTGAAAGTCGGAGACCATATGTATACGTAAGCGAATGTCCCAGCTGAATGTGGAAGCAGGCCAAAGCGATTTCTTTTGAAACTTCTGTGAGGGAATTCTTGGCACTGGTATCGATGGTATGGCCTTCTGAGTCGACGACTACCACCAGCAGCGTCGCTAGGGGGGGCGGGGGCCTGGGCCCTGGGTACCAGCCCCGCTTCGGTAGGGGGGGGGGTGCCACTCGTGCCTCTTCAGTGTCTTTAGTGGACGTCGAAAACTGGAAGACGACTGCCACTAAACTGCGGCTGCCTATTCAAATTCTCCTCCATTTTCAGTATAATGGGGAAGGCAAGGAGAATTATGGCATTCAAAAATGCGTGGGGGATTATCCGCTAATGTGCGTGGCGTGAAGAGTTACCGCAATGCCGCCGAAGGGTGTGGGGAGCAACCTTGTTCCTTCCCGGGAGGGGGGTTGAGGGGGGGGGGGGGTTGACAGACAGATGCGTGTCCCCGGCAGCGCTTTTCTGCGCCGAAATCTCGACTCACTGGCGTTTAGCTTTCATTTGAAAAGCAGCCACCCCAGCAGGGCTTTCATTTTCACAAGAATTCCCTTGAAGCCCAGCGCTTCACGGTAACGCAGTGCGTCTGCTGCTGGGCGTGTCTGCACTCCATTGCGCATGAAGGCACGACAAAGGAGTGCTTCTCCTCTCGAATCTAAGAAAGGGAGACACACACGTTTCCAATAATTTCTGGGTTGCTGTTCTCTGCCCTCTGTGAGACCTGACAAAGATGTATACGGGGAAACTTGTGGACTGTAGCGTCGGTGCTTCACCTGTGAGACACCACTTTCCCCGTTCTCTCAGGAAAGCGTTTTCAAGGAGAGAGAGGGAGACGTAAACCTTATTTCGAGCTCCGGTTCAACGGAAGTGGAAAATGTCGTTTCTCAATTGCAATGGACCTTTTTCCAGTACCGGTCCTTTTAGCAGCCGCCACGGCGAACCTAAATGGCAGTAAGGTACGCCCCAAGAAATGTTTGGCTTTCGGGGAACCCGTGCACAAAATATCCTGGTCCTGCAATCCCTCCCCCACCCAACGTCACCCGTGCCTTTCACATGAATGTCACAGTAGCAGGCTTCCACTCCAACAGAGACCAACCATTACCACCAAAGGCAAAACAAAACAGCCACGCTTGAGTTTTCACGATGTCAAAGAACATCTTAATACGTCAAAAGAGTTAAAATGTACGCATTGCCCTAACTTAAAAGGAGAGAAGAAAACCTTCAGGTGGCGTTATAAATGATGTTGCCAAAATATTTGCATGTCTCTAAATGAATCTTTTTACAAAGCTCGATCTTGTTTCCTTTCGCATAACTGCAGGCTATCAGAAGAATATTTTTTGCTGCTATTTTACACCATCCGCTAACGCAGGATTTTCTAATGACCTGCTCGACGCACTATATGTATTTTATTACAAAATTTCCTAATCGTGCCATGTTTGTTTTTGTCAATTTTAATTTCCCCCACATTACCTGGAAATCCTTTACGACTGTGACAACGCTGTCGGAATCCTCTACTTTCCGATCTTTATGCGCCTTTTACTTAACACAAGCGACTACCCAGCTAAACAGGACAACATCTTCATCTGTGTGTTCGACCTTATACTAAGTGTCCCAGACATTGTTTCAAGTATTAGCCACATCGCATGCCTGACATTAGCGATCTCTGTATTGTTTGTATTGCCTTCGTCCCGCTGAATGTTCCATCCCATCATTCGTCCAACAACCAGAAACAATTTGCGACTATGGAAAAGCCACTTTTGCTGCCACTGGCAACCCGATTCACAAATAAATGTATGAAATTTTTTGAAAATCGTTTGGTTGACGAAAACTGGTACATGTTTAAAGCAGTTCTTGTATATTCCCGAAAAGATAATTTTAATGAACCGTAGTTCGCATTGGTTTAATGCAATAATTACCGCTCTAAAAACCCGAACAAACGGCTTTTCTGTAAGGGTAAATATTCAGGTAATCCACAAGCCTGGATCCTTCAGAAAAAAAAAAAACGAGTTTTCATGAAAATAAAAAAAACATTAAAACAAGCAAAGCATGCTTACTTCAACACCATTCTTCCTTCACTATTGCCAAAATATCCCCAAAAGCTCTACATCGAGGTTAACTGTATCGAACGCTCCGATGCACCACTTTTTGACTCGCAATCTCAGCCATTTGCTGAATATGACTGCGCCACAGCTTGTAACGAAACTTGCCCAGAAACATTTTTTCCTGCTCCCAAGAGACAGCTACCTGCTTTTGATTACTGATCCAACTTTCCAGTTATTTCTATTTGTTATTACAACGGCTTTGCGAATATTATTGACAACTTGAAATTATCCTCATCGTCTGGCCTCTACTTAAAAACACTAATACCCCTGTCACACGGGCACTTTCAATCGCGATTGAGTCGATCCGGATCGAGCTCAATCCGGATCGGGCACCTGCTACACGGCAGTTTCAATCGCGTTCGAGCTCGTACCCGCTCGAACTCAATACTGGTTTCTCAAGCGCGATCGAGGCAGATCGAGGCTTCCAAGCGCGATCGAACGAAAGCGGCGATACTCTCGTCCCCGCTCAGTAATGACACCGAATGTGACAACTTCAACTAACGCCACAAATTGTGTCAAATAACTTGACCAAAATAAGCGTGAGGTAATATTTACATAGTTACGTATACCTACGACCGCGCGAAGTTACCAGACGCCGGCCGAAAGTACATGGTTAGCGCCATCTGGCGAACACGAGCGCAACCCGTGCAACTTCTCAATCGCGATTGAAACGTGCCGTGTAGCAGCGGCAGTACGCCGAGCGCGCTCGAAAACTCGATCGCGATTCACTTCAATCGCGATTGAGTCGGGGATGCTGTTCCCCCATTCCACACAAAATTCTTGAACAATCGCTTTGACTTGACGTGCCCCTGGACTGAAGGATGGAAAAAAAAATTCTATTCCACAAATCTGAAAACAAGCACTCATCGGTCACAGATCTCCCCATTTTCTGGGCAAGCATGTGCAGTAAAACCGTGGAGCACATCGTTGTCACTAGTCTTGTTCGCTTTATTGAATTTGGCTCTTTCTTTACACCCACTCAGCACAGCTTCCGTAAATCAATTTTCTTGCACTTTATAACCTTCAAAGAGGACATTATGTGATTCTCGGCTGTGGTTCCACACTTCAATGCATTTTTTTCATATTTCCCTAAAGCATTCCGTAAAGTTTGTCATAACTTGCTCATTTATACTATTGCAATCTCATGTTGGTTGCAATGTGATAGCTTCAGTTGAATGCTTTTTGGTTGACCGCAGGGATTTATACACACATCCAACACCCCCCCCCCCCCCAAATGATTCCACAATCACGACCACCCCGCCCAGGGATTGATACACAGACACCCAACAGCCCCCCTACACCCCCCCACCCCACCAGGAGGATTTCGACACCCCCCCCCCTAAAAAAATTGAAATTCTGGATAAACCCCTGGTTGATCGTTTACTCTCCGTGTTTGCTAATGGCTGCAATTCGTCGCGTCTACTGGTAACATTAGGAGTTCATCAGGGGTCAGTCCTACTACGCCCATTGCTATTTTCCACATGCATTATGACTTTCTTTACACCTTCTCATAAATGATAAGTTAGGCTATTTTCCAAATGTTGTGTTGTCTGTCGAGAGGTGAACGCTTTAACGGCACCACAGAAGTGAAATCGTAATGTTAATAGTATCGCAAACAGGAGTTAAAAATGGTAAAATGCCACTTCATGCGTGTTAATGAAGACTTACGCGCCCCTCACTTTGCCACCTCTGATAACCTTACCTACGCCATTAGAGACATACGCCTACGCACAGTTTCTCCATAAAAATACGTTGTCGTTTTTCTAAACAGAAATTTAACATAGAATGATCGTGCTATTACGCACATCATCTTCAAACTTATACTTAAGTGTGTGTCCGGCAATGCTCACCTACGGCCGCTCGATGGAGACCTTGTTTCCATAAAGCGGCCGTGGCTCACCTATAGATCAGCGTCGCCATTGAAATCTTGTTTGTGAGTGCACGCTTCCTTGAATTTTTTTCAGTACAAGCATATATACCTGGTATTTGTTTCCTTTTTTGGTCATGTTCTTGTATTGTACCACCCCCACTCCTGCCTGGGCTATTCTTAGCCTGCAGTATTTTCCAAATAAATAAATAGGGGGGAACACCGAACGCCGCTTTATAGGCTTTACGGATAATTTCGTTGAGTCTCCTTTTCTGACGATTCCGAAAGGATAAAAGAATGCTGTAAATAATACATACGGCCGATGAGCGTGGTGGCCTCACCATGTGCACAGCCCGTTGGAAACCCGAGCATCACGAAGGCAGGCGGCGGGGCTTCTAAATTTGAAAATCGCTGTTATTCTGCTTTTTCCTCAAGACACGCGTCCACATAATAGCATTTGCAACCAATTGAAAACGATTAACGTTCCCGAAACAACGAAGTACATAAAAAGTGGGCGGATCCTACGCAAACGTGGCCATTGTACGCCGTAACGGGACGCTTTCTTTCATTATGGCGTATACGTATGCGTGGGTTGAAATAAAGTGGTGTTTACGTGGGACATTGTTTAGTGTTCTTGTGCTTGGCGTAGGTGCTGGTAATTCATAACTGTGAGCTATGGTGAGCGTGTCGACAAATACGAGACGTACGGAGAAGCGTTGAAACTTTCAATCTCCCTGGCGAAGACGCCACCAGCTCCATGCGCAAAGAACGTGACAAAAGATTTCTCCTTTTTCCTCGCCACTGGAGGCTAGCTAGCGTCGGTGATGTAGAGTGTAAGATAAGACCAAGCTGCGCACGATACCAGAAACAGCAGCAGCAGCAGGCAGCAGCATGCCCCCTCCAAACCTGGCTGAAGAGCCAGAAAGCTCCGCTTTAAAAATCGCGTCACACACTAGGTTGGGCCTGTGACGGTCTCAATGACCCCTTGGGAACAAACATTTGCTGCCCTGATTCTATGCGATCTCGTACCCGAGCCATTGGTGTACTGCTGGTACTACTGTATACTACTGGTGCACTGCTATTTAAATCTTTTCCTGTTCTTCATTTTGCTCTTGACTTAGTTCGAGGTGATGGCATGGGTCAACAGCAGCACAGCGTGGAACCAGCAACCATCGCTGGCCATTTCAGTTGATATGTGCCTGCGCGTGTACCACTCAACTGAGAGCGTCACCGGCATGGACTACAAGTGCACACAACCCAATCCTCCGACCCCACCGGGCCCCTCGGGAAAGGTGAGGACTTTGTATGCGGTCAGCGCGCATGCGCACTGTAGTGCGGTAGTTGTTGGTGAGTGTGTTGATGAGTGTGATGAGTCAATTTCCGCCATTAGCGAAGCTATCGGGTCTTGCCCCTGTCGTGAAAACGCAACAGGGACTCCACTTAGCCGTAAAGTGTAATCTGGAACGTAGGGTTAACCGGTGGTGACAGATAAAAAAAAAAATCTGCTGTGGCCGCAGCTATCGAAAAGTGACTTTTGTTGGTTTTCGCCCTCCAAAAATACAACTGAAGTTTAGTTGTAGTAGCTTAAAATTCGGCAGTATGTGCGACATTCTGTTCCTTTAGCGTAGAATATCACCAATGTGTCTTCCTCTGAAGGAAAAAATTCATGAGTCATTCCAGTCTGTGAAGGTACGAGACCAGCTAAACTTCAACACATGACATAGAAATGAGACAGAACTTCCGTGAATTCGGCATGAGCAAATTTTTATCGAGTCGAGGAACTCTCCTCGACAGAGACGCTGATGCCGTCCGCTGAGTATAACGTTGGGTGTAACTTGCGTCGAGCGACCTTGCCACTAACTCGCGTCCAAAGCGTATTGGGAGTGTCAAGGGCTACATGGTAGACAAGGCTCCTGGGAAGCAAACTGCAATGTTTTTTTTAAAGACGATAATTTTTCTTGGGCTACTTAAATCCAGAAATTTTGATCTGTCTGTCTGTCTGTCCGTCTGTCTGTAACTCGATTCAGCCACCCGGCCAAAGTAAAATGCTTACTGCGCAATAGTCTTATATACTCACAGCCAAATGTAAGCTTAGAAGCTTAGTTTATAGCTTAGACGCCCTGTTTATATGTTCATACTTGTCAACTTTGTTGAACAAGAACAAGACATTACGCAAATATAAGACAGGAAATTACTACACAAGGGATATTTACAGTGTTCCTTTATTAACAAATTCCTGTGTGCTTGGTTTTTCGATAGCAAATAATATTCCACATCTACTGAAGAACAACGCGTAGTGCCTGCTGTTGCCCGCGCCACCACCGGGCGGTATATGAGAAATAACGCGGCAACAGCAAAGAAAGGTTCTCCTAGCTATTCGCCGCGAGCTCGACATGTAGGTGGCGACAGCGTCGCGCTGCTAGTGTGGATGCTTCGCTGAGCGGCCCGTAAGAATGCACACTGTGGGCGCGCCTCGTGTTTTTTTCTCGCCGTATGTGCGCACGGAAGGTGCAAACAAGAGTGGTACGCTGTAGTTCGGGTCCTCAACGTTCAATGTATAGCATGGAAGCGGCAGTCAGTTTTCATTATTACGCCGAGAAAAGCTACGACTCATCGGGAATCTCAGAATGGCCGCAATTGTGACAATGTACTTGTACGCTGTGGCTCGTAGCAAGCTCGATCTTTCCAGACTATGCCTTTGAGCCTTAAATAAAAGCATAAATAGAAACAAATCAGAAAGCCTCGATCTCTGAAATTGAGGTTACAACGGCAATCTCAATCGCTTTCACTGGTAGCCTGACGCGTTCTTGCATTTGTGGGATGCCCTGAAATGGTAACACTACTTAACTCCCCCGAAATTCTTTCTACGATATTTTTTGTGTGTTCAAAAGGCAACATAAAATTACTGAATTTTGATCAGCGCAGAGATATAAATGTAACCGTTCTAACGGGTCTTTTAAATGAAATTTTAGCGACTCCTAAGAAGGTTTGATGAATAACGGTTTCGGATCACTTATTTACGGCTTTCGTCCCAAGTGAACTTGGGAATTGAATTGTCAACGCACGCAGTACAATCAACATCTCATGTTTAGCTAGGTTTTCGCAAAGTGACAAGCAGGTTTACAGTGTGCAAACCAAGCTTCTGGGGCCTCACAGTGAGCACAAATTTTCTGTTACGGCTGCTTTGTTGACCATTTGCGTTCCTTTTAAAATCTAACAGGTGCCTGCAACAGCGAGATGTGTTTGCATTTTTGCGTATAAGGTCGCTTACGAACCCTAAAAGTTGCGCTGTTGCAGATGTAGTAAAACATTTTCTTTTTTTTTTTCTCGTTGCGAATCAGCGCCACGGGTTGCCGGTAACTACTTTGTTTTGTAAACTCAATATCGGCTTTGTTTTGGCATTTAATTTTTGAGGATTGGTTAAAAAATGAAATTCTGTGCATTTCGTTTTTTTTTTTTTGCGGGAGGGGGGGGGGGGGGGTCCTTCCAATGTCGCAAGAGCAGCGAGAAGAGAACGCATGTAACGTGAAAGCCAAACTATGGTTATCAGTATTACTCACAATCGAAACTATACTAGGCATTGTGTTCTGTAGCGGTGGAAAAGCAGTACTTTAACTCGTATTTTCAAAACTGATTAACCCCTTTTTGGTCCGAGATTGTCCAGGAATTGTGGCTCGCCTTTTTCAAAATTGTATTGAAAGCAAGCATTGTGGGAAAAAACTAAAAAAAAAACAGCGAGTCATGGCCCACACCCCTCACACATGTGGGCAACAACGTGTATTATATTACGCGTTTTCTCCCCTTTCTTTAAACTTAGGTCCACCTTAAGAGGTTAAGACGTGACCCTATTAGGCATTTGGTTATGCTGAGTGAGTCACGTTTCTGGACAAGGTGATTCATGACGGATTTGAAAATGACATATATGAAAATGAGACACGAACAGTTGTGAGTTTGCGTCTGCCACATGACAGACGTAAACTCACAACTGTTTAATTTTACCGAAAAATCCCCCCTAAATACTCTTGCGCATCCATAGAAACGTATTTTAAATAATACGTAAAATTAGCAACTCGATACAGTAGAATAAATGTTTATTCCTCCTCCGTAGTATAACAACGACTGTCCAAAAATGGCATTTATTTTAGAAAAGGTACGGGAAGGACACGATCACACAGGCGCTTGCGGGTGTAAAATACGTGTCGGGTAATGTATGGGCGATAGCGCACGGGTCGTGTGCAGTGTAAATGTTTTTGTTCGTTTCTTCTTTCTATAAGGACACAGCGCAATTTTATAAGGGTGTGGAATTTACACGTGTATGCACAGGTCTTGTCGCTTCTTACCCGTTTCGCGTATACTAAACTTTTATCCTTTCAATAATCACCGCGCCACCTTCAAAAAGCACCCTTCGACGTTCCCGAAACGGCAGACGACTGCACTCAACCATAAGAAAAGTGCAATGTGTGGAAGCAAGGTTTATAACACGTTTCACACTCAAGCGGTGGCCACGGCGAAGATGTTTCGTGGAATTAAACCAGCGCATTTACCCGCAACGGCCGCTGATTATTGCGTTTCTAGAGGAAATGCGCAAGCAGAGGTAACTATGTCATTGCTTACTGCCAAACGAGCACACATATTGGTTGTTTTGTCGTGTGCAGCACGCGTCTTGCGCCGCACGCAACGTGAAAAAGCAGACGACGCGAGTGCGCCATCCACACTAGGAGCGGTTCGTCCCGCCGCCGCCAGGGGCCGACTGTGTTCGCGCTCGGGGCGAATAGGTTTCACGTTCTGCTTGGAACGAACGTGGAGCACGGCAACGTAGTTCTATAAACCTTGAAGTCGGCCGCCTCGATTCACGCGCGTCTCCGCCGTACTGCAGCGCTGCCATCGAGGAACCCCGCCTGTAGCAGTGGAACGCGGTAAATTCAAGTCGCCTTGAGAAAACATTTAGTGTGTTTACCTTGGAATGAGCGCGACGGAACAGGAACAGCATGATAGGTTAGCGGGAAAGCGAAGGGGGTATTTCCTTGGTAAATGTCTACAAAGACTATCGTCTTTTGACGACATTCGCAACGAAAGGAGCAGATACGCGGACACTTTTTTTTGGTAAGTGTGGCCCCAAAGGAGCAATACGACGTGACCGCGGCAAGCAGCAGCGCGTTCGGAGAATGGATTTCATGGTAGTGCGTTGTTGATGGCGTGGCCTTCAGCATAAGAGGCTGCATCTGCTGTGGTGTACCACGTCGAACAGGTCACCGTGCAGCACATGGGAGTACTATATATGATACTCCCCATGTATAGGTGAGGTATCATCGCCTATCACAGCACCGCCAAACGCTCTCACAAGCCATGGTGCGTAGTGCTGTACCTTCGACGCCTGCCGAGAGATAGGATGTTTATTGACCTGCATTGGGGCTACTCTAGCCTGCCGCGATGGGTACTCCTTTTTAAAGCAAAGCTTCACTACTTTCGTCCAGCGGTATCGCCGCGGATGCGCAAATTCACCTTTTGACCCCAGGCACGCTCCCCCCCCCCCACCCTGCGACACACCCCACGAAGTGCATCGCGTGATTCGCCGGATCCGCTTTTGGCGCTGCGCACAAGGTCCCGTTTTCAGTCGTTCTGCTCAGCTAAGCGGCGCGCGGTTGCGGGCGCTCAGCTGATCGGCAGCCGACCAACCTCACCGCCTCCCACGCATGCGCCGCTGAGTAATCTCGGGCTACGTGACTCGTCTTGCGACCGGCGAAGAGGAACACCGCGTTCGCCGCGAATGAAAGCGAGGCGGGTCTCTTCCTGAGCGTTGCACGGGACCGAACGGCGTTGAGCTGTGGTCGGCAATACAGCTACACGAAAGGTTAACCAAGCGAAACCGAGACTCGTACTAAGCCAAGCTCTTGCTCTGCATGTCCAAGTTTACCAGAGCTAAACCGCAACCATTTTTTTTTTAATTCCATGCTTGAAAAAAACTACAAAAATGGCGGGGAACATAACGTGCTCTAGCGAAGCTATGGCAGGTTAACAACCAATAAAAAAACTAAAAATGGGCAGAAGTCCAAAATTATTTTCCCATAAAAATCCAACCTGTAGATGATAAAAGAAACATCAGACACTAGGCACTAAGAACAAGACTCAGAACAAATAGCGGAGATAAGGGGAACAGGTGTAGGACCAATCAGTAAAACTAAAAATAAAATAACGGCAGAGACAAAAAGACACATTAAAGCTGGCATGGTTCCACCACACCAGTTCCGACACTATTACGTTCGCCGCACATATTTCTACTGCGCACAGCTTAAATTGTGGTACCTGCCATCTTCAGTCCCACGTTCCGCTACATCTGAGGCCTTTTCTTCCGTGCAACTTAGACTATGGCACCGACTTGCACAGTACTGACACAGCAACAAGCGAGTGAGCCGAAGACATCGTTTGCACGATTATCTCAGCCAAGGCAAAAGGCGACTGCAAGCGCAAGCATACGCGTATACTTCAGTCTGACTGAAGTTCTCGTGGAGTTCTCTGACGAAGTCTGAGGCTTCGTTTGCGACACTTCTTCCTGTATGGCACCCTGTGGTCTCCTTATCGCCTTGCGCTTAGCACAACACTTAATCTTGGCCACTAGGAATACAGGAAATATGGCAGACGCATGTCGGCATTTATCTGGACCGCATTGTTTACACCTCCTTTGGTGACAACAATTCCACTCGTTTGATTAGCGCCTACCATTCCATAAGAACGGTGGCTGCTACAAAACAATAGAACGATATTCAGTAGAACCCCGCTGATACGTCCCCCGGACTTACGACAACCCGCTTCTTACAACGGGTCACCGTGATCCCAGCATAAAAACAATGCATTAGAAACTTAAATGGTACGACGCTCGGGTGCACGCGGTCTGCTTCATACGACGGACCCTGGCGCGAATAAACAGGCGTTTTTACCATATTTTCCACCACTTCACCTCGTCGTCCTGACCTTTCTTTATTCTTAATCCCCGTTTGACGGTGCGTGATGTGCAAACAGATCCGCATGCGGGCCAGACCACTTGCTGAAAAGAATCAAGCGAGCAGGCTGGTACTCTTAAGCGGGAGTTAACTTTCGACGGCCCCGCCCCACACGGCAGCAGTACCCCAACGCCCCAACCGCGAGAAGTCGAAGTTCAGGTGGCAGGTGGACCGTGACTTTCAAGCTCCCGTCGAGACGCCAACGAAAGCGAAAACACGACTCAAATGCACGGCGGAACAGGGATCAGACGCTGACGTAGCCCTTGTTTTCAGCTTTATATGAACAAGAATGTCCTTTAAACTGCTGGTATCCGCCTGCAAGAATACTAGAGGATATCTACAATGGGTCTACAGCTACCATCATCCTCCATAGGAAGAGCGGTAAAATACCTTAAGGAAGGGTGTCAGACAAGGAGACACAATCTCTCCAATGTTATGCAGCATGTTTACAAGAAGTATTCAGAACATTGGATTGGGAACAGGTGGGAGTAAGGGTTAATGGAGAATACCTTAGTAACCTCAGATTTGCTGATGACGTTGCCTTGCTAAGTAACTCGGGGGACGAATTAGCAAAGCATGCTTTCCGCACAGGGCGAACAGAGTAGAACCGTGGGCCTGAAAATTAATATGCAGAAAACTAAAGTAATGATCAATAACCTCGGCACAGCACAGCAGTTTGAGATAGGTGGCGAGGCAGTGGAAGTGGTAAGCGATCGAATATATCTACTTAGGCCAAGTTGTAACCCCAGATCCCAACCATGAGGCAGAGATAATTAGAAGGATCAGAATGGGGTGGGGTGCATAGGCCGGCATTCTCAGATAATGAATAGCAGCCTACCATTGTCGCTGAAGAAGAAAGTACATGACAGCTGCATCTTACCGGTACTCACCTACGGGGCAGAAACTTGGAGCTCACTAAGAGGGTTCAACTTAAATTGAGAACGACTCAGCGGGCAATGGAGCTGAAAATGATAGGTGTAACATTAAGGGACAAGAAGAGAGCGGAGTGGGTCAGGGAGCAAACTGGTGTTAAAGACATATTAGTAGAAATTAAGAAGAAGAAATGGACGTGGGCAGGGCATGTAATGCGAAGGCAAGACAACCGCTGGTCATTAAGGGTATCAGAGTGGATACCTAGAGAAGGCAAGCGTTGCAGGGGGCGGCAGAAAGTTAGATGGGCAGACGAGATCAAGAAGTTTGCGGGCATAAATTGGTCACAGTTGGCACAGGACCGAGGTAATTGGAGAATAATGGGAGAGGCCTTTGCCCTGCAGTGGGCGTAGACCGGCTGGTGATGATGATGATGACCCGCCTGCAGGTGACGCGGTTATTCAGGCTACTTGAACCGCACCCCAGCCGGGCACGAAACATTTCGGGAAAAAGGGGGGGGGGGGACTGCTGCGCACCCCCCTACCCCCCTTGCTACGCCCCTGGTTTCAACCAATTTTAACATACGTTTTCGTCCTCTCTTCGTTTCTGTCCACAAAGCAGATTAGTCCAATAAATTGGTTCTTACCAATACGAAGTGTTTTTTTTACCGACGCATGAATTGATGGGAGTACGTCCGTTTTCGCGTATTATGAACGATCGAGCCAAACCACGGAATCGTGTCGCTGCGCTATATCCTTCATATCCTCTTCCGGGCAAAAGATTTCGACACATTCTCGGGGGCATCGGAAACACTGTCGGCACGGCATCTTTGGCTAGCTGGGGCACATCACGCGGAATTTTAACTACATCACGTAACAAAGAAGCGTATTTGTGTATTAGTGTATTTAGTGTATTTAGTGCATTGTGTACTTTGTGTATTGCCAGAAGTATTTAGGAAAAGGCTTTTTTTTAAAGCATTTCACTACAGATTTTTTTTTTCTCGAGCTGGCCTGGCCGGCTATATGCCGACCACCTTTAATGCATGACGTTCGGTCATAACCCAGTAGTGTTCATTAGTGTTCATTATTGGCTCTCTTTGAACGTGATCTCACTGTCTCAACATTTCGCGAATTAATGGTTCCAGCGGCGGTAGCGAAACGGCTACTCTCGTTGCTGCGGTTTCGTCCTTCGGTCTCCCTCGCGAAAGTCAGCGGCCGCAAATAGGCTCCGTAGCCCGATTCGCGAAAAACCTGGGCCGCGAAATTAAAGGGTGTTATGTAGTTTTATCGCAACTTCATTTGTGAGCTGATGTACCTCGAGCCATTGGATTTCACCACTCTAACTGGGAGACAAAGCGACAAACCCCGAAGCGCGCCAGCTCCCGGCGGCCGCATGGGCGGCAGTGGTGGCAGTAGTGCGCGGCACAGCCCGGCCGGCGGCCACTCTCGCTCCGACCACTCCGGCGCTCCGATTGCTCGCAGTGCGCTCTGCGCAGCGCTGTGCGTGCATCAGCGGCGCGGACACGCCTCCCCAAAAAGAAGGCGCGGGGACTGCAGAATAGCGAATATTTCTAGGGACCATAGAACCGGTGGGGCGTAGCGCGCGGCGCGTGGCTGGCGGCTTAGCTCGGATGCATGGTGGCGAGGGGGGCACAACATAGGCGTTGCTTTTTTTTTTCTACTTGGGATTTCCGCTAAAGGTCGGCAAATCCCGCGAGAACGCGCTAAATATAGTAGCTTAAATAAGTTCTTAGCCCACCTGTCAAGCGAGACCGTCTATTAGGGCGGCATTTACCCGCACCCCGGTCGTACGACACCACTGTGATACGACGCTTTCTCGCGGGCCACTTGAAAGTCGTATTATCGGGGTTCCACTGTATTCGCATGCACGCATGTGCACATGTATGTAAATACGTACGTACCTACGTATGCAGAATGTATGTGTGCATGCGAGTTTGCAAACATGTTGCACGGTACATGCAATGTAGTGCGCGGTGCATGTTGTGTACATGCAACATGTTGCAAACATGTTGCATGTACACTACATTGGAATCACAGAAATTTCTGCACCGGTGCTGTGCAGTGCTTCTGAGTCGAGTCCAGGTTGAGTTCAGGGTACCCTAGGGTTTCTCAATATACCTATACGAGGAACTCTAGGCATCCCAGAATAGGGACCTAGTTAGATTTTGCCTGTCCATTTTCTTGGTGAATGATGAAGACGAAATAATGAGGTTCTTTTGATGCTTGAACCGAGGGGACGATCTCGACTCGCTATGATGACAGACATCCGATGCTTGGAGCAGGTGAGGCATGAGAACTGCCCTTCTTGCTGGATATTAGGTTTATTTACACTATTTACATTACTCCAAGTATTATTTACATCAGGACAGAATGACGGTTACATTGTCACTCTGCCCGCAGCATCCTGTTCGGCCATGATCTATACTGAACTAGATCCCTATCGACCGACCAACCCGGGACGAAATCGATCCCAAAAACCACGCCTTTAAAGAGAGAGTGAAAACCCTTTCCAACATGATTTACATGGACCACGGATTGGCCACAAGAACCAACCAATCCTAAACATGTCCCCACCTGCAGTCTCATGACCCAACACTCTCTAATGCACTCATAGTACGTTTCCCGCGCACATTATTGCAACCGTTAAGCAAATACGTTAAGCATCTGCCACCTAAAGTCACTGACCGCGCGGAGTGGTCGAACCATAACGTTAAGCAAGCGGCACCTGCACAAAGCCAAAGCCGAGCGCTTACAGCGGTCTTCGCGCGGCAAACACCTTACAGTGTCCTCGCTTTGCCGCCTCGTCTTCGTCCACGCGCGCGCTGGTACAATGAGGGAGTCGTGGGCTAATCCCTTCCCTAGACCAAGGGATGCCGCTGCCCGCCGCCTTACTGGTTAAGAGCTGCTCAAAATCCAGGCGAGCATTCTCCTACGCACCTACGCCGGCTTCACAAAATCCTCAAAGAGTACGCCGTGCGCCTTTTCGACACTGAGACGGCATCCTTTCCCTTCCCGTCAGCTGTCAACCTTGACGGACGGCCGAGCCACCTGCCAACGTGAAGCCATAATAGCGGCGTGCGCACTGTACTAGAGAGAACGTTCAACTCGCCAAGATGTTTTCACTGCTGTGCACCCATCCGCCTTTCTCTGAAACCACCCAGTCGAGCTCACCGCATAGCAACACAACAGAAGTACTCGGGCTAAGCACCGTCTTTTGCCATACAAAAGGAAGGAACACAAAGCATGCTCTCAGCGGCCGCCGACTTGGCGTCCCTGCGGCTGCATGAACGGACCGGAGCATTGGCAGCTACAAGCGGAGGCAATGCCGATGCCTGAGCTACCGGCGGCTTTCATTAATTGAATGAGAAGCCCGAACCTAACAGACCTCACTGGGCGAGGGCCCTAACGTGTGCCCTGAAACTCAACAAATGAAGATTTACTGATCATCACTTCATGGTCATTTTACGCTGAATGCAGCTGGGTAAGCAAATGCAGCCACCGTCATGTGGTAATAATGGGCTTTTACGTTAGCAGTCTCCCCTCTGTGCAGCTTTTTCGAAGTCGCTAGGTCTAAGGAGGGCGTACAGAAAATCCGCAGAAAGTAGACCCACCCGCGTCGTCTTCTTGAGCATACTACGTGGCCATGGATGCCTTGAAAGGACATCCACTGTGCGCCTGCTTCATTCAACTGCTGAGGCAGCTGCGACTGCTCTCCCAATCGGCTGATGATTGCTGATGCTTTACTAGCGCTGCGCGAATACCACGAAACGCAAAATGTAGCCCAATGCAGTCATTCTAGCTAAGTGAGAACATCAACAGCACTTATCGAGAGTCTTGACAACAATTCAGTGCCCCTTGAAACAACTACTGTGCCTAGCGTTTTTCTCGTCGAAATGCCGTGTAGCTGCCCTTTTCAACCGATACAAGCAGTTGGTATTGAGTAGGGGGCAATAAACATCTGTGCATGCTTTGCTCGCACAATGTCATATTGCTACTGCATACTGGCAAACTTATTTGTACGTAAATTCCCACAATATATCAAGTAGTATCCCTCATTTGTGTGCAGCTAACACGTGTTCAATTTGTATTTGCACTTGCAGTACTGCAATGACGGCCGCCTTGACCTGGACATATACACAGTTGACCAAGAGTCTTTCGTTGGATACACCAATCATACTGCCAATCATAGACAGGGGGATCCGTATCGGATAGTAACCTTTGAAGCTACAGTTGGTGTCCAGAACAAGGTAATGCCACCTGCCTGTTTTGGCTAATCAAATCCCGTGAACACAGCTACCAGTACTGAGAAGCAGTGGTGTACGCTGGATATCATTTCTGGGGGTGGGGGATGTACCTTCCAACACAATGACAGCGTGAAAGAAAAAAAAGGACAACAAATAATAAGAAAAAAAGAGTAACAATAAAAAAAGTAAGAATCAATTCAGAATTACATAGAAACTTTTCTTTTCAGAATGGCTGGCCATCGCGGTGAAAGCATAGATTCAGTGAATATAAAATTTGTAGTGGACATAGTTTCTGCTTTATTAAAGCATATACCATATTTAACACCTGTTTTTTAGCAGAACTTTCCCTCATTGCTTCAAATAGCAAAAGTTGTTATACAGTCAAATGCCGCTAAAAAGAACACTTCCTACTACCCAATAGCCCGTACAAGGAAGGTTTCCATACGGTCTGGCCAGATTCCTACATTTCCAATGAATTGTGAACGCCACTACAGCGAACTTGCCTGCTTGATGAGAAAATTCATGCGTTCACGAACTGTTGTTTCTTAACAAATACGCGTATCTACGCATGTGGCCAAACTGGACGACCGTGAGTCATTCAGTCCAGCCACGGAGCTGCAGGAATTTGTAAACACGTACACTGCGTGTTGCGACACAACAGCAGTTGGGACAGCCGAAGATTACATCTTAGTGGGCGACCAGTCCTCGTCTGCTCTGACCTTGCAACTGACATCACGGAAGCCATCACAGCATAAAGGGACACAAATGAAGATTACGTCTTAGTGGGCGACCAGTCCCCGTCTGCTCTGACCTTACAACTGACATCCCGGAAGCCATCACAGCGTAAAGGGACACAAATGATCAGGCGTGCCGTTATAAAGAGCTTGCACTGGAACCAAGCGTTATGACTACCCGTGAAGCGGCAGCGGCCTGTGACGCGCTGCACATATATATCTCGTCACCCGCTGACCTCACGCCTCAGCACGCCGTGAACCTCGACAGCTTCGGGTCCATGGTTGATGGGCATTCAGTACGTCATACCACAGTAAAAGCTCGTTACAAGAGACACTGTTACAAGAGACACTTGGTTATAAGAGGCATTTGTTCGTTCTCTAAAGTTCGACATGTTAGCAACATCACATACAAGAGACCTTGGTTACAAGACACGTTTATCTGGTCCCTTGAGTGTCTCTTGTAACGAGGTTGGCCTGTACTGTGAAGAAAATTGTTGACCATTTCTCGCCTATTGGAGTTTAAATCTGCTGTAAATAATTTGTTTTCTCTCAATATGCTCACCTGCTTTATAGGGTGAAGCGTGCGAAGCCTATAACGAAGTAACGTGTGTAACGAACATTTATCGCGGTCCCACACACTTTGTTATACAGGCGTTTGACTGTATATAAAACATGACAAAAACAATCTCGGCAATTAACTCTATTTCTAATTTGCCCACTTTGTTTCCTGAAGTCTTGTAAAAAAACATCTTTTACAGATAACTAGCATTCATTAACAAAATCCCAGTACGGATTTTTCAGGAATTGTTTTAACGAACTTGCATTTTGGGATCAAAAAGAATTTATTTTTGAGGTCCAAAGCAAAATTCCAAGCAAGGTTCCAAGCAAAAATTACTAAGGAATCACTAGCCTGGCACTGCACACAACATTATCTAATCTTATCTCAATAATCGTATTCAATACATTTTATTAAATAATCACACTTTCTAAAAATTTTTGGTGTCCCACCGAGGAGTATACTAGGCGCTTACTAACAGTATCTATATAAACGACATTGTTCAAATTGGTTCCTCAGTGAAATTCACATTGTATGCAAGTGATTCCAGCCTATTTCGGATAATAAACTTGGTGAATGGGGATCGTGTAATGCACTAGCTCTGAACACTGACAAAATAAAAGCTGTTATATTCTGAGCAAAAGGTAAACTGCTGAACCAAAGTGAAGCTCCCCCTATTCAAAATGGCTGTCCCAATAAGATAGTAAACAATTTTAAGACATAAAAAGTAACCTATTGCGAAAATATGCTGCGAGACTTACATGCAGATCAAGTCGTTACTTAAATAACTTCACAGGTACACTCTACCATCACCAAGACTTACCGCCACCGAAATATTAGTTAACATATCAACCACTCTTTTTACCTTACGTTACTGTATTCTTGTATAGGGTAGAATTCTCCAACGTTGTCCCTGACCACTTCATGCATCCCTTGTTAAACAAGTTTAACTTCATTAGCACTTAAAAGCTTGAAGACTACCATCTCTCCCAGAAGAAGAAAAACAAGGAGAGTGGGGGAATATATAACAGCCTTGGTTGATGGGCCGCGTGTCCTAGCAAAATGACTCGAGTGTAGTGAGCTTTGTGCTTTGGACCACCGCAGAGAGTATCGTATTTTTTGAAGCCTTGACTTCCATAATCGTGCTAAGATCACGTGGGGATATAGCTCCTTTGTTTTGACAACAGGGGGTTCAAGAACCTCCCTCCCTCCTTTTGGGGCCCCTGCGTGTGCGCAAAGGTAGCAACTCCAGCTCACAATAACAGGGTGCCACGTGCAGACACTGTCCTTAATTTTCTTCAGATTTCGTGCTCCTTACTTGCCGTGCTAATGCAGTAGTATGCAATGCGGTAGTATGTGGGAAATCTTTTCCCGGGGCGTCTTGATTCGCAATTGCACCTACCGATCGCCGACCGCTTTCAGTGCAGCTTTACATTAAAACTTCTGTTCTTCCTGTTATTTTTCGCCCCATTATTCCAGCTCTGCCATGTCAAGCGCAGATACCCCCACCTGGACATCAGCTTAGCCCTATTCAACGTGGAGTGTGAAGACTGGACAAGAAACTGCACGGACACGAAAACAGCCATAGATGGAACTAAAAGAATAAGATCAATCTACAGATACGCACACGACTTCACGTACGAGAAAGTGCAAAGCCGCTCCAAGTGCCCGTGACGACGACGTGATAGAATGCAGGACGTTGACAGATAGTTGAAGGAAAGCCGCCGGTATTTTGTTTCGCTTTTTGTCTAGGAATGATGGTGCCTCATGACTGTGCACGTGTATGTGAATTATGGTGGTTCAATGGAGGTACTTGGGACCACACAAGATTTCGTCAAACTTTAAATACCCTTTGAAGGCGACAGATTTATATTTCTGGCTCGCATCGCACCCTCCCATGGCGCTCCTTTACGGCACTCGTGTATAACCCTACGGTGCTTGATCATACTTTACTTGAACTGTTTGCACAACCTTCTGGGCAGAAGGTGTGGTCTGTCTTTTGTTAAGGTTACCTGTGTGCACTGTGCGCGAGAAATCAACTGTTTTTGTTCTCGGTGCAAAGTATTGTGTCCGGGAAAGAGAGCATCCACTTCCTGCCGTAGAACAAAATCATCATCATCGAAGAAAAGGAAAAGCAGTCAGGGAACATACTGGTGTCATTCGCACAAGCACAGCAGCTCGTGCGATGTTGAGCCACAGTTACCCAACAATGTGCAGGGCAAAGCACTGCATATCCTGCTTACAAATCTTGATGTCTCTTGTTCCACTTATTCAGGCAAGTTCACTAAATGTCATCGCACTCACCCAATTGCAAGAAATGCTGTGGGTTCCGAAGTTTCCCTGAACTCTGCCTGTGACATACTGCAGCCGATTTAGGAATACTGCCATGTAACCGGTAGTCGGGAAAAACAGAAGGGAATAGGGGACAAGCAACATGGAAGCAAGCTCAGCTTAACGTTTCACAGAGAGTGATCAAAGCTTTCAGCGTCCGCTTTTGCCCCAATTACACAAGCCGAAATATGGCTACCAGCTAGAACTCCCTCTTCCAAAGGTTGAGAAACATTTCTCTTCACCAGCTCCTTCAAAGCTATACTATCTGGTTCTTCAGCTGCATCTGACTTGCACTAAGTTAGCTTGATCGTTAAGCCTCATATGAAGACTGCAGGACTCAAAAATAGCACAGCCGCTTTACTTTGCGACCGAGTTTTTTAGTCTGTGTGGAAGTAGATTCGTAGCCTAAGGGTTTTCGTTGTGAGAGGCATTTATCTTATCCATTCCCACCACTCACTTCACCTCTTTTTTGACACAGGTGCAGTCTTCTCACAAATGCTCCTTTTCGGTTTCTTTGGCAGTGACTTCGACATGTAGTTTGATGCTGCCAGAAAAAATGGGAAAATGTAATTGTAAGGGGCAATCCTTTAGCTGAGCGAAAAGTTTTTTTATTGGCGCTCACAAACACTGGCATCTGCGCTTGGCTGCTCGCGAGCATGAAACCTGCTGTGGCTACTAGCTCATAGCATCCTCGATAAACACGCACCGGTGTTGCCCCCAAAGCCAGCGTGTTGCACAGTGCCCCACGACGGTGCGTACCAGTACGGAGCCTTGATCGTGGACAAACGGAGAGGTTCAACCCAAGCGCCATCTCAAGCTAGGAAAGCAACTCATAAAAAACGTTCACAAGTGACAATGCAGCGCTGTAATTAGACACAGCGCTATTAGGAAGGGATATTTATTGAAGGCCAATGATTATATGTACGCACAACCCATATCCGTCACACATGTGCGACAAATGTCCCTCACCGCTTCCACTAAACAGCTACATACATGGTGCTTCTCATCTTCATTTGAGCCAAAATGCGAGTGTCTGTTTTGTTCCGCCCTTCCACTGCAGGAAAGCAAGGCCCATGCGCTCCAGTGAAACTTCATAATTCAATCGAATGAAGCGAATGCCAATCCCCAACTGGCTGGCAGCCTGTTTTGCAGTCCCGAAGTTCGCGTCCTCATTTACGATCTCTGGCCGTTGTTACCGCCCGTTCGGAGCATGTCGTATCTTTTCCAGATGAATTCACAAGCAAGTCATCCTTGTCAGCAACAATATACAGCTCCTTCACCTTGACATGAGTGCGTCGATGCGCCGTCGCTGCAGCAGACGGCGGAGGAAGCCACTTCCCCGGCGTAGTTCGCGATGTATCTTGGGGTTGCACCATGCCGCCCCATCGACTCTCTCAGTGCGCAGCAGTGCAGCCAAAAATTGCCCCGCGATGGTGTGCTCCGGTCTATAGAAGACAGACGGTGCACACCGGTGCGGTTTATCAAGGATGAAAAGGCGCACCGGTGCGCCCCGGTGCGGTTTATCGGAGATGCTATCAGTAGTGCGTGGCTGATGTCATTAATAAAGGCATACATTATTTGCTGGCAAAGACGTATGCATTCCGCAAATGTTCCGGGTTACATATCGTATTCTTAGCCGAATGAGCTGCATTTCTGGTGGTGGTGATAAACAAAAGCGCCCATGTGCAGAGATTCTAAAGACCAAGCGTTGTAAATTTATTCGCCATCCACTACAGCACAGCTTATCCCTGAGGTGCTGTCCCAGTGCATAACACCCAAATTAAAATTTGAATGGCATGGCCAATCATGGGGTTCTGCCATTTATTAAATTGTCACCTGCAAAAGGTGACGCAGTTGTCTTCAAAGAAAAACAAGTTGATAGGAACAAACTTGTGCTCCCCTAACAACAACAAAAAAAAATGCAGAGGCGGCGAAGCAGTAGTAAACAAAGTGCCGTGCGCAGGCGAGTGTTGGGGAATCGAATACCGCACCGTCTGCTCTACGGGCATCTCTCGGCGCAAGTGTTTCTCGAACTGTCAAATGCATCCAGAACACTGTAGATCAGATTATTCTAGGCCGGTGAAGTTAGTTCGAAACTCTCTGCATAAAAGAAGATAACACGTGCGGCATAAAGATTGGAACACGCAGTTCACTTGGCCCACGGATAAAACATAACACAGCACAGCACGGCGCAGCTGGTCGGCAAAAACAAAACATAAATAAGCAAACCCAATGCATGGTTCGCAGCAATATTTAGTCTGTGTTAATTGAGGAGCCGGCGCGTTCAAGTATACTAGCAGCCACTTTAAAATGATAGGCCTGTTCCCGGCATCCAGGTTTCCAAAGTGCCTGTGTACAAGTTAAAAACTCTTGGCCACCTGTGGTAATATCATTTTCGCCACACATTGCAAAACATTATCCTAGGCTTGCGCTAGGCATCTATACAGAGAAAGTGGTAGCCACACATCAATAACATCTTTCTGCGATATTTTATGGGAGACAGCATTCAGGAAACTCACCCACCCTTATAAAAAAGAAATGAGGGCTGGTAGAGAAGACAGGATACCTTTATTCAGGCACGCCTTGGCTCTTCCAAGCAACCACAAGCCACAACAAAAGCAGGCAACCATTGTCTAAGTGAGCTACAGCAATGTATGTGCCAAAATCTATCGTAGCTAAATTTTTCATGCAAAATCTGTACGGATTTTAATGAACTAGGGTGTGCAGAATTAGGTTATGCATATGAAATCGTGAAGCTACTAGTTTCATTTTACAGCGAAGCTATTAGCCTCTCATTGGTCATAAAATTTCGTGTCGTAAACAAAATAAAATTCAGTGAAACTTGCACTCACGTGTAAGCCTTGAATGGCGAAGCTGCTGTAGGCGAGCATTGCCGGACACATAGTTAAGTTTTAGTATCATTGTTCAAATTTGCATTGTTGCAGTGCTAGTAATCGCCCATGCATTGAAGAGGTCGCCGTCTTCGCGGAAATTGTGGTGGCTGTAAAGTCATCGTCAGCAGTGTAGACTTCTACCAGCTCTTTGTCATAGACTCGATCGAGGCTGTGGTGGCGGGATCTGCAAGTCACCTCAGTAAGGATTGGCATACTCGTAGCCTTTTCTCCAATTATCCATAATGGCTGCTAGGGAATGCGGCGGCCGCGGTGACCTCTCCCAAGCAGGGTGTCTTTTCAAAAAGCTTTAGGAATAGCGCTGGAGTTTCTTTTACGTACACGGTAGAGCTTGATGACACCAGCGCAGATTTTTTTCTTGATAAAGCCATTGCACGAGCCGGGAACTGGGTGGTCGCTGCTAACGAGCACTCGGCATTTTCTCGCTTCTCAAAATTTTTGCCTGCTTTTTTTCTACTAAGGCCACTGCGCGTGCCGAGGACGACTAGCGGTCACCGTGACGGACGCACTCATGAGCGCTCAGCATTTTCGTGGTCTTTTATGATGCAACGATGAACCTGCAGCCAGTAACAACGGCTCCGTTGTTAAAAGCAGAGTGGGGACCCATGCAATTGTTCTCGCCCAAGAAGCTGAGCGCACGAGTCAGGCTAATCAGGTGTGCAGCACATCAGGTGTGCAGCATAGAGCTCCGTATTTGTTCCAATAAAGAAAACTATGAAACAAGCATCAAAACGCATGACGGATGATAAGCCCTGGCTGCAATGGGAAAACCCTCCCATGCGTTCCTGGTAAACATTAGGTTGCAGCTTCTTTTGAAAGGGAAGTCTGACGAAATTCGAAGCCCTCGTGTAAAGGGCAAACCGCATTAACTCATTGAGTTCATTCGAAGACTTCCATGGGCAGACTACGAAATGCCGTCGGCATGTGTGGTCAGGTGCAGGCCGTGACTGAATGAGATTAAGATTCTCGGCCGGGGCAGCGGTGATGTTGCGCATGAGATAATGGAAGCCTTCTTGATAAAGAATGCGCACAATTGCATGAGTGGCACATCCTTGGCTTTGTATAAAAGAGAGTTTGATTTTTAAAGTCTTGCTTGTAGGGTGTGACGATGAACATGTTCTTTCTATGCGTTTTGCATATGTATGTTCCGTGCATGCACCAATTTGTCTCATATTTGAGGGCGTAAGCCCTTGAATAAATCAGTTGTTAGTTGCGCTCGTCCTGTTGTATCCTCTTTGTGTCGTCCTTCCACGCAATCCTCGTGGCTTTTCAAGTCCAGCACCCATAGGAAGCACTGTTGGCGTCGAATGGAAGGTAAGCAGCCGGGGATTAGCATTCTTTCTTGATTCAATGCCATAATTTTGGCAACTGTCACTTCCAGGAGGTGTTCCAAAGATGGTTCTAGTGAGACAATGTAAAATCGCAGTTCAGACGGTGTCTTGACGGCCAGGTCATTGAGCTGGATCACAGCTTCGAACTGTGTAGCATCCACCGTATACGTGGTGTAAACTCGCTGTCAATTTTAACAAGGCGGGCGTTGTTAGCGAAGAGCTGATTGTGCGTTCCAGATAATTTCATAAAATCATTTCATCGTCAAGCATGCAGCAAGCCTCATTTAGCTGTCTCGCGAGTCGGGACATTCAGGCCGAATGCCTGACCTTGAGATACCTAGACGCTCCATCATTGACCAGTTTCTTCTCGTTCTTTGCATGTGGCGTTCAGGGCCGCACGTTTCAGACGATTCCTCCTTCCCTCGCAGTGCCAAGTGGCGGAGTAGACAAAAAAATTACCCCACCTTCCCGCGAGGGGAACCCTGTGGAGATGCGACGCATCTTGGGGGTTCACTTGGTGTTTCCGTTGGGTTGATTCTCTAATTGCGTGAAACGTGAGGAACGCGTATGATGTATTCTTTATTTCTTTGGCCGGTGCTGGAACGACCACGGCTATGACGCAACACAATCCACTTTAATCCAATCCAATCTAATTCAAGCCAAGCCAAGTGAACCCAATCCAATGCCCCCGCGAGAGAGTGTTCGCTATCGGAGAGGGGGTGAGCGGCGGAGAGCGGAGCTCACGTGGCGAGGAGAATGGGGGAGGGGTGTGGACAGACAACAACAACGCCGTATGGAGGGAAAAGGCGAGTGAATGAGATTCAGTCGCATCTAAAATTAAGCCCTACCATTCGTGCGTAGAATCGAGACGTTTCTGCATGGTACTTCAGCACCAAATGTTTAAAACCAGTGGGGCAAAGAGAAGCGAGGCAGAAGGCAGCCATTCCGAACAGCTGCTACCCTTACCTCTTGTACCCTCCACGTCTTCTTCTAAAATCTGTATACAAGGCAAGCATGATGCACAGCTACTTAAAAATGACAGCTAAACAATGAACTAGGGGAGAAAGGGTACCATATGGTAAAGTAGAAAGCCACCGGGCATACTCTGATGACCAAGCCTAAAGTGGCATAAAAAGTGTACCAATTTCGGCCAAAAAATGTCTTTCTTTTTGTCATTTATAAATGTCTCGGTTTCAATGCGTATGGCCTAAACCAACCCGTCCTGTAAAGCTCCAAGTATAACACCCTACTTTCACGCAAACTTGTTTCTCACTGTCGCGATTGAACAAAACAATTTGTGTTCACGATGTTTCCACAGTGTCACAAAGGGTAAACAAAGGGCAAACGATATTTCCTTCATTATTTTTACGCGCTCCCACTGGTGACCCTGCGGAAACCCACCTGGCGGCACCTGGAGGGAGACCACCGCAAGGGGGTCCGCGCTTGTCTCGGCCTGCCCCAGAGCTCGCCGTGCGAGAAGACGCTGGCCGAGGCGAGGGCGTGGACCCTAGAGATGACAGCTGACTTGCGGGCACTTGGCCAGATTGACCGGCTGAGACGCGCCGAGGGGAGCGGTCCGCTGCTGCGGCGGCTGAAGAGCCACCAGCACTCGCGCATGGGGCGCATGCTGATGCTCTATGAGGAGGTGGTGGCCCCCGAGGCCCGCTCCTGATCTGGCAGCTGACGTGCGGCTGGACATTCCGGGGCTGCACAGCAAGCGGCGGACACCCCACCGCGGGCAATTGCAGCTGGCCCGGGGTGTCGTCTGGGGTGACCTAGACGGCCACGCCCTAGTATACACAGATGGCTCAGTGCGGCAGCAGCAGAGGTCGGCCGCAGCGGCCGCCGTGCTCGGAGAGGCCACCCGACAGGCGCGGCTGCCCTATGCCTCTTCTTCGGCCACGGCTGAGCTGGTGGGGGTCGGACTGCGCCTGTACCTGCTGCTGGAGATGGAGCCCTTGCCCGAGCGCTGCGCCCTGCTGTGCGACTCCCGAGTGGCCCTGGTGCGTCTTCAGGACGGAGACTCGCACTCCCTGTTGGTGCGGGGCATCCGGGAGAAGGCGGCACAGCTGGCGGACCGGGGCACTCAACTGTGCCTGCAGTGGGTCCCCGCCCACATTGGTCTGGATGGCAACGAGTGGGCGGACGAGCTGGCCGCCGGGGCACACACGCTGCCTCCGTCGGACATATGGTGGATCAGGCGGCAGCGGACGATGCCCGCCTGCTCATCCAGCGACACATCCGGACCAGGCATCCGGACCCGCGGCTGCGTGTCGGAGGGGGCCTGCCGCCTGTGCGGGCCTCACGCCTGCCTCGACGACTGCGCTCGGCCATCCTGCGCCTCCGCGTAGTGGACGTGTGGACGGCGGAGCGGAAGCACCGTCTGGGGCGGGCGACCAGCCCCGCCTGCACTCACTGCCGAGTGCCCGTGCAGTCCTTGCGGCACGTACTATACGAGTGCCCCAAGCTTGCGGCAGGGCGGGCAGAGCTGCTGGTCGTGCTTCACGGAGTGCGGCCACTTGAACAGCTGCTTTGGCCCCCGGGAAGTGCTAGGGAGCGAGACAAAGTGCTCGAGGCCCTCGGTACATACCTGCGGGCATCGGGGCTGCGCAGCGTACTCCACTACAACTCTGCCTAGCTGCCCAGATTGTGGTAGAGTGCTGCTGCTGAAGCTTCTTCTGTACTTGCGTGTGTGTGACGGCCCTTTTACATGTGTGCTAAACATTGTCCTTTGTAGATTCATGTGTTGTCTATATCTGTAGTGTTTCGCTGTAATGTTAATTTTCTCAATGTGTAGCTCCTTTTTTTTCTTATTCCACTTTTTCCTTTTTTTCTCTTTTGTGTTTTATATTTACCCTTGTGCGTGTTATATACATTGTAATCTCAACCTTCTCCCCTATCCTCCTATTCCTATGTATTATTTTCTCTTTATCCTCCCCCCCCCCCATACACCAGCAGACGTTCCGGTGTCTGCCCCCCTAGGCGAGACAATTTACGCCTGTTGGTGGATCTTCCTTTTCCAAAGAACAATAAATACATACATACATATTTTTATTAGTGATAAAATATTAACCTCTTTTTATACAAAAGAAGCTGATTACCAAAGGAAATGTGAAACTAGACATTGAAATGCAATGAGTGTTGCAAATATTCGGCACGACCAAAAAACAAGAGAATGCCATGTTGATGATTACAAGTATGTGTTTTAGTGAGGCACATATGGGTTCATCTACATATGCACATCCACACACATACGCAAACAGATCGGACATATAAGCAGACATTGACGCACTGGGACTTTGACTAGAGAACAGAGACACAGATGTGCCTGTTGAGCCATCTCAACATGTCGCAGGTTATTAACTGTTGGCTTCAGGTTCACAAACCGTCGTGCAACAAATGAATTCACGTTGCAATGCAGTTGCAAGCACTGCCGAGTCACATGTGATAGGGCAACTTGCTGGAACATCAGTGGGCTCTTGCGCGAGCTGGCGGTGCACTGCACACTGCGACTTTGCATGTCGACAGCAGAAGGCGAAGACGTCCCTGCAGTTTGGCGCCAAGTCGGCCGTTGTACACTCCTGACAGGAGCTCGGGGCAGAGAAGAAATCAAGGGATGCTGACGTTTTCCTTAAAACTGCATGAACTTCAGCAACACACGAGAAAAAAAAAATACGAAGAGAAAAATTAAATCCAGTTCCACCCAGTGTGAAATCTGTTGAAACAGCTGAGCTCTGGGCTGTGTTTATGAAGATTCCGTCAGCTTCTTTCTTGTGTGTAATGTTAGTGTCATCTTAGCGGCTAATTGTCCTATAATTTGTTTCTGTATGGCTCTGTTAAAACAAGTTATAGCCATTTTATGTGAACATACTCCTTTCGTAGATAGCTATGCTGCACTACGCAACAGGGAAAGCGGGAAACCCAGCTTACAACGACCAAGCTTACACAAATATCCTTAATGTTGGCTTCCCCTCGAAATAAGAATGCATTACTGAGAAGACACTTTTTCAGGGGCAATAGAAGCCTTCTTATATCAAAATATGAAGACCCTAGGAATATTTTTTATCGGTTTATGAATGTTTTCTATACTGGGCAACGGTTTTTGCGGGGTGAAAAAACCTGCCCCAGAGGGAGCGTGACACGACACCAGCAGAGACTGTCGTCAAGCGCAGCACTAGAACAGCTCCACTGTTAAAATGTAGCGCCCTTCCACTCCGTGAGAAAGGATGACAGTAAAGCTGGTTGCAGTTCTAGGAGTGCATGAAAGAAAACATGTTCGTAATTTGCAATTGAGCTTACTTCCTAGATAATCAGCTGAATGAAATTCTGAAGAACTGTAGTGTTGTTCTAGCAACTGCCCGTTTCCTTCCTGTAGGTGCCCGTGTATTGAGGGCACACAGGAACTACACAATATTTACGACTTCACTGTGAACTATGCGAATAATTGTGAAAAGTAAATGAAACTCAGTGTAATGTTGCAGTTGTGGCTATTTGTCATGTAGTTTCCTTTGGGGTAGTTTCAACTAAGCAAGAGTTAGTCGTTTTCTGTAACCATACTTCCTCCATTGATGACCATGTACTGACAGCAAACGGCAATTCAGTAAAGTTCACAACTTCACTCTGAACCCACTTACTGTGACAAGTAAATGAAACTCGGCTTAATAATATTACTCATCCTAGCAGGTAATTTCAGTACGATTTTTTTTCCAATACACGTACCTATCACGACGTCAGATGAAATGGCATCTTGTGCCGTAATTACAAGCTTTCCACGAGCAGAGCGTTTAAAGAAGTCGTCGTTCCAAAGGAACTGTGGGAGCCAATCCTTCGAGTGGCCCATGAGGGCATCACGGTGGGGCACCGAGGTGTATGAAAGACGGTTGACTGAGTTCTGCAAGAATTTTACTTGCCTGACCCACATGGAGACGTACGTTTCGTAAAACCTTGTGATGTGTCAAAAAACAATGCCCGAGGGAAATGTCAGAGTTGTGCCTTTGGTGAGCACGCCATTAATCAGAACACCATTTGAACAGGTTGCTGTAGACATAATCGGTCCATTCTCCCCCAAGTCCCAGAAAGGAAATCAATACATGCTCATGCTTATTGCCTTCGCTACCCGGTACCTGGACGTTGTAGCTCTCCCAGCGATTGACTCAGCACACGTCGCCGAGGCCCTGATTGAGATATTCTCCCGTATCAGAATCCCGAAGGAAATCGTCACCGATCAAGGGGCTAGCTTTACATCATAACTTAAGCGAGAAGTCAGCCGCTTACTGTCAGTCAGGCTTCTCCGCACTGGTCCCTATCATGCCATGGCAAACGGGCTAGTAGAAAAGTTTAACGGGACCTTGAAAACCCTGATGAAGAGACTGTGGCAGGAGAAACTCAGGTCGTGGGACCGGTATCTCAAGCCATTTTTTTTCGCTTATACGAGGAGTGCCCCAAGCAAGCCTGGGCTTATCAGCCTTTGAACTTATCAACAGACGACATGTACGAGGACCACTAACCGTACTCAAGGAGCTTTGGACGAAAGATAACATAGACGGTGAAGTCCGGTCTACCTATGGATACCTCGTTGATCTGCGAGACCGACTTGAACAGGCGTGCCAAATTGCCCATTAGCAGTTACAGAAGGCTCGAGAAAAACAAAAGAGTTATACGACAGGAAAAGTCACCTGAGAAAGCTGAGAAAGCTCTCTCTTGGAAACAAGGTCCTTATCCTGCTTCCAACTGATTTGAACAAACTGCTCATGCAGTGGGCCGTTCGAGCTTACCAGAAAGAAAAATGATGTCGACTACGGGACTAGCTTGATCGGAACAAGGAAAGTCTTCCACATAAACATGTTAAAGTTGCACAAAGAATGGGAGCACTCACCATTTCCGCAAGCATCAGTTGCCACTACAATTGATGACACCACAGATACTCTGGACGATCTTGACAACAAACCAATGGTCGACATCCTTCCCACACTTCCGCCTCATTAGGCGCAGCCTAGCGGAGACGTCAAGTATTCACCTGATCTCAATGCAGACCAAAGGGCTCAAGTGCAAGACATAATACATCAGCGTGGAATGACCTTCTCAGACCTGCCGGGAAAAACACCTTGTACAGTTCCCGTTGAACATAAGGTCTGACAAACCAGTACACGTTCCACAGTATCCGCTCCCGCTCACAACTCATGAGACGATGTTGGAGATGGGCATCATTGAGAAATACTAGTCTCCCTATAAATCCGCCAGTGGTGGTCATAAAGAAACCTGGCGGCACCCTCCCGCTTTGCACTGATTTTAGAGAATTCAACAAAGTTCTCCTCCGTGATGGCGAGCCGATTCCACGCATGGCGTCGTTCTCCCCCTCGCTAGGAGGAAAATATTCTTCTCCAGGTTCGACTTCGCAAAAGGCTATTGGCAGGTTCCGATGACTGCTGGCGGCTGCGGGATGACTGCTTTTTCGAGCTTGTCAAGGCTGTACCATTTCTGGCATATGCCTTTTGGTTAGGCCGGTGCGAATATCCGGGGGCTTCGAATATTCGAACGAATATTACAGTATTCAATTTCGCTTCGACTCAAATTTAAATTTCCGATATTTTGAAGTATTCGGGGTGAACGGATATCAAAACTGCGTTCAAGTTTCTCGGTTTCGTTAGGCAATCCCCAGTGCCATTGACATCGGGCCTACATCTTGACTACATGCGAAGCCAAGACAAGCTAAGCCAGATTCAGAACGTTGTTGTCGTAGTGAACCCGCATGGAGGAAAGAATAATCTTTCCTCCATGGTGAACCGCATGGAGCGTTTTCTGCCAGCGAAAACGCGCCGCGCACGCCACAGGCGCGCTGACGCTGCCGCGGAACCACCTGCACGCTGCACGCGGCGCGGCCGGCGGAGGGAACATGGCGGCGGCTTCGGACGGTGGAGTCGGGAGCTCGAGCGACCGCTTCTAAGCGCTCTCTAAAATGGCGCTCTAGACATGCACGAAGTTGCTTGTGCGGTAAAAGAGCTTGTAATGTGGGCTTGTAATGTGTAATAAACATAATTCGCGCCGCTAGTGAAAGCACCTATGCAATATCTGCCGGGGTGGTAAGCCTAAAGATCTCTGGCGGATCCAGCCGGCTGTCTCGAGCGCTCCTCCCTATTAGCGCAAGTCGTCAGGCTCCTCCCATTGCCGCGTGCGACGCGCGTCATTTTCTAAGCTAGGCAGAAAGCGTGACCCGCATGACGCGTTTTTGCACGCGATTCGGGCGCATCGGCGCTGTGCGTGCGATTTTTTGACGCCCACGTGGACGATTCTGCGCGCACGACATCTTCTGCCTCGCTCAGAAAATGACGCGCGTCTAGCCAACACCACCTAGAACTAGAGAAGGCCTGCGCAGGGATGCGTGACGTCATCGCAGTGAGATATGCCTAAAAGCTGGCTTCACCTGATACTTCCAAAGTTTTTCATTCGAAGATGCAGTTTTGCCTACATAGCCTTTTTTTTCTCCTTGCGATTTTGACGATACAGAAAATATTTGTATTGCCGGATATTTTCAGGATGTTTAAAGAAGGTAGGCTTGAGATAATTCATCAGGAACTTCTCAGACAAGCATACGAATTTTGTAACAGAACGCACGGCTAATTCATGCAGTTCAGAACAGGTACAAATTTTCTTTCGACACACATTTATTCATGACACAAAAATGCATGCAGGCAGAATAATTCTTCAGAAAAAGGATTATGCTTGAAGAGTGTTCAGCTTCCGCTTCGCAGCCTTGTTTTCAGTCGGCTTGCTTTCATCTTTGTTCCGCTTTTTAGACTTGCTTTCAGCCAGTTTGTTATTCTGCACTTTACACAGATTGTTCAGCAGTGTATTAGCAGCAGCACTGAGAACATAGTTTAGCACTACTTCAGGTGAGTGGCCATCATCGCAGAAGTCCAAGTCTTCGTTACATTCAACAAGGGAAGTCGTGAGGCTGACAAGCACTTCTTTTTGTTTTGCACAAGCAAAAAATTTGGATGCATACTTCGCACTTCTTAGCTTATCAAGGACAATTTCCATTATGAGCACAGCATGAACAACTACTGGCTGTGGAAATTTCAGTCCACCCCGTGTTGCATTGGCAATCAGCACATCATCTTCCAGTTCAATGCTCCGATTCTCAACAACCAAGTTTTCTCGGCATGAAGAACAGGCAAGTTTTTTCACTGCAGCGTGTGCGCAATATCCAGCTACATACGTAATAGCTGGTAGCATTGCCTCCTTCTGCTTCACATCATCATCTGTCACTGCAACGTCAAATTGTTTGACGACAACTTGCACGTCTGTGGTGGGGAGACAAGGTGCAGTGGCATCCAAGTTGGGAAGATCAAGTAGCTTTTGGAGTCTTAGCTTCTGTTCACATTCATAAATCTGACGTATTGAAACATGATACTGGTATTGAAACATGATACAGCTGTCTGTATCGGCCGAACCGGTCCTCCAAGCTGTCAGTTTGAAACTTCCCTAATAAGACATACTTGAACCCAAGTTCTTCAATGCAATATGCCGACACCTCAACAAGAGCATGTGAGGTATGATGCAGCGCTGTGTGTGTTTCACGGGTTAACTGCCCAGCATCATGTTTCAAGCTCTGCCAGTAGTCCAACCAATCAACAATCTTGTTTAGGTAGTCAATCTGGTGGCAGTTGAGTGCACTTATAGGTTCTTGAAATGGGTCTCGCAGACGCTGGCCCTTCAATGGTGTCTTGACGTTGACTATGTCCCACCACTTCAACACAATGCTAATAAATTCCAATGTTCCATTTGCATGATCAAGTGTCACTTTGGTGCTCCTTACTGCTGCAACAGTCGAACTGTGGAAAATCCTGAGTGCGAGCTTAACGTTCTGTCGCTCAAGATTGGATGGATTGAGAGCTTTGAATGACAAAGTTGGAGCAAGCCGCAAAAGCTCATCTTTTTCTCCCTCATGCAACTTGCATAGTGTGTTAAAGGAGGCTGTCAGCACAGATGGGGTTTCTGTGAGGGAACTGAAATCAGGAAAAAAGATGCATCTTCCACAATTACGCTGGTTCAGCCAGTTATTTCGGATGCATTGTAGGATATGCACAGTGTCCAGGGTAAAGAACAAGGGCCTTGATGAGTCCGAGGGGTGCCTGTAAACAATGCTCAACTTGGGAGGATCCGCAAAAAACGACATTGCCTTTCGGTTGATCGAGTTGTTGTCGGACACCACTGCGACTACTCGTATGCCAATGTCTTCTAGTTTCCTGATCAACAGATCAAGAAAATCATGCAGTTGTTTTGCTCCTATCTGTGCAACTGGAAGTATGTGCACAACGTCCTTGTTAGATGATAACAAGCTTTGCAGCATAAAAACATATGCTGTTTTCGCTGCATTCTCACTGTTCGTCGCTGCACCTGTTACACATCCACCCTTGTATTGAAAGGATGCCTGCAGGTGGATCTCATCCATCATAAGCGTCACGAAGCGCTTGTGGTCTTTTAGTGTTGACGCCAGCCTCCTTGCATAAAAGAGGAAAGCATCCTCTTCTTGCTCCCTGGATGGGCTAGCATTGTAAGAAGCACAAATGCGTCTTATTGTTTGGGGATGTGGAAGCTTCAGTTTCGCTGTGCTTCTGATGAATCTGTACGCATGAGGCGATATTGTGTACACAAGGCTGCAGAACACCATAAAGTCAGCTGGGTAAATCGATGCCTTGTTGAGGAGAACTTGAAGCTGCTGTGTCACAAACTTTACAACTTCCACTTGCCACTCATGTGGCAGAGCTGAAGATGACAGTTCCTCCAGGAGTGCCACAACACGCTTCAGCAGAATCTCTAACTGAAGTTCATTCTTTGCAGAATCCTTCGTGACCTCTTCCACGTCGCACAAAACGTTCTGAAGCACTCTGAAGTCGGAGATGGTCAAGGGAAGCACAGATAAACCTAGGCTTTCCAACCTCATTTCACCGACATACACTGCCAAAGAAAGGTCGGAAGACACTGTCACCGCACAATGCACAACTGGCGCTTCTTGGTTGCGGAAGTTGAGGAAAAGTACTCGTGTTTGGGTGACGACCATGCTCCAGAAATCAGTCAGAGAGAGGCCACCTACTGCTTTCAATAGGTCTTCGAAAGTTGCAATGGCATTCTTCTTTTCTTCCGCTTCGTGAGACTGCGCTGACAATTGTATAGCTTCTTGTAATGCTTCTGCATCAAGACGAGCGCGCTTTTCTTCGGGGCTCTCACGTGCTGAAGTTTCTTGGCGAGACAAGTAGGCAGGACAATTGGGAAAGACGCTTGGAATTGCAGAAGGCTTCAATCACCGCAGCTTGAGGGGTACTTCAATTACTTTCCCAGTCATGCTGTCGGTGTAGCTCGCCGAGTCCACGAAGTCGCTTTCATGGAAGTGGTGCTCACAGACCTGCAAGGTAAGCCCAAAAACGAAGTGTAAGACGAAAGCGACGTTTTACAGAATTATGAGATCCCAGCAAGCCGCTTGTAGAAACCAAGACAGTTACTTTATCTCTGCTTCAGTACGGCAACCAGGATATAGCGATGAAGAATGCTGTATTACACTGGAGTCTCGGTTTGATATGTTAAACCGCGAGCCATGGTTAATTCTGAACTCGAATACATGGCGGACGCTTCACATGTATCGTAACTACGCCTTGCACATCGTCTGTTCGATTAGATTTCGGTGCACGTTAAAGATCCCCAGGTAGTCAAAATTATTTCGTAGCCCTCCACTACGGCGCGCCTCATAACCTTAGTAGTTTCGGTGCGTTAAACAACCCCACAATCAAAAATCGTCTGTTCGATGTAAATTATACTGCGAACGCATAGCGCGAAATAAATTTATGATTAGACAGACGCGCAACTAGGCCTATACATTTAAGCTACACTTAACAGCACAAACACACAATTAAATTACACCGAAACACTATCCGTTCTGTTTTCATCCCTCTACGTGTATAGCGCGCCGTAACGGTTGCAAGTATCACGCAATACGATCACCTAAACCTTGCTGTCACGAGAATTACGACCGCGGAAAGCAAACTGAGCATTCGCTTACCACTGTGTACTTCGTAGGTACGAAGTTTTCCCGTCGCACAGCCTTCGTCCACGCTGCATTTTGTGCGGGGTCCGACGGAAACCTGTACACGCGCGCTCGCGGTCCGTTGGGATAGTTTGACCGACAGTTCGGTGCACAGCAGCACCCAGGCATTTTCGACGGCACGGCAGCAAACTCCTGTGTCGTACCATTGAGCTACTGAGAACAAAGGAAGACTGCACACCAACGACCATCCAACGACCAAAAGCAGCGCTCTGAACTGGTGTCAACGTTGCCAGATGCTGAGGCTGACGCCGCTAGAATCAGTCCTGTATGCGTTCGGGACTGCATTATTTAGTCATTTTTACTCTCAGTACAGCACCACGACAATGGGCGATGATGTAAATAGACGTATGTAATTTTTTTTCTTATTTTTGCAAAAGAAACGTACCTTATGAATGCCATATTCAATAAACCGTTTTCATTTCCCAACGCGTGCGCTGGCAGTTAGATTCCATACAAGCCATATCCGAAAGTCGCGCCAAGTCGAGCCGGTCTTCACAGCCATCGCAGCTGCGTGCGCTGCGTCGGCGCAGTAGGCGGCGCTGTGGTCGAAAGCCCGTCGATCCTCCCGCATATCTCACTGTGGTGACGTAGGTGCTGTGGAGAGGAGGGTTTGCGCAGGCCTTCTCTAGTTCTAGGTGGTGTTGGTCTAGCGCGGCAGTGGGAGGAGCTTGACGACTTGCGCCAATGGAGAGGCGCGCGCCTTATGGCGGCAGTTTTGAAGCGCTCGAGACAGCCGGATGGCTCTGCCAGAGATGTTTAGGGTTACCACCCCGGCAGATATTGCATGTGCGATTTTACTAGCGGTGCGGCTGATGTTTTATAGTACCGCTTTCGCCCACATTATAAGCACCTTCACAGCACAAGCAACTTACTGCGTGCCTTGAGCGGCATTTTAGAGGGCTCTTAGAAGCGGTCGCTCGTAGAGTTCCTCTATATAGCTCCCGCAGGCAGCTATATAGAGGAACTCTACATTGGCGCAAGTCGTCAAGCTCCTCCCACTGCCGCGCGCTACGCGCGTCATTTTCTGAGCGAGGCAGAAGATGCCGCGCGCGCAGAATCGTCCCCGCGGGCGTCAAAAAATCGCACGCGCAAGGCCGACGCGCCCGAATCGCGTGCAAAAACGCGCCATGCGGGTCATGCTTAAGCGAGCAAGCGACGGCGACGTACGGGCTCTATCAGCCCGCTTTGTCGCTATTTCTCCAGGAACGGCCGGGCTGTTGTTTTCTGCTCGCGAACATGCGCCGCACACGTCAAAGGCGCGCTGACGCTGCTGGGGAACCACGCTGCGCGCGGCGCGGCTGGCGGCAACGTGGCGGCGGCGTTGGCCGCAAAGTGGTGTCGGGAGCTCGAGCGACCAGAGTTCCTCTATATAGCAGGGAGCTAAGAGTTGCGCGACCCTTTTCCACATGCCGCCGTGATGACGTCACTCCGGTTATCCATGCCCCGCAGAGAAGCCCCCACTACGGCTGCGCCGCAGCCACCGACGCGGGCGGCACCGCGCCTCGCCCAGGAACAGCAGCAGCAGCAACGTGAGCGACATCGCAAGAATCCAGCGTAGCCGCCGTAAGGCCCCATAGAGATAATACACTAAGGCGCCGCCGACCGAATCGCCCCCACCACGCGTCGGCCGCCGTCGGAAGCGGAGCGGCGAGGATCCTTCGCGATGGGCGGCCTTCCCGCAGCAATCGGGATAACAAGATGGCGAGCGGTCGCGCAACTCTTAGCTCCCTGCGGGAGCTATATACAGAAACTCTAGACAAAACTGGCTGGCAGCACTATCTATGAATAGATGCACCGCAGACAGCGAGTGCGCGTGGGCACATCCGGCTGGCCCATCTCGATACTCTGACGCTCGCCTTATCGCCAGCTCAAGCGAAGGCGCTCTGCTGCCATCCCTACTCGCCAGGGGTGCTTCCAATGCTTATATGTGGTGGAAAAAAAATAGGGAAGAGAGTGGGACGTAGGATGAGTAATATACCGAAATAGAATCAGCAAGGGGGAAGCTGAACCCGGGTGCAAGGGCAGGAAGGGGGGGGGGATGGGAGTTAAAAACCGGGGGGGAGGGAGGATAACCCATTAAGTTAGGGAAGGGTAGGGCAAACAATTCGAACAACACAGACAAGCAGGTTGGTGACAACCGATGTCCCGATACTAAGGGACGGCCTCTAATCATCATCATAATCATCATCATCATCATGTCAAGCTGTTTTCGTAGGGAACCCGCATGAAATCTTTGACCTTTTCAAACAAATTATTTGAATTGACTGGAAAGCAAGTCTTTAATTAGTTTCTCCCAGAATATTACATTATTAACTGCCAGCTTGGTTTGCAGAATAGTAGCCGTAACTGTTCTCGCAGAGTCAGTGAAAAGAACAACCTTTATTTGTTATTTCTCTACCTTTAGAAGAGGATGATTTATTTTATAATTATGCAATTTCACATTCTTCTTCGCGTTTTTCTGGCATTGTATTTGAATTTACGGCCGCTAACAAGTTTCAATCCAAGCCAGTGAAGAAACTAAGGCGAGCGCACGGTATAATGGCGGCCCATGATGACACGGACGGCCTCTAGTGAATATAGTAAGGAACTCTATATGCACTCTCGCTATGTCCAGCGCATATATTCATAGATCGCCCTGGCAAAAAGTTTTGTCCGCTCCAACCACGGCTTTCGCGCTCCATTTCACTTATGAATCATCTGTACAAAAGAACGCTGGAGCAAATTTGCCCAGCTGTAATTTTTGACTGCATTACTTGTGTTTAATCCCTATAATCTCTTACGTTTGCACACTACTGCGTTCAGGTCGCCATACACAGTCCGGAAAACAGACAGAGGGAACGAGGGAAAGGGTGGGCTCACCGCACTTCTCCTTTGCTCTCTTCAAGGAGGTGCTGTTGGTCCAATTGCCCCATTTTAGGTTATATGCGACCTGAAAGAATTCAGGAAGAACATTTCGCGCACAGATTTAGAACTGTGAAGGAAAGGTGCACACTAAGCACAAGGAAGCTGGCTCCAGTCTTCAAGTGCACTAGCTAACACTCGTATTATGGCAGCATGTTCGCAAGAAATATTTGCATAGAGGTGCAAAGGCTTAGTTTCCACAACGGCGTATCAGACACCAAGAATAAAATATTTTTGTCAATGAATTTCTGCCCATTCCACAGATAAGCTTTACAACACGGCATTGCACAAGTATTTGCTGTTTAGGCAATAACTCATTCACAATAATCGGCAATCCTTACAAGGATTGTTGATTATTGCCCCCCAACAGCTTTGCAAGCCTAATTAGTGTCACTAGATAAGGTTACAGAGTATCGACACTCTGTTCTCCTATTGTTCCGTGCCGCCGCCGTGATCATTGGTCAATTCGCATCACGTGACATTTGTTTACACTGCGACGGTTGATGGGCACCGCCATTTTGTTGCTTATGCGTTTTCTGTCGGTCAACTGTGGTATTCTCAGCTTGCCATCTCGGTTCTGCGGCTGCGCGCGACTGGCGTCGTTCCGAACGCGAGTTAAAGATAACGCTATTCGCAGCATTTGAGCTGCAGAAGTGTGTCCGAAGATGCCGCGTTGCTGCGTCTTCAATGTGTGTGTTGTTTACAAGCGACCTCGTCAAAGTGAGCGCTGAAGCCGCAGAAGCGGCAATCTGGCAACACTGATAAACACCAAAATGGCTGCCGTTTTTCGCTTGCATGCCTCAGTGACGGTACTCTGTAGCTTATCTAGTGACACTAAGCCTAATGACATAGCAGATTGATAGGTTCAGGATTCGAAACGGACTTTCCCGAGTATGCACCGCAGCTATTGTTGCGGGGCTCAAATTCGACGTCTCACGACGGACGAAGGCAAGACAGAAATAAGTAACATCTTGTGCTGCTGGCATGTAATTTTGCAAGAGCTCCCTATGCAGCTGCGGATCGCGAAAAAAAAGTGGTAGCAGCGGTGGGCGTCGGCACCACTGGCACCCACAGGGAATACAGCGCGGTCATGTCCCACTCTTCCCTTCTCACCATGCTCCGCCTCTTCTGGCGTCTGGGTCCAGCAGCGTGCCGCTGGAAACAGTGAGGGGCACGTCGGCTGGAAGCTCAATCGTGACCTTTCGCCGCTTCGTGAAGGCCGAGTGTCTTCCCGCATACTGAGCTCTGAAACCGCTGAAACTTCTCCGACAAGGCTGTGAAGGTGGCAAGGGGGGTGTGACATCCATAGACATTACACCATCTTCCCGTGGGGAACCCTGATGAGGATGCGAAGCATCGTTGCGGTTCCGTGTGGTTCCATTGTGTTGCCGTTATGTTGAGTGATCTGGTTTGTACTAGCGCCGGAGGGAATTCCGCATCCGGGTCCACACCGGTGGCAAAAGCACGCAAGTACTGTTGTGTTACGGTGAGTAGGCGGTGGTTTTCGAGGCGCCGAAACTCGTCCATCATGTTCTTGTCGATGTCTCTGTGGTAAAATCGGTAGTCTCCGTCAGCGTTGGTGAGGTAAAGGTTGTTGACATTGGTGCACCGGCTGAGAGCAATGTACACGCCCTCCTCTTCGCTGCTTTGTCTTCTCCTTCTTCTTCTTCGGCGGTTCCCCTACGGGAAGATCACGACGGTGGTTGAACGCGAACCTATCTCGTGATGGATTCTTTGGTTGGCCAATCCCTAGGGGCATCCTGCCACAATCAGCATCAGAGGCGCTGCAGACGGGGCTGGTTGAGCTGCAAGGCGCGTGGCGCTTCCCGCCACAGCTTTCCCACGGGAAATTCAGCATCCCCCTCTAAAGTTTCCAGTTCGTCGTTTCCGTTGACGTTCAGCTTCGCGTGCCTTCGTTGTATCAGTAGCTTCTTGCCGTATTTTGAATGAGTCAAGGACATAAGGCGCTTTCGTAGCACTTGCTCCTGTCCCGGATTTGTAGCGCTGTGGGAAGAGCACCGCGTACCTCCCGTTGCGGCCAGAGAGTCATGGGATCGAAACCGGGTGCCGCTAACTATTTCTTCTTTTATAGTGTAGTATCGCGCAGCTGTGGATGTGAGGAGGAGAGTTCCGCATGCGCAGCGTGAGTGCGGACGCCGACGCGGGACATGCCGAGACCATAAGATGCTTTCGCATCTAAAATGTTGCCCGTATCATGCACCCATACCTAAACTTCGAATGTGGCCGGAGCAGTTTGCCAAGACGTGCCTTCGCAGGGGATTGTCAACCATACTGCGGCACGAGATGCACTGTAAATAGGCCGTTTGCTTGAAAGCTTTTCTTCTTGATGGCCGCAGAAATACAGTTCGGACACTGCTTTTCAGTTGTACCAATTAAAGTAGTCACTGCAATTAAGCGGGACTTTTCAGGCAAGTGTTAGTTAGGTGGTTAGGACCATAAGAACGCACAGGAACTAAAAAAATTCACAGCATATCCACGGGGTGAATGATGATGAGTGGGCGAAGCTCCTGAGGGGAAATCATCGGTAAAACCGTGACTCTTCAGTGAAAGTTCGCCCACTACATCTGTGTCCGAACGTAACGTCTAGAAAGTCTCGCTTAAACCGCGCGTCGGCACCTTGGGGCTGAGTTCGCCTGATGCGTTTTGCAGACGCCTCACGAGCTCTCACTGCATCGGGGTCTGCCTGCCGATACGCGCGCTTTCTCGCCGCTTCCCGTTCTCTGACGTTTTGGAGATCCTCTTCGCGCCGCAGCCGTGCCGCTTCGCGTACGGCAGGGTCCTCGCGCCGTTGCCGTGACGCTTGGGCCTCTCGTTCTCGAACGCTGGGATCTTGGCGGCGTCGTCGCGCAGCCAGACGACACGCTTCGGCCTCCCGCTCTCGTACGGCAGGATCTTGGCGGTGGCGTCGCGCAGCTTCACGGAGCGCTTCTGCCTCGCGGGCTCGCACATCTGCAGCCTTATCCATCGGGCGACTCCGAGCGCGCGCCAACAGCGAACGGATTTTATTACAACGCTCCCCGCCATCTAGTAAACAATCCAAGAACTAAACTAGAGGTAGCCACGCCATCTATTAAACAATCCAAGAACTAAACTAGAGGTGGCTACATACATACGTCGAGGATGGACAGACTCACGCCCTAAGGAGCATCGCCCCTAAAACGAACTTACCGAAGACTGTGGCATGTCGACGGTGAAAGGCGTCCGGTGGTGGCTAGGCGCACTGATGGCCACGGCGAAAGCAACGTGTGGTTGGCGACGCGTTCGCAAAGATAACGTTTGTTCAGCTCGCACAGCGTGTTTCAAACAACCCTGTTCGAATCGCCAACGTCTTTCACGCCACGTGAGCTTCGCGACTGACCCGCGCCGCCTTCTGGCGCTTTTCCGCGGTGCGTGGCTGTTAGGGGCTCATGCGGGGTCCTAACTTTTTGCCTTCGTGTGCTCTAGAAAAAGTTTGGGTTACTTTTGTAAGCACAGAATACAGGCGGCCACAAAAAAAAAAAATTCCCCCGCATTTCCCCGAAGGGGAGTATGAGGAAGTGCGAAGCACGGGGTGATGCTATGAGGGGGAGTTTGTTGAAGTTTGGTGGAATTTTGCCCGTTAGTTACATTAACACCCCCTCGTGATCACGTTCGGCTTAACATGCCTCGTTTGTCCCTCTGCGGAAATCTTGGTGAATTAACGTGTATGTTCGAGAGATGTTCGAGAGGGAATGTAATCACGCACACACACACGCACGACGAAGACGCGCGCGCGACTACAGGAGCCGAGCGAGAGAGCACGCGCGAGCCGACCCACGGAGGTCTGGCCGGTTATTGCTGCATATATAGGGGAGTGTGCCGCGCCGAGCCAGGCGACTGAGAGAGAGTAGGCCCGGGGCGAGCGCGGCGAGCGAAGGGGAGAGGGCAGCGAACGCGCGCAATGGCGCAGCGGCAGCCGAGCGAGGGGAGAGGAGGCTCCAGCGCGTGACGTCACGGCGCGCGGATGGGGAGGGAGGCGGGAGCGCGTGACGTCACTGCGCCGTTGCTATGGACGCCTTCCCTCCGCTACCGCGCCGTTGCTAAGGAGAGGAGGGCGCGATAACACCTGCGGGCGACGGACGGCGGTGGAAGGAGTAGGTCCGACTAAGAAGTGCTTCGCACTTAAAAAAACGGGCAACGCAAGCCGTGCGCGAGAACTGTTGTCGCGAAACCCAGCGGGTTTTTTTGCTGGTAAATGCATTTAAGTTTTGTCGATTGCGACTGCAGAGATTTGTTCTCCTGCAGGTGGCACCGGGCAGCGAATTTCGCCGAGCGAGCTGCACAGCCGTCATTATTATTGGCATTATGGTATTTTTGGATGTAAAGCAAATCGGTGTTCAAACGAAACGATGATAAATATTCATCCTTTGTCGTCGTTGTATGGAACCCTTACCAGACCTGGTATGAGGCGAATAGAAAGCTGGTATCAAGCACTGATCACAACCACAACGGTTTATGCGCTCCATAAAAAGAAAATAGAAATAGAAAAGCGGGCTTTACGTAGTCAGGCCGTACTATGTGACTTTATGGTTAACAGCTATGTTACTACTCCATCGTATTTTCGTATCTTTCTTCGTTTGCGTTTCTTTGTTTTTGGCACAAAAATATGTCGAGAGGCGTTTGATCTGCGGCACAGTATTTGCTCCGCTTTCTTCGGTTTTGTTTTTGCGTCTTAGGGTACGAATTACGTTAGCAGGTACACTAGCCACGCGCCACAGCTTCCCTTGAATCCCGGTTCTGTCTGGCTGGTGGTACTTGTTTCACTCACGTGCCATCACGTCCTGATGTGAGGCGCTATTCTACTTATTTTACTTCTTCAAATGTTAGTCTCGAATTTCATTAAGTGCGCCCGTCAGCCGCTCAAAAGGTGCCGATTCCTGGCGAATCCACCAGCTGGGTATGTGACACGAAGAACAGAATTCAACAAAAAATTTTGTTCTACCGAAGGCGACGTGCGGGGTGCTAACGTATCGACGCTAACGCATGATGACCCACAGAAGCTGCGTGGTTGCTTACTTCTTTTTACTGTGCACTCTACTACGCAACCGGTAATTCCTGTCCCCGATTATGGGTAAACCCCATTTCTTACCCCAAACTCCGTTCCCAACCTAGGAGCAGGGCGGACTAGCTGGCCATTTCAGACTGCTCAGTCCATCGTAGCCCGGTAGAGGGAGTCTGCACCGCCAGCGCGGACCAGGGTTTCCCGGACTCAAGGAGTCTCTCTCGCTTTCTCTCTCTCGTCGCCACCATTACATCGCCACATGAAGCTCGTGGAAGCAAAGTTTGCTCAACCACCTGAACGGACGGGGCAGGAATTTTTAAGGTACAGTTCCGCGCAGAAGTAAACGGAGGACAGGAGCGATGTCCAAATTGCTTCGCTGCGCCGCGCCGGAGGACCGTCGGGAACCAAGGAGCGGCGTTCTGTGGGCTGTTACGATTCATGGCGCAGCTAACATCTGCGCGCGTGCTGCTTCGTGTAGTGCGGGGAAGCCTCGTGTGCTTGAAGGCAGAGCCCGCCTTCCCCTAACATGCTACGACAGACATGTTCGCAGGCATGCGTTACCGCCACGCAGACGCTTTCTGCGGTGACGGACGCCCAGGGCAGTTGCGAAATAGAAAACAAACTGTTATGTGTGTAGAGACTTCAAACTGCCAGCGGACACTGTTCAACAAGATGTTCTCTCCACCTCTCTGGCTAAACGTGCGCCGCTACAGCCGCTATCACGAGACCGAAAGAAAGTGTTCTTGTGCGTCCGTACTGTGTTCGAGCCATGTGCAAAGATGTTTCACAGCTGGCGCTTCGGGTTCTAAATACGCATTTACATTTAGTCGACAGCACCTGGTCCTGCTGTTGCTCTTTTCAGGTGCTACTCTAAGCTGGCCCGAAAGGGTGCTGTTCCTTTATCGTCGCTGTTCACCTCTCGCCATGCAATAAAACAGTTAAGTTTGGCTTTCGGCCCTTTGTCGTCAACACCAAGGCTTGCGCTCGCGCCTCGTACACCGAGCTGCCACTACATGACGGAGGCGACTAAGCTTGGTACGGGGACGTCTTCGCCAATGTAGCAGGGTGCGTTCGCGCTGCCTCTGTCGCCTTGTCTGATACGTTTAATCTTCGCTCTACTGGCGTGTTAGACTGGGCGCGACAATTTTCAAATGGCAGCTATAGGCTTCACCGCCGCGCTCGCATCCATCAGTGGCGACCGAATTCGTCGCTCTTAGGTTCGAGAAATTGGCGCGGGCTCAGATAAACGTAGCTTAATTGTTGCTCTTCATCAAGTGTTGACGGGCGGCACAATGTTGCCTACCTATCCAATATTTCGCACGTGCTCTTGCGATACAGGACACTGCAAAAAAAAAAAACAGCAAAATGTACCTGAACAAGCACATCCCAAGAGTGAATCTCTAGGGGAGTTACCCCCATTAAAAAACTGCTGAAGCTTGCACTAGGTGTGCAACACTGGAGAAATGTTGAACAGACGATTCCAGGAGAGAGGGAGAAGAAAGAGAAAGTCTATGGACGTTCTTCGTACAACGAGTGCCAACCCAAGATTGTCACCCTCAACATTAACGGCCGCCAAGAGGTCGTCGCCGCCGACGACGTTTTCGCGTCGATCTAGTGAATATGTTGTGGCCTCAGAGTTTAAAATATGCACTGAAGAGAGAGAGAGAGAGGGAGAAAGATAGAGAGACAGACAGAGAGACACACACACAGAGAGAGAAAGCTTTAATGAAAACTAAAGACCGTAGTCCCAAAAACGGCGACGTTGCTGCTCCTGATCAGAATGAACATGGTGAGGCAAATAAAGAATATAACGGGTAAAAAGTATGAAAAGAATGATTAAGAGGGAGAATAAAATGAAATAACGATTATAGAAAGATATTGCCAGATCAAAACGTATGTTGAGGGCTACATAAGCAATTTTAGCATGCTAGTTAAGAAATAGCCGTTAAGCGAGCAGCGAAGCTCTTTCCCTTAAGTGCCTTTGCCTGGCAATGCGAGACGGGGTATGCTGTGCCAGTTTTATGCAGGTAACGCCATCATGTGGCATTATGATAGAAACGCGCGATGATGCGGCCCTGCCCAAAACGCTGACAAGCAGCTATAGTGTGAACACGGGTACGCGACGGTCTGAGGTTAACGTTTCGCTTTAAGCACTAATGTCATCCCATGCCAATATCCAACATTAGGTTGCATATGGGCATGGGATATGCAACATTGGCCAATATCGCTTAACAAGGGCGATATTGGCCAAAGCTTTCAGCCATAGTAACGGGAAGATATCATAGTAATTAAGAATGAGAGTACACGTTTTGCCATGCGGCATATATATGACATCAAGAAAGGCCTTTGTTTCGCCTTCAAGGCAATCGTATCAGGTAAGCTGCCATGGGCGGGCGAATGGGGTTCCCTGTCTAGGAGTTACTGCAGAATGGTGGCGACCTGATGCCGTATCATTTTCTTCGTTGTGCACTATACTGCGCATGTTTCTACAAGAGCTGTGGCAAAATCCCTTAAAGCGAGATTCAGTGCAAGAAGTCACAAAATCGCCTGCACGACTCAAACCGGTGTAGAAAAATTCAATCACTGCTGCGTATACAACAAGCTACAACGGGGGTGCTCAAGTGTTTGAAAAGGAGACAGATCAGACAACATGGAGTCACTACGTTTTTTTTATTTGCTCCTCATCGTGGCAAAGACGGGGTTAGGAGATCAATATTGGCTTACTATTTTGTCACAAGATAAATCAACTGCAACGAATGGCAGCCACACAATGTCAAATGGGATAAAAAGATTGGGGGAGTGGGGAAATAAGCAAAAATGCTTCTGCAGTGGAAGCAGCAATGGCTACGACACAATTAAAAATATCAAGATTTCAATATAAGCAAATACACACAAATATAATATGACAGGTAATTAGCAACAATGCCATTACCCAATGCACCTTAACTGCTCCATGAATGGATAGGTCATAAATAAAAAAGTACGTCTGCTGCTGACGGCACACAGGACTACGTTCGCCGCAGCTTCCTGGAAAGAGAAGAAAAAGACGAACATCGCAGTGGCGTAATCTCGGGTAGGATAGAATGGAAGCTACTAAGAGAAAGGCAGGACTAAAATAATGCAAATTTCTTTTGTTACTTCCAGCTGTTTGCTCTATGCATCGCATGTCACGCCCAACCATAGTTTCTTTAAATTTGACCTGGAGAGCATTTTACACGACATTACCACCACATTCTGCCAGCCCACTCCTTTCTTTGTTGCAGGTGACAAAGCCAGACATTCCAGAGTCGAGACTAAAACACGAGACATAAAATTACTGCGCACAAATCAGCCTTCATGTACCCCTGTCTTTAAACCCAAGCATCTGCAGTAACACACCCTTGCAGTGTGAAATAAAAAAAATTAACTTTGTGAGTTTTAGACGCTCTAGCTATCAAAACTCTGGGTTATGACTTATGAGGTGCACCGTAGTGCAATGCTACAGATTTAGACCACCCGGGTGTCTTCGACACGTACCGAATTATTGACACACGAACGTTTTCCTTTTTACCCTCGTACGGGGAAAAATGGTCAGGATCGAACCCACGTCCCTGGGATCAGCAGCACGACGCCAACCCTCGCAATTTCAACTCAGTGCACATCACTTGTTAAGCCACACTATTAGTATTTACAATGAGGCTGGGCGAGGATTAAAAATTTTAATAAGATTGGTTAGCAGTGTTTACTCTAATTGATCGGTTAATGGGTTGGGGTTAGATGATAGGGAAGAAAAAATAACAAAACCACATTTTTGTATCGGCCTCCTTTTCGTTCTCCAGGGGGATATAATAGACCATCGCGTGGTGTGGATGTGACTGGATGGCATATTTACCTGGCATATATCTCGAAGGAGCGAGCCCTTTACCTTTGTCACACAAAGCTTGCGGTTGTAACGATTGTACATAAACGCGCTGTTGCCGTGTAAGTCGACGCCCTTAGATAACCTTACGTAGAGGTTTTCGTATCTTGATATCTGGGTTACTGGGCTTGCGCGAGTTGAAGCGAATAAAGGGTTAAAAAATTTAATCGCGAGAAATGCATCAGTCAATTTAGGCAATCAGGCAATCAGTCAATCAGACAACCGGTAGGTCATTCGATCAATCGCCCGACCCTATTTACGATACGTACTCTTACTACAACTGCTCTGTGCATAAGCAAAAGCACATTGCAAGAAGGACAAGTACCTCACCACCGCACCTTTCCCTCTCCCTACACCAGATTTTGACCATCAGCGCAAATAAACGTCTACCACCAACCCATCTTGAAGAATTGGCAATGACCGATAGCCGATTGGCGCCCTAGACTGTCAAAAAGCACACTTTCTGGCTTGCCTTCAGACCGCTTGAGTCCTCCTCGTACACTGGGCCCACCGAACTTTGTCACCCCAAAAGGCGAAAGTAGTTTCAACTTACACCCTTAGGTTCGCCTCCTTGTAGGTAGGGCACTTTGGGGGGCCACGCGATGGACGCCCCGACGGCCTCCGAGGCGGGATTCCTTCGCCTACCGCTGAATGAGAAGATGCAAGAGGTATCAAAGGGGAGCACTTGCCCTCCAATTCACCACTGTCTGGGACGACCATTTTGTGGCAGCTACGGGAGCCCTGATTCAGTTGGGGTTCTTTCCTCTTCCGATCGAAATGGCCAGAGCACAAAGAATGGTAATGACAGCACTCATGGGTGTGTCCATTTGCGTACTGGCACACCCGTGAATCCAGACTACAAAATGCTTCTTCCGTGTGAGGCAATACACGGCGCCTGCGCCAATCCAGTCTTTTAGGTCATCCTCATTCCACTAGGTGACACAAGACTGTTCCTTGATACTGTCGGACGTAAGGTTGGGATGTCCACTTCACTTCCTGAGCCATGAAAAGTGGAGCGACTAGGACTGCGAAGCTGACATTTTGCAGTACATGTCAAGCGCGAATACTAGGGGATTCTTTGGCGGTCACGTTAAGCAGAAAATGATCTTCCTAGGAACTTTAGTGCACGAAAAGTGACCCAGCCATCCGAGTTGCGCTTTGGGAATGATATGCCAACTATACTTTCATACACAACAGCTCGACTAACAAGATTGTCTATGCAGCATGCGCATAGAGAAGTGCAAGAACCCGTGAAGAATAATAAGTGCTCACACGAAGAGGGGCCGGCAGCCACGGGTTCCTCCAGGGGCAAGCGACCATAGCGCCGAGTGTCAGAGGGAGGGGAAGAAGGGTCGCCAGGTTGGGGAGGAGCAGGTTCCTTGGCGTCTGCGGTCTTAGTCCTCATCCATGACTTCCTGGCCTGTGGCGGCTTCTTGTCGTCGCAGAGGTCCTGCCTTGGCTGGAGGACAGAGTTCCCCTCCGTCGAGGGCCCGCTACGTCGAAGGTAGCCAAGCATCGTGGAAGTTGCGTTTCGTCCCCTCCCTCATCCTTCTGCTGTCGATTGGCGCTCAGGGCAGGTGGGATGGCCACGTCGTTTATCGCGTCCGCTGCTGCGTCTCCGTCTCCAATCGTCGGTCGAGAACGGGAGGGACCAAAGAAGGGTTGGTGTGCCGCCTTTCTTAGCTGCGAGGACAAAAGAGGGACAGAGGGTGTACCACAGTTGTTCTCAAATGCGTCAGCAAAGTCCTCCTCCAAAGCACTTCCGGAAACTTCCCACCCCATTCATTTCTTCTTTTTGCTTAACCTCGCTGCAAATGCGAAAAGGTGGCTTCACTGCATGACTCGCAGGTTCATTTCTCCGCGTAGCCCATGTTTTAACGATGGATTTTTGCACGACATTCAAGCTATTTGGAAAAGCCAAACAGGCAAAAGGCTGGGTGACTCTTGGCTGAACGAGCAAATTATTCGGCAATATTACGTGCATGAGGATCCAAGTGAGACATAACAGGCGGCCATTGAATAAGTATGTTGGCGACTTCAGTTGCAAGTGCAAATTGTTTGATATTACGACGCAGTCGACATTAGTTCGTCGTAGTGCAGGCGTGTAGCAGGGCCGGGGGGAGCGGAAGGGGGGTGTCGGTGTCGATATACCCACTGAAATTTTCCAGTCGCCGCATCTCCCCCATTGTCTTTTTTTCATATGTACACTCAAATGCTTTATGACAGTAAACGCGGGAGGGCGTGTCGCTCAGTACATGCAGATCGGTCTAGCGATGGCATGGCGAACTGTGGCAGTTCGTACATTTGGCGGATCCACTCCCTGACTACGGTTGATTGCGCTGCTGCGGTAGCTACGTCAGATATCTAGAAATGATTCCAGGGAATACATGCGCCGATAAGGGGCTTTTTATTCAGCGCGAAAAGGTGCGACCGGATTTAAACTTACTTTTCCCTGCCCGATTGGGTGATAAAAAGCGTGTTATTCTCCGTGACGTAACAAATGCAGTGGGCTGACGCACGATAAAGCGCTTTCAGGGAGTGCGCCCGCCAACTCCACAAACTGTGAGAGCACGCCACCCTCTCGCCAGAGCGCTCTGCATGTATTAAGCGGCACACGCTCCCGTGTTTACTGTCATAACGCTTTCGACTGTACACGCCAAATCCATATATTGATACGTAAAAACGAAAATAAAATTGACAAGTATGAAATACCGCTGCGACAAAGTTCAGGAGAGGCTCTCTTTCGTTTTAGTTTTTTTTACCGGTGGCGTATGATGATGATGATGATTATGATGATTCCTATTGGTTTCCCCTTTGAAGCGGGGTGATGACATGTCATCTTACGAAAAAGGACTAATATAACCATATTTTACACTCTTGGTTTAATACTAGCGCTGCTTAGCGCAGGCACTCAAGCTTATTAGGCCCGAAATACTTTCTTTTCCCTGTTACAGGTGGTAACTGTCCTAGGCACTATTCCCGTGTCTGCTTTTCGTAAACCAGCATTCTAATCTTCTTTTCGTCCCCTCGACAGCCTTGAAGTTACCTTCCTCTCTGATACCCTTAACTCCTACGGCTTCTGAAAGCCCAATATTCTCTTCATGTAGATTTGGATGGATACCCTCACATTCTAACACTATGTGCCGCATAGTTTCTGTTTCTTTTCCGCAGACCACACATACCCCATCATTTTGTGAATACTTCCCCACAAAACTCTTAGTTCGCAGGCAACCTGCTCTAGCCTCAAAAAGCAAAGCACTGCCCTGGGAATTATCCTACAAATTTTCCTTTCTGATGTTCATCTTCTCAGCCCTGTACATCTATAACGACGTTTTAGCTTCCATGTTTTCCCTCCATTTATTCGTTTCAATCTGCCTTGCCTCTTTTTTGGTTACCTTGGCTGTTTTGGATTCCCCACTGTTCTTTCCGTATTTCATCGTTAGCCTTCTAGTCTTCCTTAGCCACTGCGTGTCCACGCTTTTCAAGTATAGGTGCCTAAAAACCTTAGCTGCCCACCTTCGTTGATCCATTGCCCTCAACCTCATCTCAAAGCATATTTTACTCTAAGCTTCTCTAACTTCAAACGACGCCCAGCCCATATCTCCCTGAACTGCTTCGTTAGTTGTTTTTCCATGCGCGCCTAAGGCCAAACGTCCTACCGTTCTCTGGTTTACTTCAAGGCCTGATAGAACGTCTGATTTTAAGCAGAGTACAGCATTCGCAAACGTGAGACCCGCAACCATTACTCCTTTCCACATTCCTCTTACTACTTCATATTTGTTATACCCCCATAGAGCTCTATGCTTCATTATAGCTGCGTTTCGCTTTCCCTTAACCTTAAGTTGCTCCTCGTGAGTACTTAAGTAGTTATTCCCTTCGTTTATCCACACTCCCAAATATTTATATTCCTTCACTCTAGGTAATTCGCCTTGCTGGATAGACACTACGTCGGTGGTAGCGTCATTGAAAACCATTATTCCTGATTTTTCTGCACTGAAGTTTAACCCGAGGTCAGTGGCTTCCTGGCCAAAAATATTTATTAGCCGCTGCATATCGGTTTGGGTATCAGCTAAAAGAAAAATGTCGTCTGCTTATAACATTCCCGGAATATGCTGTTGTACCACTGCGCCTTGCAGCATATGGGTTAGGCTAAACCCTACTAGACTTTCTTCCAGTTTCTTTTCTAACCCTGCCATGTAAAGCATGAACAGTATTGGGCTCAAAGGGCATCCCTGTTTCAGTCTCCGATGGATGTTGACCTGCTGGGCGCATTTCTGTCCTTCCCAAGTAAGGTGCACTCTATTGTCTTTATAGATTGCTATAAGGAACTGTACTAACTCGTCATTTAATACCTGGAGTTTAAGAATTCTCCACAGCCGTTCTCTGTTTACGTTGTCATATGCCCCTTTAATGTCCAAGAACGTAATCCATAGTGGTCTATTCTATGCTTTCGCAATTTCAATGCATTGCGTTATCACGAACAGATTGTCATCCAGTCGCCTGTCTTGTCTAAATCCATTCTGCAGTTCCCCAAGTATTTCATTTTTTTTCCATCCATGCTTGAATTTCTGATTTTATTGCCTGCATTACGAATCTATACACAACTGACGTTACTGTGAGTGGTCTGTACGAATCAATACTGGCTTTGTCTCCTCTGCCTTTATATATTAAATTCATCCTACTTTCTAACCAGTCCTCTGGTATTTGTTTGGTTTCTATCACCTTATCTATTGCCCTCATAAACGATTCCTTACTTTTAGGTCCAAGTAGGTTTATCAGTTGCATTGGTATTCCGTCCGGGCCCACTGCTGTCTGTGGGGAAACCTTTTGCTCTGCTTTTTTCCAATCAAGGTTGCTCAAACTTATTTCCCTTTCCGCAGTCTTTTGTGGCGCTAATGTTGTCGGTGCAGGTTTCCCTACCACTATTGTCCTAAACTTCTCACTAATCACTCGATGAATATGCGCCAGCGCGTGCTCTCCTTCTAAATGTTCCCCCTCCTCATCAATCAGGAATTTTTGATGGTTATCGTTTTTTGAGCTTAGTGATTTTACATGGTTCCAAAACTTCTTGGATGCGCTTTTGTCCTTCTTCCGTATTTCTGCCATCCATTGCTCGCTTTTCTGCTTGATCTTTGCTTGCACCATTTTCTGCACTTCTAGTTTTTTCCCACGGTAGACATCACACTTTTCCTTCACTACCTCCTGTTCCATACCAGTTCTTTTTGCTTCTCTATGTTCTCTCGACGCCTTTCTTCGCTGGTCAATAGCCTCTTTTATTTCCTTATTCCACCAGCTTCTCGGCTTTCTCTTCCCTTTCCATCGGTTTCGTTCTTTTGCTTCATTCATCTTACCCTTTATGAACGCAATCATTTCGTCGTAATCCCAATTTTTGCCTGGGTATTTATTGATTTCATCTTCCAATCTATCAGCGATGATCTTTAACTGCTCATTATTCAAATGATTTCCTCCTATTGTACCTATTTCTGCATTTGTCCGGGTTGCGCCTCCAAAGTGCAAGCTAAACCGCTTGTGGTCGCTTCCTAGGCTGTCTGTTCCGTTTTCATCTATCCTCATTTCCCGCAGCCTTCCGTATACTGTCTCGGATACTAAACTGTAGTCTATGCTGGACTGTCTGTTACCGCTTTCCCACGTTATTTGTCCGTCACACTTGCTTTCCGTGTTTACTATTACAAGCCGGTTTTCCTGGCATAGATCTATCACTAGAGAACCGTTGTGGTCTGTGTATCCATCCAAACCTTCTATATGGGCATTCATATCTCCAACTATGATTATTTCACACGAATCTTTGAACTCATTTATATCTCTTCTCAAACAGTTTACCATTTCCTCATTTTCCTCCCTAACACTACTTCCGGTCCACAGATACACCACTCCTAACCATGTATTTTTCCCCTCTATGGTGCCTCTAACCCATAGATGCTCTTTACAACTTTCATGCACTCTCTGCCAGTCGGTCCCTTGTTTAATGAGCATGCCAACACCTCCCCCTTTCTTCATTCCTGTGGTCCTGTTGCAACCTTCCCAGACATAATTGTCTATGATAGGTGGGGCTTCTAGGTCCCGGAGGTGAGTCTCGGCTAAAGCGTAAACGTCTATTCCTTCCCGTTCAAGTTGCTTTTGAATTTCCACTCACTTATCTGGCTTTCTGCCTCCCTGCATATTTATGTAGCTGATTAAACATTTATTGCATTTGTTTTTCCCTTTCCGCTTACGGGGTCTGTTTTTGTCTTTTACAGAATTGTTTGCTCCATTGTTTCCACTTATACGTATACCCCCCCACTCCCCCCCCCCCCTCACCCCTCATTTCCGAAAAATATGTTTCCCATCCCTTCTCCAATCCCGGAAGGCGTTCTCGGCACGTTCATGGGGTACCAGACCTATTGTCCTGCATTCTTCATAAGCTTGGAGGTTGATATTGTTTCCGTGCCTCACATAAAAGAGATCCGTTCATATATTTGTGCGACTTCTCGTTAGCGCATTATGCCTGAAGGCACCTGATGGCATTTACAGCTTCCCTTGTAGCATTTCCTGCCTACCTGTGGAGATGGCGAGCTACTGCGCTGCAAGTTGGCTCTACCATTGTTGGGCCAATAAAAAGGTTTTCTTTTTGAACCTCTCAAGGTAGCGAACTCGCATTCCGCAAGTTATGTCTAGCAGTGTCGTGTGCCGATAAGCAACCGCTGTTTGCTCCGGCAATGAGCAAGGTAGCAAAAAAAAAAGAAAGAAAGAAAAGAGAGAGAGAAAGAGACAGAAAGAAAGAAAGAAAGAACAAAAGAACGAAAGTAAGAAAGGGAAGAGAAACTAAGGACTCTTAAAGTAATGGTCAACATGCAGCCTGACAACCAAAAAAGTAAGAAAGAAGCTGCGGCCGCAATTTAGAGAAACAGTGCAGCAGCAGCTTGTGTCAAAAAATTAGTTTTGACATAAAAACCAGGCCGTACACTCTTAGTCGCGTCCCGGATGGCGTCCTAGTTGTATGCGGTGGGCAGTCTCAATACCGTGATATAAGAGGCCCTGACAGGTTTCTTTTCCGTGACAAAACCTCAGGTGGTTGTATCACGCTTATATGCTGCACCAACGGCCAGTGTCACGGCTATAAACTAGCAGACAGCCTGGCGCCAGAAATAAAATAAAAAGGGGGGCAATCGTGAAGCTCCGAGCGATATGTGTGGCTTGCGGCGCATGCGCGTATTCCTCCTCACACAATCGCCCACGAGCTACTTTTGCGGTGGCCGACGACGCGCGCCCGACGACGCGGCGAAAGCCGAAAAACCTTCAAAAATGTCTCGCGCGCACATGCGCAGTAGGAGTGGAAAAAAGTTCGCGCGCGGCGAGTTGTCGTACGGTGATTTGTCTCTATCGCGCACGTGCGAGGAATTTGACCGCGGAGCAAGTTGGGGTCCCGCGCTTTGACTCCTGCTCTGTGTAGTTCATACTTAGTTCCGAGCGTTCACACTTCCTTGACCACGTTCGCTTCCGCTGACATCGAATGTGTGCTTCGAGGTTCGTGCAACAGTGGAAACAACTGCAAATGCGATGGGAATATTAGGGCCACCGGTCACGCAAGCCGAACAACGACGACATTTCAAGCCCGCTCGTGTGTGTATTGCGGCCATAGCCTGGTTGAACACGAAAGGATAGATCCCTAGACTTCTTCTTTTTTTTTTTTTTCCGAGGGGTGGGGGGCGCAGACTGTAAAAAATAGGTGTTTGCAGACAATTAGTAAAGGCCATGAAATTATGCCTTTTTCGTCGTCGTAAGAAGCCCGCGCCGAAACCGTTCTCCGATACCCGGGGCCGTACGGTAAATTTGAAGGGCTTTATAGAGATGATTTGGTTTCCCTGTGCGACGGCCGTTTTGGGATCCAGGCGAAAAATGAAAACGCTTGCACATGTGATGCACTTCCGTTGCCGTAAAGAGTACCGTGGTGTCGTAAAGAAATTGCATTTTTCCATGCGTTTCATTGTCCAGGTCAAGGCACATAAAACCCAGTTTGAATTTTGTATTTTTCAATATTCCATGGCCACTGCTTGCCATTTTCGGTAGGCGTAGCAAAAAGTTATGTAACGTTTTTTTATAACTAGGTTTTCGCGTCATCGTTTCGGCTCGTGACTTTTCTGGCGCGTTGAGTAGTCTGGCTTCTACGGCGATTTTTAAAGTTCATTACGGTGCGTTTAAGTGGTAAAGTTTTCACATGAAGCAACATGTATGAGTAACACCAGCGCCGATCTTGTTGTGTTCGCCACAGCTGTCGTCTGTCTGGAGTGTCAACTCGCGGTTTGCAGAAACATGATAGCATTGGCAGCGCACACGCGGCGCGTCGCGGCGTGGAGGTCGCTCGAAGTTGTGGCTTCTAATGTTGTTACAGATGAGCTGGCTGTTGCTCGGTGCGCGCAGTTTACCTATGCTGTATCAAAAGATATTGCTAGCAATTTTCTTCCATCTTTAATAAAACGTTTTGCGCCATACTATTGGTGGCAATTGTTTCATAAAAATAAACTATGGCACATTACCCTCCGTATGTAACAGCGAACAGACTTTCTTTTCGACGTGCAATTGACGTGTCTCCGTCATATAAAATTATGGCAACGTTTTCTCGCACGCCTTTGCACTGAAAAAGCGCTCGGCCTTCCTATGTATATGAAGAAAACGTCCTTTTGGAGTGCGTTTGAATCTACAAGCAGTAAGGAAGAAATAATTGCCTAAACTACAGCGATGCACTTACCTGATTTATATTTTCGCATATCTGCTAACGCGTTGGTAATACTTCTGCTGCGCCCCTTCAGGCTATACTGTTTTACCACCGATAAATAACGCCACCCTTTTGTACCTGGTCACTTATTCACCTGCCATTTCTTCACGCAGTGCCAACACAACAAATTGCTACCCGTGACTCAACGTTTTTGAGATGTTTACAACGCTGTTTCGATTCCAGTGGTGCGAAATTCCAGAAGCAGCAGCTCCCGGCCCAAAGATTGCTTGGGGCGATTCTACAAAGGCCATCTACATCATCGGAAGTGGTGTACCTGGACCATAATTGAAGCCCAGAGAATGTACTTTTTATTTGTTTGGTATTATATTGCATGAAGGACATGAGATACCTGTCAGCTTTAGGCCAAACGTTGGGCGTTATACAGTCAGGAGCCTGAAAAAAGACGAGTTTCCTACCTGTTTTGTAAACAGCAAGCTGCTGAAAATTCTATAAATAAAAACAATAATTTTATCTTGACAGGCCGTTATTTGCTCTTGCACAAAAATATTTTCATTTGTGTGTTCCATAAGGGCAATCTGCTAATATTTGTATTTGTTATTTCAGTATAAGTCGTTTGTGTTCATATTTGTATTTTGGATATCAAATAAAAAGAAAACACCGCTACTTCGACATGGTGTCATTTTGTAATTTTCATCTCACACTTGTGCATGCTCATGAATTCGAGAATGACAAAATACTTAACATTTACCTACCCAACTCAGTTCTCTGTTCGTGTCCCAAGCTTGTATGAGTATAAACTATCAGTTCAAGATCCGGATAGGTTTTAGGTATACAGATACTTGCTTTACAGCTTTGCTTGTAACATGGCATTATAAATAAAGGGAGTTTTTTTTTCGTGGTATGCGCATTGAGGTCTGATAAATCAGGTTGCAATATACTGAGATTATGAAGGTAAAACCTCATTGCATAAAAACAGGCCATGAAGATGTTCCAGAAGGGCACAAATTAAAAATGATTTGGGGCAATTGCAGCCATTGCATCCCATTTATTTGTGGCATTATTTTATACGGCTTGAACTTTCGATGCTCTAGGGTGCGTTCATCCCCAAGTGCTATGGTTTTGGTGAACTGCCTTGAAAGTATTGAAAATGCTGAACCGCGACCTTGCTCTTCGGCGTACAATAATATAACTCGTTAATAACGGAAGCGCGAATGAAACGAGGCCACTTAAAAAAATCGCACGAATTCCGAGAATTGTCTGCTAATGCGCCGCATTTTTATGCCGCTTCTCTTGAGTGTAAGTCTGTTAGAGCCAATTTTATTGGTTTTTCAAAGCCCGGTCCGTAAAATTGTCTCCATTTACCCTATCAATCACTTACTTGCGCCAAATCTGCATTTTTTGTAAATGAAGGGCGTAACAAGGCTCAGCATTTCCGTATTTTTTACTGTCCTTGTTCTTTAGTTTTTCATAATTCTGTTCGACCAATTATCTCCATCTACGCTATGATAACGATTAAAAGCGTAATTTCAGCTAAATCTGCATTATTGTGGAAATGCAAATCGTTATACAGGTCACCATTTTTCGTCATTGTTTTATATTTTTCCTATTTTTTAGTTTCTCAAAATTTTGTTTGACCAATGATCTTCATTTACGATATTATAATGAATAAAGGTGAAACTTCCGCGAAACCAGCATTTGTCTGGAAATGCAGGGCGTTACAAGTTACACGGCCGGGCGCTTATCTGGCCTGCGCGAGAAAACGCTAAGATATTTGTTGTGTGCTCACGATTCATAAAAGAAAACGCAGTATCTGGCCTCCTAACGGCTCTTTACCTGGGCGTCGACGCAGCAATTCTGCAGGCGTCGCGACACAATGTTAGGTAGAGTGGGTGATTTAATATTGCTTCATTACATTACCAGATGCGTATTTTACTACCGCACCCCTATTACAAAACCAAAGGTCAAAGCATGTAACCGCACCATGAGAAGAGCTACGACGAGCAGAAAAAATTTAGTATACCATTTCATGCTTGGTATAATTGCCACTCGTGACGAGACAGCTCTTATTTGCAGTACAACAGTGCGCCTTACGTGTTAGTTATTTGCAAGCATTGTCATATGGGACACTTTCCACCAATGGCCAAGAATACTTTCGGTAACCAGGCAGAATACCTGTTATCAATTCCGTTTGCATCGATTGAATAAATCCCCGCACGGCGCATCATACTGTTGGAACGGGCACACAGCATGACAAAAGGTTTCCGCTCGTAGCAGTGTACTTAAATTCCCGAAAACCATATAGTATTATGCCTCTTTGGTAGAGCGATTCAAAAACGGTGGTCTAAAGAAAGCCACCCGCCGCCGAATGTGTTATTTAAGACTCATGCTTGACGCGCAACAGCATACAGAATACTTATAAGCCCACGCTTGCACTACCCAGCAGCCCGTGGGTCGTGGCGCAGTGGTTATGATGTCCGCCTCTTGATCGACCCTTGATGTGTTGTAGTAGACCCAGGTTCGATTCCCCGTAGGGTTACGTGAATGTGCTTATGAATACTTTGTGTGTCTTGTATAACGTAGCGTATATTAGAGCATTCACCACGGGGTGCTGGCGTTGGCCTGTCAATGCGGACGAAAAAAAAACTGATAGAACCGATCCTGGCTGAGTGCATTGATTGTTTTTCTTTTTTTTTTGATGAAAAGCAACAAGGCCGCTTATTTGAGGGGCCGTATGATTTGGGGGCCGCTCGTAAGCGGGAATTTATTAGCAACACGGGATAATAGAAAAATTACGGCTACGGTAGAAAAATTACGGCTAGCGGCCCGCCGAACACATGGCCGGGATTTAGGTGGCCCTCTAGTTAGGCGGCCCTCAATATGGCCGCTTAAACGCCGGGCCGCGTGTTCGGTGGGCCGCGTGTTTTGCGGGTCGCTTGTGCTCGAGGCCGCCTGAACTGCCGCTTTATAAGCGGCTTTAAATTGACGCGGCGGCCCGCCTGCATGCGGATCGTATAACCAGGAATTGACTAAGAGTGTATGCTTGAGTGGTGGTTAACAAATATTTCTTGAAAAGACGTTGTGCTAGTTGCTTGGTATGTACATGCTTTGATTAGAGTACAGAATCCCACACGTGCCAATTTTTTGGGCTCCCATAACATACGTTAAAGTAGTCTGCACTGCATTTTGAAAGCAAAAGGTCGTCACTACTTTGAGCTGAAAAGAACAGTTTCCCCCCTGGTGGAATTTCACGGAATTGGATTTACGCAAAATATTTTCTCCCTTATTTTGATGTTCATGCAGGCTAGAAACGTACAGAATAGCCCGAACAGATATAAACAAGTGTTCATATATTCCTAAAGGCCCTAGCAATGCACACACGACTCTGCACTCGAAGAAATCCCCGTAGAGCGACCTCGCAACAATGCTTTAGAATGAGTAGTCGAAGTGGCCTATTCAATGTGCGAATTCGATGAATGACGTGACCGAACATTTAATTTGAGTGCAGAAGGGTATCTGCGAAGGGACATTGCGCAATGAAAAACGCCATTCACGCCTTGCGTGTTCCCGTGCGAACATAACTTTTATTCATATGATATGAATGGCTTCATCTTTCGCCGAATTTGCACACTTGGTCGCTTCAATGTTTAATTCTAGGGCGCTGTGGTGTAGACGACTTACGGAAACTTTTTAAAGGGTTTCTTATTAACAAAATCAGCTCACATGTCGAGAGAAGTTGCAAATCAGCCCAGTTTACTCAAAGTAGGACGTAAGAACGTAGGTTGGGACTTGAATCTAGGTCAGTCTGGAACGCTCGTCACAAAAGAAGCCTGAATATGACAAACATGAGGGGGACGAGTTGCCTGGCTAGTGCCTTACGGTACCATGAAACCAACCTACAGCTTTGCTCCAATCACTCGAAGATTGTCTGATCAGAATAACACTAAAGGCATTTTTACTGCCAACTTTAATCCCGGCGAAACAGAAAGGGTAGAGACCCCCTAGTAACGCTCGCTCACTGAAGTTGCGATGCTAGGGATTTATAATTTCAGCATGATTAGCTGATGCTGAGCAAAATAGTTTTGGGGACTCACAGTAGTAAATTAGGGCGTTCCAAATAAAGAAGTGTTGTTATTTTGTAGTGAGAAGGTGACTAAAATAAAGACAACAGTGCAATAACGTGGACAAAATAAGCAAATCGAGTGAGAATGCTACAAGCAGCTTTATATAGATGTTCCATATTTCTCGTGTGGATTTAGCAACAGCGGGACAGATTTTGAAGTCGTAAAATTTTCAAAGCACATAGGGTTAGAACAACCTCAAGTTGTCCAATTCTAGCTGCTCTCACTGCCCGAAGAAAAAAACAAAGCTCACGGCGATGCCACCTACGGCATACGCAACCAAGATGCCCCGAGAGGTTCTACAAGGTGCGATCAACGATTCAAACCCCTGTTTCTTCCTGACAAGTTTCAAGTCAATATACCAACTCCTGCCTGCCCTCCTCCCCCCCCCTCAATGTTTGCCAACTTGTGCTACAGCAGGTAAATCAAAATCCAAGCCATTTCAGGGGCAAACATTTTCGGGGCTCGTGCTGTCGGCATCTCCTGTCGTCGTCGTCTCCTGTCATGGTACTGAACCATCGGGACACTCGTTGTCAGACGTATCGCGCTAGAACGTATCACGTACTAAAATAACACTGCCAGACACTTGTTTTCTTACGTGTCACGCTGGAGCGATTCCTCTCCGTGGCAAAAACGTGCACTGTAAGAACACGCCGGTACACTTGTTTTCCAAAACCTCGCGATAGAACGCTTCTTCAAAGACACGAGACTTTACAACAAAGCTGTATACCTCTATCTCCTAACGCTTTCATCTCCGTGGACAAAAACGCCAAGTCGCCAAGAATACACTTATACACTGCATGCTTCGCCCCTTCCCAGGTTTCACGTTAGTGGAGATGGCCCGGGATTTTTTAACATTCAATTGCCCCACGATGGTTGCACTTTCTTTTGAACAAACCTGCAGCAAGGTACGAGCTGCCCAACTTTTTAATACAACAGAGGTGCACGATGTCTGCACGGTACCTTTAATTCCAGGAGTTTACCAATCACATATGTCACAGAGAAAAGCACTAAATTAATAGGGTGATTGTCGATCAACAGCAAGATTAGAGCAGAAAAATAATGTCCAAAAACAGGCGAGCGACTTTCCGCTTGCATTTGTTTCACAGACAACTTTGAGAAGTGCCCGAGTACAGTTTAGGCGATTCCGAGGTTTTGTCCTGTTCGTGCAAGTGCTCAATCTGCAGCCGCTCAGCACACCCTCCGATGGTCGTACCTTCAGAGCTGAACGCCTGGGTCGAGTTTTTGCCTCGGGTGGACCGTTATCGTCGACCCGAAAGCCGGCCACCTTCCCTGGCGACTCGGCCAGCTTCTCTGGTGGCAAGGTGTTCTTACTGATGACCTGGTTGGCCGGGGGGTCTCCATGAAGCCCATGTCGAATACGCAAGGGGGGGACAGCAGCGAGGACTCTGTCACCCCTGGGCTGCCCTCGTTAAGTGGCAGGCTCAATCCATGGGCCATGGCACCTGCCGACAAACAACAGACGGTGCTTAGGATTACCAGATGAAAGAAAAAGGGTATGAAGAGGTTGGGGTGATCGGTGCACTGGAGAGGAGGGTTGCCGTTTTTGAAGTAATGTACGGCATTTTTAAGTCGCACCAAGCATTCCGACGCTGCCCTCTTAACTGGAGAGAAAAATGGAAATGAAAGGCGTGTACAAAACTTTGTCCCATCCACGTATTCAAGCGCTACCCCCCAGTACTGCTCATGCGGCAGCACAAAATACAAAAGCTACAAATAAGTGCAGCATTGTCTGCCATATCATAGTCTGAGTGCAAAATAAAATTCAAAGTGCTTGCACATTTGACATTCACCAGGTGTGCAATGCCGAAGGAAGCCACAGCAAGCGTATTTTATAGACGTTGTTGCGACGCAAGTTACCAATTCGCCCTTGCTGAAACTGCGAGTTGCAACGTAGCGCCTGCAACTTTATAAAAACACCCTAAAATTGCCTTCGAATCCGGTTCGGAGGCACATAGAATTTGCGAGAAATTGGTCGTGACTCACATTGCCTTGCTCAGTAAACGAGAAAAGAGCTAATCTCGCAAAGAGTTCTCAGCTTCAGTGCAATAAAGAGCATTCACCACGGCAAGTTCCGGCAGATCTTGCAAGCCGAGTAGACTTGAATTGAGTGGTACATGAGCAACAGGACCAACAACGCTAGTGGCACCACTGCTTAGTGCATTAAAAAAGGATAATAATTATCGGGTGTGCTTGAGTTGCGACGAGGTAGGATGGCGCTTACTGTGGGACAAAGTGAAGGAGAACTCTCAGCAACAACGCAAGCGCTGCAGGAGTCAGCACAAATGGTAGTGTAAACCACTAGAGAAGACAGCAAAAACACTCGAACTGCCGACAGCGGAGACTGGCCGCATACTAAATTCAGTCTCACCAAAGCTAAAGGCCGATCCGAGTCATCCACCTATTAGATTACCCCTTTTGCGAACCGATGCACCCCAGTAGGCAGCCTTTGGGAGTACCGATTACACGAAGATGTCAAGCCAAGGGTTTTTGCACAGATGGTGCTGAGCAAAAGGGCAAGCGACACCAACCGGGTATCACAGGCGAAGGTAGCCTTCTGTGGTGCACCCGCATCGCCGCACGGCTTGAACCCGAGTCTTCAAACCAAGAGTGAAACCTGGCACCCTCCTTGGCTGCACGGCACGGGGTGCGTGCTCTTGGGCAGGTGAGTAAAGGCCGGGCTGTACTCGTGTACGCTGCATGAGGCGGGGTGACAGGTCAAGCCGTCATCTATGTGCACCGCGGCTGCTTGCACCCAAGACAACGAGCTTTACACTATAATTACTACGCCGTCACCATGAGTTAAAAAGAAAATGCTCGGAGAACAGGTGTGTGCATACATTACACAGCTTTGTTTCAAGGTGCCATTAACAGGATGATTTACAAGGGTTTCTCGTTTAGTGCAAGAAGAATAATTGCATGAAGCGAAATGTCGAAAACAGGGGGCGGGAGGGGGCCTAGTATCCCTCCCCGGCTCACTAGCCAATTGGGTCTGGCAGCAGGATTAACGTTGGGTCAGGAGACTGATACAAAATAACGCCGCCACTCACTGGTGATAAGAATAGGTGTGCCTACATTAGAATAATCGAATACTTTACAGAGTGTTTGGTATTCCAATCGCAGCGAAGTTGGCCGCCCCTTTGCCCAATAAATATTCATTGACACACAATCCGAAGCAATCAAATTTAGCTCCGCCACACGACATGAATACTTTCAAGCTTCACTGCAATAGTCCTCTTTTGGGTTGGCTTTCTTGTACTACGCATAAGCCGAGCAACGAAGCATAACACGTGCAAGACGCAAAAAAATGCATGATGAACTATCGTGCTTATTAACTGAAGTGATACGTTACTTGCACCATTCAGGTAACTTTTTGGGCTTGTAAATTTCACAGAAGAGAAGAATCGTTATTCATTGGCTTGCATTAGGCTAATAGCAGCCACTAACATGCGTAGACCTTCTATAATGACGCGAGGGGCCGGTCAAATATACCGCTCTCATTCAGAACATGTTGAGAAACTTCTGTTAGTTTGCCTTCTTGTCTGAATCTCTGATTTGTACCATTATATTATCAAGCACTAGTTCATGTGCACCCAGATGTGCCGTGTGCCGACTGCTTAAAGTTGTCCTTTTTGTATTTATTTTTAAAGCTGTATACACAATACGGGAAAGGTACTTGCATCAGAAAATATTCGATTTCATTCTTAAACAGTTCTTACTATTTGTATTCGGTCTGCAGTCCAAAATTTGATATTCACATACCTCTAGCAACCAGAATGCGGTACACGTGACCTAATAACTTTGTTCACGTGCATGTGCACACAGACACGAGTGCAGCTGCATTTAAAGGAGTACTGACACGAAATTTCAAAGCTGTGATAACTATGTAAAACACTTCCTTTTTATCAGGAGATATCTCCCAGCAAGTTTCAACAGCAACAGTTCAGCGAAACATATTTAAAATCCATTTTAATCTTTGCCCACACTAGAAAGCCCAGAGCGGGCCGACATGGCATCATGTGCTACTTGCCCCAAACTGCCGACGTCGGGGCTCCCGTGACAAAGCCGACGCGCTGGCTGTGGTTGGCGCGCGCTGCTCGGGCGTGTGTACACGTCATGGTTTTGGGACTGACGTCATGCTGCCCGGGCCTGTGGGGACGACGAAGACCTCGGCCGGTCTGGGCGCGGTCGTGCGCTCGCTCGCGCGTGCTTCCAGAGAGGCAGCGATGCGGCAAGAATGGTGACGTCATGTGATACATCCTGTTATGGCGGCCGCTCGGAGTTTTTCAGTCGAAACCGAAACTGGCACGAATAAACGACGCCGTAAATGAATGTTTACACTGCGCTCGACCGTCTAATGTGTCATTCTATGATTAGTGGGCTAGTAGGCACGCACAGCAGCGAAAAAAACGTAACACGAAAATTTCGTGTCAGTACTCCTTTAAAATCGAAGCCCACTGTCGCAGCGGCTGCTTTCACTTTCTTGAGAACGGGATAAATACTTCGCACGCTATCATTCCTTGCGGCGCGTGAATACTAAAGACATCCAACGCTTCATGTTAGCACACTATTTTTTTACCGCGAACATTTACACTAAGCACTAGAATTTGAGTTTCTTTGTGTTAACATTGAAAATTTGTGACAAGTAAGGCAATCTATCAAACATGTACAGCAGACAACTGCTATTAGTATGCGGATCTTTGTTTGGACCGAATACTTAAAATTCTTCAATAGTCCAAGCATGAGAAAGAATGCATAAGATTGTTCAGACCCTCTGCACATAGAGCATTGGCTCAGTTTCTGTGAACATGTAGAAGAAAATACTGCATTTAGCACAGGGCGCCCCGGAAATAATCGCAATGGCTGAAGGAAAAGAAATTACTGAGATTAAAAGTGTGCCCATACAGATGCAAATAAGTAGACATTTGATTGGGGTTCGAATTGAATTGCACTATTCAAAAATTCTTAATCTTTTCGAAGTATGAAAAAACTCCGAATAGCAAATTGGGTATTCTGTCAATAAACTCGTACACGCGGTGATATATTTCCTGCCAAAAATAAATTGTTCGCTAGCGACATAAAAAATATATTCTTTAAAACGAGTTAGAACTAGTTGTGCACTCGCTATGTCGCACTGAGCTTCTGCGATTGACTTTAGTGCACGTGCAATGGCTTTCTTGCTAGCAAAAACAGGCTTTTTTACAATGCAGCGTGAATGTGCGGCTAAGCGGCAAGAGGAAGGTGGTTTTGTGGAGTACTCTCCTAGGCATTTCTTAGATCTCCTAGGTACTTACCGAACTCTTCTTTTTGCGCATTCTGACAATGTGGACTCGCCGAAGCTGTCCTCGCCAACACTATCTAGATAAGAAAGCTCAGCTGCGCCATTATGTAGCTCAAGGTTTTTCTAATTAAATGACCCGCTAAGTGGATGTTTACCTGCAATGTTCCTTTTATTTCTATATCGGGCATAGGAAAGATGGTGATCTTGCAAGCTTCGTAGTCCTACAAACTACAATGAATCTTTAACCAGAAGCCCTTCAACACTGCTCAGTGGCGATGTTAGGTTGCGTATCGTGCATGTTGATTATAAGCACGTGCATTGATTTTGTTCTCAGTCCCTGTTATAGCTTATATCATGGATGAAATGTGCTCCTTATAAACTGGGTATTTCAAGACAGTTGTGCGTACGGTGCAAGTGTGTTTTTAGAACTACAGTTCAAGCGTCGGCAGCGCAAGAATACGGACCCGTGAGCATATGGTTGGAGCGGGTGCATTATATCCCACCGCGAGAGAATGTCCGAGGCCGTTTGTAAACCGGACCGTTCTTTAATGCCTTGCGTTGCCCCGTACGCGTAGTAAAGGGTTAACAGCGCACAAACACGACGACACACAAGAAAAAGAAGACAGGACAAGCGCTGAGTTTCAGCGCTTGTCCTGTCTTCTCTTCCTTGTGTGTCGTCGTGTTTGTGCGCTGTTAAGCCTTTATGATGCTACACCAACTAGCCCACCAAGCCATCCTCGTACGCGTAGCTTTTTTTTACATCTGGCACAAAAGTTCACAGAACTGACATTTACATTTCTTTTTCATACGCAAACTGTATTAATCATATAACTTGTCAGAGAATAGTTATATCCCGATTATTCTAATATACTGAAGCACTTGTGGCTGAGGTCACGAAATAGGAGAAATTTGCTGCGTATAAATTGTATTATCAATAAAGCAAAAGCAGCGGGATAGCTAGCTTTGCATTTGGTTTGTGCAAGGAAAATTTCAAACTCTTTTCAACAGGCTTTAGTAGCACAGCACAGAGGTTACAATCCTGATTATTTATTCAAAGTCGCTAAATGTTCGATTTGTTTAGACATTATTCAAACAAAATCGTTATTCTCGTCATATCTGCTTCAGAATCAGAAATCTCTTCTCACATCCCTACAACTATTCGCCACTGCACTGTAAGAAGAAAAAGGGCCCATCTCCCCGCGAGGGGGACTCGAGTAAATGCGTGGCATAGGGGGTGGGTGTATTGCGTTAACGTTTAGTGCTTGGGAAGTTGGTGGTAGTGAATGCGTTGTATCAGCAGCTTCTTGACGTAGTTTGAATGAGTCAAGGATATAAGGCGCGTTCGTAGCCTTTCATTCTGTGTCGGTTTTGTGGCTGAGTGGGAAGAGCACCATGTACCTCGCGTTCCGCCCACAGGTAGTGAATGCGTTGTATCAGCAGCTTCTTGACGTAGTTTGAATGAGTCACGGATATAAGGCGCGTTCGTAGCCTTCCATTCTGTGTCGGCTTTGTGGCGCAGTGGGTAGAGCACCATGTACATTGCATTCCGCCCGCAGGGACGTGGGATCGAAACCAGGCGCCGGTTTTTTTTATATAGTGTAGGGGGAGGGGTGCGGACCTGTTGTTGAGAGCGAGGAGGGTAGCGTGATGCGGGAGAGGAGGAGTGGGGGAGAGGGCGCACCTGGAACGGCTGTTGCGGACGCCGAGGCACGCCAACGCCGGGTGACATCGTGAGTTAAAGAAATGCTCTGCATTTAAAAGTAACGTTTTTACCTGTGGCCCTCGAGCTCTTCTGGTAATGGCACAACCACATTCTCTGCACCGGTGACGTTATCCTGCCCCGCGACTTCTGCCACGAGAATTCACGCCTCTGTGTCAACGTCTGAGAGCACCAGAGAAACACAAAAGCATAAGGCCTTTCCAACGTGACTAAACAATTCAAACCGTACCGGAAGGTCAGACGCTTCTCCGCACAAGCAATTTCTGACATCTGTAGCCTCAGTGCTACAACCTTTTCACTTTCAACATATTTTAGGACGCGGGAAACTGATATTCCATCAATTTATTTTGCAATAAAAGACGCAGAACTTTCTGATATTGTATAGGTTAAGCTATGCTAACATAATACAGAACTTGCCTGCAAGGAGGGGGTGGCAGAAAGAAGGTCCTGCAGTGCCGGAAGGAATTTGCTATTAAACTGCAAAAGCCAAAGCCAAACAAAATGCCAGGTAGTATTAAAAAATGCGATTGGCCTAAATCTGGCCATTCGCATTTTTTAATGCGAATGGCCAGAATGAACTGCGAAATACTCTTAAATAATGTAAGAAGTAGAAGTTTGCTGTAACGATACTGCAACAAAAAATGCCCGCGCGACTACTGAAAAGAGCTGTGAAAACTTAACCTCACTTCACCGAGTTTCAAAAGAATTCGCACACAACAGAAAATACTCAAAACATAAAACTGCGCCAGTGGACACATGACAATAGGTAACGCCACCAAAAGAAAATAAACCCAGTTCCAGCCAGTGTGAAATCTGCCAAGCAGCTGCCGGCTCGAACGTCAACGTGTTCTCGGCTGAGAACGGCAGAGCCGTCACCGCGCAAATTCTACGGTCCGCGCAAAGGAATCGGCAGCTAAACGTCACCAGTGGGGGAGCTCCCTCCCCCTCTTTCCCGTAGTGGGGTGGGGGTGGGGGATGGAGAGAGCAACTCGTCCCTACGAGACCACTGCTCCTTGTATCGGTGTGTGTGGGAACCTGCTCCTTCCCCTGCGTGACGCACGACCCACAGCAGACGGACGCAAAGGCCCAATCTACAATAGCATTGCTTCTGAAAGACTGTGGCCGATCAGTGCTCAGGCTAGTTCTTTGAGTCTGACATCTCTTGCATACCGCCCGGCAATATGCCTGTCCTAACATGCAGGCAACGGCACACGCGTGGGTGGGGAGGTCTTCGCTACACCAAGATCAGACGGCTGGGGCGCAATGAACTGAATGAGCGCCGACATGGATAGTGACACACCCCCTGCTGGTCAGTGGTATTGCCCCTCCCCCTAATTCCGGTGTCTGTGTATTTCTGCAAGCACGACAACGTTGCGGCAGCTTGCTAAGTGACAAAGACTGCAATGACGAAGGCCTTTTTAGTGCATTGAATGATCCTGTGTT